>NC_134545.1:17574833-18187000 GCF_050624435.1 Tenrec ecaudatus
ACAGCGGTGCTGCAGAAAGACCTGGCAGTCTGCTTCTGAAAAGGCATGGAGCCGGTGACTTGGAGTTGGCCTGAGGACAGCCAACACTTCCCACCATTTGGAAATAGAGTGTTTTGTGGGACATTGGAGCTGCATCGGATTCTTCTTTAGTGATTATTGCGTAAAGCATTTTTCAGATTTCCCCCAAATTTTGGTGGACCGTGTACCCTAGCAGTTGCCAATTCAAGCGCAGATACGCAGACGGTTCCACAGCAGGGATGACGTTTCCCAGGCTGTGTCGCCGTCACCGCCGTTCGCTTTCCAAACAAAAGCATGGTTTTGACTAAGTGCCCAAACCCATTTCCACTGAGCCGATCCTGATTCAGAGCGGTGCCTGCAGGACGGGGCAGAACTGCCCTGTGAGAACGGCAGGATTCCCTCAGCGGCCCTGTCACTTCACCAGGGAGGGAACGTCGCCACCAACATCAGCTCACGGCAGAGCTCTGAGAGGTGGGGGTCAGGCATCCCTCCCCGCTCTAGCCCTCTCGTGGGTACTGACACTAACCGTCCCTCCCACGGCACTCTCCTCCTCTGCTGGGGCCCCTGCACAGCCGAGTGCACAATAAGGAGGTCCGTTAGGGTGGAGTGCCTACATGTTGGGCTGCGATCTGCCTGGGCAGCAGTTCAAAACCGCCTCGGGAGACAGACTGGGCTTTCTGCTCCCATTAACAGTTGCCGTCTCGGAAATCCCTAAGGGTGAGTCAGTGTGGTCTTGATGGCAGGGAGTTGGGTGTTATTATTGGGGAAATAGCAGGTTACTATTCAGGATCAGGAACGACTCCAGAGACAAGACAGCCTTTTCTCAGCGGTGCCCCCGGCAAGTCTCTCTTTGGTCCCTCGGCCCAGCCTCTCTTCTGCTTAGGCAAGTGTTCCAAAGCCTCACAGCTCCGTCAGCCTCCTTCCTGGAGGCTCTTGGCTCTCTCCCTCTACGTACGTGTACACGCCCAGAAACTGCCTTGTTCCGTGGGCCAGAAGCCCATGGCCTCCTGCTGGTCTCTTGCCACTGCTGCCACTGGTCCTCCCGATCTTGTGCTGTCTTGGGTGTTGACAGATCTCCCTCTTCATCTCCTGGGTCTAGGAGGTTCTCAGCACAAGGACCCTGGGTTCAAAGGATACTCTTGGTTTCCATTTCTTCTTCTTGACGGTAGTGGGCTCCTCCCTTAATGTCCAGAAGGGCTTACTTTAAGCCTGATGGGATGGCAAAACCGACCAATCCCCTTGTTCGAGTCCATATACCTTGTTTGCATAGCCCCTCCCCAGAAGAACGTCATGTATCCTGTTTGCATCGCTCTACCAAGTCATTTGGTGGGTGCAACAAGACCTGAAGAAGAAAATGTGTTTAAAAGTGATTTATCACAGAGGAAACGCTGCCCTCCTGCTTCCTGTAGGGTGTCCACAGTGTTGCCGGTGTGTTCCTTCAGATTGACGATCCGACTGTCCTGTGTGTTAGGCCGGGTTGACTAGAGAAACAAATTCATTGGCCTCATATGTGTAAGAAAGAGCTTTCTATCAAGGAGTAATTGGATATCAAGAAAACATCCCAACCCACTCCCAAATCAAGTCCATAAGTCTGGTACTAGTCCATAAATCTCTCTTCAGACACACGCAGCCACAAGCAATGATGCAAAATGCAGGAAGATCACTTGCCGGTAGCTGCAAAGTCTTATAGATCCACTGGCAGTGGACGCATATCCAGGGGGGTGGGGCGCTCATGCAGTTTCCCAGCAGGTCTTTGAGTGGCTTGCCAGCAGGAAGGTGAAGCAGACAGAAGGAGGTTCCCAGGACCCTCCTTGTGAGGGGTCACGCCCACAGGGAGGCATCATCAGGCTGTGACCAATCAGGCTAGACTCCACCTGTACACTTCAAGTTGACATGAAATTATATAACTACCAACCGACTGTTGCTTCCACACCCCATTCACTCATCAACGGGTACAAGAGGGTCTTGGCTGTGTCTGTGGAGACTGAGTACACCTTCCACTGACTGAGAAGTTCGCCGTCTTCTTGGCCAGTCCATCTGTATTTGTGGCTGCTGCTACCACTGTGGTTACTTTGGCCCTGGCCAGGCAGAAAGCAAAGGAGGAGTTGGACAAAGACACGGCCTTTGACGAGTCACCAAAAAAGCAACCAGAGCAGCCAGCTTGATTTGTGAAACAAGGAAGTACAGGCTTACTTCTCTCAAAAACAAAACAAAACTGATTCACAGTCCCACAGTCCCACAGGAGCTGACTAGCACATCTTTTTCGGCTTTAAAGTGCCAACCTTTCGGTTGACAGCTGAGCACTGTAACCACCGTGCCACCAGGCCTCCTCCTAAGTGCAGGGACATGCTAACCAGAGAATAAAACTGACTGGACTTCAGGACGTGATCAGCCTCAGGAGCACAGAGTGTGGGCGGGTTGGGTTGTTCCCGGGAAAAGGGCGCTTCCTCCCAGATGGGCTGAGGCCGGAAGTGAGGCAGGATGGAAGGGCCCTGTGTGGGAAGTCAGGAGAGCCAGGTCCTGGGCCGGCTCCGCCTCTGGTCTGGCCTTGGTCAGGTGCCCATCTATCTCGGCTCATTTGAAATCCGTGGCACGGGGGAACATGGGAAACACAGGGAAGTCTCCCCAAGGGTAAAGCAACGCTTTCCTCGTCCTGTTTCCTTCCGTGTTTCATGAACTCACTGAGGTCACTTTACGGCTTGGCTCCCCGACCTTCCCCCAGCTGCCCTGGGAGGCGAGGCAGAGCACCACAGGGACATACCCATCAGGCTCAGAGTGGATCATGACGTTACTATCCTGTCAGGGGACTGATTTTCATGGGCAGTTTTCCAGTCACTTCTGGGGGTTGGACCAGCGTGTCTCTGCCTCAGCACAACTGACCCTGGCTTCCAGAAAGTTCTCTCTTGGCAGCCTCCACCCTGGCCACTTGCTACTCTGTGCCAGTAGCAGCTCCCCCTTACCCCTGAGATGTCTCCAGACATTGCCCAGACTCCCCTGGAAGGCAAGCGTGTCCGGATGGGTAGCTAGCTCTCGTGAGTTGCTAGTGATTATATGCAATGGTTTGTTTTGTTTGTGATTCACGTCCCTCCTGCAGCCCGTGACCCTGTAGTTAGCAGCACATTCCCAGTTTGCATTTCCCTATCCGTGTGGGAGGAGCCCCAGCCGCTTCCTGGATGACACACCGGAGGCCAGCAGTTTGAAACACCAGCCGCTCTGTAGAAGAAAGGGTTCCCATCCTGGAAACCCACGGGGGCAGATCCACCTTGTCCTGTAAGGTTGCTATGAGTCAGAACGGACTCAGTGGCAGGGAGTTTGGTTTTTTTCAGTTTTCTAGGGTGGGCTCCTAGCCCAGGTGCCATCAAGTTGAATCCAACCCGTCTCGACCCTTCAGGACAGAGTATAGCATGGCCCCCTGTGGGGCTCCGAGGTCATCATCTCGAAGCAGACAGCCTCATCTTTCTCCTGCTCAGTGAACGATGAGCACTTTAACCACTGTGCCACCAGGGCTCTTGCAGATAAGGAGAGCGGGCACCATTAGCCACCAGCCCTCTGCAGCTGCATGATACTACACGGACCCCAGCCGTGCAGTCGGACCCTACTCCAAAGGGTTTTCAGAATCAGATCTCCAGGCCTATCTTTTGAACTTCCTCTGAGTGGGCTTGAACTGCCCACCTCTGGGCTGGTTGTCGAGTGCTTACCCATCTGTGCCACCCTGGGACTCCCAAACAGAGAGCATCTGCATAAACCTGAGGGCTCCCTGGCTACTTCTGTCGGAATGGCCCTTTTTCTGGTCCCCAATAGCTCTGTCTCATTCCTGCCCTTGCTCGGCTTTGCAGCTCTCCCAGCCATCGCCCATTTCCAGGTGTCTCTATACCGTGGAATGGCCACGTCTGTGTAACATGCAAAAGGCGGCACGGCCTAGCGGGAAGTTACTGGGGTGGGAGGGCCATGGGTGGAACATGTGTGCATTTGCTTGCGTGTATGTGTGTGTGTGTGTGTGTGTGTGTGTGCTCATTTCAGTTTTCTCTAAAAGAAAGGGACAAACACCATCACTATAGGAGTTAAAGTTGCAGTTACTTTGGGGCTCTAATCCCCTTAGCCTCGTGGCTTTCAGAAACTATGAAGCATCCCTTCCTTTCATTGAGGACCCCTGGTGGTGTAGTGGTTACACATAGGGCTGCTAGCCACAAAGTCAGCCATTCAAAACCACCATCCGCTTCATGGGAAAAAGACGAGGCTTTCTACTCCCATAGAGAGTCACAGTCTCAGAAACCCACAAGGGAAGTTCTCCTCTGACCCATAAGGGTGGGAATCGACTTGATGGCAGTGAGTTTGGTGTTTGGTTCCTTTAGTTTGTCTATAACTCAAGCAAATCACCCAGAAAGCCTTGAAGCCTTGGGTGAAACATTGAAGTCTGCTCTCTACTCTCATCTCAGCAGTTGTGATTCACAGACAGACATTCGGGCCCTGGGCCGTCCCCCCTCCTCCCCCGCTATGGTTCGAGGCTTACCTGGAGATGCCTTTCTTAAAATCCATGTGTTGGGGGCTTGGTGATTGAAGAACCCTGAGCTCCTGACTAGCTTGCAGGAGACCTCCCTCTGCTCTGACCAAAGACATAAACAGTTGACACCAGGGCCTGGAAGAGCCTGAGTCAGAGTGTCAGGGAGGAAATGTGCAGTCACAGGAATCCCTGGCCAGCACGGCGGCCAGCACGGGGGTAAACGTCAGGGAACCTGCTACTTGCTCCCTGGGCGTTGCTCTGTGTGGGACTGGCAAGGGGAGGACGCGGTTGGTTCAAGCCACCCAGCTTCCTGGACATGATTCTCTTGCCCCGGCAGCCAGAGCAGACAGTGCGACTGGGGCTGTTGATAACGGCGTGTCTCATGTCTGACTTGCTCTTTCTTTCTTTCTTTCTCGGTAGCTGGAGGTTGGCAGCGACGACGATCGGAAGTTAAACCTCAGGTAAGCCGACTCGCGCACGTCTGCCCTCCCACCTCACTCCCTCAAAGGTGGGTAAGAACCGGCCCCTGATCGAGCCTTGTTTGGAGACTCACCCGTCCGTTCCACCGGAAGCAAGCTTTTACAACGTTACAGGCTGCTTGGAAAAGCAGGGAAATTACCACCTGGCGTAGTACCACCCTGGTAGTATACGTTTTCCCTCCGAGTATACTTCTGCTTCTGAGATTCCTTTTAATCCCTTGGTGGGGGTGCGGGTAGGTAAGAGCACGCAACAGAACGTAGCATCAGTTCTACTGTTTCCAGCAGCATTGATGCCCTTCAGTTGGCGCAGACTTCCTCATCCCTTTCCCAAATCTGCCCTCCCCAGGCTGCAGAAACTCGCCTCCCTCTCAGGTTCTCACCCAACCTCTCGATTGGCTGCCTTGAATTGTTTTTCAAAGTTATTATCACCAAGTATAGCATCACCATTTCTGTATTCCACCACGTCAACAACCTATCCAACCTCCCAGTAGCTTGCTTTGCCCTGGCCTCCCATGCGCCTCACCTGACCTCCACTCCCTCTGGTTGGAGCTTGTCTTGTCCTTCCGCTAAGTCAACACCTGTCTAACCTGTAGCCTGGTATTTACCAAAGTGGGCGACACCGCCCCCTGGTGGAAGGGGCAGATACCTAGACGTTGTCCTAGAGCAATGGTTCTCAACCTTCTCATGCCGCGGCCCTCATGTGGTGGTGGCGACCCCCCAACCATAAAATGATGTTTGTTGCTACTTCATCACTGTCATTTTGCTACTGTGATGAATCAGGTGACCCCTGGGAAAGGGTCGTTCGACCCAAAGGTTCCAGACCTACAGGTTGAAAACAGCTGTCCTAGGGGGTGGGCTATAGCACCACCCAAGGGGCACTGAGCTTTTTTTCTTTTCTTCCTGAAAAGGGGGTGCAGGTCAAGTAAGTCTGGGAACCTATGCTGTAGTCTTTGTTGCCCCCTCCCTCTTCCCGTAACCACCAAGGTTTGTTTCTCATGGTATGAAAACCTTTAGATTGATTTTTTTTCTTTCTCTTCTGTAACCGCCGTGTCTTACAACATCTGTCCTTCTGTGAGAGGCCGCCATGCCTGCTTGCCATGTAACTGCTTTACTGTTTTGCAACGGGGCGTTCAGTGGCCCCGGTTGATTTTAAAACTGAGCATAAGTAGCTCTTCTCGATGGAACTCTGGCAGCACCGTGGTGAAGTGCTCAGCTGCCAAGCAAAGGGTTGGTGGTTCCAACCCACCAGCCGCTGTGGTAGAACGCTGTGTCCGTCTGCTTTTGTAAAGAGCTCCATTTGGAAAACCCCCTGGGGGACAGTTTCCCTTTCCTGTAGGGTCACTGGAGGGCAGTGGGCCCCCCCCCTTCACTGTCTGATGCCGTCTGTGATGGGGCATTCCTTTCGTGGTTAAGTACATAGCTGATTCGAAACGGACACACAGCCCCTCAAGTTGCTCCGTTCAAGGTGTTGTGTTTCTTTGTTTTTTGCATGGATGCTCGTGAGACTTCTATAGCTATGCTTGCTTTTTAGTTCCTTAATCATTAATTATTAATTAATCATTAAAGATACCAAGCCAAAAAAACAAAACAACACTGCCATCAAGTGGATTCTGACTCATGGCGGCCCTATAGGATAGGGGAGAACTGCCCCTGTGGGTTTCCAAGACTGGAACTCTTTACGGGATTAGAATGCCGCCTATTTTGTCCCACTGAGTGGCTGCTGATTTCAAACTACTGGCCTTGTGGTTAGCAGCCAAGCACAGAACCACTACACCATCAGCCCTCCTAAATGCCAGCAGCCTCCCCTGCGCTGCTGCGTTGCCCCCCCTTCCACGAGTTGTCAAAGAGCCACTGGGGTGTGAGCATTTAAGCACTGACTGCTCATAGAAAGCTGGGTGGTCCGCACCCACCCACCCAGGGGTGCTGTAGAAGAAAGACCTGACAGTCTATGTCTGAAAAGGTTCCAGCCTGGACACCCCATGGGGCACAGCCCTGCTCTACACAGGGGCGGCCATGAGTTACGTTTGACCAGAAAGGGCGACTTGTTTGGACTGGCTTTCCCTTTTGACGGAAGGTTCAGCAGGTCCCTGTCATCCCTGCCCTAGTTTAAAACGGTCCACAGAGCCACGGGGATATTATCCTTTCCCCAAACTGACAGGCAGTCCCGTCTGGTGAGGAGGAGGCAGACCTGACTGTCGGGAGAGGAAGCAGCATTCAGAAATGGGGCCCCCAGGACCAATCACTCATTCCCAAGGGCCGGAAAGTGCAGGCGTGTGGGGGGATGGTTCTTAGCCTTTCTTTGCCGAGTCCCCATGTGTGTTTTTTACTAAGCGGATGTGAGTGGGGCCACACCAGCTTGTGACCATCAGAGTGACATCTCGAGACGGAGTTGCTGGCTCCCTGTGGGTCGAGACACCTTCGGGGGGGGGGGGGGGTTGTCAAACAACCCTTTCACAGGGTCGCCCGATTCCTCCCAGTAGCAAAATGACAGTGATGAAGTAACAGTGAAAATAATTGCATGATTGAGGGGTCACCACCACACGAGGAACTGTCTGAAAGGGTTGGGGCGTTTGGAAGGTTGAGAACCACTGCTCAAGAGGAAGGCCCAGTGGGACCAAGACTTTGCTCTTTGACCCTTGACTTTTGGAAAAGCTTCCTGTGCCCTGCAGGCTGCAGACAGCCCGGCTCCCCTGTGGGGACAGCAGTGGGCTGAGTCACTGACCAGACTCTCAGCTAAGGAGCATAGGGGGAGAAGCCCGCCAAGCCTGGATGTGAAAAAGGATGAAGTGAGAGAAAAAGGTCGAGGAGGAAGAGGAGGAACAGGAAATGAGAGTTGCTGACTACAGCCTGGCGTTGTCTGCCTTCCCAGCTTCCCCAGCCTCATCTGGGGCAGGCATCTCAGCTGCCATGTGACTCCAACATCCTTTTCTTTCAGGCTTCTTGGCCAGAAGCAGCACCTAACACTCTGGCTTACACTGTCTTTGGTTTTACTCTCTATCCTGGCTCACTGCTGTTGAGTCCATTCCAACTCGTAGTGACCCCATAGGGCAGAGTAGAACTGCCTCTGGATTTCCAAGGCTGAAACACTTTGCAGGAGTAGAAAGCCTCTCCTTTCCCCAGTGACGCTGCTGGTGGTTTCGAACTGCCAGCCTTGCAATTAGCAGCCCAACAAGTAACCCCTACACTACTGGGGTTGCTCCCTGGGAGAAAGACAAGGCTTTCTACTTCCATAAAGAGGTGCCGTCTCAGAAACCCACAGGGCCAGTTTTGCCCTGTCCTATAGAGTCTCTGGAAGTCAGAATTGACCCAGTAGGAGTGCACGTGGTTGTGTTTGTGTTTTGCTTTACGTCTCTCCTGGTGGCGAGTTGGTTGGATGGAAGAGCACATAGTTTAGGGCAGTGGTGGGCAACAGCCAGCCGTCTAAGGCCCAGGCGGTCCTCAATGCCAGCCACCAGCACAGACCCTGCCGAAGACAACCCGTTGCAGCTATCACACAAGAGGCGAGTTCATTACGTGTTTGCCCAAATACAGCGGTCTACATTTTAAGTTGATCGTTGGAGATGGCCCTCGCACGACTTTACCAATATCCATTTGACCCCCGGCAGAATCATGGCTCCCGAGTCCCGGTAGGAGAGAGGGGAGGTGTGTTCTTGGCCGTCAGTGGACCGTAAAGGTAGTTGGATGTGGTGACTTGGGAGAGCTAATCCTTTTGTGGCCGTGGTCACAGACCTGATTGCAGCTCCACAGTAGAGCTGCAGAAGGTAACAGCCAGGCCTTTCTTCCGTGGTCCCTTTGAGTGGGCTCGAACCACCAGCCTTTCAGCTAGTGGCTTTGTGCGTGGCCATTTGCACCACCCAGGACTACTGGTAAGAAGTGGAGGGGGCAGGGGGCTCCATGCTCCGCTTTGCCCCCACCCCCTTCTGCCGATAATTAAAGGTTTCCTTGTTCCTGACACTCAGGGAGCCATCTCTGACTCACCCGAAGCAGGTCGGACCTTGCTGAGTCACAAGGACTGGCTCTTCTTGGCTGCTCACTCGCCTGCCCTCTTCTTGGCTGTCCCAGAAAGATACTGTCCGTCACCCTCACACCTGCCCCCACCTTCCCGGCTGCGCCCGCCGCCTCACTTCCCAATCCCCTGTGCCCTGACCTCAGTTTACCTCCCCTAGATCGCCTCCATATTCTGCCTTCACTTTACAAGGCTGGTGTCTTCCCCTCCCACCTTCTGCTTTTCAACCTCCCTGGCCCCCAGCTTCATACTCCAGGTCCATGGCTTCTAGGAGCCACTTCCCTTTCCTGAGAGACCCTCATGGTCGGCTAAGCACTCGCTCCCACCCGAGCCAGAGAACACGTGTAGGCCGGCATGCTTCTCTCTGGGGCAGGCGTTACACCTGTCTCCTGCCCCCGGGCAGGTGTGCTTCTCTCATCCCAAGCTGAAGCCGCTCCCCTTCACGGCAGGGCCTTAGCTACAAGCCACCTGTGTCGGCTGGAACCCTGGAGGTCTAGTGGGTCAGTGCTGGGCTGCTAACAGCGGGCAAGGTTGGCAGTTTGAACCCCCGCAGCCACGTATTCTGAGAAAGAAGAGACTGCCTGCTCCTGTAAAGATTGACCCGGGGCCGGTTCTGTTCTGCCCTGGAGGGTCTCGGTGAGTCAGAATCCATGCAGTGGCAGTGAGTTTGGTTTGGAGCACTCAGCTCGCTTGTAATTCTACATACAGCATAGGTTCCTCAATGTACTTGGCTGACAGCCGTCTTCTCAGAGAACAGAATTACTCGGCGTGCCACCCACCCCACCTCACCCCGGTGATGAGAAACGTTTGTGCTGTAGCCCATCATTCACGATAAAGCCTCCTGGGTCTTTTCAGCATCCCCAGGGGGCGCTGTTGCGCACTTTGAACCAAAAAAACCATGCTCACTGCCCCAAGTCCATTCTGACTCAGACACAGGGAGAACTGCCCGAGTAGGTTTCTGAGCCTGTAACTATTTTTTTTAATTTTATATATATATATATATAGAGAGAGAGAGAGAGAGAGAGACACTATTAGGAGAGTAGAAAGCCTCATCTTTCTCCCAAGGAGCACCAGAGGGATTTGAACTGATGACTTTGTAATTAGCAGCCCACTGTGTAACAACTGCATTACCAGGGCTCATTGGGCAGCACCACTCTGGAGTAAAGAGCACACTTGTGTCAGGAATAGAGGCATCCCCGGGGTAGTGTCAACCCAGTGGTCAGATGGTCAGTGGTTCAAATCCACTCGGGCACCTTGGGTCAAAGACCTGGTGACCTGTCTCCTCCGAAAGGGCACAGCCTTTGGAAACGCTCTGGAGCAGTTGCACTCTGTGCCCCTGGGGTCGCCATGGGTCGGAGTCGACCGGAAGCAGCACGTTTTGAAAAACAGGCATCCAATTAGCAGTAGGGTAGAGGGAGGAGGGTGAGCTCGGGGTCCCGCTGTGTACACATAACTATGGCACCCCTGAGCGCCTCGGGTTTTCTTACCTGTCACACAGAGAACTCTGCTGCCACCACTGGTGGGAATTTGTGTCAGACTCCCAGCCACAGGCAGGCAGGCACGTGAGGGGCTGACTGTGTGCCGTCTCCACGGGGCACTGCTCACAGGCAGGTTGATTCACTGCCTCAAAGAGTCTGCGGGGTCATCCCCACTGTGTCACAGGGAGCCTGAGCCCAAGAGAGCACCCCACGGGGGCCCCAGGACTTGGGGCCGCCAGCAGACATGACCCAGTGATGGATGTTCCCACAGGAGCAAATGAGAAGGCATGCTGGGCTGGCTCCCTGTTGGGATCCCAGAAGTTTCTGCTGAGGCCTTCTGGGAACTGCCTGCAGGACAGGCCCCCTCAGGCCCAGAACAAGGGGGATGATGATGAACAGGGAGCGGGAGAGCCCTGCCTCCCACACCCCGCCCCCCCCCCCCCCCCCCGTTGGAAGCCTGGCTGCTCAGCCTGTGGGAACTGCTGAGCAGATGGCCCCGCTGGCAGCCGCTCCTGGCTCCCTTGCCATCCTGGGAGCCGCCCCAGCCTGGCATGCCAATGTGGTTGTGTGCCAGGCCAGGCACTGGAGAGATGATAGGGCCCTGTTCTCCCCAGGGGGTGGCCCAGGAGCCAAGAGGACTGTTTCGTTTGGTTACATTCTTGTTCACCCCTGCCCGGCATCTCCAAGTCGGGTGCATGAGCTTGTCCGTGGACGTGGCATTCGGTTTTCGTCTATCCGGATGCTCGCTCGTGCAGGTGTGGTCAGGGGTTCCTTTACCCCTCCCCCCTTCCCCTTGCCGCCTGCAGCTGCAGCCCTGTGTCACCAGCTCTCCCTGCAGCCCCCTGAGGTGGCTGATGCTTGGGTGTGGTGCCCTGTCCCCCATCAAGGTGAGGCAAGCAGGTGGCAAGTGGCCCCCCCATGATCATTCAGTGCCCCTTCTTTTGATGCCGCCCAGAGTTCGTCTCTACCCTTCTGAGTCGTTTTCTCTTTCTCTCTCGTTTAATCATTTTTCCACATGAAAATACCTACTGTGCAACTAAATGTTGAAATCTTTATTTTAAAAAATTATTTGGTTTATATCTATTATTCATTTTTTAATTCATTCTTTTATTGGGGGGCTCCTACAAATCTTATGACAATCCACCATTCTGTTGTATTAAGCACACTTGCACCTATGTTGCCATCAACATTTCCAAAACATCATTTTCTTTCCTTCCTTCCTTCCTTCCTTCCTTCCTTCCTTCCTTCCTTCCTTCCTTCCTTCCTTCCTTCCTTCCTTTCGCCCTTGGTATCAGGTATCAGCTCCTCTTTTTCCCCCTCCCTCCCCCAACTTGTGAGTCCTTGATCAGTGACTATATATTACTGTTGTTATTTCATGTCTCACACTGTCCGCTGTCTCCCTGCGCCCACCTTTCATGTTGAAATCTTTAGATGAACCGGATGCTACACCAGCTGCCCTCTTGGGTTGGGGTGTGACTCCCTCATGGAACCCAGAAGCTGTGCTGTCCAATTTTGTGGGGCCTCAGTGGCATAGTGGTTATGAGTTAGGCTACGATATAAAAGGTCAGCAGTTTGAAACCATCAGCCGCGTTGAGGGAGAAAGACGGGGCTTTCTACTCCCGTAAAGAGTTACCAATGGCAAAAACTCACAGATGCAGTGTTACCCTGCCCTATAGGGTTGCTCTGAGTCGGCATCGACTCAATGGTAGTGAGTTGAGTTTAGAACCACGCACCTCTCTGTTAGCAGCCAAGCGTCGGCCTGGCAGTGCCCCCAGGGCTCCTGTGTGGTTTGGGCATGGTGTTTTCTTGGGCTGGTGTCTTCGACTTGTGGTACCACAGGAATGTCCATCGCCGACAGGACCAGCCCCAGAGTTTGCAGAGTCCTGGGCAAGTAAACCATTGTTGGAAAAATCTTTAGCACTTCAAGATGCAGCCACAGAACACAAAACCAGGTGCTGGGTGAGCCTTCAGAGCGCAGGACCCGGGGCCCTGCGCCTGCCCGCTAGACTGTGAGCCACTCTTAGGACTGGTCCTTCCCTCTTCTCCACCCCCACGGCACCTGGCGTGCTCCCGAAGGGCCTTCCCGATAACGTAAACTTGCAGACCTCGGGGCCTGTTGTACCAGTGAGCTGCTCCTCTGTAGCCAAACCCAGGTGTCCTTCTGGCTACGCGGTTGGGCCATGTTATCTGTTTATCTTTTACGTAATCTTGCACTTCAGGTAGACGTTTACACCTGAGGGCCCCCCTTTAACAGGTTTTCAACACGTCTGCTCTCTGTGACCTTGGTTACGTGTTCCACAATGTGTCTGCCTTCCGATCACTTCCTTGCTGCCTGTCCCCCCTTCCCAGGCGTTCCCTCCCCCTGCCCCTCCTTGGGCGCTGATCTCTGTTTCAGACTCAGCATTGGCCAGGTGGGGTCATGCGATCTAAGGGACATTTACTAGTAAAATCAGAGTTTGGCTTCGTTGTGGTTGAGGAGAAACTCTTGACCTCTTTTTCTTTAACCAAAACGCCCGAAACCAAGGACAACCAAGAATAGACAAGTTCCCTTCAAGGCGATCCGGTTGGAACTTAATTAAAGCACGATGAAGGTTCGCTGAGGGTGGGCTGTGTGGGTTCATTACATGAATGGCTGGACTTTCCGCGTTTGGAGGAGCCCTGTGGCGGAGGGGTTCCAAATAGTGGGCTGATCTGAAAGGTCAGCAGTTCGAAACTACTTGTCGCTCCCTGGGAGGAAGTTTCGGCTTTCTACTCCCCTAAAGAGTTACAGTCCTGGAAACTCACAGGGCCCGTTCTTCCGTGTCCTGAAAGGCCCCTGTGAGTTGGCATTGACTCCGTGGCGGTGATTTTGGTGCGGGGATTGCAGACCAACAAACAGAACCAAACTCCCTGCCTCCAAGTCGATTCCGACTTAGCGCCCCTAGAGGACAGGGTGAAACCACCCCTGTTTCCCAGCATGCCCATGTCTTTGGGGGCAGACAGCCTCATCTTTCTCTCACAGAGCGGCTGGCGAGCTCGAACCACTGATCCGATGGATAGCAGCCCAGTGCCAGTGCGTCACCCAGTGAGCCACCAGGGAGTGACTCAGGAAACCCGGCTTTTGTGCCGGGGTGCACCATCTGCTGTGTGACTTTAGGCAAGTCCCTTCACCCCTCTGGTCTGGTTTCCTCCTAGGGTAAGAAGATAGGATTGGGCTGTGGTTCCCACACTCGAGGTTGTGGCTCTTTAGAGCCATCAGTCTTAGTCCTGTGTTTCTCTGGTGCCTCTGACCCCTTGCTGTAGATTCATGACCTACCACTAGCAGTGAGAGCAGGCCTGGCGTGTGTGGGGGGGCAGTGGAAGGGGGCGTAATCCGGCCGTCAGGCTCAGGGCCTGACACTGAGGCAGAAGACTGCTGACCTTGGAGAGGGCGTGGCCTCTGACTCAGGCCCTCCTCCTCTGAGGCTCGGTGGAGTCAGCCCGGCCGGCAGAGTCACGCTGTCCAGAAAGGGAGAGCTCCTGCCTTTAGAGCTTGTCCCTGGCATCAGCCGTACTGCTCAGATGCCCGCACTTGGACAGCCTCTTAGGAATGAATTCCTGAGACGACGAGACCATCCAAACAGGCCGTTCAGCTTCCAGGAAGGCCGAAAATGAGAAAACAGAATTAGCTCAGACACCGACGGGGAGCCGTGTTTGGGGTAGGCTGAGGTTGGGGGCTTGGTGAGGGTCAGTGATGGTTCCCCAGGCCCTGATGACCGCGTTGATACAAGCCCCCTGTTCACCTGTCTCACCCTGCACGAGCGGGTGGGTGCATGGGTGGGGTGGGATGGGAGGGTCAGGGCCAGGCCTCCTTGCTCAGTGCTGTGTTGAGGAAGAGAGGCTCCTCTCCTGAGCACCGTGTCTTGTCCCTGGCCTCTAGCTGCCCAGCACTCCGCCGGCCCCAGAGCTCAGTGGCAGACCAGACTGTGACGATCCAGTGTTTCCTGTGACTGATTCCCAGAGGTAGCCCATCAGGCCTCTTTTCCCCTTTGTCCGTCCCGAGGAGCCTGGTGGTGGTGCAGTGGTTATGCGTTCGGCTGCTGATTGCCAGGTCAGCAATTTCTCCAAGGGAGAAAGATGGGCTTTCTACTCTTGTAAAGAGTTGAGAGCTCAGAAAGCCACAAGGGCAGTTCTACTCTAGGGTCACTGAGTCGAAATGCACCCAATGGCAGTGGGTTTGGTTTTGGAACGTGCGTATGCGTTGGGATCCATGCTGCGTCATAAGAAGGGCCTTGCCCTCAGGTTCAGTTGTCTCCCGTACCTCATCCTTCAGGATGGGTAACATTTCTAGAGAACAATCAAACTTTAAACTCGGAGTCTGGGACATGGAGAAAGCGAAGGAAAGAAGCTGCTGTATGGGAGTGCAAAGGAGCCCTTGTCCCATAGCACCCTGGTTACTCATTGAGCTGCCGGCACATGGGCAGCTGTTCGCACTCACCAGCTACTCCTCAGTAGAAAGGTGAGGCTTCTCCTCTGCCCTGTTGGGCGACTGTGAATCAAAATCAATTTGATGGCAGTGGGGCACCTGGGCATCACGCTGGTCCCGTTACCAGAGCTTGGCTACATGTCTGCCTTGGAGCATCCTAGCAGTCAAAGTAAAGAGGGAAACAGGATCCACTGCTAGATTCACGAAGTCTGCAAAATGCAGCCAGGCCTGTCCTCTGAAGAACTCCTCCCCTGAGTGGTCACACAGGAAGCCCGTGTGGCGGCTGAAGAAGCCAGTCATCTCAAGCTGGGCCCTGAGGCCCACAGGGAGAGCCAGTCCTGGGGCCCTCGCTGGTGTTTGTAGGGTTCAAAGGTGAAGTCAGCACACGCACTTGGTGCCCGTGCTGCCGGCTGCAGGATGCTGAATCACATCCTGGCATTGTGACTCCTTGCTCTGCTCGCCCCTCCCACTGGAAGGGCCACCCGTGGGCAGCTCAGCCCCCATTCTCCACCCCCACCACTTTTCCCAGAGTGTGGTCCTCAAACAGAACAGGAAATGCTGCAATGAGGGCCTGTGGACACACACAGACCCCCAGGGGCCTGGGGGGTGTTGGGGGGCAGCGAGTTTCCCACCTCATCAGACAGGCTTCCTGCTTCCCTTCTGGAAAACCCAGAGAGGAAAATGCCCCGGAGGCCGGGAAAAGGTCACGGTGGGAAGGGAAACGAGGACCGGGGGCGGACTGGACGGAGAAGGCGTGAAACAGCACCAGCGACAGTGCCCTGGTGACATCTCTCAGCAAAGCTTTCTTGTGACCTCTCCATCCAGGAGAGTTTGAGTAGTGTTGTCCCAAGATTTGATGAAGTGGGATTTTTAGAAGATGGAGATGCACACACACATCCAGAAAGCCAAACCCGCTACCAGTGAGTCGATTCTGACTCATAGCAACCCTGTGTCAGGTCTCCAAGACTGTGAATCTATGGAAGTGGATAGATTCCTCTTTCGGTCTCAAAGCAGCTAGTGGGTTGGAACCACCGACCTTGTGGTTAACTGTGCAACACTTAACCAGCAGTGCCACCAAGGCTCCTTTGTATAGGTTAAAATAAAAACTCAAGTCAATTCCGACTCCTAACAACCCTATAAAAACAGGATAAAATGGCCGGTGTGGGTTTACAAGGCTGTCACTCCGTACGGGAGTAGAAAACCTCATCTTTGTTCTGCAGAGCGGCTGGTGGTTTGAAACCGCTGGCCGTGGAGCGAGCAGTCCCAAGCATAACCCACTACATTGACAGTCCGCATAGAGGAGGACAGCGGGATCTGTTTACTTAGAACCCACTCTGTCAGGCGCAGAGGGACATGGGGCAGTGAGTCGGTCCCATCAAGGGCAAAGATCATCAAGATCTTCGGGGCACAGATCGCATCCCTACCCCCCACTAATAGCAAGTGTGGCGGGGAATGCAGGCTGGAGCCTTCCCACTTTCCAGAGGACAGGTGGCCTTGGACAGGTGACTTAAACTCCAGGCTTCAGTTTGCTCCTCTGCAGCGAGAGAGGGAAAGCCATGGCTGCGGTGACCCTAGAGCCCTGGTGGCGTAGTGAGTAACACCTGGGGCTGCTATCTACAAGGTCAGCAGTTCAAATCCACCAGCCGCTCCTCCTCAGGAGAAAGACGAGGCAGTCTATTCCCGTTGGGGGTTAAGTCTCGGAAACCCACAGGGGCAGTTCTATCCGGCCCTATAGGACACTGCTCCTCCTCTGTCTCCACCTGTAGGAAAGCCCACATACGGGGTCACCACAACATGAGGAAGTGGATTAAAGGGTCGAGGCATTAGGCAGGCTGAGAACCACTGCTGTAGATCAGGGGGGTCAAGCTGGCAGCCTGCGGACCGCATGCCCCCCCCAAGGCAATTTTTTGTGGCCCGCGATGCTCTGAAGTAAAATGAAAATAGAAAAAAAATGGTATGGATAAAATAGCACTTAGCAGAGATCGAGGCAATCCTGGACACACCATTCCCTCGTTAGCCCTTTAACTACTGAAGACGAGTATACAGGTGGCCCAGTACCCTTCCTGGGGGCCTGTGGACGTGTATAAAGGCGCTGAGTCAGTTCCGGCGACGTTTGTAAGCGATGTGTCTGCCACTCTCAGTGTCACGTCATGTAAACAGATCCCAGTAGCGAAAAGGTTAATTAAAAAGAGCACTCTGGGTGGTGCTGTTATGAATCACACCTAGCGGCAGCACCAGTGAACATTTTAGAGGGAAGCCATTCCGACTATGCACCACGTTTGTCAGCTGTCCAACATTTTGTGTTTCTATTAGTTACTTTGTTATATTTCCCGGTCACAACATAAGAGGCAAGTGAAAACTAGTAGGAGGAAAGCTACTGGCATTGTGGCTCCAGGAGAGCGCGGGCAAGTTTCCAGTAAAAAAGAATAATTTTAGATTTATAAATACATTAAAAAATATTTAAATAAAAGCAGTTATATAGTGTTTTAATTGTCCTCTCCATATTCCTGAATCCTCACTTCAAAATAATAAATTTAACAAAATTTGTCAATGTGATGCGCGGCCCGCGTGAACCTTGCCTGTTGCACCACATGGCCTGCTTTGTAATTGAGTTTGACCCCCCTGCTCTGGATGATGGATTTTAAGCGAGCGAAACAAAGTGACAGGACGGTTCCAGCGGCTCTGCCCCCCACAAGCCCTGCTTCCAGTGCTCAGTAAGCACATGTGGCTAATGATCTCCACATGGGACCCAGCCTGGGAGCCGGACACACGGTGTGGGACTGGGCATGACAAAGGGACAGGGCCACCCAACCGGTGAAAGGGCGGTGAATCTGATGGCACTGGCTCTCCCCTCCGTGGACCGGGTGCCCAAGGGGACCACCAAGAAACAATCATCAAGTTCGTCCCGGCTTCCCAGAGCCCCTCGCTTGCCGACTCACGTGTGCAGACGATGGGGCCAAGCTTGTTTGTTATTTGCGTGCGGGAGAGGCTGCGTAGCCTGTTCAAGAATGCCTCTTCCCCTCTGAAATAGTTGTGGGCATTCCTTCTGTCTGAGACAAGCTCACGCCTCCTTGCCAAACAGGGCATGCCCCAGCAAATTCAGAGTTTGCAAGGAGCCCCTTTCCTCAGCAGAGGCCCTGTGGAGCCAGAATTCCCGTTCTCAGTGCTGTGCCACAATTTGAGAGGGCCTGTGGGCGGGCCCGAGTGTCCTCAGGGTGGCGTGTTTTCTTAGCCACTGAACACGGTGCCTGAAACAAGGCTCAGAATGGAGAGCAAGTTTCCGCCGCAGCCACGGTAGCTCTGACTTCGGAGCAAGAGTTCAAGTGAGAGGAGAACCATGGAAAGAATTCTCTGGCACTGTCTGAGCACTCAGGTCTTCAGTCTTCTGTGTTGTCGGTTGCTGCATGGTGCGGGGCAGGAGGCAGGGCATGTGTGGCAGGCTGGCTTCAACTTGGGTTACCCACGCACAGCGGACCCAAATACCAGCCTCCCGAGGCCGGCTTCGGATCAGACCATCACTAACCCTGGAACCGCCACTGGGCTGGTTTTCAAAAGCAAGTTGCCAGGCCTTGCTTCCTAGTCTGTTTCCATCTGGAAGCTCTGCTGAAACCTCAGGCAACAAGCAGGCCTCCACTGACAGACAGGCCATGACCATACGCCCACTGAGCTGGCTGGACATCGATCCTGCACCGCTGCCTTGTCTGCTCAGAGGCAGACTGTATTCTTCAAGAGCAGGGCTGTCAGGTAGACATGTCCCTGCAGAGCTCTCTCTGTTCAGTCTGCTGCTGCTACCTCTGTTAAGGGAGTCAATTCCAGGGCTCCAGAAAGAATGGATTCTCCGAACATTTGAAATTCTTCTGCAAATCTCCCCCCTTTTGGTCGTGCATCCATCTTTTTACAGACGAGCGTTAACGTAGCCCTGATCCGTGATCTGACAGTAGCACAGAACGCCACTCTCTGCAGGTATTTGGCTATTTGAACGATCCAACTGAACTTTGTGAGTTGGTGTCAGAACCTAGATCTCACCGCCCAGCGACAGAACCCAGGCTGCACACCTCGATGCAGAACCACAGAAGGAGCCTGGTCCAAACACGGCTGCGCCTGGAGATTCTGTTTCACAAGCTCTGGACCAGCTCCCACCCTTGGTGACGTGAAGAGCCGAATCGCAGGACCGGGGGAATCGCACAGCCAGGTATAGCCACCTGGTCAACCAAAACCAAGCCCACTGCCGGCAAGGCGGGTTCTGCTGGTAGGCGCCCCACGGGATGGAGTAGAACTAGCCCCAGGCCCTGGGGTTTCCAAGGCTGTCCATCTTTACAGAAGCAGACTGCCTTGGCGTCCTGCAGAGCGCGCCCCCCTTCTCAGCCCGTGGTCTTCCTGGGGGTGAGAAAATAACACCCAACTCACAGCCATCCAGCCAGTGCTGACTCAACGACCGCGTGTGGTTTCCGAGACTGTAACTGTTTACGAGACTAGAAAGCCCAGTCTTTCTCCCGAGGAGAGCTGCTGGCGGTTTCAAACCGCGGACCCTGCGGGCCGTAGCCCAATGTGTAACCACGACACCAGCCCCCAAACAGCTTGGTTAGCGGTGCGGCTCGCAGGATGAGCGCCTCTTTGTAGCCCCACTCTGTCGCCAAGGGCCAGCGTGTCCTGCCCCCCGGCCACAATGACGGCAGTGGCAGCTAAGGTGACGATGGAGGGTCCCCCAGCCCTTCGGATTGCCCCCGGGGGTAGTGGGTGAACACTGGCGCTGAGTCTTCCTGGTCCTGCGCATTCTCATTCTTGTGCCCAGTGCGTGGGCAGTTGGGAAGAAAGAAGGCTTGAGAACAGGGCCCCCCGCAGCTGCCTTGCTGTCAGCTTTGGCAGGATTAGGGCTCCGGACTCCACTATGGACAAATAGGGTCAGAATTCCAGCCGTTGGCAGTGTGGGCAGTGGTAGGCATGCATCTGCCTTCACTCACCACCAGTGAGTCAGTTCTGACATGTAATACCCAGATAGGGCCGGGTAGACTGCATCTGTGTGTTTCAGAAGCCAGAAATCTTCACGGAAGCACAACGTCTCATCTTGCTCCCACGGTGCGGCTGGTGGATTCAAGCCCCCGGCCTGGCGGTTGGCAGCCTAACGTGCGTGTAACACACAACATCAGCAGGGCTCCATCGGCGTGAGTCGAGCCCACTCTATTATAGATGCAAAGCTGCAAGTTTCTCCAATTGCAACGGACAATAAATAGCTGGAGCGCATTTCTCATCCAGTCGCTCCGTGGGGTTTCGTTGGTTCGTTAGGAGCGAGGGAAGCTTCCAGACATGAACCTCGCCGTGTGCCTCCTCGGGGCTGCCTGTGCTCATGGAAGGCTCCAGAACCCTGTGATGCCCTCTCTTGCCTCGTGCACGTGAGCAGGAGGTCATCCCTTGGGCGGCCAGTCTACCCTGCCGTGCAGTGAGAGCGAGTCCTTGCCTTAGTTGATGTCCCAGTTGGGCTGAGACGCAGGACACGCACAGGCAGCTTCCAACTGGCTCCATCCAAGCGGCTTTAGAAGCAAACCCTTCAGGACCTGGGCTTATTTTACTTGCACAGCCCGGGCTGCCCCAGCCCTTGGCCCCTCTCTGGTGTGGCACCCCTTGACCCGGGACGTCCGGTTTACCTCCCTGAGTAACTAGTAGCACAACCGAAGAATTTCTAGAGCAGCCAAGTGTTTTGCACATGGCGGACAGCTGATGGCATCCACTGTTCAAGCCGCCACTGCTGCTGCATACATGCATACACAAACACACACGCACACCCCACTGGGTGAATGGACAATGGTTCGGGAGACATTGCAACTGTCCCGCACATGGATGCGGCCGAGTAGGGTCGCAGTGGTTAGCGTGTTGCTCCATGTTTGTTGGCCAGCAGTCTTCCCTTGTTGCTACATGTCCCCCCCATGACCTGCGCCCGAGCCCATGGGGAAGCCTGTGGGAGGGGAGCCCGTGGGAGCCCAGTGGCTAGAGGATGCCCAGCTGCTCTGCGCCCTCTGAATGGCCCTCTTTCATCAGGATGTGCTGTGACGGGGACATTTTCAAGCCAGAACATCAGGGGACAAGAAGGGCTCCACAAGGGCCTCCGGCTTCCTGGCCAGGAGCACCAGCTTCCCGCTGCTCTCTGCAGAGCCCCTGCCATCGCCCCACCGCTCCCCGCCTCCCCTCCCCCTGCAGGGACCGGAAGGCTGGGGCCTCAGGGCCAGCGGGAAGCAGCTAGCAGTGGTGCTAAGGAGATGGACAGAGCCTTCTCGATTTCCCTGACTTCCTGCTTCCTCCTCCAGCCCGCTCAGGACTCCTGCCCGCCGGAGGTCTCCAGCCCGTTCTTAGGTATCGCCACCTCTGGGTTTCTGTCTTCCCCGCCGCCGTCTGTGGGGCTTCTGGGCGCCCCTCCGGTTTCTCTTCTGTCCTGAGTTCTGTTGTCTCGGGCACTGATTGAGGTTTCCAACTGCCTTCCATGCTTTCTGGAAACTTTCATCTTGGGTCATCGTCCCGAAACGGTCAGGGTTCAGAGCCCAAGTACGTGTGTGTCTTGTAGAGCTAAATCGTGAGTTATGCACTAAGCCGCTCTATGGGAGAAAGGTGAGGCTTTATATTGCTGTAATGAGCTGTGGTCTCAGAACCCACAGGGGCAGGCCTGCCCTGTCCTATAGGGTCATTATGAGCCGGCATCGGCTCCTGGTGGCAGTTAGTTTGGTTTGGGGGTTCAGTATCTCAGTCCCAAGGAGCCCAGGTGACTTAGTAGTTACCTGTTAGCCTGTGAACCACAAGGTCAGCAGTTTGAAACCACCAGCCACTCCTCAGGGGGAAGAGGAGGCTTTCTACTCCCATAGTTACATTCTTAGAAACCTACAGGGCAGTTCTGCCCTGTCCTATGGGGGTAGAACTACGGGGTGGAATTGCCTCGGCGACAGTCCTGGGTGTAGGTTTGGGGAGGGTGGTTTGTGTTTCCTTGCTCTGAGCCCCTAAGATCTGCTGCATGGGATAGAGGGCGGGCATGCGTGCCCACTGAGCTAGATCCTTGCAGGACTGCCTTGACCCAGGCTGATGAGTCAGGGTTCCCATGGCGGGGAGCATGTCTGAGTCAGACAGACAGAGGGCACATGGGGCGCCGTGCCTGCAGGCAGCTCAGCCTGGAAGCCGGGAAGCAGTGTCACCCAGATTCTCTGAATCCCTTGTTTGCTTAAATCCTGTGACCACCTCCCCTCCCCACCCCACCCCCCAGGAATCTCAGTGCCAAGTCATCTGTGTAGCCGCTCCTCCCCTGCATATCCGCTTGTGCACCTCCCCAGGCTGATCTTACAGCCAGGAGGATAACCGCGCTATGGGGCTTCCCTGCAGGCTCTTACTCTTGCTATGAGCTCTCTTCTTAGCAGAGCCGAGGCCAAGTGCCCCAGCCCCTCTGGCGCCTATCACTCTCAGCGCCTGAATCACCAGGGACCCACTGGCCTTGGAAGAATCCCACCTCCTCTTGGGCATGGTGCCCTTTCTCCCGAAGAAAGTGTGAGGGGAGCCTAGGGAAATGGTCTCTGAAATTCCCAAGGATGAGGTCGCCCCCAGCCGCCGCTGTGGTGGGTGGCTGCTTCCAGAGCAATCGATCGGGTGTCTGGTCAGTAAAGAGTGGCTTCGCCATTTAAAAAACCAAACAAAAACAGGACAAAAGAGTTCCGTGTTGCTTGGAACAGATTTGCTCTGCGGCTTCCACCCACCAGCTATTGTCTTATATTGCCGCTGTGGGCGGTTGGAGTTCCTGGTGTGCATGTACCTCCGATCCGGTGGCCTAGTGGTGAAGCCTTGGGCTGCTCACTGCAAGGTCAGCAGTTTGAAATCACCAGCCTCTCTAAGAGAAAGACGAGGCTTTCTACTTCCGGCAAGAGTTGCGGTCTCGGAAACCCACGGGGCGGTTCTGCCCTGCCTCTAGGCTGGCTGGGAGTCGGCATCCACAGCAGTGCATTTGGTTCTGGCCTTTGGTGTCGAAGTAGGACGCAGTGTAAAGCCAAGGGGTTTTGAAGACCATGTGGGTGTGGAAGGTGACAGGAGTGGAGGGTGACAAGCCCTCGTGATGGGAAGGGCGAGGTGCGAGGTGAAGCTGTGACCTGCGGGGCGGAGACAGCCTGCCCCACGGATGGAGGGAGGACAAGATGAAGTAGCAATGGGAATAATGTTATGGTTGGGGTTAACCACCACGTGAGGGACTGTATGAAAGGGTCGCGGCGTGAGGAAGGCTGAGAACCGCTGCTGTAAAGGTGTGCAGCCTCAGAAATGCTGGGGTACAGGATCACAGGGAGTCAGCATTGACTCCATGGCGGTGGGCTTTTCGGTTTTTCAGCTAATCCTATAGGGAGGTTTTCCTTCTGAACACTGGTATTTGACTTGGTCGGTTGCTCAAGAAGGAATTCATGGTTTTTATAATTTTCTGTAACGTAAACTCAGGAGCCCTGGTGGTGCAGCAGTTTATGCATCCCGCTGCGAACTGTCGGGTCAGCAGTTTGAAACTTACCAGCTGCTCTGCAGGAGAAAGAGGAGGCTGTCTGCTCCGTCAAGCTTGGGAAGCCCGCGGAGCAGTTCTGCTCTGCCCTGCAGGGGTCGCTGTGAGTTGGAATGGACCCGGTGGCAGTGAGTTTTTGAGATAACTTGAACGGTAAGGTTTCTTGGAAATGGGAAAAGTCGCGCATGGTGTGTTACTGTACTTCGTGCCGTTAGGCAAAAACAAAGCAAAACAAACTCACCACTGTCAAGTCCGTTCTGACTCACTGTGCCCCTGTACGGCAAGTCCCCTGGGTTTCCAAGACTAACTCTTTTGGGGGGGGGGGTTAGAAAGCCTCGTCTTTCTCCCTTGGAGCAGGCTGGTGGTTTCAAACTGCTGACCTTGTGATTAGCAGCCCAACGTGTAACCACTCCACCACCAGGGCTTGGTCAACACGAAGTACCGGGGAAATGAATGTCCAGCTGTAAAAGGGGAATAATCACAGCTGGTTCAGCAAAGCGCCCCTGTTGATATTCTGATCCAGCTTAGGGCTGGTTTTCAGAGTTGAGAATATTCTCTAAAATCGTTGGTAGTCATTAATAACTGACTATCTTTGATACTATTTCATTTTCAACTTAAGCTGAAGTGGTGTTTTTTTACCCCCTTGACAGACAGATCATGAAAGCAAGATTTTTTTTTTTAATTGTCATTTACCAAATGTGCTAGGTGAAAGACAGACGCCATTGCCAGTTAGAATAACGAAGGCCAAAAGATTGGTCCTGCCAACCGGGTGACACCCTGAACCCCCTCTCCAGGCTCTGCAGGAACCCTGGACACAGCCACACGGTTGAATCTCAGGCGGTGGCCTTCATTAACACACAGAGTAGCTGAAAATCTTGTTCATCAAGGTGCCCCGGTGGCACTGTGCTTTAAGCATTCAGCTGCTGTTCAAACCCACCGGCCACTCCAAGGGAGCAAGTTGAGGCTCTGGTCCCATAAAGCCTCCCAGCCTCGGAGACCCACAGGGGTCCCATCCTGCAGGGTGGACACGCACCAGAATCAACTCCAAGGCAGTGGCTTGTCTGGTTAGGTTTGGTTTTGCATTTCATCAAGGGAACGCAGCAACAACTCGAAAAGTCAGGGGCTTTCTGGTGGCAGGGAGGCTGGGAAATCTCCCAGACTTGGGCCCCAAGATCTTCTTTAACCCTTCAACCAAGGCTGTGTGTGACCTGAAGCCTTTAGCCGCACTGCACTTGAGCTTCACGGGAGCATTGACCTTGGCTGTGGTGCATTTTAAAAGAAATGCAAGTGGGTGTTAGGAATCAGAATCAATTCGTTGGCAGTGAGGTTTTGGGGGGACTGGGTGGAATCGACACACGCAGTGCAGAAGGTTAGAAAGGAAACCCGGGGAGCGGGGGCTTCATCCCAGTGGGAGAGGAGCGGGATGCAGTGTAGCATGGTGCGGGCCATCGCACAGCTTGAGGGATCCTTCCGGTGTCCCTGCACTGCCCGCCAAGAGTCTGCCAGACTGGTGTATGTCTGGGGTGGGGGTCTATTTTCAACAGCAGAAATAAAATAAATTACTGAAGAGGAAAAAAAACAAAAAGAACTGCGTGCCAAGCATAGGCCAAAGCACTTTGTAAAATTTAATCAACAAACCATACAAAAGCTCTTGGGGAAACACGTCGGGAACAAAGCCCCACGTGAGAGGGGGAGGTTTTTTTCCAACAGTTTTATGGGCACATAATTCACATATCATACAATGGAACAGTTCAATGGTCCCATGACATCTGGGGGGGTTGTACAATCGCCACCACATCTACCTTAGTCTCCACCCCATCCCCCCACCCCATGGCTAACTCGCCTTTAAAATGAGTTATGTGATGACAATCAGTCCCAGTGCTCCCTCCCCCTCCTGCCTGCATTTTCTACTCCAGAAATCCCTCTGCCTCCTTATCGCACACCCCCCACCCCTGCATTCCCTCCAACACCTTGTATCAGTTATTATCCTGATACATCCATTCTTCCTGTGCTTCACAGCTGGGAAACCCAACTGAAAACAGGGAAAGACAAATCTCACTAAGGTGTGCAGGATAAGATCATGTTAGTATACAGGGAAAAATGCAAGTGATGCGTAAGACAGAGAAGATTCCCCCTCCCCACAGCCCCCATCAGCGTTCAAAAATCCAGGGAAGACATTTCTGTCACGAGCCAGCTAAGAGACACTTGAACCAATAGTGATTCCGGTCCTGTCGATAGGGAAGTCAGCTGGCCTGGTACTGAGTTCGATCTCAAATCATCAAGATGACAGTCAGGCTCTTCGGGACTCTTGCCTGTGGCTCAAGCGGATCTGCCAGCAGCTGGGTCGGGCTGGACACTCTGCAGATGGGTTTTGGGCTCCCACTGTCCTCCATAGCCTTCCCCAAATTGGCTGTCCATACTTTTAGCTCCACCAACTTTCTCTTCACCACCTTCGGATTTTGCAGTTGTCACCTTTGGATCACACAAGCTGGTATGCTTCTTTTGTGTGGACTTAGTTGACTCCTCGTTTACCTGGCTGCCTGTGTGAATCCAAGCCTTTAAGACCCCATTCCAATTGATAGTCAGGCACCATCAGCTCTCCTCACCACACTGTGCTGTAGCACCCTGATCTTCAGTGATTGTTTCATGAAGGTGAGTATCAAGCAGGGCCATGATGTAAGAACTAAATGTTATTCAGCTGGAATTAGGATTTAACGCGAGCCCAGAACTCTCTCCTGGATCTATGTGTTTGGGTTGTTTGTTTGTTTTTTTATTTGCTGTAACCTAGAAATCAATATATATGTCACATCATTCCATGGTCCAGTCATGTCAAACATAATTCTTCCATAATCAGTGTCCAGACATACCTTGCCTTCCTGGGATTCCTGACATTATCTCCTTATCTCTCCCCCCCCCCCTATATCCCGAGAGGAGGCGGTTTCAAAGTTGCTCTCCTTGTGGAAGACTCACTAGGGCTCTGGGAGAATCGGGACTGAACTGTCGCGGTCTTAGTAGAAGCTTGATTTCGGCCAGGAGCCCTGGTGGCCCAACAAGCGAGCGCTCCCCAGCTCACTGATAGACTGACAGTTCGAATCGACCCAATGACCGCATAGGAGAAGCCCGGCTCCTGCAGTTGACCGCCAAGAAGACCGTTGGGAGCTGTGTTCACTGTCATCAGTGGTCCCCCATCAACACCACTGCACTGCAGCATGCACGCTCCCCTGCAAGCCGTGTAGCAAGGGTTTGGGCCCAGATAGGGCATGGAGTGATTGTTACAACCATTCCGTCCGTGTCCTTTGCCTTTTCCAAACCACCGATGTGTGCACCCTACCCGCCTCTCTCCCTTTGCAGCACGTCCTGCCGGTTAGCCAAACTCCAAACTGAGCCCTGGTTGTGTTCTTCTTTGCAGCTTAAGCGAGAGCTTTTTCATGGTGAAAGGAGCGGCCCTCTTCCTACAGCAGGGGAACAGCCCTCAAGGCCAGCCGAGCCTTCAGCACGTCCACAAGCATGCAGGTGAGGCCCGCACCATCGGTGCAAAGAGCCCTCGGGTGCAGTCGGTTCCGCTCTGGGCTGCTCACTGCAAGCAGGAGAAAGGAGGCTTTCGAGTCCCAGGACGAGTCACCGCTTCAGAAACCCACAGGGGTGGTTCTAGCATGCCCTTGAGGGTCATCCTGAGTCGGAGTCCACTTGATGGCAGAGAGTTTAGGGAGTTTGTCATCCGTGCAGCCAGGACCCCTGGTGGCCTAATGGGTTCCACATTGGGCTGCTACTCATAAGGTCAGCAGTTCGAAACCACCGGCCGCTCCTTGGGAGAAAGCAGAGGCTTTCTACTCCCATAGTTACAGTCTCAGAAATCCACGGGGGCAGTTCTGCCCTGTCCTGATGAGTCGGAATTGACTCGAGGGCAGCGGTGTTTGGGAGTTTGCTGTCAGGAAGCAGGGGGAGGTCTGCTGTTGGTGGTGAGCAGCCTCTGCCAACTCTCTCACCGGCGAGAAGAAACCGTGGCAGCTGGAAGGGGGGCGGGGAAGGGAGGGGGAATGTGGCGCAGGTGCCTTCTAGGTGGTGCCGGGAGCTAGCGAGCCTTTTGACAGTCACCTGTCTGGCTGTGAAAACGTCCTGTACTTGCTGTACCAGTGGCCTGCAGATTTCAAGTGACAGGCTGACCTTTTGAACCTAACCCAGTCCAGGGATTGTCTCAGTTCTCCCAGCGCTTAGAAACCTTCCACTTGAGGAATTTTTTTGACGGGCCTTTGGAATGACATGCCCAGTGGGTGGGGATCTTTCCTTTTTTCCTGGTGGATTTGGTTTTGGGACAAAGTAGTAAAACGTCTCCAACAGACCATCCATTCAGGTCACAAAGCAACCAAATCTGAAAGGCTGGTAAAATCGCAGGGCGGGTTTTCCAGGCAGCTTGCAGAGAGGAAGCTGAAAAGCAATTGCCCACCAGTGAATCCTGGGGAAAGATGGTCCCAGTGGGGGCAGGGGGAGCGTTTGAGTCCTTGTAGGCCTAAAGGGTAGCCACAGGCAGAACCAGCCAGCTGTGGGTTCTGTCCCCTTGCCACCTGAGACCTTGTCAAAGTTGTGGCATTTCGTGGAGACCCCCAGAGGCCTCCCTGACAACCTGGGACGCTGTCAATCAAAGTCTCTGGCCTTTCTCCACGGCCCTCAACGCCAGTCTCCCCTGGGTCCCTGCCTTGAAAAACGGTGGGTGAGCAGCTTTTAAAGCCTGGTGTGTTGCTCCAACAGGTGACCTGCCCCAGCACCTTCAAGTCATGATCAACCTCCTGCGCTGCGAAGACAGGATCAAGCTGGTGAGTAGAGGTGGAGTCTAGCTCCCCCCGGGGAATCACTCATGAACAACGGGGGAGGGAGAGGGCGGGGGCAGTTCTCCCCAGTTGTCCCCCTAACTTGTGACCCAGAGGACCGGCCCAGAAGCATGGTAAGCCTCCCTCGGGCCAGCTTCTCACGTCCACACCTGGAACAGAACAGAACGAAGCTTGCCATCCTCACAGTGGTTGGTAATGGGGCGACATTCTGTTACCGTTTTGTAGGGATCTGTAGCATTTCATTTGGCCCGGTTGAGGTGTCAAAGTCTGGAAGCTGCCCTGCTGGTGTTTGAAAAACCCGGGGCCCAGCTTCCAAGCAGGCCTGGGAAGGAGTGTGGGCGATCTCTCCGTTAGCTGGAGCTAGATTAACTCACTTAACCCCACTGCCATGAAGTCAGTGCAGACTCATAGCCCCTGTGGGTTTCTGAGGCTGTACATCTTTACAGGAGCAGAAAGCCTCATCCTTTTCCCATGGAGCGGCTGGTGGATTTGAACTGCTGGCCTGACAGTTAATGGTCACTGCCACCAGGGCTCCATGAGACTCTCCACTGACTGCCTCGCATTTGGTCACTAGCCCAGTGCGGTCCCTGGTCCCAGGGTTGAAATGAGACATGGCTATTGCCGGCAAGAATGCCCCCTGGCACCTGAGCCCACAGGGGAAAGGTCACACGCAGAAGCTGGTGACCGTGGTGTGGCGAGGGACGTGGGGCACCTCCTGGAAGCGCTGACCCCGAGGTGCCCTTTCCGGCCAGGCCGTGCGTTTAGAGAGCGCCTGGATGGACCGCATCCGGTACATGGTGGTGGTGTACAGCAGCGGGCGCCAGGACACTGAGGAGAACATCCTGCTGGGAGTGGACTTTTCCAGTAAGGAAAGGTGAGTCTGACGGGCCCACCAAAGACACCACAAGCAGGTGGCTGGGAAGCAGGGTTAGGGAACGTCCACGTGGGGCCCTCAAAATCCTCAACACCAGCTCACATCCCAGGCCTCCCCCAAGAGCAGCAGTCCTGGCCATTACATTCGGGGGGAGTTTATGAAGCGTTCGACCAGCATGCCCCGAGAATCTTCCTGTAAGTATCCATCCAAATGGCCCCAGGCAGCAAAAATGTCCCCACCCCTGCTTTAAAGACCGGACATCTATTTTCTCACAATTCAGAAGACATCCCCCCCTCATTGCCATCAAGCCGATGCCCACTCACCGTGACCCTACAGGTCGGGTCTACTTGGTCGTCTTGAGCTTGGTGACAGGGCAGGTTACATGTTGGGCTGCTAACCTTTAAGTCAGCCGTTCAAAACCACCTGCCACACCGATAGAGCAAGATGAGGCCGTCTGTTTCCATAAAGATCAGTGATCTCAGAAACCCACAGGGACAGCTCTGCTCTGTCCCGCAGGGTCCCTACGAATTGGAATTGACTCAGTGGAAGTGCTTTGTTTCATTTTGTGCTTTGTCTTCTCGCACCGCCCTCTGATGCTTGCTTAGCTCTTCGACGTCATTGCTTCCATTTGCCTCAGTGACGCCACGACTACAGAAGCTTTCGGGGTCTCTTCTGACATGCTCTTTGATCCTTTCTTTCTAATGGCCTTTTGCTTCACGCGTGGTGTCCTTGAAGCCATCCCACACCTGGTCAGGTCTTGGATCATTGCTGGCCAGTGCGTCAGATCTGTTCCCGTGACGTTCTCTAAATTCAGGCGCGACATTCCCACGGTTTTATTTGGACTCTCGTGGACTCACCTTCATTTTCATCATCTTCAACCCGAGCTTGCCTGTGAGCAATTGATGGTCTGTTCCCCTGTGGGCCCCTGGCCTCGTCTCGTCCGCTGACACGTAGGTTTGCCCTCGTCTCTTTTCCCGCAGATACAGCCAGTTAGATTCCTGGGTGCTCCCTGCGGCAGAGCCCACCGGTATCGTCGGGTCTGTGTTGTTGGGAAAAGGATATTGGCCAAGGAAACCTTGGCCTTGCAAAAATCACGTGATCCCCAGCTCTGTTTCTGATCACCAAGTCCCCCTATTTCCCAACTGCCAGTGCTGCTTGGTTCCCAAAGGCCAGCCTCTCTCTTAACGCGTCTTGATAGCATGCTCGGTCAATTTCAAGACAGAAGAAGCTGGCACACGTCTTCGGTTTCCTCGTCGCTCACTGTGGTGGCAGGCATGTCGATTTGATTAATGGTTGTATTAACTGGACTTCACTGTTGGTGTAGAGAGGGTCCTGCACGTCCGGGGGCAGATCTCCAAAGGGGCATTGTGACCAGGAAAGCTTTATACTGCAGACTCTGCTGCGTGTGTGAAATGAGGCTGCGTGGCTCAGCTCCTCTTGGGTAAATCGGCCTGTATGCCGTCACTGCCAAACCTGGATGTGTTGAAACTCCATTAAAGTGAGCCCCTTTCATCCCCCATTCGTTTGCCTGCGCGTCCAAGCGGCATACACTACATTTGTATTCCCCGTGGACGAGGCATTGGACGTGGCCCGGGTACGTCAGGCACCCGCAGTACACAATGTCTTGACTTCAGAGAGCCTGGAAGCCGATTAAGGAAGACAGCTGTGACCACTGGGCTCTTGGGAGTCTAGGGCGAGGTGCTGAGTGAAGGAGCGACGTGAGGGGCCTTGTGGGAACAGGAGAGGGTAGGTGGCCACGAGCATGGACCTAATGATGCCCCAGCCACGTCTTGAAAAGGCCAGGGGCCATCCGGCAAGTTCAGAGGTGGAAGCAGAACAGGAACATAGGTAGAAGAGTCTTTCGGGCAGATGGATAGAAGCAAACAAAGCCACAGCCACGCATGACATTGGTGGCCATGGGTCTTGTCCAGGGCCCGTCACTGAGCTGACCAGCTGCTGGTAACAGCATGCATGTTAGTAGACGGATTAAAAGAGGAGACGCTTAATGGCCGGAGCCGACATTTCCTTCACGACCCTCTCCCAACGCGATGTGTCTGTCTTTCTCACCGGCAGTAAGAGCTGTACCATCGGCATGGTGCTGCGGCTGTGGAGCGACACCAAGATCCACCTGGACGGAGATGGGTAAGCAGAGTCTTAGAAGGTTCTTTCAGACTTGGGCTGGCCCAGGCCACACACACACACACACCCCTTCCCCCCCACCCCGGGCAGCGAAAGCGACAATACCAACCTCCTGATGGGTGCCTCAGACAGGCTACAGAGCCCAGCCCGTTGCCGCTGAGGCAGTTCCGACTCACGATGGCCCTGTGCCCACCGAGCAGAACGGCCTCCAAGGGCCTTCCTGGTCGCGTCTCGGTGGGCGCAGATCACCAGGTGTTGCTTCGGCAGAGCAGCTGGTAGTTAGCAGCCCGAGCCGCACATTGGAGGGTAAACCGTGGACATCGTATCAGGGGGAGGTGTGAAGGCAGTCTGTCCAGCAGAGCTCCGGAGAAGCCGTCGGGTGCGTGGCGCTCACTCCTTGACCTGGACGGGAGGTTCCTAGTGGCAGAAAGCACATGTACTCAGCCCTCTGCGGGCAGGTACATGTGGACAGGTATCGAGAGATTTCAGGCTCCACCTGAAGCTTCCCCCCAAAACTCACTGCCGTGGAGTTGACACCAACTCATAGCTCCCAATAGGACACGGTGGAACTGTCCCTGTGGGCTTCCAAAACAGTAAAGCTGGGGTGTTGGGGCGGGGAGGAAGGAAGAAGGGATACTGTCATGTCACATGCTGCCCTTCATCCCCTCACCTGCTGCTGGGCCTTCAGCCTCTGGTGGCAGTCCCATGGGCAGGTGTGAAGCGGGTCTCCATGACTTCGTGGAGACACGTGTTCCCTGGGGGCCTGGAGGAACGTCCGTTGTCTCACCCGCTGCCTTTGCTTCTTGTGTCTCCACCCCCAGCGGCTTCAGCGTGAGCACAGCGGGGAGGTTGCACATTTTTAAGCCCGTGTCCGTCCAGGCCATGTGGTAAGTGGGGCTCCGGGGCACGGCCATCCCTTCTTAGAAACGCCTCCTGCTTGGAAACCCACCCAGGTGCAGGCTTTTTACACACACACACCTGACTGTGTGTGCTACCGAGGGGCTGTGACTGGACACCAGGCCACCGGTAATTCACATACTGGCAGGGTCACCCAGGGTGGACAGGCTTCCTTGGAGTGTCCAGGAGAAGGCAGGCTAGGAAAAAAGGCCTGGAGGTCCGCTTCTGAAATTTGGCCGACCCAATATTTCCCAGCGTTCTCTGTTCCACCTCTCTTCTTGATTCTCTGCGTGCTCACACCCACTGCGATGGCTACACAGACCGCGCCGGCAGCCTTCATGCTGAGAGGGTTTATTAAGGACGGAATGCCCATGAGAAACGCTCAGGGTTGACTGCTCATGAGGACTCAAGTTACAAAGTTCTGTCAAGTCAGCTAGCAGATGCCCAAAGGGCAAACCACACCGCCTTAGCCTCAGCCTGGAGGCACGCCGCTCCACTTCTGTGGGTCAGCAAGTCCAGTGTCCTGGATGCCCAGAGGCAGCCCACTCCTCCAGCCAGCCTCCTGCACAAAAGCACTCGGCTCCACTTGCTCCCTGGGATGGGAAGGCCACCACCGTGCTCCGTGCTCTGCCTCCTGTTTCTGCCGCTCCTCCGATGCTACAGCTGTCATCTGGATCCAGGAGGGTCACTGCGCAGGGAGCTCGGGTCCAAGCGACATGCTCCACTCCTGGTTCTTGCTGGTCGTACGATTCCCCCCTCCTGCTTCTCAGAGGGCTCATTTTATCCCCAGCAGGATGACACTGCAGGGATTCCTGTCCCAGTGACTCACAGACGAATCCTATCAGTATCTTCCCCCACCTGCTTACCAGAGCAGGGAACCAGGGTGGGGTGGGAGTTAGAGACTTTGGTCAGAAGAGCCGCCTTAATGATTAAACAATCGAGGAGGCAGCGGGCGCCGGTGGATTCAGTGGCATGACGCTGGCAGTGGGCCCTGGCAGCCTTTGCTCCATGATTTGCGGGGCCCGTCGTGAGTTGGAACAGCTTTGACAGTGTTCAACACCAGCAGCCCCGCTCCTGCGGACGAGCTGTCACCCAGATAAAAGCCACACGTGTCACTGCCACTGGCAGTGCAGAGGCCTGTCTTCTCGGCAGTGGAGGAAACTGCACAAAGCATCTAGGGAGGGAGAAGGTGGGCACAGTCCCTGCCCTTGTGGGGCGAACAGTCTGTTGTGGAAGGTGGCTGTGAACCCCAGCCCAGCTGTGTTAGTCCAGGTTGATACTCATAGAGAAACGAGTCCAGAGACACTCATGTGTAAGAGAGAACTTCATATCAAGAAGTAATTATATATCAGGAAAACATCCCAGCCCGATCCAGATCAAGTCCATAAGTTCAATATTAGCCCACAAATTCCTCTTCAGACTCACGCAGCGCATGCAATGATGCTGAATGCAGGAAGATCACAGGCCAGTGGGTGGGTGGAAAGTCCCATGGGTCCAATGGCAGTGGACACATTTCCAGGGCTCTGGCTACCATCAGCGTGGCTCCATGTGGCTTGGCCACAGGAATGGTGATGCAAGAGAGAGTGTGTCCCACGGGCCTCGAGGGAGGAAGCAAAGAAATCCCAGGATCCTCATGAGAAGGCCACGCCCACAAGGAGGGAATCACCAGGCTGTGGCCTGATTGACAGGCTAGACTCCACCCCTTCATTCTTATTTCTCAAGTGGACATGAAGTGGTGTGACTGCCACACCAGCCCTGCACTACATGCAGGGACAGCACCCAGGAGGATGCTCACACCACAGGGGGCCAGGATCCAGAGCGTTGCCATCGGGGGACCCCAGCAAGGTGAGGCCCCCACGGGAACAGGACTCCTGGTTCAGGTAGCTGTGGCGGGGGAGGGGAGGACCCAGCGCCTCCCTGTCTCCTCTCCTCCTGACAACATAGCTGTGACATACCAGCTCCTGCAGCGACACGCCAGCCCCGCGGCCTGCCCTATGGCACAACACCTGATGAGACGAGTTCCCTAAGTTTTCCAAGGCCACCCTCTGCCACCCTGGAGTCACGTCTCACCCACCCCCGGCCACGGAGGAAACATTCAGCCCAGGCTTCTTTCACATGTGGAGGCAGAGCGAGAGCATCCAGTCGACCCTTCCTACTTGCCGCCTCTGCTGGTCTCCCCAACCCGCCGCGCCTCCACAAGACGTCTCCCGAGGTGGGTGTCTGTCTCAGCGAGTTTCTGGAAACCCGTGTCCGCAGAGAACTAAGCACCAGCATGCTCATTAGAGTGTCTGAGAGCGCAGACAGTTAAGTGCCCGGCAGTAAGCCAGAAGAAGGCTGGCGTTTGAACCCGCCTTTGAGATGGCGCGGAAGACTGTCCCGAGACCCTGGCAACCCCGCAGAACCGTTGGACACGCGGTTGCCGAGAGGAGGGCCCAGCGGTTGTGCGGTGGATGTGGAGAGAGGACATTTTAGACGGCGGTAAATGACTGCTGTGTACTGAAGATTCTTCCTTTCAATGGTTTGGCTTCCTCTTGGGCCCTCTGCTGAAGGGAACCACGGGACCATGGACAGCTGCAACATAAACCATGGCCACCGAGTGGGTGCCCACACACGGCGCCCCTACAGGACACAGTAAAACTGACCCTATGGGCTTCCAAGGCTGTGAATCGCTCCAGGACCAGACAGCCTCATTGTTGCTCCTCGGAGCAGCTTGTGAGTTTGAACCGTCAACCCTGCGCTGAGCAGCCCACCGCTTGCCCTCCAGAGCCACCAGGCTTCTTCACCTTCAGGAAACACTCGCCACACCCACTGCCATCCAGTCGATTCCACCTCACTTCGGCCCAACTTCAAGAGAGTGGCTAGATCTTACTTCTTTGACATGAAATGACCAGGGGGAGTTAGGAAGTTCTCTGGTACACCCCACCCCACCCCCTCCATTGTAGAAGGTCCTGCCCATGCTCCAACTCACTGGCTGTGTCAGCTGGCAAGGGTCAGCTTAAGCGGGCAGGAACGGGGGGATCAGCACCTCATGCCCTGCCTACCCTCCTCGTGCCTCCCAGGCCTGAGCCTCTGGCCTCCTCCCCGCAGGTCCGCCCTGCAGGTCCTGCACAAGGCCTGCGAAGTGGCCCGGAGACACAACTACTTCCCCGGCGGCGTGGCCCTCATCTGGGCCACCTACTACGAGAGCTGCATCGGCTCCGAGCAGAGCTGTATCAACGAGTGGAACGCCATGCAGGACCTGGAGTCCACGCGGCCTGACTCCCCAGCCCTGTTTGTGGACAAGTAAGTGCGCCGAGCCCTTCCCCGGCGAGCACCGCTGTGCCCGAGCCTTGAGCCTGCCGGTCCAGCTGTACACCTCAGAGGCCGCTGAGAATCAACCGAGGTTTCTGACCCCAGGCCCAGGGGCTGTCTTTTAACGGCACGGAGGGTCTGTGACACCCCCTCGTCCCCCAATTAGAATCCTAGGCAAATTTGTGGGAAGCAGCTCCAGAGCTCGCATCTGATTCTCCGAGCGCTGCGGGGCCCCTACTACCCGGCTCGGGGCCGGCGTGGTTACCCGCGGACTGCTAAAAGCGAGGTCAGCAGTTCGAAACCACCAAGTGCTCCCCGGAGAAAGAGGAAGCTCTCTACTCCCTTAAAGCCGCGACGGTCTGAGAATCCGCAGGAACCGCTCTGCCCCGCCCTTACAGGGTCCTCAGCTCGGTGGCAGTGAGTTTGGTTTGGGGGTTTTGCTGAACAGAAGGTGGGCTTTCCAGACACCGTCCGTCCAGTGGCGTCTCAGAAGAAAGCCCTGACAGTGTGCTTTGGAAAGAGCTGGAAAACGCTGCCATCGAGTCAGTGCTGGCTCCTAGGGATCTGATAGGACAGGGGAGCAGAATCGCCCCCGTGGAGCTTCAAGACTGTTGCTCTTCCAGGAGCAGAAAGCCTCGTCTTCCAACTGCCGACTGTGGTTTCCAACTGCCGACCTTGCGGTTAGCCACCCAACTACACCACCAAGGCTCCTGAAATAATGACAATCTCTCCATAACTGAGAGCTTTTCAAAAAGAGCCATTGGTGGTGCGACGGAGCCCACTTCCACATGGGGCTCCTCCAGAACTGGAACCGGAATGCAATTCGGAGTGCGGGGGTGGGGGCAGCTTCAATGAGGAAAGGCTGCCCCAAAGCCACTGGGTGCAAGAGCCTAAGAGAAACGAGGCGGCCCAGGGAGAAGTAAGCAACCTCTGAATCTCAGAAGGGGTGTTGTGTAGAAAGAGGGCTGGTTACCTTGCTTTCTGCTGGCCCTTCCCGTGCCCGCTGCCGCCAGAGCTCCAGACCTGGGCCTGTCCTGCTCTGCTCCCCACTGCACTGACCTCTGAGGGTGTTCCGCCCTTGCCCTGCCCAGCCTGAGCTCACATAGAGGAATCGGCTCCACCTGCCCAGGCCACACGCTCTGCAGACTCAAGCGCCCCTGGGCTCCGCCAGCTCTGCCCGCAGGCTCTCCTCCGTCCACTGTGCTTCCCTCATGGGCATCTCTTTGCAGGCCAACAGAAGGGGCAAGGACAGAGCGCCTCATCAAAGCCAAACTCCGAAGCATCATGATGAGCCAGGACCTAGAGAATGTGACCTCCAAAGAAGTAAGGAGCTTACCTGCCCAGTCTCCACCTGCCCTGTTCCCAGGAGCCTGGCGGGAGCATGCCCAGCCTCCACCACTCCCCTTTGTACCCCCCAGCTCGCCCAGGGCCACTGCTGCTTTCCACTCGGGCAGCAGGCTCAGCAGAGAGCACAGAGGCCCAGGGTCAGGCTCTGGCTTCCCCGAGCCTCGCTCATCGACGTTCGTGGCCGTGCACTCAATGGGCTGCTGACAGCAAGGTCAGCACTTCAAAACTACCAGCCGCTCCACGGGAGAAAGATGAGGCTTTCTGTTCCCATAAAGCTGTACAGCTTCAGAAGCCCACAGAGGCAGCTCTACCCTGCCCCGTAAGGTTCCTCCTCTGCAGGGAGAAAGTAAGAACCCTGGTGGTGTAGTCGATTACTTGTTGAACTGCAAACTACGAGGTCGGCAGTTCGAAACCACTGGCCGCTGAGAGAGAGAGAGAGAGAGAAAGGCAAGGCTTTTTCACTCCTGTAAAGAATTCCAACCTCGGAAACCCGCAGGGGCAGTTCTACCCTGTCCTCTAGGGTCGCTGTGTCGGAATCGTCTGGACGGCAGTGAGGGTTTTGTTTTTTAAAAAGATGATTTTATCGGGGCTTTTATAGCATTGTATCCAGCATATTTGTACATATGTTGCCAGCATCCTTTTCTAAACATTTACTTTCTGTTTGAGCCCTTTGGGTTTGCTCTTTTGAGGGAAGGAAACTTCCAGGAATCAAAACGTATTAGGAGTTAGAGACTTTGTCTGATTTGTAATCCGCTTCCCACGGGCGGGTTTGATTTCAGCAGAGTGGCCTGGGTGCCCCCCTCCTGGGCTCCCACACACACACACCACCCCGTCCCGGTGTGTCGGAATGAGAAAGGGGCTTACTCCGGATGAGTTAGACAGGTTTTGTGGACAGACTGCTCGGGCGGTGACTTTCACTCCTTGTGGATGGACCGCGGCTCCCTGTAACCGATCGTTTCCCCCACCCCTCCCACCCCGGCAGATCCGCAACGTGCTAGAGCAGCAGATGAACTGCAACCTGAAGGAGTTCAAGGAATTCATCGACAATGAGATGCTGCTGATCCTGGGCCAGATGGACAAGCCCTCCCTGATCTTCGATCATCTCTATCTCGTAAGAGGCGCCCCGGGGCAGTGTCTGGTTTGGGGAGTGCCCGGCCCCCATGGTTTGCAGCTGGCCGTGAGTGAGAGGGAAAGCAAGCGGGCTTGAGACTCCGGCTCCTGGAGGCCTTGGTCTCCATTCTTTGGGGGCCCCACCCACCGACCCTCTCCTCCAGCCAGATGTGGGAGAGGTGGCGTCCAGCTGTTGGAAAGCTGTTTGTCACCGCCAGCTGGTCACAGGCCTCAGGCTCTTTCACCCGCCAGGGGCCCAGCCCATGGCCTCCAAACCATGAAAATCTGCCATCCCGGTGATCCCGACTTATCCTACCCCTGCAGGACAGAGGCCTGCCTCTGTGGGCTTCCGAGAAGGCTGTTAATCCTAACGAAAGCAGAAAGCTCACCGTTCTCCCGCAGAGGAGCTGGTGGTTTCGAACTGCTGACCTTGTGGTTAGCAGCCCATTGTTTAACCCACTGTGCCATCAGGGCCCCTTCCCAAACAGCAGAGGAAGGATAAAACACACCTGGTTACCAGAGTTATCAAACTCACTGCCATCGAGTTGATTCCAGCTCATAGAGACCCTCTGGGAGAGGGTAGAACTGCCCCCTCTGGGCTTCTAAGTCTGTAAACTCTTTATTGGCACAGACAACCTCATCATTTCTCCCATGGAGCACCTGGTGGTTTCAAACTGCTGACCTAGTGGTTAGCAGCCCACTGTGTTACCACGGAGCCACCAGGGCCCTTAGAAGTAGGCCCAGGCTTCCTGAAAGATGAGAAAGAATAAGGGGACATAGGAAACAGCTGAGACGCAACTTCCCCTGGGACTTGTCCAGCCAGCCAGTGCCTCCCTCCCTGCTCCAGTCCCAGAGCCAGCAGTAGGCGCAGGCCTGGTGCTGAAACGGGAAACGGCGGGGAGGGGACAGGAGGGGGGGAGGTGAGGGCATCACAGCGAGTCCCCTCACCTCCATCCCCCGTGCAGATTCCATGAATGCCGTAAATCTTCATACAAGAGAGGCCGAGGTGGAAGCCAACCCTTACCCCTTGTCCTCCCCACTCAGTGCCTCACGGCCCTTTACAGGGACTCAGCAAGGGACAGGGTCCAAATGCAGCTTCGGTCTGTGGGAGCCCTGCTCCTCAGCAGTGTCTAAGGTGCTGGGGGTGCTAACCAGAAGGAGGGCCGTTTGCGTCCCTGGCTTAAAAAAAAACCAAACGACCAAACTCAAAGCAAACCCACTGCCACCGAGTCAGTCCCGATTCACAGCCACGCTGTGTGAACTTTTAAAGGTGGTGAATCTTGACGGGAAAAGACAGCTTCATCTTAATCCCGGGAGCAGCTGGTGGGTTTGAACCACTCACCTTAAGAGAGGAAGCCCAAGGCTTACCCCACAGCACCACCAAGTCTCCATCACTAATGACCACGCTAAACTCACTGCCACCCTCTGGGTCAGGGTGGAACGGACCCTGTGGCTTCCCGAGACTCAGTCTGCAGGAGTAGGAAGCCACGTCTTTCTCTTGTGTCCGCCGTGATTATTGGAGGGAAGATTGCTTCCGGGGCGGGGGGGGGGAGTTGAGGAAGCCTGTGTGCTGCTGAAGACCTGAGAGGGTTCTCTCTACAGGAAGTAGCTGATCCCTCTCCAAACGCACGTGGGCCCGGATAGGGCCACGCAGAGGGGCAGGTATGGGATGTCCCTAGAGCCAACTGGTTAAGAGCTCAACTGGTCAGTTTGAATTCCCCCCCCCACCTCAGAAGACAGGCCACAAAGCCTGTGGAGCAAGCTCTACGCTGCATTCACGGGGTTACCAAAGTTGGAATTGACTCTGTGACAAATAGGGGGCGGGGGGGTGGAGTGCGGAGAGAATTATCCACGTAACTGCATGGTCAGTAGTTTGAAACCACCATTGGCTTCTCGGGAGGAAAAACAGACTGGTTCCCACAAAGAGAGACAGGGCCAGTTCTACCCTGTCTTAGAGGGTCCCTGTGAGTGGGAACTGACCCGACAACAGGGAGTCTATGATGGGAACACGTGGCTCTGAAGCGCACTCTGGGTACCCCACCCCCACCACCCCTACTGAGGCCTGTGCCCTGGAGACAGCTGCTCTGCCCTCCTCCCCACCACTAGGTGGTGGTCACAGCACGAAGGCCCGCAGCCCTCGAGCAGCACCCCAGTCCTGGCTCTTTCGGTCACTTTTTCCATGAGAGATACTAAAGGAATGTGTGTGTTTGGGCCACTCCCTAACCAGGGAAGCCCGGCAGCCCAGCAATCCCCAAGGTCTGTGGGTGCCCAGGATGACCCCATAGCTCTGTAGGGCCGGCTCCTGGCACGCCCTGTGAGCAGGGGGCCCTTTCTCTTGCCTGCCTGTGTGCCCCCAGCACCCCCAAACGGACATTGCTCCCTGATGATGTCATTTCCGCAGCATGCACCAAGAGAGCACACAGTGCATGGGAGTTTGGGACTCTGAGCAAATCCACTAGAAAAAAACAGCGAGCATTCTCAGTCCACTGGGTCAGAGGTCTCCCCTCCCATGGCGGCTTCCTGGAGTGTCGTTGTGGGTCAGCAGTGGGATCAGTCCTCAATTTGGGTTCGTAACCTTAACTTCTTCGAAAGAAGGAAAGAAAGAAGCAAATGTATCAGGAAAAAGAAAGAGGATGAAGTATCAGACTGGCCCAGCTGGTTTAGTATCCTGCCTTTTTTATTTTTTAATTGCTTTCATTACGGGCCATCTCTCCAATGTCATCACGGAGTCTCAGGAAGCGTGATTTGATGCTTCCAGCCGATGGGTTAGGAGTCCGAGCAGAGTAGTGAGTTATGTATGCATTGGGCTGCTAACCACAGGGTCAGCGGTTTGAAACCACCAGCCCCTGGGAGGGAGAACGATAAGGCTTGCTACCCCTGTAAACAGTCCCGGTCTCAGACACCCACCGAGGCAGCTCTGCTCCGTCCTGTGGGGTCGCGCCGAGTGCCACATCCTGTGGATGGGTCATCGCTTGGGGTACCGATTTCCTCTCGCTGGACCTTCCGGCGGCTGTCCCTGTTTGTCCCTGTGATAAGTAGCCTTCCCCACATCCTCGTTCGCACCCCGCTGTGGGGGTGGGGGCGGTTTCCTGGGGGACATTGCAGCGCGTGGGTCAGAGGTGGCGGGCTTTTTTAACATGACCCCAGACCACTTCCCAGAACCCGCCCAGCGGGTCCCCTGTTGGCTCATGGCAGGTGAAAGTGCCTCTTTCCTGAGTGGGATGGGAGAGGTCATTGCCCCCGGCCCTGGGACCACAGTGGCAACTCAGGACAGGAAGGAAGAGATAGGGAGCGGGTTTTCCGGAACCTTCTCCACCTCGGGGGCCCAAAGGCTAGCAAAGGCCTGCCTTCTTCCTGCTGTCCACCTCACAGGCTGCAGCCAATGGCCCGTCTCACCCTAGGGGCCTCCCGCAGCAGGCATCCTCTGTCCCTGAGGCCACTGCCCCTGTGATGCCACCCCCAACAGGCAGCCACCATAAGGCCAGCATGGGACACTCACAGACCCTCTGTCCTCTGTCCCCCCTCCCCCAGGGCTCCGAGTGGAACGCATCCAACCTGGAGGAGCTGCAGGGCTCAGGGTGAGTCGGTCAGTCTTCTCTGTCTCCCCACTCACTCTCCCAGGCAGCCCCCCTGGGGACCCCCTGTCTCTCAAATGGCTTCCAGGGCTGATTTGCATCTCAAAACAGCTGGGGTTCCAGATGCCACCTCCTGAATAATTCAAGCAATGAGGTCGGCAGCGTGCATGTCTGTCACAGAGGCTGCGTTTACATCACCCCAGATTGGGACAGACAGCCCGAAAGGTGATTGGCCGGGCAAGAACCCCCACCATGGCCCGTGGGGCTGAGTGCCTGACTTGGACTCCTGGACTGCTCCCTCTGCTGAGCAGACCTGGCCAGGCCTAGGAGGGAATCTTGACTCGGAAGATGTGGCGCAGCCCACGGACTGTCCTGTCCGTCTTCGCCTGAGCATTCATGAGGCCCAGCCGCCCCGATTGTTTGACTCCAGACCTTCAAAACCAGATGGATGTCTGGACATTTCTTTTTAAAAAAAAATAATAAACAACTACAACCCAGCCACAAAATCCCTGTCCTGTGGGTCTGACATGACGGCCTTCTCAAATTACTATGTTGAAAAATCAAGACTAAACAAACCTTAAAATACATCTCGTGAGCGGCCGGTTACAGGAGCTCTTGAGATGTCGGAGGATGAGACTGTGGACATTCCCTGCCTTGCTGGGGATGAATGAATAAATGCCTGGACACAGGTCTTCACGGAGCCCTGGTGGTGCAGTGCTGAAGCGCTTGGCTGCCGACTGGAGGGTTGTGGTTAGGACCCAGCACCTGGCTGCTCCGTGGGAGAAAGACAAGATGGGGCCTCTGCTTCCCCGGAAAACCCGGCCTGTAGGTCGGCTGGGAGTCGGGTTTTCAGAGGTCTCATAACACGATCGATTTGAAGTGGTCTGTGGTGGAAGCAGAAGCACTGCTCCAAGTTAGAAAAGCACCCAGCGGGCGAGCGTGGACCCTCTCGGAGATTTCCTGACAGTGTTCCCGTCTGCCCCGCGTCTGGCAGGCCTTCATGCCGTTCCCAAGGATCTAAGTCATGGATGGGCACCCTCTCCTGTGTAATGCCTTAAAAGAAGAGGCTCTGCTCTACAGCAGCTCTAGACCTCATTCACCGGGAAGTCCGAAGCGCTCAGGAGGCTGGGCACTGACAGGTTCATTTCATCTCCAGCGTCAGCATTGCTCTGCAATACCTTGAAACGATTTTTTTCATCAGTGTCTTTTAAGATAGAAAGTGGGGTTTTCTTTCGTGTATGTATACCGCATCCTCATGGTACATTTAGAATAAACTCAACAGGAAGCTGATTACTAAGCAGTAGCCCCACCCCACCCCATGATCCTGTGAATGATTTTGCTGCCTTTTTTTTCTCTGCTTTTTCTTTGGGGGGGGGGGGGGCTCTGTCATCCCTGGTTCTGATTCTCCAAAGTTGTTTGGTGTGTGTCTGTTTGTGTTTTCCCTCATTGCAGCGTTGACTACATTTTGAATGTAACCCGCGAAATCGATAATTTCTTCCCTGGCTTATTTGCGTACCACAATATCCGCGTCTACGACGAGGAGACCACAGACCTCCTCGCCCACTGGAACGAAGCGTATCACTTTATAAACAAAGCTAAGTAAGTGGAGAGAACAGCAGAAGTAAGATACTGCAGTGGTTCTCTGGAGAAGCAGGAGGCAAGACGAGTGAGAGAGTGAGTGAGTGAGTGAGTGAGTGAGTGAGTGAGTGAGTGAGTGGAGTGAGTGAGTGAGTGAGTGGGTGGGTGGGTGGAAAGTGGGTCACACAGTTGTAGGAGCAGTTAAGTCCAGGCTACTTCAAGTTTGTACATCAGGTGTCAAACCAAAGGCTCTTCTTGACTCGGATAGTTGCCAGGGCTGGGAACCAGGAAGCTGACGCAAGAGGCAAGAGGACAAAGTAGGAAGACCAAAGCCTGTGGATGCCGAGGTTGATGAGCAGAACAGGCCTTAGGCTCTGATAGCTCCCAGGGTCGGCAGGCAATAGGGCAGGCCATTGGCTTTGGTCAAAGACCCAAAGGTAGATGCAGCAGATAGAGGATCCACAGCATCTCTATCTATATTCATACATCTATATATATGTATATATATGAAGTAAGCCACACCCCCAAGAGACATCATCAAGTTGGGAGTGACCTGCCTAAGGGTGGCACTCTACCCCAGTCTTCCCACAACTGCTTGCTAGGTAGGGCAGATCCCATCCTGACATTATGTTAGAGCACATGGGGGGGCGGGGAGAGGGGCCTTACTGTCAAACTACTAAAGGCCCTGGCTTAGCCAAGCTGACATAGAACCTAACTATCACAGACACAGATGGGTTGATGTCAAGTGGACAGCAGTGAATGGTGGTCCCAGAGCCCAAAGTCTCTTGGCTTGAAGGGGCTTCCATGGCTGCCAGGCCTGTGACCTCAGAGTTGTTGGTCATCCAGATGCTGAGCCTTAGTCTGGTGACAGTCCCGTCATCAGCGCTGGCTCCGGGCAGGGATCTGATACCCAGTGGACACTCTCAGGAGCTCGCTCCCGGGGGGATCTGCCGAGCCAAAAGAGGGAGAAAGGAGATAACTGGCCTGGACAAGGGCCTAGAGTACCTGTGGGACTGCTTTTCCCAGAGAAACGTGTCCCCAGCCAATGCCAAATCCTGTGTGGCCTGCTGTCCCTGGCTGAGTCAGTACAGCCAAATTCCTGCTGGTGGACAAAGGGACACAGACACCTTCCACCATTCCCAGCTGCTTTGGGTCTTCACACACACACCCCCATCTCCCCACCCCCCTTCTGCTACATTAGATCGGGAGTAGGAAGCACTAAGTCTTGTGAGAAATGCCACCTCATCCTGAGACCTGGGGGGGGGCTGGGGGGGCCACTGTCGGCCTGGGGCCTAGGGAACCGGCTTGTTGCCCCTAGCAGGTGGGCTGCTGCTATTGTCAGTCGACAGGCTGGTGGGTCTCCCCACTGCCCAAAGCATTAATTCCATGGGGGGCCAAGTGGAGTCTCGTTGGTCAGCAATTTGAAACATCCACTGTTCCACGAGAGAGATTTGCATTGCATGCCAGTAAAGATCAACAGTCTCGCTGGGAAGCCCACGGGAGCAGCTCGACCCCATCCTAAAGGGGTTTGAGTTTCTGAGCCCAGAACAGAGTCTCGTCCCATCATACTGGAACAAGTCATGTCCAGAGATACACTGCACCCCAGGCCTCGCCCTGTCTGTTCAGTCAGCCACCCTTGGGCCAGTACCACTTCCTTACAATACCCTATCAGCCCCATCTGCTCCAGCTGGCTCCGCGCAGGCTTGGCCTGAGCTGGGTGCCGCCCTGCCCTGCCCCTGCCCTGTGGGTACCTCACTATCCCAAGAGCCCTGCAGCTCTCAGTCCCGGGGTCCTGTTTCCTGATAGTGGCTCAGTCACTGTCTCAGGCTGAGCCAGGTCTCCTGGATCTACCCCTGCTTGGCAGCATCCTCAGCAGGCTCTTTGGAAGCTTCCTGCCTCGGAAACCCACCGGGCCAGTTCTACCCAAGGCAGCAGGGTCTCTGGGAGGCGGAGCCAGCTGGGAGGCAGTGCGTCTGGTGGTTCGGTTTCCTCTGTCCCTAAAGGCAGCCCTCCTCTCAGCACGCTCCCTGAGCCCCCTGGCTGGGAAAGCCCAGGTGTGTATTGCTTTCCTTCGGTACAGGATTGATTTTTTCAGCCCCTCTCGAAGGCAGGCGGATGCCCAAGCCCCAGGGGTGTGTGGGCCATAAGAGAATATCAGGATGTAACCTACACATACTGGGTCGGGACCTTGTTGCCTTAGTGATCTAGTAAGGAGCAGGGCTGTGAACCGCAAGGTCAGCCGTTCGAACCCACCAGCCGCTCCAAGATGCGGCTGTCTGCTGCCGTAAAGGTGGACAGCCTCGGAGACCCAAAAGAGTGGTCTCCCCTGTCCCTACAGGGTCTCAGCGTCTACACAAGCAGCAAGTTTAGTTGTTGAGTTTCTTTCTTTTTTCTCTCACCCCCTCCCCATCACCACAGGAGGAACCACTCCAAGTGCCTGGTCCACTGCAAAATGGGGGTGAGCCGGTCGGCGTCCACCGTCATCGCGTACGCCATGAAGGAATTTGGCTGGTCCCTGGAGAAAGCGTACAACTACGTGAAGCAGAAGCGCAGCATCGCGCGGCCCAATGCCGGGTTCATGCGGCAGCTGTCCGAGTACGAAGGCATCTTGGACGCAAGGTGGGTGGGCGGGCGCCTGTCTGCCTTCCCTCCCCCCCCCCCCCCCGCAGCACCATGCTGGAGGGGGCGCGCTTCCCCAGGGGTCCTGTCTGGGTTCTGCTGGCCACAGGCACCCAGCCTGGTGGCTTCTGGATGAGGAGGGCGTCTGAGTTCTCGCCCCAGGCCGGACTTGGGGGGCAGAGGCTGTGCGTGTGTGTCCCCGTTCTCCTGCATCTGCCACAAGGCAGGTCTCCTGTGCTGGCTTCTTGGCTACACACCAGCCACCTTGGCCCCCCGGGGGGCCTATGCACAGCTCCCCCTCACCTCACTGCCTCTCCTGCAGGCGCCTCACTGTACAGCCCTCTGGACCCCACTCTTTCTGCAGAGAAGGCAGCACGCCGGGGGACAGAAACATGCCCCCAGCCAATGCCAAAAGCCTGTGGCCTGTGTGGCCTGCTGTCCCCAGCTGAGTCACTGCAGCTGGATTCCTGCTGGTGGACAATGGGACAGACCTACCCGGGGACACAGACAGCCTTCTGTGGGGTAGGGGAGCAAGGCTCTCTGCCTCGGGGCAGGGGACCGGATAGGACTCCACCCAGGCCCAGGGTCCCCCATGGACACTCCCGGCTTTCTGGCCCAGATCAAGTCACTCTACCCTGCCCCACCCTCACCCCGCTCCCTTCCCGTTCCATCTGTGCTGCAGAACCCCACCCCCCCCTAATTGCCCGCCAGACGTTGGTGTTACTCCTGGAAGTGGGTTACTTATTTTATGCTAAGCCTGTCTGTCTGTCTTACTCGGTCTCTCTCTCTCTCTCTAGCTTTATATCTCAGCAGTGTCAGCATCAGCTCAATGGCAGTGAGTTTGGGTTTTTCGAGTTTCACCCAGTCTAGAAGGTTAGGATTGAAAACGGACCCTTGCTTTCTGGAGCCTAAACAAGGATTTTCCGTTCCCTGGGTTCGCCCAAGCATCTCCGTGCATCACATGTGACTGAGTAGCTGTTAACCGTGAGTGCGGATGTTAGGCTTTGCTTACAGAACGGAGATCAAACTCTGTGCCATCGAGCCGATGCCGACTCAGAGCAGCCCCGTTGGACAGGCTAGAACTTCCCTGTGGCTTTCCGAGACTGTCGCTCTTAATGGGGAGCCGTGTGACAAGGGCCCCGGTGATTTCCCTGGTGCTGCGGGATTGAAACACCGCTGAATGGGACTCCTGTGTTCTCGAAGTTCTGGCGGCTGGAAGCCCAGGCCGACTCAGTCCTGTGGGTGCCCTTGTCTAGGGGCCTCACATCATGGCCACTCGTGTGTGTGTGTGTGTGTGTGTGTGTGTGTGTGTGTGTCCGCCCGTCCAAACTGTCTTGTAACTCAAAAGTGATCCCTTTGAGAGAAACCCCTACTCAGGGGTGAAGGAATTAAGAACACAGGCTTTATTTCAGAGCAGGGGTGCACCTGTGGATGTTTTTTGGGGGGTGGGGTGGGGTAAGGGCCAGCCCTGCATGCCCCACACCTGTTTCTGTAAGACAAGAGGAGAGGGCCTTTGCCTGCAGGAGCCACAGGTCCTGCCCCTGGCATCCACCCAGCCTCAGACGGCCCACACCTTGCCTGCCAGCCACCAAGCCACCCACTCACCCTCCTCCGCTTTCTCCCCACAGCAAACAGCGGCATAATAAGCTGTGGCGGCAGCAGACGGGGAGCAGCCTCCAGCAGGCTGCGGGAGACCCCATGGGCCCTGGAGACTCCTTGCCAGAGGCCCTGGACAGCTCCCTGGATGCCCGGCTGCCAGGCCCGGACACAGTGGCTGCCTGCTGCTTCCGGCGGCTCTCGGACCCCCTCCTGCAGCCCCCCGGCAGTAAGACGGGCAGCTCAGTCCACCTGGACGAGCTGGAGAGGGACATCCTGCTGGAGGAGACCGCTCAGCTCCTGGAAGGCTCCGGACTCTACCCGAAGGACACAAAGAAGAAACCGGAGTGTGGGGACCCCCTGCCCCCGGAGGAGGAGATGGAAAAGGGCGAGGAGGGCCTAGCGGCAGGGAGGTGGGGGCAGCCCTGCCGCCGGCCCAACACTAGCCCGCTGGACAGGGAAAACCTCAACAACAACAACAGCAAGCGGGGCTGCCCGGAGGACTTCGAGGTAGGCACACACACATCCCCTGCATGGCCCGCCCAGCCTGCTCCCTGCAGCCTTTCGGAGAGCGAGGGCTGCAGGCTGACGGAACATGGCATCACTAACCCTGGGGGACGGCTCTGCGCTCTTCCCCCAGCCGCCTCCCCTACTGCGGGCAGCACTGCCAACTCCTTCTTTGTTAGGACGCCTATTGCTATTAGGTGCCCTGAGGTTGGTTCTGTCCTCTAGCGACCCCTGTGCCCAACAAGACAAAGCACAACTCCCAGGCGGCCCTGCTCTTACTGTTGCAGCCACTGTGCCAACCCATCTGGTCTTGGGTCTTCCGCTTTCTCAGTGCCCCTCAAGCCTGGTGCCCCCACCCCAAGTACGTGAGACAGGGTCCCTCCATCCTCGCTTGTAAGGAGCATTCTGGCTGGAATCCTTCACAGGGAGAGACAGCTGTGAAACCCCTTCGCCCAGGACAGGAGTCAAGCTGGCTAAGAGGTGGCATGGGGGGAGAGGCTTGCTTTTCCAGGTAGAACTTGACCGAGTGAACGACTTGATTTGTCTAGGTCCTAGAGACACGGCACTCATCGTGACCTGTGCGTGCGTGTGTGTGTGTGTGTGTGTGTACGCCTATGAGTAAGAGAACTTATTTCGTGGGCCCACCCATGGCCCCCGAGTCTTTTCCTGCTCATAGTGACCCTCTGCAGGGCTGCTGAGGCTCTCCATCCTTACTGGAACAGACCAACCCGACGCTGACCTGGTAGTGCCACCAGGGCCTCCAGATGTTTGTAAGCAGCACAACAGATGCAGGCAGTGCCTGGCTCTGGGGCCAACGAGCGGGCTGCGTGGTGGACTCGTCTGGGAAAACCCACAGTTCTGCTCTGCCCTGTAGGGCCGGTGGCACCAACTCGATGGCAGTGGGTTTTGCTGTTTCTTTGGAGGGGGCTCAAGGCCCCCCTTCTTCCTGCTGATGTCCCTGGTGTCCCATAGAGCCCTGCCAACACAGTGGTCCCGCACTCGGCTGCTCCCCGAGAGCGTCGGGACCCCTGTTCCTGGCAGAAGCTTTGGTTAGAACGTCAGAGAACGTTCTGGGTTGAGATGCCTCCACCCAGGGCTGAGTTAGTGACTACACACTGGGCCGCTAACCCCAAGGTCAGCAACTCGAAACCGTCAGCCACTCCTCGGAAGAAAGATGAGGCTTTCAAGAGTTTTAAAATCAAAAGAAACTCACTCAGCAGAGTTGAGGCCGGCTCATCGGGCCCCACAGTGCAGGGTAAAACCGCCCCGTGAGTTTATGGGAACAGAAAGCCTCATATCTCTCTCCCTTGCAGCATCTGGTGGCTTCTAACTGCTGACCTTTCGGATCGTAGCCCAGCCTGTAACCGGTATACCACCAGAGGCTCCTTGTCAAGAGTGAGGGTCTCGGAAGCCCACCGGGCAGTTCTGTGCCCTCTGGGGCCACCGTGAGTCAGAATTGAATCGGTGGCAGTAGGTTTGGCGTTTCCCCAGGGCTTCAGGCACTGGCTCAGGACAGAGGTCGCATGAGTGGACTCCGAGCTGGCACTTCCAGTCCCACTGAAGAGCTCACTTTCCAAAGATGCTTTTCATGGTACACCCTGCTCTCCCTCTGCCCCCCCCCCCCCCCCCGCTCCAGAGGTCTCCGCAGCCTCCTGAACTAAGCTTGACTCCCCCAGGTCCCCCAGGGCTGGGCCAGGCTGGCCTTCTTGCCACACAGGCTAGTGTTTGTCTCTAGATAGCCCGCTGGCATCACCCATGTCCCTTGGCAGGGAGACAGTGTGGAGAGAAACCTAGGCCCCAGCCCTCTGCTGGCAAGGCTTCACTTTGGACCAGCCTAGGAATCTTACAACTAAACACCTCGGAGAAAGTTGGCTCCCTAACCCTAACCTGTGAGGGACCTGCTGGGCCTGGCGGCCTGTCCACAGGGCGAGGTGGAGAGGGGAGGATGCACATCCATCATGTCTCGTAGAACCCTGCCAGCACAGTGGTCCAGCACTCGGCTGCTAACCGAGAGGTTGGCGGTTCGAACCCACCGGCCCCTCTGAGAAAAAGACTTGAGCGGTCAGCTTCAGTGAGGGTGGCAGCTGGCCTTGGGGACCTGGGCTCGTTCCACTCTGCCGTGTAGGCACCCGACGGCACATAGCGCCACCCAGAAACTGGGGAGGTTTCCCCTCAGAAGCTCCAAGGGAGCGGATCCCCTTGGGTGGGGTAGGAGGTGCTGCTGTCTCCCCCCCCCCCCCCACACACACACCTGTCGCAACCGTGGTCGGCCACTCGCTGTGCTGGATTCTTTCAAAGCCCCATTGACGGCCTCAGTCCTCGTTCTTGTTAAGGTCCCAACTGAATGGCGGTTCTTTGGAGGACCCTGGGTTCCTGGGAACCAGGAAAGTGTCCACTGCCCAGGCGGCAGCCTCCCCAGAGAAAGCTCTTTCCAAGAGGGAATGCAAGGCAGAAGGTGCCCGCTGAGCCAGAAACTCGCTCTGTACCTGCCGAGCCACGGGGGCGGGCTTGAGATAGATGCCCATGTTCCGGGTAAGACCAAGGCTCGGAGCAGGGCACAGAGAGCTGCTGGCTCTGGCTCTCGGGCACCTAGCTTCTGGAAAAGGCTGGACTACCCTCTCCTCTCCAGCGCAAAGCTCCATTCTCCCCAGGCCGAGCAGGTTCCTGGAGGACCTCTCTTCCCAGCCCGGGCAGGCACCCCCAGAGATGTTTTGACCTCTGGCTTCTGATGGCCCCGGTTCACGACCTTCTTGTCCCCTTGTAGCAGGACGTACTCTTCGGGATCCTGAACAAAGTGAAGCCCTCCTACAAGTCCTGTGCTGACTGCATGTACCCCACCGTCAGCGGGGCCCCCGAGGCCTTGGGGGAGCCGTGCGAGGACCCCAGCACCCCGGCCATCTGCACCCAGCCTACCTTCCTCCCCCACCTCACAACCTACCCATGCAGCAGGTCCCGGGCCATGGAGAAGCTGGCCTCGGGCCCACCCGAGACTCTTCCTCCACCAGCAAGCTCCAGGCAGCCAGACCCGGGTGGCTGCTCTCTGCCACCAGGGGCCGGCCTAGCCCCACCAGCCAGCCCTCTGGAACCTTCCAGGGTGAGCCCCAAAGTGCTGCCCAAGTCCCTCCTCCCAAGGAACCCACACTGCGATCAGCCCCCGCCCAGGAAAGACCCAAAGGCCGCCAAGGACCTGCGGCTCCTATTCAGCAAAGAGCCTGAGAAACCCCCGGCCCCCAGCTACCTGATGCAGCACCAGGAATCCCTCATGCAGCTGCAGAAGGCAGGCTTGGTCCGCAAGCACACCAAAGAGCTGGAAAGGCTGAAGGGCATGCCGGCGGACGCGGCGGCCCCCGCCCGAGACGGCGCCCCCTGCAGGCTGGAGGCCAGCATTCCCGAGGAGACCCTGGAGCTAACTCCCCTCCACGCTCCCCTGCAGGCGGGGTCCGAGGCCGGACCCCCACCGTCAGAAGGAACCCCGATCAAGAGTCCCCCTTCCTGGCTCTGCCGCCTGGACCACACCAGCCACTTCTCCAGGGACTTCCTGAAGACCATCTGCTACACGCCCACGTCCTCGTCCATGAGCTCCAACCTGACCCGGAGCTCCAGCAGCGACAGCATCCACAGCGTGCGAGGCAAGCCAGGCCTGGTGAAGCAGCGGACGCAGGAGATCGAGACCCGGCTCCGGCTGGCCGGTCTCACCGTCTCCTCCCCGCTTAAGCGCTCCCACTCGCTGGCCAAGCTCGGCAGCCTCAACTTCTCCACTGAAGACCTGGCCAGCGAGGCCGGCGGGTCCACCATTACAGACTCCCAGGGGGCCGGGCCCAGCGAGGCCACCTCCTTGTCCGAGGCCCCGCCAGCCGCCAGCCATGCCGCCACCGCCTCAACGCCATTGGGGAGACCGGCCCCAGGAAACTTGACAGGCCCCATGGGAGGGAGCAGAAGCTGACCCAGCCTGGGCTGGGAGGGACTTGCCTTCCCAAAGGCTCCTTCTCCCAGTTTCCCAGTGGGCTCTGGCCAGCCTCCCTGTACACCTTGCTTTCTCCCCAAAGACACAACGGGAGTCGTCTTCACCTGTACCCCGTCTTGCAGTAGAAAGGAGAAGAGACTGAACCAACTACCATGAAGCACAAGTTAAGAGGGGAGGTGGCCTCAGAGAGCTGGGACGGTTGGCCCACTCACCTCCAGCGGGCCCCTCTGGGAAATCATGTCCTCAACAGAGCCTGCCTGCCCTTCCGTGCCCATGGCACGTTCTGGCAGCATGTGGCACCTCGGCCGGGGCGGGACACGCCGGGCCTGGTGGAGTCGGCCCTCGCCAGAAACCCCACGGGTGGCAATATACATCCTACCTCTGTCCCTGCTGTCCTGTTTCTTTGTAAAAGACAGTAATGACCACAGCTTGCTCCAGGGAATAACGCTGTGTCCGAAAAGTTGTTTCTCCTTTCGAAAAAAAGAGAGGGTGTTTTTTCTTTCTTTTTCTTGGGACCCCAAAAAGCCTTCAAGACTTTTCACTCGACTTGTACTCAGTGCTGCCCGGCGAAGTCCGATGAAGACCGCAGACACTGGGCTTGGACCGGCTGCTGCACAGTGGCGTTGTCCTGGGGAGCCCCTTGCCCTGGTGGTGACATTACAGCTGTGTGATGTCAGGGGACCAGCCCAGGGGTCATGGTTTGGGTGTGGGCACAGTTGTCCTGTTTGTTTTTCCCTTTTAGTTGCCGTTCAGTGGGTTCTGACTGCTGGCACTCAGCGAGTGTCAGAGTAGACGTGCGGTCCCGGGGATGTCACTCCCAGAAGCCCATTCTCCAGGACTTTTCTCCCAGGAGCCTCTGGGTGGCTTCCAGCAACTGGGCTTTCACTTAGCAGCCAAGCGAGTCACCCTTTGTCCCCACCCAGGGGAATGTCCACTGGCCCCAAAGGGCCCCCGGACCCTGCTGCTACTGACCGACCGGATTGTTGTCGTTGGCTGTGGAAGGTGGCCAAGTGCCCTCCTGGATGGGTGGCTCAACCATGGCCTCCGTTCTTCATACAAGCACGCACCCTTTGACCTTGGGGAAAGGCCTCCACAGCCATCTCCAGAAGCAGGTTCTCTGAGGGCCACACACCTACAGAAAACACCTCACAGATGTTTACAGCCCCCGCCGCTGGCAGTGACAAGCTGGCTCCTGGCCCTTCTCCGGTCTTCCCTAGCACCAGGGTAGGCGCAGGAGGGGGCCCCTTGAGTGGAGAGACTCCTCCAGTCCGAGTGAGTGAATGTGAAATCGGTTAAGAGGCAGGAGGCTCGGGTAGGAAAGCAGGACGGTTTCATTCAGGGATCAGCACCCAGCCCGATGAGCTCGGAGTGATCGTTATTGTTTTTTAAAAAAATAGTATTTATTCAAAGTCAGTAACACGACAGAGATCCACCCATGTGGCACACACAGCCCAAGACCATTCCTGTTATTGGGGCGCCCCCCCCTCCACCCACCCCCATGTAGAACTGCCCCATGGGGCGGCCTCTCCTGTAAGGTCAAAGTGTCAGGTCTCCATCCAAGCGGCTGCGTGGCTTCCAACCACTGGCCTTGACCCCACCGGGGCTCCGGGAGAGCTTGGTTCCCTAGCCCCATGGGCTTGTTGCTGTCGTCGTGTGTCCGTGGCACGGTTCTCCATAATCCTCCCCCAAAGAAACCGGGCAGATACACAGGCCTTCCCTGCTCGTCAGACCAAGCTCCTGTGGGCCACAGTCTTGCCAGCGCCCACCTCCCCGACACACTCCTGCCCGGCTGTCCACCCCGCCCCCCCCTGGAGGACTGACCGCAGCCTGGGGTGAGGGACTGAGTTGCCACCTAACGTTGCTCCGAACTAGTCCTCCCAGCCCCCCAGAGCAAGGTTAGTTCATATTTCAACTAGTGGGTCGTGGGTTTTATATGGTGGTTTCGTTTGGTTTTGTTTTTGCCAATAAGCAAAAAAAACCTCTCCCGGAACTTACTCTCCCTGGCCACCTCCTTTTCCGAATAGAATTTTCCTCTTGAGGAAAGGAATATATTTCTTACCACTGTTAACGGAAATCACTTGAAAACCATGTAGTCCATTGTCCACTCAAGTCTGGAAAGCCCTCTGGGTTTTTCCGCCCGCTCTCCTCAGGCAACAAAAGCACATTCTCTTAGGAAACCGCAAGCTCAGTACGTTTTGCCAATTTAAGTTTCACGTGGTAGGTAAATTTATTTTTTTTCCTCCCGGAAGGGGTGGGGCATCTTAAAACCTTTTTTAAAGTTGTTTTTTTTCTTTTTGTCAGTGACAAGCTATTGTTGATTTCCCACCATATTTCTGCTGTCGGAGAGAGTGGTGTGTTTCCACCCACTCTTTTGAAAACCCTCGTTTTCCTCGTGCAGTTAAAGGGCAAGACAGACAAGCACCCAGCTCCTCCTCTTCAGAGCAAAACGAGCTGATCACTGATCAGAGCAAAGCCAAAAGCCTTGTCTCGGCCCCAGAACCCCTCCGGGGTAAAGAGATGGCAAGCGGCTACTTCAGATGTCACGGGAACAAGACCAGAAAGACATCTGGCCCTGTCCGTCCCCTGTGGCATTGTCCTCGTCAGGTTTGCTGAGTAGAAGGGGGCACCCGGCCATGAGAGGAAAAACCACACCACCACCCCCTCCCACCCAATCACGATCCACAGGGCCAGCCTCAATTCCTTCGAGTTCCTCCGTCTTCTAGGAAAGTCACTGGTTCCATGAACAACTTACTAGCAATACCGAGCCGCCGCCGCCTCCTCGTTCCTCCATGGTCTCAGGGCAGAGGTCCAGGCCAGCTGCATGGCGCGTGCAGAGTGGGCGCCTGCATGCTCCAGGACACCCCAGTCATACTTGACCCCCTTGGAGAGCAAGAATGCTGTAGCACCACCTCACACCCGCACACTGGTCCCCTCACAAGCCTGCTCCCTGGCCGCCACCACCAGGGACCATTTCTCCCCATGGGCACCACCAACTACGGTCAAGATCCCACCTGCCACCTCACCTGCCTCCTATTGGCCGGAGATTCAGGGTACCAGAATGCATTCTGTCCACCCTGCTCTTGGGCTCATGGCCCAAACACCCCACTGGAGGCAGTCACCTCAGCCCTGGTAGGGGCGAACATCTGGAGAGCCACAGTCAAGTCACCTGTGCCTCTCTCCCATTCCAAACAGGTGGTGGTGGAGCCCTGCTGGGCTGGCTTTTGTTTTTAATCTGTTTGCAGCTTAATGAAGCGTACAAATTCACTCTGCCATATTGAAGACCCAGAACTTGAATCCAACGGTCATGGGTGTCATTTTGTTCCTCCACACGGAACTGCCGAGCAAGGGAAGCCTGTGGAAGGACGGGAGCCACCGCTGTGCAGTAGAGCCCAGCGGGGGGGGTGACCGCCGAGGCTGGGTTTTGCAGCCCGTGTGGCACCTCTGGCTTTGGTCATGCTCCCCGGCTCCCTCTGGCCGGACCTCCCGTTCCCCACCGGGCCTGGCTGTGCGAAAAGATCACTGCTGCTTCCCTGCCCTTCCCTTCCCTGCACCGTAATTTTTGTTTTACAATTGAGTGCCTTAATCATAGTTTACAAATACTATGTATTTATGTGAAACCGTTAGCCGTTCTTTGGGTGATTGGGTCCTTGGGCTCGTCGGTGACAGTTGACTGTTGGGGCCCGAGCAGGCCCTCTTTATGTGGGTTAGCCCTGCCACGCTCTGTTATCTTGGGTGTTCATCTGAGGACTCGCAGGCATCTAAGGGTCGGGCGCCACCAGAAGTCACCCTGGTTGTCCCCTCGGGCAAGGACATGGCACATGTAACCATTGGGAGAACCTGACCTTGTGATCAAGTCAGCTGAGGAGTGGTGAGGTCCGGACCCTCTCCCATTGTCCCCAGTACTCTGTTAGCAGTAATGTCACTGTCCCCTGGTGATGTCACCTTGATTTCAACTCCCTGCAGCCCCAGGGTGACCTTAAGGCTTTCAGGGCTATGACCTTGGAGAAGCAGAGCTCCAGACCTGCCCTCACCCTCACCCCAACAGATGCCTCCGGGTGGGTGTGAACCACCAACCTTTCAGCTAGTAGCCCATGCTTAACCATGTGCACCACCCAGGGACGTGGCTGCCACCCCGGCTACCCTGTTTCCAATGCTCTGTTGGTGCCCTGGGGTCTCTTGCAACAAAATGCCCCCCACCCTGGCCTTGGAGCCCCTCAAGAAACGGTCTTCAGTTTCCAGAAGCTGCCGGTAGCTTCCAGCAGGTGGCGTTAAACAGTATCAGTGAGTTTTTATTTTAATCTTAACTGTTTTTTTTATTATTCTGTATTTAAAAGGCAGTATCTTTTGTACTGTGAATTTGCAGTAGAAGATGCATAATGCACTTTTTATTTTTACTTGTGTTGGTGTGTATTGTACATCGTCCGTGTGCTTCTCGTGATGAAAATAAACTTTTTCTTTACAAATGCCTGACGCCTATGTGGGCTTTCCTGACCCTTGCCAGAGAGTGTCTGATTCTACAGCAGCAGCAGCAACATGGGTATTTATCGAGCACCTACTCTGTGTTCGGGCCCAGGCTATAAGACCTAGCCACCTAGGCCAGACGGAGCAGCAAAGGGAGGAAATGTCAGTTCCTCCTAAAAAAGGTCCTTTTCCTTCCTGATTTTTCCCCGAAAGAAGAGCAGGCCCCCTTGTCATTTGTAGACCCCATGTTACCAAGATGGGCTTGGAAGTGGACTGTGACTTAGAGAACCAATAAACCTCACCCCCATGCACACTGCATGGAGAGGGGGGACCACGGGGTCTGGTTAACGTGAACTGCCAAGGTGGGAGAGAGACCAGGCTGGCTACTCCATAAAAAGTCCCAGTCTCAAACCCACAGGGGCAGTTCTACCCTGTCCTCTAGGGTCCCTAGGAGTCATAGTGGAATTGATGCCACAAGTTTGGTGATGGTTTGGGGGGACGGGGGTGTTCGTGGCAGGACTCCTACCCAGGAAGCGAGCACAGGCTGTCCAGTACCTGTGTTGGCCCCACTTGGGTCATCAGCCCCTGGTGGCCCCTCTCCACCCATCCCCCATGGTGCTCCATCGTGGAGGACTCATGGGCTCACTAACTGCCTTTGTCTGACGGGGCCATGGCCGTGGTGGTGTCGCGGTTTGCACGTGGGGCTGCTATGGCAGAGACAGCTGTTCAAAAGCACCAGGCTCTCCGCAGGAGAAGGACGGGACTTTCTACCCCACTAATGAGTGAGCACACTGATAGTTAAATCACGGCGGCAAGGTGGGGGCAGTTGCCTTTGCCTGAGCGAGAGACGTCATCACATCTCCCGAAAATCCCAATAAAGGAGAACACGGTCCCAACCAAGCCATCCGGGAAGCCTGGAGACTAGGAGCATAGAGCCTTAGGAACACCTCCAGTGGGGCCCAGGAGGCACTTGGTCACATTCATCTCTGCCTGGGGACTGGAGTTAACCCGAACACAAGCTCATTACTTGACAATAGGGATCATAATGGCCAGACCAGATGACTCACCTGCCGACTGGCACATTTCAGCCCTAGACGAATCTGTCCGTGATGCTAATTTTATGGTTATTGGGGAACGGTCATGGTTCAGGGCACTTCCCTTGGTGATAATGACCCGATCAGTCCCCTTTGATTTGGGTATAGGGGCCCAGCCACCGTGTGTTTCTGATCCAGTCTGGGGTTCCGATGACCAAATTCAGAAACCACTGAAGGACAGTCATAAAGCAAAGGAGTCGGCAGACTTTCCTTGTAACCATCGCATTCCGCTGGCGCTTGCACACAGCCCGCACGGCACGCTCGCAGTATGGGTGTTCCCCAAACACATGGGATACTCCTGTGTTGACTCAGAAGGCTCTGGGTGGACTTTCAGCAGCATAGCAACTCCCCGTAGGGTTTGGGTGTGATCCCAGGTCCCAGCTACAGAGGGTGTGGCTGGCAGGTCTGCTCACAGACGCACGTCCTGCCTCCAATTCTGACTCAGAGTCAAGAGCTGGGTTCCAAGATTTCTCCCACAGAGGAGCTGTTGGTTTCGAACTGCTGACTTTGTGGTGAACAGCCCGACGCAGAACCCTGGACTCCACCAGCGTCACTGGTCTGCTCCATTCCCATGGTGGGGAACTCTTAGGCTAGCTACATGTGAGAGCTCCTCCTGCCCCCCACCCCGCCCCCCAGTTCCAGGATGGCAGGATTCGGGAGGGTGCATGGAATTCAATCCAGGTTCACTTCATTGCAGACAAGCTCTTCTTTTTTTTTTTTACATTTTATTAGGGGCTCATACAACTCATCACAATCCATACATATACATACATCAATTGTATAAAGCACATCCATACATTCCCCGCCCCAATCATTTTCAAAGCATTTGCTCTCCACTTAAGCCCTTTGCATCAGGTCCTCTTTTTTTTTCCCTCCCTCCCTGCTCCCCCCTCCCTCATGAGCCCTTGATAATTTATAGATTGTTATTTTGTCATATCTTGCCCTATCCGGAGTCTCCCTTCCCCCCCTTCTCTGTCGTCCGTCTCCCAGGGAGGAGGTCACATGTGGGTCCTTGTAATCAGTTCCCCCTTTCCAACCCACTCACCCTCCACTCTCCCAGCATCGCCCCTCAAACCCCTGGTCCTGAAGGTATCGTCCACCCTGGATTCCCTGTGCCTCCAGCTCCCATATGCACCAGTGTACAACCTCTGCCCTATCCAGTCCTACAAGGTAGAATTTGGATCATGGTAGTTGGGGACAAGCTCTTCTTAAAGGAGATGTTGATTGAAGACAACTGAAGCCAAGCCACCATGCACAAGGTGAGCCCTGCCCAAAGACAACCCTTACCCCCTACCTCTGCACCTTCCCAGGAGGAGACAAAACAGTGTGGACCCTCAGTGCAGCCAGCGGGCCTGTGTCTTAAGGAGCCACACCAATTCGCAACTGGATGATACTGGGCGTTCCCATTTTACAGTTGAACAAACAGGGCCCAAGACTAAGCAGGTGCCCAAGGTTACAGCTCAGTAGTGGCAAAGCCAGATCAGGCCTCCGGCCTCAGGCAAAACCAACTCCACCCAGAAGTAGAAAGAAGCCGGCTGAAGAGACTCCTGTATTCTCCACAAGAAACTCCACCCACCCACCGAGGACCAGGAGGAAGCCTTAAGCAGACTGACCCACTTCCTGCTCCAAAGACTGGATCAGCCCCCCTCACCCCCACCCCAAATCACCCCCACCCCGCATCCTAAAGTAGACTTGTGAAGACACGAGGAACTATGACAAGAAAGAAGAAAAGAAAAACAAGTTCAAAAAAGAAAAACAAGTTCTAAAATTGATTGTGGTGATAAGCACACAACTCGCTTTAACATGTTTAAACCATTGACTTGCATGCTAAGTGAAATTATGTACCAATAAAACGGTTGGTTAACACACACTAAAAAGAGCCAAATCCGGAGGACACAAAGGGGCCCTCGCGGCTGCAGAGAAGAGGAGCCAGGAGCTGAGTGCCTTTGGAACTCAGGGCTCCTGTGCTGAGAACCTCCTAGACCCAGGAGCTAGGGAGAGCAGAAACACTGTCCTGGACAGAGAGGAAAAACCAGGAGCTGGGCTTCCCTGCCTTCTGAGTCAGAGCTTTAAGACCCTTTGGGCAGGGAGCATGCTGATCACGGGGCTCATTTATCACAGAAGTGGAGCACCTTATAAGGCCAGCCTAGAGCAGGGCAGAAGCCAAAGCCAGGAGGAGTTGACGTGCAGAGAGAAGGGCAGGCTTGCTTGCCCGACCCAGAAGAGCTCAGGGAGCTCTTCTGCCCTGCAGAAAGGAGGGGTGTGGCGCCTGCAGGCTCCGCCTTCATACTTCCTGATCCTGAGCTGTATTCCAGTCACTTGGTTAATGAACCACCTCACCAAGAGCTCCACCCGCCTTTGCAGAGAGTGCACTGGGGATGAAGATTAGGTCCAGAATGGGTCCAAAGGTGGCGAAAGGAGGTGGGACCACCTCTTGGGAGTCAGCTTGGTATTGATCTTGAGCCTCTCCCCTCCCTCTGAAGGTAGGCAGGGAGTGGGGTGACATCGGTTCTTGCAGTGTCTGCCTAGCTGGGTGTCTCTGCTCTTCTTGTAAGGGCACCCGTCATATTGGAAGAGGACCCCACCCTACTCCAGGGTGACGAACCTCACTGACTGCAGAGATGCTATTTCCAAAGGTCACCTTCCCTGGCTCCCGGCATACACGAGCCTATCAGATCAGCCCCTCGCAGCTCAGACTCTGGGATGGCAAGCAGCTTCTCTCTCCTGCCCCCCACTTCCTTGGCATCTCTGAAGGAGCGGAGGGAACTTAGGACAAGTTCTCTTTTTAAAATCGTTTTATTAGGGGCTCATACAACTCTTATCACAATCCATACACACATCAATTGTGTCAAGCACATCTGTACATTCATTGCCCTCATCATTCTCAAAACATTTGCTCTCCACTTAAGCCCCTGGCATCAGCTTCTCATTTTTCCCCTCCCTCCCCACTACCACCTCCCTCATGAACCCTTGATAATTTATAAATTATTATCTTGTCATATCTTGCCCTGTCCGATGTCTCCCTTCACCCACTTTTTTGTTGTTTGTCCCCCAGGGAGGAGGTCACATGTAGATCCTTTTAATCAGTTCCTCCTTTCCAACCCACTCTCCCTCTACCCTCCCAGTATCGCCACTCACACCACTGGTCCTGAAGGTTATCATCCGCCCTGGATTCCCTGTGTTTCCAGTTCCTATCTGTACCAGTGTACACCCTCTTGTCCAGCCAGACTTGCAAGATAGAACTCTGATCATGATAGTGGGGGTTGGATTAAGCATTTAGGAACTAGAGGAAAGTTGTCTTTTTCATCGTTGCTACATTGCACCCTGTCTGCCTCATCTCCTCCCCGAGACCCTTCTGTAAGGGGATGTCCAGTGGACTACAAATGGACTTTGAGTCTCCACTCCACACTCCCTCCCTCCCCCCTCATTCGCTATGATAAGATTTTTTTGTTCTGATGATGCCTGATACCTGATCCCTTTGACACCTTGTGATCGCACTGGCTGGTGTGCTTCTTCCATGTTGGCTTTGTTGCTTCTGAGCTAGATGGCCGCTTGTTTATCTTCAAGCCTTTAAGACCCCAGACGCTATATATTTTGATAGCCGGGCACCGTCAACTTTCTTCACCACATTTGCTTATTCACCCACTTTGTCTTCAGTGGTTGTGTTAGGAAGGTGAGCATCATAGAGTGCCAATTTAATAGAAGAAAGTATTCTTGCATTGAGGGAGTACTTGAGTGGAGACCCAATGTCCATCTGCTACTTTAATACTAAACCTATAAATATATGCACATAGATCTATTTCCCCATCCTCATATACAAATATATTTGCATATGTACATATCTTTATCTAGACCTCTATAAATGTCCTTTGCCTCCCAGCTCTTTCCTCTATTTCCCTGACTTTCCTCCTGTCCCACTATCATGCTCAGTCCCCACCAGGGTTTCAGCAGTTCCTTTTTGTTACATTATCCTTGATTATGCCCAACCAGGCCTCCCACACCCACCTCACCACCAATCACTTGTTCCCTTGTCCTTGGGTTTGTTAACACCACTTTCTCTCCCTCCCCCCCCAACTGTTGGTCCCCTTGTTTTCACCTCAGGATTGTTCATCCAGCTTATCTTATTTAGACAGTCTTGCGGAGATAATAACATACACAAAAAGAAGACAGAGCAAAACCAAGCAACAAAAGAAAACAAAACAAGGAAAAAAAGCTTGTAGTTAGTTCAAGGATTGTTTGTTTGGCCTTTAGGAGTGTTTTCCGTCCAGTCTGTTGGGGCACTCAGCCCTGACCCCAAAGTCCACCTTCAGCATTCCCTGGGGACCTCGCCGCTCTGTTTCCTTGCTGTTCTGTTGTACCCCCTTAGTGTTTTGCCTCCGGTGTTGTCCCCTGCAGGGCTATGGGTCAGTGAGGGGCGTCATGTCTCATAGTGGGACCGGCCATGCGGTCCTCTCTGTGGACTGGATGCTCTAATTGGGAACATCATCCTCACTGCCTGGTGGGCCAGGATGCGCTCCACTCTCTCCTCCTCCCCCTTCATCTACTCCCGTGTCCTCTGATCAGATATGTCCCTCTCCCAGAGCTGCAGATTCAATGCCGTCTTTTGAAATAAATTATTCTGGGGGAGGGGCAGGTAGGCCGAGCTCTCTTGCGAAAGAAGAACTCCACTGGGTTTTGCATGCGGGCCTTCCGTGTCTCTGCCGCTGACCCTGCAGAGAAGGGCAATGGGGCAGCCCGCCTTCCCTAGAGACAAGCACCATTTGTCCTCCACGCCCTGGGCCCTTTAAGCCGCCTCACAACAAGCCTTCTGGGAGAAGTGCGTGGGCTTGCCCCTACCACCCACGTCCATCCAGAGGTACATCCTGTTCTGGCGTTGCCATAGCAAAACCAAACATCTGCCACAACAGACTGGCGAGGCTGCCGGCTGGACCCGCTGGGCACAGGGAGCCTGGGCTGGAGAGGGATAGTCGACTACCTAGAAGGCCTCCCTGAATCCCCCTCTCACACTTCCACACACACCGTGCACACGCTCCATCCGGGAACCAAGTTGTACTTCCCATGTATTCCCAGAAATCCCGAGGGGAGAAGATCCCCAGAGCACAGTGAGCCTGCATCCTCAGGCAGTCTCCTCCTAGCCTCCCTCCCAGCCGGGCTCACGGGGCTGCCCTGGTCCCTGAGCCCCCCCCCCCCCCCTCCCGCCTCGTCCCCAAAGGGACTCCACTCCCTGGCTGCCAGCACGCAGTGTGGTTTGTCCTGGCTGGAAGATAAAGTAGTGACCGTGTAACTAACAAACGGAGCCCTGGCAGCATCGTGGTTGAAGGTACTGGTTGACCCCATTTGCTGAATTAAGTCCACCTGGGTGATGTGCTAGGCCCAGGCCTATTGGGGCTGCCCAGGTGTTCTGCCCACCTGACTTGGGGCCCGAATTTAAGCATGCCCAGTTCGGAGGTCACCTGAATCCTTCCCAACCTCCTTTGTGGGGGCCTTGACAGGCAGGGGAGGGACAACTCCCTGTCCTTGCCTCTAGCCATCTAACACTACTATCAGGATACTGTCTTACTCATCTGCCTGCCTTATCTAGTGCCACCATAAAGAAATACCACAGTAGGGGGCTTTAGAGGACAAGAATTTATTGTTGCCATTGATTGGAGGAGGAGGAGGAGGACTCTAGGGGTGGGTCCTTCCTGATCAGCAACAGCCTCTGGTGTTGTGGGCCATTCCTTGGGGGCTGCCGGCTCTTCATTAGCCTCTGTCTGTGTGGATCGACCCTGTTCTTTTTATAGGACACCAAAAGGGAGGACTTCTGTTCAGGGACCGCCCCCTGCTTTGGTTTGGTACCATGAGTATAGCCAAAAGCCACTGTCACCCAGGCCCTTCCGACTCACAGCGTTCTCAGCGGACAGAGTGGAAGCGCCCCATGGGGATCTGAGACTAACTCTTTACAGGAGTAGAAAGCCCCGTCTAGTCTCCCTTGGAATGGCCCGGGGGTTCAAACTGCTGCCCTTGAAGTTAGCAGCCCAACGAGTAACCACTATGCCACCAGGGCTCCAAGCTTTAAATTAAGATGACGGTGATTACTATGCTGGGAACCAATTTACTCATTTATTTCCCACACCGCCCCCCCAAAAAAATGATTGACGAGATGGCTCATTGATCAATTTCTCAGGATTAACATTCTCCTGAGGAGCAGCCGCTTGGTCCGCACCAATGACCTTTGGGTTGGCAGCTTGAACACTTAACCATGGTGCCAGTAAGATAAGCCAACAAACAAACAAAAACACTGGCATTGAGTCACTTCTGAATCATCGCAAACCTGATCCATGGTTTCTGAGCTTGCTCTATGTGAGCAGACGGCTTCCTCGTTCTCCTAAGAAGTGGCTGGTGGTTTTGAGCCAATGACCTTGTAGTCAGCAGCCCAATGTCTCACCCACAGCACCACGAAGGCTCTTTCCCCAGTAAGAGAGTGATGTCTTATTTATCCCCGTTTCAGAGATGAGTAAGCCAAGGCTCAAAGTGGTGCAGCAGTTTGCCCGCTATCACACAGGGCACCGATTTCTAATTGCACAAGGGCTGTGTCCAGGCAGGCGGAACCTGGAATTGAACCCAGTCCCTCAGGCTCTGACTTCGTACTCCAAACCACCCCTCCTTTCTGGGCAACAGGAGGAAAGCACACTGGTGTGCAGGTGGGGAGAATTACCCAGAGGGCGTAGGATGCTGCTGACGTGGGTGGGGCTCTTTTCTAATTTACAATGAGTTCCTCCTGCATCTCATTTCCAGACATGGCATCTTCTGTCTTTGCAGTAATGGAAGTTCAAACCAATCTCCCTGCCATCGCGTCAATCCTGATTCATGGCAACCCTACCGGACAGGTTAGAACGGTCCCTGAGGCTTTCCGAAACGGACTCTTGAAAGGAGTGGAAAGCCTCATCTTGCTCTCTTGTAGTGGCTGGTGGTTTTGAACTGCCGACCTCAAGGTTAGTAGCCCAACTTGTAACCCACTATGCTACCAGAGTGCAGCAACTATGTATTATGCTTTTACTATGTGTCTGACCTTTCTAAGTGCTATAAAGGTGCTCATTCAATTTTGCAATGAGACAAACCAAACCATACTGACTGCCATCGAGTCAAGGCTGACTTAGCGATCCTGTAGGGCAGCAACTGCCCCTTGAGTTTCCGAGATGATCATCATTTATGGTAATAGAAAGGCCCATCTATCTCCCACAGTGTGCAGGGCGGTTTCAAACTGCTAACCTTGCACATGGAAATCCAACCTGGAACCACTGTGACGTGTAACCAGGGCTCCCCCACAGTGAAAGGCGTGCCCTATGTTCTCCCTTTTTTTAAGTTGGGGAAGTTGAGGCACAGAGCATGGAGGTGACTTACTGCAGCTCACGCGGCAAGTCTTCGGCAGCGAGGGAAGTCAAAACAGAGACCTCTGTTGGTTTCCACCTTCTGCACCAGCCACACTGCTGTCTCATCGTTAAAACTGTAGCGGGAAAGTGAAACATGAAAAAGAGAGCTGGCGAGGATGTGGAGAAACAGACAATTGATGAGGAGGACTTGTTGGTGGGATTGGAAAATGGTGAAGGACGGTTCGGTGGGGCCTCAGGACACTAGACGTAGAACGACCGCGAAAAGCGAACACATTAAAAATAACAAACTCATTGCCATCACATTGATCCCAACGCCTAGTAACGCTGTGGGTCAGAGTAGAACTGCCCATCAGATCTGTAAGGCAGATGGCCACATCTTCCCATGGAGTGGTCTGTGAGTTCATGTAACCCCAGCACCACCGGGGGTGCGGCAATTCCACTCCTAGGTCTGTACCCCAGAGAACTGCAAGCAGGAACACAAAGGACAACCATGTGCGGATGTTCACAGGCGCACGATTCATAGCCGCCCAAGGGAAACTACCCACCTGCCCACCAACAGATGGACAGAGGAACACAATAGGATCCATGCAGACCAAACCACAACCAAACTCACTGCCCTGCCACTGAATTGATGCTGACTCATAGCAGCCCTATAAGACAGGGTCCAACTGGCCCTGTGGGTTTCTGAGACCATAACTCTTTATGGAAGTAGAAAGCCCTGTCTTTCTCCCGCTGAGTGGCTGGTGGTTTCTTTTTTTAAATGATTTTATTGGGGGCGTGTACAATTCGTATCACAATCCATACATCCATCCATTGTGTCAAGAACATATGTACATTTGTTGCCATCATCATTCTCAAAACATTTGCTTTCTACTCGAGCCTTTGGTATCAGCTCCTCATTTTTCCTCTCCCTGTACCCCACCCCCGATGAACCCTTGATAATTTATAAATTATTATTTTGTCATGTCTTACACTGTCTGACATGTCCCTTCACCCACTTTTCTGTTGTTCGTCCCTCAGGGAGGAGGTTATATGTAGATTCTTGTAATCAGTTCCTCCTTTCTATCTCACCTTCCCGCCACTCTCCCTATATGGCCACTCTCACCACTGGTCCTGAAGGGATCTTCCACCCTGAATTCCCTGTATTTCCAGTTCCTATCTGTACCAGTGTGCATCCTCTGGTCTAGCCAGATTTGTAAGGTAGGATTGGGATCATGATAGTGTGGGGGGAGGGGAAGCATTTAAGCATTAAGAAAGTTATATGTTTCCTCGTTGCTACCCTGCACCCTGACTGGCTCATCTCTTCCCCACAACCCTTCAGTAAGGGTGTGATATTTTCACTTGCCTCATATGCATGCGAAAGCTGGACATTGAATGCGGGAGAGCGAAGAAGAATTGATGCATTTAATTTATGGTGCTGGCAAAGAATGTTGTCAGTAGCCCGGACTGCAGAAATACAGTCGGAATGCTCCTGAGAGGCAAGGATGGCCTGACTTCGTCTCACGCACTCTGGACAGGTGATCAGGAGAGACCAGCCCCTGGAGAAGGACATCGTGCTTGGTAAAGCAGCGGGTCAGCGAAAAAGAGGAAGGCTCTCAACAAGATGGGTTGATACAGTGGCTGCTGCCTCTGTTGGCTCCAAGATAAGAACAAATTGTGAACATAACTCAGGACCAGGCAGTGTTTTGTTCTGTTGCACACCAGGTCGCTATGAGTCGGAACCTACTGGATGCCACTTACCAAGCACAAGAACAGCAGAAGAGGCAGGCACCAAGAGACGGAAAGTTTATCAGTGGCAGCCAAGGTGGACAGGTGGAGGAAATGGCCTTAGGTCTTGTTTACAGGGCAGACCCTGGGAGCGGGTGTTAAGGATGAGAAAAACAATTTGGAAACAGACTGCCGGGACGACACATCATGGTGAACGTGATGGTTGTTGTTGCTTTTTGTGGCTGGTGGCCACCCAGCCCATTCCAGCTTCCAGCAGAGGTGACCTCTGCTCCATTGATTGGGTGTGGGAAGCTAACAAATGTCATCCCCCCACATTCTCCCCAAACAGCTCTGCTGCCTTCAAGTGAGCACATGGCTGATTCTGCCTCCCTGTAGAAGCAGACATTCGTTGATTCTCTCCTCCAGCCCTGAGGCACCCCCGCGCCCGCCCCCATCCCATCCCCCAATGCAGGTATTAAGTTTCCTCACCTGTGAGCTCAGGGACTTTACTGTGATGACCACCCACCTTGTGATGTATGTAACTCCTGAATATGCATGCCTAATGGTTACTTACAAAAGCCCCCAAACAATAGACATTCTCTCCTCTGGTCCCCTCTCCTCTGGTCCTCCTTCCCTCTCCCTCCTTCCCCACTCCCTCTCCCTTCCCTCTCCTCCTTCTGCACCTCCACAGGGACCATCAAGAGAGGCTGAGGGGAGCATGCTACTGTGAAATGTGTCTGACTCCTTTATTTTACTCTCTCTCTCCTATCTCTCTTATTCTCTATGACTTTACTATAATCTTTATATATTATAGCCATGCAGTTGCGCCTACTGGACCCGTGATTATTTGTTAGGGGCTGGCTTCCCCTGACAATCGGGCCTTTCTTCCTAGGTGCCTCTGGGTAGATTCCACCCCCTCCACCTTTTGGCTAGTCGTTGAGTGTTTAATGGTTGACACCACTCGGGGACCCCATAAATATAATTAATGCCCCAGAACTGTACACACAAGAATGATTGAAATGGCTCATGTTTTGGTATAGGAGTACTGTATACATTTCACTAGAATATGATTTTTAAAAATCATTCTCATCATGTCAGGAAAGGTTTTTCTCTTGCTTTCTATCACTCTGGTCTGGCTGACTGGGATGGAAAATTACCACCCCCGTCCTGTCCTTACAACTGATGGGCCACTTCTCCTTAGGGATGTCCGGATCCCAGAGCCAGGAATGGACCAGGCTCCACTTGCAGGTAGCCCGCAGCAATCTGGCCGGGGTCACCCTGCATTTGCGTCAGCAAAAACCCTTCTGAGACCAGGGACCCCTTAGGGAAATAGGAACAGATGGGGCCAAAGAGTTCTTCCCCAAAGGGTCTCATTTTCTTTGCGGATAATTAGTGTGTTGGGGTCAAGATAATGGCTGGGCCTGCCCCACCCAATTGTTGGAGGAGACATGGATCAGAAGAACATCTGCTTCTAATTAACAAGGAAACCGTAGCCCGGGGCCTTGTCTTTGACCAAGACATGGGAGAGGTGGTCCCTGGGGGCCCTGCCAGTGGGGGTGACAGACAGGATTAAGGAAGTAGATGACAGGGGTGCCAGACCCTCTACTTTCCTTTTTTCCCCCCAGGTCTGTTTGTTGGCCTTTATGAGTGTTTTCAGGTCAAGTCTGATAGGCCCCCCTGCCCCAAAGTCTGTTTTGGTATTCCCTGGGGATTTCATCACTTTGCTCCCCTTGTACAGCCTTAGTGTCTTGCTCTGGTGTGGTGGGGTCAGATCGGACACAATTCCCACACTGTGTCTCCAATGTTGTCCCCCATAGCGCTATGGGTCAGTGAGGAACGTTGTGTCTTGGGATGGGGCTGGCCCTACGGTCCTCTTTGTGCTTGCTCTGAGCAGGCATATCGTCCTGGGGCTTGGTGGGCCAGGATGTGCTTTACTCTCTCTCCTTCCCTCTTTGTTTGCTCCTGTGTGCTCTGATCAGAAGCGCCCCTCTCCTTGAGCTGTAGCTTCAGTGCTGTCCTCTGAAGTGTATTCTTCTGGGGGGGGGGGGTGGTGGAGGGGTCCACATAGTTGGGATTGGGCCGGCCGCGCAGACCTCTCTGTTGGTTCGCTGCTTTGTTCCGGTATGTTGCATTCACGTCTGTCCTGATGGCGTATTGAAAGTCAGTGGCCTGCCTGCTAGTGAGACTCACACCCAGGAGCTAACTGCAAAACCCCCTTGGCAGACACAGTTCAGTGATATGGGTGCCCTGGCCCTCTACTTCTGTAAAGAGTGACAGTCTCAGAAACCTACAGGGACCATCCGACCCTGGCCTTTAGGGTTGGTTGCTAAGAGTTGAAATTGCCCCGATTACAGTGAGTTTTCTACTTTACTAAGTACGGTCTTTTTATTTGATTGATGATTGATTAATTAATTGCTTGAGGGCTCTGGAATCAGAACTGATTGGGTCTCTTTCGATGGTCAGGTCTGACCTTGACAAGCTCAAAGATGACTACAGCAGAGGGGCTCCCACCAGCTGTGGGGGTACAAGGTGTGTTCAGAAAGCCCAGTGTGTGACCCATGGACTTGGGGTGGCCAGCGGTTAAGTGCTTGGCTCCTAACCCAAAGGTCAGTGATTTGAGGTGGTTCCCCTTGTCTGCAGAAGAAAGATGTGGCTGCCTGCTTCCATGAAGGGTGACAGCCTTGGAAAACCTCTGAGGGAATTGTTGCTCCGTGCCTCTGAGTGGGAATTGACTTGATGACAGTGGGATCTGGGATTGGTGTATGACCCACGCCCCTTTCCATGCTGCGCCTCCACAGAGGTTGGCTTTGGGTTCGTGCCTGAGCAGGTTGTTCAAGGCTGGTTAATGGGCCCTGCAACACCTGCTAGTAGGTCATGCCAGGCAGCAGAGAACACCCAGCCTATTTGACATTCCCTGCTCCCCCTGCCCCCTCTTGGATTCTCAAAGCCTGGGTAAGGAGTATGTCGGCTGAAACAGCTGGCCCAGGAGGGACTATTTCTTCCGAGGCCCTTCAGCTGGAAACTGGTCCAGAAGTAGACTCCTCTTTTCCGTACTCATGCGGCTCCTAGACCCAAGGAACCCTCATGGGCATGCACTGAACCCTCTAAGGTAAGGTGACCAGACGTCCCGCTTTTGGCGGGACAGTCCTGATTTTTAACAATTTTCCCCATGTCCAGCAGTGTTTTTAAAAAGTCCCAATTTTTGGAAAGAATGCATGACAAGCTAGGGTATACGGTTTTCGGCTGCCATGTGGCTATTTTGCTAGGATATGAGTTTTATCAATGGTGTCCTGCTCGTGTCCCGCTTTACCAATGTTAAAATCTGGTCTAAGGCTTATGGGTTCAATCACTAATATAGCCAGTAAGTATTTATTTAGCATCTTGGACACTTGGGGCTTTGGGAAAATTCATACGGACAAGGAGGGAAGGCTTCTGAGGCCCCCACAGGGCACCTGGCTCCTTTCCGCTGCGGAGAAACGTAGCGAGTGAGCCTGTTACAGAGATTGCGTTCTCCCAGCTCAGCTTTTTCCGCCGGGAAAAGCCAGACAGATGATCACACACGGGGTTCTTCTGGGAAAAGCAACTGCTGACGGGAGTTGTGATCCAAACCTGTCAAGGAAAACAGCACATTCCAAGCCACACGAAGGAGGGAATGGTGGGTCCCCAAGGTCTCAGGCCTGACTGGGCTCACCTGCAGGGGTGCATCCAGAGAGAGCCAACTCAGAGGGTGAACAATGCAATGGTCTCAGGTCCTGCCAGGAGGCTTTGAAGCTGGGTCAGGAATCATGCTCTCCCTCCAACCCCCCAAACCAAACTCACTGCCATGGAGTTAATTCCAACCCACAGGGAGTCTGCAGGACAGGGAGGAAGTGGCCCTGTGGGGTTCTGATATAGTAACTCTTTACAGGAGTAGAAAGCCTCATCTTTCTTCTAAAGAGCAGCTGGTGGTTTCGAACCGCTGACCTATGGTTAGCAGCCCAATGAGTAACCCTTATGCCACCAGGACCCCTGGGAATCATGGAGGCTCTTTCAATGGGCATCACCCCTCTAGTTTTCATCGGAACAAATTGAAGAAACACCGCTCTGAGTCAGCAGAGGGGGGAGGGGTGTTGCGGAGAAGGATGTGGGCTCTGAAATCGGAAACCTGGTGGTAGAGGGACTCTTGCTTCTGCCCACAGTTGCCCCAGCCCAGGCTCCTTCCTCTCCGGAAGCCTTGCTCTCCTCGCCTGTGTAATGGTAATGGGCACTATAATGATACTTTGCTACTTGGACTGGGTCACGGATCCAATGAGACCCTGCCTGGACACCAGCGGCGAGTCAGAAGTCCCATGAGACTGGACAGGGGTCCTCAACCTCAGCATTATGACCGTCTCATTGCCACTGAGTCCAGGCTGGCTCACCGAGACCCTGCAGCACCAAGAACTGCACCTGTGGGTCTCCTGGACTGTAACCTTTTTAAAACAAATTATAAATCATTTTATTGGGGGCTCTTACAGCTCTTATAACAATCCATCCATCATTTGTATCAAGCACATTTGTACATATGCTGCTTTGGCAGTGACATCTCCTGTCAACTTGTGAAGGGGTGGAGTCTAGCCTGTCCATCAGGTCATAGCCAATGAGGCCTCTGTGTGGGCATGGCCTTCATCTGAGGATTCTGGGAACTCCTGTCTTCCTCCCTGGAGGTGGGACACACACGCTCTCTCTGAGAGACATTTCTGTTGACAAGCCACATGCAGACACACTGATGGAGCCAGAGCCCTGAAGCTGGAGGAGCCAGGTGGAAACCCTGCCAGCTGGGCCTTCCACAAGACTTTTTCACTCACTGGCCTGTGATTCTCCTGCTTTCCGTGTCATTGCATGGCTACGTGAGTCTGTAGAATTCATGGACTAGTATCAGACATAGGGGCTAATATTGGACTTATGGACTTGATCTGGACTGGGCTGGGATGTTTTCTTAATATACAATTGCTCTTTGATATAAAGTTCTCTCACACACACATATCAGTGTCTCGGGATTTGTTTCTCTAGGCCAGCGGTTCTCAACCTGTGGGTTGCAACCCCTTTGGGGGTCAAACGACCCTTTCACAGGGGTTGCCTAAGACCATTGGAAAGCACATAAATGTCACTGCTTTCATGTTCAATTTGTCACAATGAAAATACATCCAGCATATCAGATATTTACATGACGATTCATAACAGTAGCAAAATTACAGTGATGAAGCAGCAATGAAAATAATTTTCTGCTTGGGGGCTCACCACAATATGAGGAACTGTATTAAACGGTCATGTCATGGCATTAGGAAGGTTGAGAATCACTGCTCTATTCAACTCAGTCTAACACAGTTGCCATCATCATTTTCAAAACATTTTCTTTCTACTTGAGCCCTTGGTATCAGCTCCTCTTTTTTATGAGACTGTAACTCTTTATGAAAGCAGAAAGCCTCATTTTTCTCCCTCAATAAGAGAAGTGGTTTCAACCTGCCGGCCTTGTGGTGAGCAGCCCAACGCGTAACCACTATACTGCCAGGACTACACATGATCATCTGGTGCTGGTATTGTCTTGCTGCTGGGGTGGGGATTGTTGCTGGAACTTGCCAGTGAGTCTGTCCTGACTCCTGGAGCCCCCTGGGTGGGGAGCGCAGGTGCTCCACGGGGATTCTCAAGACTGAGACTATTCAAAGCAGACCCCCAGGCCTGTCTTCCCAGGCGCCTTTGGGTAGGTTCGAACCCCTAACCTTTCAGTTAGGAGTCAAGTGCTTAACCTCTTGGGCCACCCAGGGAGCCGCCCTGTGCTGTGCACAGAGTTCAGCAGCAGCATCTCTGGTTTGTGCTCACTAGACATCAGCAGTACCCCTCCCCTCCAGCTGTGGTACAACCCCAAGTGTCTCCAGACATTGCCACCTGGCCCCTGTGAGTGGCCTGAAGACACAGTTGTTCTTGGGAGAGAACCATTGCTCTAAGCCAGCGGTTCTCAACCTGTGGGTCCCGACCCCTTTGGGGGGGTCTAACAACCCTTTCACAGGGGTCGCCTGATTCATCACAGTAGCAAAATGACAGTGATGAAGTAGCAGTGAAAATAATGTTATGGTTGGGGGTCACCACCACATGAGGAACTGTATGAAAGGGCTGTGGCATGAGGGAGGTTGAGAACCCCTGCTCTTAACCATTCTTTTGGATTATTTCATGGTAAGTCCCTTTTCATGTGAAGCGGAGGCATCAGGGAATGCAGGGTGAAGCGGTGCCAGGTTATTTATTGGTGTGTCTCCAGGTGATTTAGAACCACTTTGGCTTCAGGACACTCTAGCACAGGAAATGCACCCCTGGGGCTGCCAGGGAAGTCTGCCCAGCTGAATCAGAGCTTCAGACACACACAGTCACCGCACCTGCCTCACTCAGGAAGGTAGCCAAGCCAAACCAAGCTCACTGCCACCCTATGGATTGCACCTCGACCCGACAGGTCCAAGACAAACTGCCCCTGTGGGTTTCTGGGACTGTAACTCTTTACAGAAGCAGAAAAAACTCATCTTTCTCCACAGAGCCACTGGTGGTTTTGAACTGCCGACCTCGCAGCTCGCGGCCCTACTCCTAATGACGCCACCAGGGCTCCTCCTCAGGAAGGTGGTAGCATGTGTAAATCTTCCAACGGAAGCACCAGACCCTCAACCAAGCTCTTCCTTCTTGATCGTCTGCAAAGCCGGCCACAATCACCTCTCTCCACCCCATCGTTCCTCTCTTCTCAGGCCGCGCACCCCGGTGGGAGGGGCCAGACTGTGACCTCTGAAACCCAGCCCAGTTGCATGGGTGGCATTTCGCCCTTCTTCTCATGCGGTTAGGACACTGCAGTCCACCCAACAGTTAGCTCTGGGACTGGGGAGGAAACTTCCAGAAGACCTCGGAATTCATTCAGGAGAGCAAGGAACTGAAGAAGGATTCACTTGGCTAAAACGCGTGCTTCTTTGAGACACAACAATGGGTTGTTTGGGATTTAAAATAATAATTATATTAAATAATAATAATAATTAATAGAGGTCATGGAGGTTTGCTGACACACTCTGGCGACACGGAGTCCTCTGAGGGTCCCCAGAACAATGTGGACACTGCAGTGAGGGGTAATGGGTACAATAAAGCCTATACTAATTATTGTTGTTATTAGGCGCTTGTTCAGACTCATTGTGACCCTAAGTACAAAAGCAGGGAACACTGCCTGGTCCCGCGCCATCTGCACAATTGTCACGTTTGAACCCCATATTGCAGCTACTGTGTCAACCCAGCTCCTTAATAGTCTTCCTTTTGTTCCATGATGTTCTACTTCCCCTCCCCCTGCCCCTTGATATGTGTGTTAATCCGGATTGACTAGAGAACCGAATTCATGGACACTCATATGTGTGTAAGAACGAGTTTTATATACAAGAGGAATTGAATATTGAGACAACAACCCAGCCCAGTCCAGATCAAGTCCTTAAGTCCGATATTAGCCCATATGTCCGATACCAATCTATACATTCCTCTTCTAACTCCTGAAACACATGCGATGATGCGAATGCAGGAAGATCACAGGCCAGGAAGTCTTGTAGATCCAGTGGCGTTGTAAGCATCTCAGCACTGGCAGGTGTCTCCATGTGGCTGCTCCAGCTCAGGGCACTAACGTAGTCCCATGTGTCTTGTCAGCTGCAATGTTTTCCAGGGAGTGAGCCAAGAGAGAGGGTCTCCCACATCCAAGGAGGCAATACAGGAGCCCTCAGGAGAAAGCCACGCCCCCACAGAGGCCCCATTGGCTATATCCTGACTGACAGGCCTGACTCCACCCCTTCACTCTTAATCCTCAAATTGACACCAGCTTATGTAACTACCACAATATCCTTTTTCAGGGATTGGTCTCACCTGACAACCTCTGCAAAGTACATGTGACAAAGTGAGAATCCTGGCTCCTAAGGAGCATTCTTAATGTACTTCTTCCAAGAAAGATTGGTTGGTTCTTCTGGCAGACCATGGTATTTCCAATATTATTTTGCCAGTGCCATAATTCAGATATATTCATTCTCCTTTGATCCTTATTTATCGCCCAGTGTTCCCAGGTCTATCAGGTACAGGAAGCACCATGGCTTGGATCAGGGCATCCTTGCTTTTCAACACTTTGAGGAGGCCTTTGCAGCAGACTGACCCAATGCAATATGTCACCTGGTTTTCTTGACTGTTGCTTCCATGGCCACTGATTGTGGATCCCAGCGAGACGGAATCCTGGGCAACTTCCATCTTCTCTCTGAGTTTCATGACGTGGTCTACGGATCCAGCGGTGAGGATTTGGGTTTTCTTCATATTGCCTTGTGATCCATGCCGAAGGCTACAGTCCCTGGTCTTCATCAGCAAATGCTTGATGTTCTGACTTTTGGCGAGCCAGGTTGTGTCACCTGCTTGGTACAGGTCGTTCACAAGCCTTCCTCCAATCCTGGTGGCTCTTCCTTCTTCACCTTGCCCAGCTTTTTGGATGATTTCCTCAGCATACAAGTTGAATGAGTATGCTTAAAGTATACAACCCTGACGTGCACCTGTCCTGACTTTCAACCGTGCAGTCAGTAGGCCTTTGTTCTGTCTGCACAACTGCCTCTTGATCCATGCATAATTTCTGCAGGAGCACAATTAATCAGTCTAGAATCCCCATTTTTTTCAAGGCAATCCATAGTTTATGATCCACCCAGTCAGAATGACTTCGCATAGGCAATCAAACATCTTTCTGGTATTCTCTGCGTTCAGCCGAGAGAGAGCTGCACCAGCAAAGAAAGCCTCTTCTGAATCCAGCCTAAATTTCGGTCCGCTCCCTGTGGATGGACTATTCAACCGCTGTTAATGATCTTCGGTAAAATTTCACTTGCAGGCGGATCATTTGACAATATCAGTGTTCTGTTGGGCGGGACCTCCTTTGGAACAGGCTCAAGTGTTCATCTTCTCTAGTTGGTGGGCCAGGTAGCTGTCTCCCAAATCTCCTGGCGTTGACAAGTGCGCGCTTCCAGCTCAACATCGACGTGTTGAAACAGTTCCGTGGGTACTCTGTCAATCCCTGGAGCCTTGCTTTTCGCTTATGCCTTCAGTGCAGCTTCGACAGTTAACATCCTTGCTCTTAATCGTCTGCTCCCTCTTGCACATGTTGAAGGACGTCCAGTTCTTTCTGATGCAGTGACTCTGTGCAGTCCTGCCAGCATCTTGATGGACAAAACTGCTTTATCGACATCTAATCCGCACGCTGTACGAGCCAATGTTGTAACTGTATAAAAGAGTAGTACAGTCATCACCACAATCAATTTTGGAGCATTTCCTGCATCCTTATGCCCATTCGGATTAACTCCCCATTTTTCCTCAACTCTTATGTACCTTAAGCAATGATTCATCTAATTACTCTATAGGGGTATACCCTGGGTTTCATGTAAAGAAAATCCTACCAACAAATAAAACAAAGACAAACCAACAACAAAATTCAACACGGACAAACCTTAATCCAATAGAAGGCACGTGATGGTAAGAACTAGAGCAAATGGAAAATGAGTCACCAGGAAAGACCAATGATAAGATGTGAAATTTGAACTAGAATGTCAGGAGGCGCTCTGGTGGGTGGCGTAGTGGAGCACAAAGCACCGGCCTTCGACCGTAAGGTCAGCAGCTCAACCCCCACAGCTGTTCCTTGGGAAAAAGGAGACCACCTGTTATCACGATGTGGGAGTGTTGATGGTTGGAACCTAGCTAGTCGCCCTGCCATTGGGGTGACTGGCATGTTGCGCTGATGCCAGAAGCTATGCCACCAGGGCTTCAAAGACCCGGAGGGTCAGCCAGTGTGAACAAGTGGAGCTTGCAGACTGAGAACGAGGCAGAAGTAATAGGCGGCCCACTTATGAGGGATTGGGGATGGTGGTATTGGGGCCCTATTGAGGTAGTCGGTTTTGACTCATCAGGACCCTGGACACAACACAATGAAACACATCCTGATCCTACACCACCTTCACGATCACCGTCATGTTGAACATTTGTTGCTGCAGCCACTGTGTCCATCCATCTCATGGGGGTGGGGGGCTGCCTCTTTATCGCCGCCCCTCCACTTTACCAAGCATGATGTCCTTCTCCAGGGACTGGTCTCTCCTGAGGGATTAAACTCAAACTCACTGCCCTTGAATCAATTCTGACTCGTAGAGCCCTGGAGGTGTAGTGGTTGTGTGTTGTGCTGCTCACCAAGTGGTCAGCAGTTCAGAAACCACCAGCTGCTCTGTGGGAGAATGATGAGGCTTTCTGTTTCATAAAGAGTTACCTTCTAGTGCAGAGTGGAGACTCAAAGCCAAATGGTAGTCAACCAGACACCCCTTACTGAAGGGCTGTGGGGAGGAGATGAACTAGGCAGGGTACAGGGTAGCAACGATGAAACATATAACTTTCCTCTAGTTCTTAAATACTTCCCCCCTCCCACTATCATGATCCCAATTCTACCTTACAAATCTGGCTAGACCAGAGGATGCACACTGGTACAGATAAGAACTGGAAATACAGGGAATCCAGGACAGATGACTCATTCAGGACCAATGGTGAGAGTGGCGATGCCTGGAGGGTGGAGAGAATGTGGGGTAGAAAGGGGGAACCGATGACAAGAATCTACGTATAGCCTCCTCCCTGGGGGAGGGACAGCAGAGAAGAAGGCAGGGGGAGACGTCAGACAGTGTAATATATGACAAAATAATAATAATTTATGAATGATGAAGGGTTCATGAGGGAGGGGAGGGGGGAGGGAGGGGGAAAATGAGCAGCAGATATTAAGGGCTCAAGTAGAAGGCAAATGTTTTGAGAACAATGGCAACAAATGTACAAATGTTCTTGACACAATGGATGTATGTATGGATTGTGATACGAATTGTACAAGCCCCCCAAAAAATGATTAAAAAAAAAAGAGTTACCTTCTCAGAACCCCTCAGAGGCAGTTCCACCCTGCTCTATAGGGTCCCCTGAGGGCCAAGTCCCAGGAAAAAGGGACAAGCAGCATTGGGCAAAACAGCTGCCCACGATTTCTTGAAAATATCAAAGAACAAAGAAGACACTTTGAGGACTAAGGTGCTCCTGACCCGAACCACGGTCTTTTATTTACTTATTCATTTTGGCTTTGCAAAGATAGATGTTTATTTTCTCACGGTTCAAGAGGCTAGAAGTTGGAAAGCAAGGAGTGCCCCAGGGGAGTGGTCCTGCTTTGTCTCATTCCGATTCTGGAAGCTGTTGGCAAGCTCTGCCATTCCCTGGGCTTGGAGCTGCATCTGTGCTGTCTGTGTATGTGACAACTCCCCACTGTGTGTGTGGTTATGTCCCTAGCCACGCCCCCCACTCTGTTGTGATCTCATTAACATGCTGAAAGCACACGCCCACCTCCGCAGGGCCAAGCTTTGGTATTTTGGCCTCCTATCAATGTGAAAGCTGAACGTGGGGGAAGGAAGATCAGAGACGACTCGAGGTCTTTGAATTCTGGTATTGGGGAAGAGTCTGGAAAGAACCTAGGACCTCCCCAAGAGATCCATCTGTCTTGGAAGAAGAACAGCCAGCAGGCTCCTTAGCCGAGAGGATGGGCAGACTTCGTCTCCCAGACTCTGGACGTGTTAGCAGGAGAGACCAGTCCCTGGGAAAAGACATCGTGCTTGAGAAAGGAGAGGGGCAGCGAAAAATAGGAAGATCCTTGACAAGGCGGATGGACACCCTTGACATGTGGCCGCACCCACGGGTTCAAAGGTCACGGCGATTGTGGTGATGGGGCAGGCCCGGGCCGTGTTGTCCATTAGGTGGCTGTGAAGAACACTGAGTGACATCAACAGTCACGAGGGCACTGTGGAGAAAAGGCCTGGCAGTCTGTTTCTGTACAGGTGAGGGCCAAGATAAGGCCATGGGGGCAGTTGTACTCTAACCCAGTGTGTTGCTCTGTGCGTCAATTTTTGTTGTTGTCAGTGCCGATCCCTCGAACAACAACAACAACCTCACTACCATTAAATGACGTCAACTCACAGCGACCCTATAGGACAGGGTAGACCTGGCGCTGTGAGTTTCCAAGATGGCAACACTTTACTGGAACAGACAGCCTTCTCTTGCTCCCGAGGGGTACTTAGGGGTTCCCCACTGCTGACCCTGCATTTAGCAGTCCGGCACGTAAACACAACGCCACCAGCGCTCCCTCCAATGCCTGGCCTCCATCTTTCTTCCTGATTTGCATTGGCCTGGATTTCCCCCTTTCCTCTTTTGGGACACCGAAGATCATTTCCATTGGGTCCTAAGTGTCGTTATCGCGAGACCCTTGCATGTGACCATGGTCATGACCTCATGATCAGTATCTAGGCGCGGAATCACCGGCTGCAAGTTGAATATTGCTTCTGCACAGAGTCGAGGTTTCCTTTGCACTTAATGGGAGGGCGGAAGTAGAGTCTAGAACAGCAAGATGCTAGGGTTTCCTTCCAGGAAAGATTTTCCTATTGCAAGTCGTCCTGGTGGTGCTGTTTGGTAAGCAGTGGACAGCTAGTCACAAGGCCAGTGGTTCAAACCCAACAGCCACAGGAGAAAGATGAGGCTGTCTGTTCCTCTGGAAACCTTGCATAAACCCCGAGTCCAATGCACTGGAATGATAGTATTGCGCAAGACCATGGCCAGTGCCGACAGGACAAAAACATCTGCCTTGGAAGAAGGACCAGAATGCTCCTTAGAAGCAGAGATGGTGGGACTTGGCCTCACCCGCTTTGGCCATGTTGTCAGGAGAGACCATTCCCTGGAAAAGGACATCAGACTTGGTAAATTAGAGGGTCAGCGGAAAAGAGGAACACCCTCAAGGAGATGGACCAACACAGTGGCCTCAACCGTGGGCCAAACATGAAACAATTGTGAGGATGGCGCAGGGCATGACTGTGCTTTGTTCTGGCGAACATGGGGTCGCCGTGAGCTGGAACCCACTCAATAGCAGCAGCAGCAACAACAACGACAAGTTAGAGTGGGCTCACCGGCAGTGGGTTTGGGTGTTCTGGGTCTAGGAGTGGCAACTCTCTGCTGACCACTCTCTAGGAGTGGGGTATGCAGGTGAGGTGGAAGTGCTTCTGGCTTTGGGTGCTATCTGCAAGAATCACCTCCCCAAGCCAGGGACAAACCACAGCTGGAAGAAACAGTCCTGCCTTCTCATTCTTAGTGTACTTAATGACTTTGATGGGAGGGTCATGGGTGGGTGGGTGGGAATTAGTGTCACCGTAAGTCATCCGAATTTTATGAGTTAAAGAACCAGGGAGAAGGGGATTAACATGCTCTCAGCACCTCCTAAATGGCTGCGCCTGGAGGCTCAGGTCGACTCAGGGAAACTCAGGAGACAAGCCTGGTGATCTGCTTCCCCTGTGCCACTCACTGGGTTCTCCTGAGTTGGCGCTGACTCAGGGCCAAACGGTCGGTTTGATTGGTTGGTTGGTGGATTTGTGCTCGGGGTTTTCCAGGCTTTACCTCATTGAATATTCCAAACTAGCCCAGTCAGGAAGCATTTGGATGACCCCCCCTTTACGGACAAGCAGAGGAGGGTTCAGAAAGGGATGCAGTTTACCCAAGGTCATACAAGGGCTAAGTGGGAGCACTTGAACTTCAGTGCAACTCGGTGGGCATCCCAAGTTCATCGTGCTTCTCTTTTGCCAAGCTTCCAAAGAGGCTGCGTGTGTAATCATTGCCAAAGAGTGTAACACTGCACTTAGAGGTGGGTTCTTGTATTAGATCTGCCTGCTTAGAGCTGGAGGAGCTCAGATGGCATTGTGTTTACACATTGGGCTGTTATCCTTAAGCACAGCAGGTCGAAACCACCAGTCGCTTCTCAGGAGAAAGGCGAGACTTTCTACTCCCGTAAAGTTACAGTCTCTCAAACACACAGGGCAACTCGACCTTGTCCTAGGGGTGGCTATGAGTTGGCAGCATCTTGATGGCAGTGAGGTTGGGTTTTGGGGTTTCGGTGATAGCTGTGTACCATAGGCAAAGTCACCTAACCTGTCCAAGTTTCTTTTTTTCACCTATCAAGTAGGAACTAGTCATTGGAGATCACCTTCTTGAAGGTGTGTTCTGTATTTTTCTGTTTTTCAGTATGTGAAACTCAGGATCGATGAACCTACAGGGACAGCAAGTGGAATAAGGGTTTCAGAAGGTGGAGGGGTACAGTTGGGGTGGGTAAAAGGGAGATGATGTCAAGGAGTCCAGAAAGAAAAGGAATGTTCGGAAATGGATTGTGGTCCCAACCGCACAATTCTGCTTGACGTGATTGAACTACGGAATGATATGATGTTTGTATGAACTCCCAATTAATAATAAACTTTTAATAAGTAGATAAATAAAGTGGTACCTAAAACTTATTTCTCTGGCCCTGGGAAGGATGAGGGGGTTTGCAGGCAATGACTATAAAACAAAGCACCAGGTGGGTGGTATTGTTGGGTGCCTTTGGGTTGGTGCCGACTCATGAGCCTTATGAGCCACAAAACAAAACACTGCCCACTCATTTGCCATCCTCATAATTGCTTCTATGTTTGAGCTCATGGTTGCAGCCATTGTATCAATCTATCTCTTTGAGGATGTTCTTTATCTTCTACTTTACCAAGCATGGTATCTTTCTCCAGGGACCTGTACCTCTCAGTAACACATCCCCTATGAGTGCAACAAAGTCTCTCCATCTTCGATTCTAAGGCGCATTCTGGCTGCACTTTCTCCAAGGCGGATTTGCTTGTTCCCCTGGTGTAGCCAATATTCTCCTTCTGTCTTCCTGATTCACAGCCAGCTTTCACCACCAAAGGAGGTGATGGAAGCACTGTGACTTGGGTCAAAGTCCTCAAAGCGACATCTTTATTCTGCAAGACTTTAAAGAGTTCTTCTGTGTCTATGCACAAAACCAAAGCCATTGCCCTGGAGTCGATGCCAGTTGGGGGTGACCCTAAAGGACAGGATAGAACAGCCCCTGTGAGTTCCTGAGACTGTAAATCCCTGCTGGAGTAGAAAGCCCCGTCTTTATCCTGCTGAGCTAACCCCAACACATAACCACTATACCACCAAGGCTCTTGCATACATCAACTCAAAAATTTGCTGCTATTGAGTCACGGCTGACTCCTAGTGACACCCCCAACGCCCCGTGGGTTTCTGAGACTGGAACTGTTTGTAGGAGTAAAAGTTCAGTCTTTCTCCCTTGGAACTACTGGTGGTTTTGAACTGCCGACCTTGTGGGTTGCACCCGAACGCGTCACCACCACACCAACCATTTGTCTCTAAAGACTAAACCAGACTGGTTCTTAACGTCAAGAACCAAGTATTTTATCAAGTCCCCTTCTCTCCAAAACCACTCAGCACCCTCTGCTATGAAGGCGCCTTGTTGAATTAAGGGTAACATCATAACAATAACCAATTGTTTAGGCCCCTTACCTCCTATAGTTCATCTAAGTGAAGGGGTGTGTAGAAAGGGTGCTTTTTGCAGTGGCAAATTGAAAGCCACTCCTTATATTGTAGAGTCACAACAGTGGCAGTGGCAACAGGCACGATTTCTGGAGGGCTTCCACAAGCCAGGCACAGAGATGTTTTCGTGGAAGCCTTCCAACAGTCTTGCAACCAAGGAACTGCTTTCGATTGCTCCCATTTCATTGATGCAGACACTGAAGCTTAGAGCCCACGAGTCATTTGCTACGAACGTGGTAGCTTTTTGGTCCTGGTGGAAGTTGAACTTCACAACCACATGTCCAAGGCTGATGTTTAAAACGAGGATCCCAGCGAGAATGGCAAAGCTGCCTCCATGGGGGGAAGTCATGAGTTCTCCTGCTGAGCAGTCCTGCTTGGCCAATTCCTTTCCTCTTGCCCCACTTCCCTAAACCTGCAAGGAGCCCAGGCTATGGACAGAGTAACTTCCTCAAGCGAAATACTAGCCAAGGAGCTCGGATAGCGCAGTAAGGAAGCGCTGGGCTCAACCCGCCAACATTCTGAGTTCTGACAGGTGAAGGGATATGCCTCAGGTCACTCAGTCTGACAGGTGCAGAGCTGGCAGTGACCAGCAAGTTTCAGGCCAGAGTGGACAAAGTGGGGGACTTTGGCCAGGGTGCCAAGTAGGCGGGAAGGAACTTGGAACCTGTTTTCCCTCCCGGGAAATGGAGTCAAGAGCCGAGGGCGAATCCGGTTTAAGACGCGCGTGGCCCAGCCCAAGGGCTAACAAGAATGGGAGAGTAGGTGATGGAAAGAGGGCTGAAAGCTTCGGTTGGAAGAAGAGAAAGGGTTCAGGGGAGGAGCTTCGGGAGCCGGAGGCGGGGCTTCAAGAACTCAGGGCGGGGCTTGAAGCATTGGGTGGGGGATAGAGGGCGGGGCTCTAAGATGCTACGAATTAGACTGTGGGCTTGTGGGCGGGGCTTTTGGAAGTAGGTGGGGAGGGGAGGGAGTTTTGTGGAACCCACGGGCCAAGGGAAGGCGAGGGCGCAGAGCCAGGGTAGGGCGCCAGGAAGCTGGCTTAAGGGTTTTGGAGAGTAGTGGGTGGGGCTCAGAGGAGCTGACGTAAGGATTTAGGGACCTTGCGGGTTAGTAGGCGGAACTCAAGAAACCTTCGTCATGGTCTCCGAAGAAGTGGGCGTGGCCTTCGGCCTCTTAAAAGGCTGACTGGTGGGCGGTGCGTGAGCTTGGACACCGCCTTTCTCCGCGCCTCGCCTGCATGACTCGGCGCGACCAGAGGTGGCGCTAGCAGGCATGGGGCGTGGGGTGGGAAGCGGGCTTCCCCTCCCGGAAGTGGGCGTGGCCATCCCCAGTTGGGGGCCCTGGTTGGGCGCGGAGCAGCGCGGGGGCGGGGTTTGAGCGCGGCGGCGGCGGCGGCAGCCCGCGCCCCTCCCCCGCGCGGCGCTCAGTGCCAGGCGGAGGCGGCAGCGGTTAGAGGCTTCGCCCGGCGTTGCAGCGGGGACTTCGGCGGCGGCGGCGCCTCAGGCATCTCGGCCCCGGTGAGCGGCGCGCGCCCGGTGGGGCCGCTCGGGAGCGAGCCAGGCGGGGAGCCCCGTCTTCTCCGCGTGTGCCGGCGCTGGCTGACAGGAGTCGGCTGGGCGTGGGGCTGGGCCCGGAGGAGGGAGCGGGCTGGGGTCGGCGCGTGGGGCGCAGAGACTCGGATCGGGGTGCTCCCAGGCAGATGTGCAGGCTTGGGCCGGGGGCGGCTGCGGTGGGCTCTGACTCTGAGGGGAAGGCTGTGGGCAGAACGCCGTGGTCTGGGGAGCGGGCTTCCCGGGGAGCTTTCTGGGACCTTCTCGACCGAGTGAGGGGCCAAGGTGCCCTGGGAAGCCCTGAGGGGTCCGGGGCCCGCCTGGGTGGGTGAGGTGCTTGGTGAGGAGGGGCGGCTGGGCTGGGGAGCAGGGCCCCGAGGCGCCAGGCCGGGGCCGCGTTGAGCCGCCCTAGGGAGCGAGTGGGTGGGGGGGGTGGCTAGGGACCCAGCTCACGTGGGGCCGGGGCGAGGATGGCCGCCGGGGCTGGAGGGGTCCGCTGGGCGGGCCCTGGGCGCGAGGTCAGTTTGGGGGCCTGCAGGGCCGAGGGAGGGGCCCGCGCAGGGCGGGGCACGGCTGGGCGGGGGCGTCTGGGGAGGAGGCTGAGCCGGGCCGAGGGTGGGGGGCGCTGGCCTGGGAGGACCCGGGCTGGGTCTCTGCACCCGGGCAGGGTTGGGGGTCGGGGGCCGGGGGCGGAGAGTGGACGGGGAGCTGGTGGGCTGTGCCCACCCTCGCGGAGGGGCCACTGGAGCGGGGGCAGGTGGGGCTCCGCAGCGCCCAGTGGCGGAGGATGAGGTCAGATGGGCAGGGTGGAAACGCAGGGCTGGCTCGCCAGTCCACCCTGGCGACGCGCGCCCGATGCCCGCGCTGGGTCTCGGCCGGCTTGAATGTGTCGGGGGAAGGGGGGGAAGTGGCCTGCTGCGGGGAGCGAGCGCAGAAGAAAGGGGCTTCCTCTTGGAGGGAGGCGCAGGCCCCGCCGGCCTTTTTTGGGAGCGTTCAAAGGCTTTTTCAGCGCTGGAAAAGGAAACGTGGGCTCGTCTGCAGCGCAGTGGAGACTCGCATCCTATATTTGGCCTGCGCGGAGGCTGCCCTTGTTTTGTGGTGTCTCCAGCGCTTGCTCTACACGTTGCAAACGGGAGCCGCCAGAGCGAGAAGCAAATTGCGAGTTGTTCGTGGCCTTCCGGATGGCAGGCTCGGATCCGAGCCGTGCTCCCGGGGCATAAGACGTTTGGAAAGAATGGGTTTGGGTGCCCACGTTTCAAGTGGCGCGGGTGGGCGAGTCGATTTTAAAATCGTGTTTGCCAAAAACACTAGACCCTTTCCCCTGCAACCTCCCCGCGGGAGATGCCATTCGAAAACGCGACTTGTTCCGGAATCGTAGTCATTTTAGATAATAATGCTTCGCATTGTTTTTATCCGGCAGAAATCTCGCCTGCTGCAATAGACAGAAGCCTAGTTAAGAGCAAGCGGTAGCCAGTAGATATCTGCTTTAATATTCACTCGTTCCCTACGTTCCCTATAAAGCTAAGGAAATGGGGAGGCGGGGAGCCACTTTTGAGCTTTAAAATTTGTACATTTCAAAGACTGATTTAAATCATTTGGCGCGGAGGTCGGTTTCAGTCATGTTAGAGTACAGGGAGCATGGGAGGTGAGTGAGTGAATTAAGGATACCATCAACAGTGAAACAAGACTGAGAATTAATTGTGTGGTACAGTTAGGCCCTGAAGTGCAGTGTTGTGTGGTCAGGGCTATCCCTGTAGACCAAAGGTAGAGCCGAGATGGGTCAGAAAAGCCAGGGACACACCTGTCTTGAACAAATCTGGACTGTGCCTTGCCCGTATTTGCTCTTTGATTTCTTGTGAAAGGCACAGTAGTAAAACCTGATGAATTTGAATAGGTGCATGCTAGTGAAATAAGCCTGCTCCCAGCGTTGAATTTTTTTCACGCGTGTTTCTTTGGCGACAGCTTGTTGCCTCCTCAGCATATCTGTCAGTGCCTTTGTATAGATTTTAGGACTGAAGGCAGGATTTGGCAAATAGCAATTTTTAAACACTTGTTGGATTTTTAAAAAATTTGAGTTTTAGGCTGCTTGTATTTTGGCCCTTCTGGGTTCCCCTCCAGCCAGAAGGCGCAGAGTGGCTTTAATGTCTCTGTCTTAGACTGTCTGAGAGGATAAATGGCTGGGAAGGTAGACTCTTCAGCTCTCAGGATTGCCAAAGACATATTTCTTAACATTTTAATTGGTTACAAACTGGCGGTTTAGAAACATGTTATTAAATGTCCTGTTTACCTTTACCTTTGTCCTCTTTCTTGGAGGATGGAGCAATATTAGATTCGGGTGCCACTTTCATAGCCAGGGTGTAAGACCATGTGACAACAGCTTTTTAAGCTTTTCCGTTTTGATACCTTCTTCTCCCTCAGTTAGGACAACTTTTTTTTTTTTGTGCTTGTGAGAAAGCCTTTTTTTTTTAACTTAAGGTGCCTTTTCTGTATTAAAACAGGAAAATCCTCATGAATATTTCAGTATGACCTAGTACTTAGAATGTTAAGTAATAGAATCTCTCTGGGTTTTCATTGCCCTAGTTCAGATCCTTTAATGAGCAAGATTCTATACTTCTTTCTGAGAATTTACTCTGCATTTTATCAGTGTACTCATAAATAAAAAAGGGAGAAAAGCTTTATTGACATGTAGTTCATTCATTTAAACTAGATACATGTTTGGTAGTATGTGGTATGTTTTAGGATGTGTGCATCATCCCCATAGTCAGTTTTTGAATGTTTTCATCATCTCAAAAGGAAATCCTATACATTCCTCCCCCAACCCCTTAAGCCCTAGACAACCACTAATCTACTTTCTGTCTCTGTATATTTGTCTACTCTGGACATTTCATAAGGTGCCAAGGTGGTGCTGTGAGCTAGGCATTGGGTTGCTAGCCTTAAGGTCTGTGGTTCAAACCCACCAGCCACCTCCATGGGAGAAAGAGGAGGCTGCTCCATGAAGACTCAGTCTCAGACCTGCATTCCCATTTAGGGTCTGTGAGTTGAATCAACTCTATGGGTGGGGCTTGGGTGTGTTCATTTGCTTTTTTTCCAGGTAAATGGAATCAAACAATATTTTGTGCCGGCTTCTTTTACTTAGCAGATTGTTTTCAAGTTTAATCTTTTCCCATTGTATGTCTGTACCATTTGTACAAAGAAATGTGCAACAGTCTTGCCACGTGGCTTCCAGGTCATACATTCCAAACAAAATATGTCTCTTTCATCAGTGGAAGGCTGCAAACAAGTTCTTTCAGAATACTCTTCTTATCTTTGTCTCATTAAGGAAGGTCCAATCGAAACAGTGGCTCCCAAGGACATCTGCTAAACCAGTTAAACTTGAGACACAGAAATTCCAGAGGAGTCATCTTGATGGGTTTCCTTGAAGGACACAGGATCATGACAGGATTTTATTAGGAAGAAGTTTCCAGAAAATTAAAATTGCATTGATGATCAACTGCATTGATGATTTATTTATTTATTTTTGCATTGATGATTAAAACAAAAAAAGGCCAGGAAACTTGGGCTGAGGAATTCCCCTCCTCTCCAACACGATAGTGCCACACTGCTCATTCGTGAAGGTTGACGAGGCCTGTACTACAAGGGTTTCATCGGGCAGTCTTCTGCCATCCACCCTGTTGCCCTGGTTTTGCCCCTTCTGACTGCTGCTTTTTGTTGCAAGTACTCAAGGAACATCGAAAAGGAACACAGTTTGGCTCTTTGGAGGCTCCCCAAACTGCTGTCTTGTCATGGTGTGAATTGAAGAGCCTAGAATTCTGGAGGGCAGGGTAGGGAGATGAAAACCCTACTGTCAGAAGTGTACACCGCTAGATCAGTGGTTCTCAACCTGTGGGTCGCCACCCCTTTAGGGGTTGAATGACCCTTTCAGAGGAATCACTTGATTCATCACAGTAGCAAAATGGCAGTGATGGAAGTAGTAGTGAAAATCATTTTATGGTTGGGGTCAGCACCACATGAACTATGAAAGGGTAGCCGCATCGGCATCGGAAGGTTGAGAACCACCGCTCTAGATGAATGGTGTGCTAAGAAGCAGTAGCCCCACAGTTTGCTGTGATTTTTTCTTTTCTTTTCAAACCAATACTTTTTGACTTATCCCTGTAATTTGTATCTATTCACCCATTGATATTCCTGTTGTTTCCCTTCGGGATTCGGTTACAAGTGCACGCTCTGAGAAGTTTTCGTGGGGACACTGCCTTTTCTCTCGTTTGGGCAGAGTGGATCGCTAGTGGTGGACTGCCTGGTTACATGAAACGCTTTAACCCTTTGAGGAACTGCGGGACTGTTACCCTAAGTGGCTGCATCCTCCCATGTTCCCACCAACAGTAATGGAAGGTTCTTGCCTCTACACGTACTCTCTGATGCTTGTTATTACCTCTTTTTTGTTGTTGTTTTTAATTGCAGCTGTCCTCAGGGGTGTGTGGTGGTACCTCATTGTGGTTTAGATTTACATTTCTCTTAGGACCAGTGATGCAGAACATTCTTAGATGTGCTGGTGTGCCATTTGTGTTATCTTGGAAGAAATGTCTGTCTGGAGCCTTTGCTCATTTTAAAACTGGTTTATTGCCTTTGAATAGTGGAGTTGTAAGAGTTGGCTAGATTTGCCAGATACGTGTGCTGCAAAACTTGTTTTCCTGTTGTGTCTTTTTTTTCCCCTGTGTGTCTTAGTGGATTGTCTCTTAGTACAAACATTTTTAAGTCTGATGAAGTCCAGTTTATGTATAATGGAGGCTCACTGGGTAGAAATCATTAGACTTTAACTTAGATCTTCATCAGTATCTTGGCTCGCTCAATTAAAACCTTAATATGGAAGGGTTAGGGAATGATTTGAATTAATTAGTTCATTTTAAGATGCACTATAGCGTCGCTAAGAATTGCAGTCAACTCGATGGGCATGGGCATTGTAGTGAGCCGTGGTAGTGTGGTGGTTACTTGTTGGGCTGCTAACTGCAAGGTCAGCAATTTGAAACCACCAGCTGCTTCACAGAACAGCGAGGTTTTTTACCCCTGTAAAGAGTTAGTCTTGGAAACCTACAGGGGCAGTTCTATCTTGTCCTGTAGAGTCGTGATCGGAATAGATCCGTGGCAATGTACTTATTTGTTTTTATTGATCAAAAAGGGACCTTGATGGCATCGTGTATTATGTGTTGGGTTGCTGACTTGAAGGGTAGAGGTTTGAGCCTACCAGCCAATCCTAGGGAGAAAGATGAGACTTTCTGCTTCCATAAAGATTGATGGCCTTGAAAACCCACAGGGGAAGTTCTGCTCTGGCCTGTAGAGCTAATATGAGCCGGAATTGACTTGATGGCACTGAATTTTAAAAAATCATTTTATTTGGGGCTCATACAACTCTTATCACAAATCCATACAGAACATCAATCGTGTAAAGCACATTTGTACGTTCATTGCCCTAATCATTCTCAAAACATTTGCTCTCTACTTAAGGCCCTGGCATCAGCTCCTCATTTTCCTCCCTCCCTCCCCGCTCCCCCCCCTCATGAGCCCTTGATAATTTATAAATTATTATTTTGTCATATCGTGCACTGTCCAACATTTCCCTTCACCCACTTTTCTGTTGCCCCCCCCCCAGGGAGCAGGTTATATATAGATCCTTGTAATCAGTTCCCTCTTTCCACCCCACCCTCCCTTCACTCTCCTGGCATTGCCACTCTCACCACTGGTCCTGAAGGGATCATCCACCCCGAATTCCCTGTGTTTCCAGTTCCTGTCTGTACCAGTGTACATCCTCTGGTCTAGCCAGATTTGTAAGGTAGAATTGGTATCATGATAGTGGGGAGGAGGGGAAGCATTTAGGAACTAGAGGAAAGTTGTATGTTTCATCGTTGCTACACTGCTCCCTGACTGACTCTTCTGCTCCCTGAGACCCTTCTGTAAGGGGGATGTCCAGTGGCCTACAAATGGGCTTTGGGTCTCCACTCTACACTCCCCCTCATTCACAATGATACGATTTTTGTTCTGATGATGCCTGATACCCGATCTTTTTACACCTTGTGATCACATTGGCTGGTGTGCTTCTTCCATGTGGGCATTGTTGCTTCTGAGCTAGATGGCCGCTTGCTTACCTTCAAGCCTTTAAGACCCTCGATGTTATATCTTTTGCTAGCTGGGCACCATCAGCTTTCTTCACCAAATTTTCTTATGCACCCATTTGTCTTCAGCGATTGTAACAGGGAGGTGAGCACACAGTGATATGATTTTTTTTCTTTGATGCCTGGTAATTGATCCTTTGAGGTGAGCATCATGGAATGCCAGTTTAATAGAACAAAGTATACTTGTATTGAGATAGTACTTGAGTGGAGGCCCAATGTCCATCTGCTACCTTAATACTAAATCTATACATATATGCACATATATCTATTTCCACATCATATGTAAATATATTTACGTATATGTACATTCCTATATTTAGACCTCTATAAATGCCTTTTACCTCCTAGCTCTTTCCTCTATTTCCTTTGACTTTCCTCTTGTCCCACTATCATGTTCAGCCTTCATTTGGGTTTCAGTAATTCCTCTTGGTTACATTACCTTTGGTCATCCCCTATCAGATCTCCTACACCTTCCTCACCACCGATTTGCATCACTTGTTCCCTTGTCCCTGGGTTTGTTAACACCACTCTATTTCCCCCAACCTCCTCCTCTCCCATGTCCCCCTGGAACTGTTGGTCCCGTTGTTTTCTCCTCCAGACTGTTCATCCAGCCTATCTTATTTAGACAGACCTGCGGATATAATAACATGCACAAAAACAAGGCAGAGCAAAACCAAGCAACAAAATAAAACAAAAGCAACAACACCAACAAGCCAATGACATAGAACAAAACACAACAACAAGAAAGAAAAGCTTGTAGTTAGTTCAAGGACTGTTTGTTGGCCTTTAGGAGTGATTTCTAGACGAGTCTGTTGGGGCACCAAGCCCTGGCCCTAAAGTCTGCTTTTGGTATTCCCTGGGGACTTCGTTCCCCTTGCCATTTTGTTCTACGCCCTTAGTGTTTTGCCGCGGTGTGAGATCAGATTGGGTGGAATTCCCACACTGTCTCCAGTGTTGTCCCTTGTAGGGTTATGGGTCATTGAGGGATGTCATGTCTCATAGTGGGGCCGGTCATGTGGTCTTCTCTGGGGAATGGCTGCTCTGAGCGGGAATATTATACTTAAGGCTTGGTGGGCCAGGATATGCTCCTCTCTCTCTTCCTCCCCCTTCATTTGCTTCCGTGTGCTCTGATCAGACATATCCCTCTCCTGGAGCTGCAGATTCAGTGCTGTCCTCTGAAATAAATTCTTCTAGGGGGAGGGGCAGGTATCCACATAGTTGAGATTGGGTCCGGCCCCTCAGACCTCTCTACTGGTTCCCTACTCCGCGCTGGCATGTTGCATTCAGATCTTGGAGCACTGGGGTAAAAAAAAAATTTTTTTTAATAGCTTAAAAAGAATCCGTTTGAAGTAGTCATTCTCCTGTTCCACTCCTCTGGGGGGGTCTCTAGCCCCCTGCTTGTGGAACGGGTCTGTCTTCTGAATGTGCATGTGGATGAGGACAGTCTCTGATTCTGCCTGCTTTCCCTGCTACTGCACCCCATCCTTTGTCTTCATCTCAGGTCCACTCCCGGAATTTCCATCCTCTTGGGATATGCTTATCCCTCCATCTCCTTTCCACTTCGGAATCCCACCCAGACGATGACACTTCATGGCCCAGCTGGCTGGGTCCCTGTTGTCACAGTCATCGCCACCTCCTGCTTGAGGAATTTGACCAGGGCCTTCTGAAAACTTACCTTTACTGGTGTTAGCGTAGTGTGAGCTAAGTCATGGGGAAGGCAGCAGACAGACCTTCCCCTCTTGCTCATAACCCTTCCTCAGTGCCTAGTCCCTATTTGCTGAGCAAATGACTCTTCACCGAGGGTCACTAGAAAGATCCCCAAGTCAGTTTGGCTGCGGAGGTTAAAATCACATGACACACGGGAGTCATTCCCCTCCCCTCTCTCGGGCATCCAAAGCCAGCTCTTAGCCCAAAGTGCTCGGATGCAAAACAAGCATTTGGAACTTGTTCCCTGGGGCAGAATATCCTCTTCAGGTTCTAACCCCTTAATGAATGGTAATGAGTGGTGCACAGCTTTTTCCGCAGGGCGTGTGGCCAGGGAACACATTTCCTCTGTACCTTTGCACCACACATGGTGCACACAGGCTGCTAGCCGAGGGTGCCACTTGGGACCGGCAGACGGCTACAAACAGCACTGGTGATAATGGGTCTGAATTGGATTTTAAGGGCATGCCATGCTGAACTTTTCATTCCTGTGCTGTGCTTTCAGCTCGTTTGTCAGCTGAGCTCCATGCCATGTCCATGTGTTCATTATTTTTTTTTTTAAGTTAAAAGATCATTTTATTGTGGGCACTTACAGCTCTTATAACAATCCATACATACATCAGTTGTATCAAGCATTTTTGTATATATGTTGCTATCATCATTTTCTGAACATTTACTTTCTATTTGAGCCCTTGTTATCAGTTCATTTTTTAAAAATCATTTTATTGGGGGCTCATACAAGTCTTATCATAATCCATCCATCCATCCATTGTGTCAAGCACATTTGTACATTTGTTAACATCATCTTTCTCTAAACGTTTCCTTTCTACTTGAGCCCTTGGAATCAGCTCCTGATTTCTCACCCCTCCGCAGTTATTTTTTATGTATTCCTTCTTAATAATTCAATTCAAATGTCTCTGTTTGCCTCCCAGGACTGAGGAGAAACCCCATAACTGTGCCAGAGTATATTTGTCCCTCTTTGGGATCCATTAAAGTGAGGGGATTGTGGCAAGTAACTAGAGAAAAGAAGAAAAAGGAACGTTAGATTTTGGCTTTGGCAGAGTAGGCGCAGAATGATCAGGGTTCGATCTTGCTTTGCATTTAGCAAAATCAAGGTAGCCAGTGGTGGGGGTGCCCTGCCCCCCAGTTCTTAGGGAGGGTTATTGTCAAGATCAAATGAGGCAAAGAGTGGAGAGCACCTAATACACAGTTGTTACTCCAAACTCCTTGTCACGGAGTCTATTTTGCCTCATGGTGACCCCCATAGGTCAGAGTAGAACTGCCCCTGTGGGTTTCTGAGACTGTCACTCTTTAAGGGAGTAGAAAGCTTCATCTTTCTCCCTTGGAGTGGCTGAAGGTTTCAAACTGTCGATTGTGAGGTTAACAGCCCAATGCATAACCACTACTCCATCAGGCCTCCTAAAATGTGTTAAACTCAACTCCATTGGATTAGCGTTTTATTCCTTAACAGACATGACTAGGCGGTATAAACTATCTGCAGTGAAAGGCTAACCTGAAAGCCGTGGCTCAAACCCATCCAGCAGTGCCAGGGAGGAAAAGTCCAGGTGATCTGCTTCCATTCAGATGTCAAACACAGGCCACTAGGAGTAGACGGGAGCTGTGGGTAGCAGCCTGACTCCTCTCCCACTACCCTATCAGGGTTCCTTACGGAAAAGACTTAGGTCACAGTCAAATGATGGATCTTCTCAGGGTCTGAGAGGGGCTTAAGAGGCACGGTGATGGCAGCATGTGATAAGCTGTCACTTTCTATGGGGAAAGAACCCAGAGTTTCATGACATGCTAAATGGTGCCTATCTGAATCTTCCTTTAATAACAAGCATGATTCCTCCTGTTTGCCATCGCACAGGTAGTCTGGGACTTAGGATAGGTCAACGACTGAGTGTTGTTCCAAATCACATCTCCCACCAAGTTATTATATTAAAACTTCAGGTACATAAACAATGGGTGGTTCCTAACAAACAGGAGCATGGTGTATCAAACCAATTATTATTTTTATCACATTACTATGTTGAGGGTACCTAGTATGTCTTGAAGTGTTTCTTTAATTTTTTTATATGTCTAGAAAGGTAGACTATATACTGTATGAAGACACTATACAGGGCAGTTAGGTTAAAATTTAACCCCTTATTATTTGATCTCGTTTTTAGATTTGTTCTAGTTTTTACTATCTTCTGCTTTCTTTTCAGTTGAAGTTTTCATCTGTTTTACTTTGCTATTCTTGTTAGTCACCCGCCCTTCAATGTTTCTCTGTATATGAAATCCAGAACAGGTAAAATCTGTAGACACAGTAATTGGATTAATGGTTTCTTGGGGGATATGCCAGGGGAGGTTGAAGGGAAAGGAGCTAATAACTAAAGTACAAGAATAAAGAAAATGTTCTAAAACTAATCGTGGAGATGATCTTACAACTCTTCTTGATATGATTGAACTATTGAATTGTATGATATGTAAATTATAAAACTTAAAAAATAAGATTAATTAAGACAATGCATGTATTAGTCTGGGGAGACAAATTCATAGAGACACATGTGTATAAGAAAAAAAGTTTATATACAAGAGCAATTGAATATTGAGAAAACATCCCAGCCTAGTCCAGATCAAGTCCATAAGTCCAATATTAGCCCATATGTCCAATACCAATCTATAAAGTTCTCCAGATTAATGAAATACATGCAATGCTGCTGAATGCAGGAGGATCACAGACCAGTCGGTTGGAAGTCTTGTGGATCCAGTGGCATTGTAAACTTCTCAGTGCTGGCAGGGGTCTCTGTGTGGCTTCTCCAGCTCTAGAGGTCTGGTTGCATCAGGGTAGGTCCGTGTGGCTTCTCTAGCTCCCAGGGCATAGCACCATGTGTCTTGTCAGTAGAGTGTCTCTGAGGGAGTGAGTAGCGAGAGTCTCTCCCGCCTCCAAGGAGAAAATTCAGGAGTTCCCAGAAGTCTCAGAAGGCCATGTCCACATAGAGGCCTTATTGGCTATGAGCCGATTGACAGACTAGACTCCACCTCTTCTCTTAATCCTCTGAAGTCCCAAATTGACACCAGATTATGTAACTACCACAGACCACCCCCTTGTCAATTTGACACTTCCACATAACTTTTTAACCATATACACTTTTTAAACAAACAATAATAAAGTCATATCTCTACCTAATAGAATAAAACTAAAATGCATACAATTAAAAATGTGCCATCCTCATTTAGACATAACATTCTATAAAATATCCTATGCCTAACAATTGCAGTTAAGCAACACCTATACCTTAATCCTATAATCCTATGACTATATTCCCCCACATAGGAAAGTATGTAAACCAACCACATTATGCCTTTATTCCTCCACTTTGGGTATCCAGTTTCTATCCTGCCCACTTACATCAACCCAGTGCTCTAAGGAGACAGTCATATTCTTTGGTGTGAAGAATCTTTGTTCCAGTTAGAACATTGTGATGACCGCATCCATAAGCAAAGTCCAATCAGGACAGGCTGTTCATAAAGTCTGCAGCAATATGCACCAGTTTACAGGTTCAAATATCTTCTCTTCATCAGATCGGATTCTGGTTAAGTCAATGTGGGCTGCCTCTCAGCCTCACCAAGGTGCCCATTGGTCCTCTTGCCTTTAGACCACTGCCCCATCACAAATTCTCAACAACCGTAGCCCCACAAATGGTTGCTACCTGGCGTCGGAATTGTGTCTTTAGGAGTCCATTCCATCATTCTATCAAGCCAGCTGCTTCAGGATGATGAGGAACATGGTATGACCAGTTGATTCCATGGTCATGGACCCATTGCAGTATTGCATTTGCTGTGAAGTGAGTTAGTTCCTTGATCTGAAACAATGCGTTGTGGGATGCCATGCTGGTGGATACCAGTCTATGGATGGTAGTTTTGGCAGAAGCATTGTGTACAGGGAAGGCAAATCCATATCCAGAGTAGGTGTCTATTCCAGTAAAACGTTGCCATGACGGAAGTGGTCTTATGTAATCAACCTGCCACCGGTTGCCGGTTGACCTCCCCGAGGACCGGTCCCATATCTTGGACTCAGTGTTGGCTTCTGCTGCTGGCAGATGGGGCACTCAGCAGTGGTAGTGGCCAAGTCAACCTTGGAGAGTGGAAGTCCACATTGCTGTACCCATGCATAACTTTTATGCCTGCCACCATGTCCACTATGTTCATGTGCCCGTTGGGCAATGACAGGAGTGGCAGAGGAAAGAGGAGGATCAGTCTCTACAGTACGTGTCATTTTATCCACCTGATTGTTAAAGTGCTCCTCTTCAGAGGTAACCCTTTGCTGAGCATTCACATGGCCCATTCAGGATGGTCTATGCACATACCTCTTCCCCACACCTCCTTGTCACCAGTTTTTCAATCATGGTTTTTCCAATGGCTTGACCAGCCAAGCCATTAGCCATAGCCCATGAATCAGTATATAGCCCCACATCTTCACATTGGCCATTTCTCTTTCCAGGCAAACTGAATGGCCAGGTGCACTGCTTGGAGTTTACTTAGGGCAGTTCCCACAGTTAATCCTGGTGCACATAAAATAGCAAGGCTCACTGGAGTCTTCAGAGATGCTGGGGCCCACTTCACAAACTTGTTCCTTATTCCTTCCAGAAAACAACCCAGTAAACTGCGTGGCCATGTCGGACTTCTGGTTAGCCAAAGAATAAACACTACCACGAAGGAGAGGTCAAACAAACATCTACGCTCCATCTTTATGTAATTTCCACACTGTATAATTATCTATATTAAGACAAAACACTCTACTGATGTTAGATACAACTCTTGCCTAACTGTCCCGACTTAAGTACAAAGTAATGAGAACAGTGCAAGATGGGAATGAGAGAACCTGGAATATAAACTAGACTTATTAGTCTTTTATCCATAGGACAGAAGACAGTAGTTTCACAATAAGCGTATTTTCACCCCCTTTGGCCACACCAAACCCCTTGCTGTCAAGTCCATTTCAACTCATAGACACCCGATAGGACAAAGTAGAACCACCCCGTGTGGTTTCCAAGCTATAATTGTCACAGAAGCAGACTGTCACACCTTTACCCTGCAGATCATCTACATTAAAAATTTTTAATTATGGAAAATAGATCATCTGTGGCATTCAACATTTCATCACTTTTGAGAATATAGAGTTTTTTTTCCTGTGGGGTTTTGGTGGGGTGAGAATTTTTTTTTCCCTCAGGGCCACTGGTGAAGGTCAGCTGTGGACCTTGAACCTCCAACAGCACAGTTCCCTGGGCCTCAGCCCTGCCATTTCTGTGAACTCAGCCAGAATGGGGAAACCCAAGCTGGCGGGTCCCTCGTTTACAGAACAACGGTAAAGTCACAGGAAGTTGGGAAACTTGCTCCAGAATAGGACAGGAACTTCCCCATGTGGTATGGTTTCTAGCTGGAAGCCAAGCCTTTGGCAGAGTTGGTTTCTGTGTCTGAATGTCATGTTCCTTGACAATGTTCCAGTGGCCCCTGTTTACTTCCTCACTTGTATGACCTGGCCTTTATAAGGGCTGCCACAGAGGTTCTGAAACAGTGGTTCTCAACCTTCCTAATGCTGCAACCCTTTAATATAGTTTCTCGTGTTGTGGTGACCCCCCCCCCCAACCATGAAATTGTTTTCATTGCTACTTTATAACTAAATTTGCTACTGTTATGAATTGTAATTGAGATAGTTAAAGTTTATTGTGCCAACCAGGCCCATAAACACATGGGTTAATTGAAGGGTGGACAGATAAATGACTCAGTGAGCCTTGCCTTTCTAGTTCTCAGGTCTCTTGCTTTCTGATGGTTGGACCAGGGTGCAGCTGCCTTAGCCAGTTCCCTACTTTAGCTGGCAAGGCTCACTTCTTTCAAGACATCCCCAAGGAGAAGCCACATGGACCTACCCTGATGCAGCCCTGGGTGCTGGAGCAGCCGTATGGAGACCCCTGCCTGTGCTGAGATGCTTACACGTTCACTGACTTGGCTTTCCTCTGCAGTCGGCATCATTGTGTGTGTTTTGTGAGATGGAGGAGGAGGAGGACTTTGTGGATTGGTGTCAGACAAATGAGCTGATGTTGGACTTGTGGGCTTGGGAAGCATTGGGTTGGGATGTTTTCTTGGTGTGCACTTACCCTTTATGTAAAACTCTTATACATATGTTTCTGTGGATTTGTTTCTCTAATGTACCCAGACTAACACAGTAATGTTACAAATTGAACATTAAAGCATCGTGATTAATCACAAAAACCATATTGTGAAACATTCCTAATTACAAATAAATGAAATTTTGTCTCGAAGCATGGTGTAGCATGGGCATATCTGCATGTGGGCATACCCACCTGGAGACAGAGGAGCGGTGCCTTGGTTCCTAAGATCATCAGAAATAATATGTTTTGAAAGGGTCGTTTGACCCCCTAAGGGGTTGCGACCCATAGGTTGAGAACCGTTGTTCTAGAGACTCACCTCATACAGTACACCTGACCTGTGTCCTGCCTCAGATGATTATCTGGCAGGAGCAGCACAGATCCAGCATTGGGACTTATTAGATTCTCACCGACATGAGTGGGGTTTTAGAAGACCTCTGTTGGCGCGGTGGGTTAGGCTGCAAAGCACAAGGTCAGCTATTGAACCCACCCGCTGCTCTGCTGCAGGAAGATGAGGCTGTCTGCTCTGGGAAAGACTTCCGTCTTGGAAACCCACAGGAGCAGCCCTCGCTGACCTGCTGTAAGGGGCCATCCGATTGGTTCTGACTCAGAGCTACCCTGGGTACAACAGAAGATGGAAGGCCGCCCAGTCCCGCACCACCCTCACAGGTTTTGCTGTGTGTGAGCCCTTTCTTACAGCCACTGTGTCACTCCGTCTCTTTGAGGGCCTTCCTCTTTTGCTCTGTCCTTCTGTTTTACCAAGCTTGCTGTCCTTCTCCAGGGGCTGGCCTCTCCTGACAACATGGCCAAAGTACTTGCGACCAAGTCCCCCCACCTTGGCCTCTCAGGAGCATTCTAGCTGTCCTTCTTCCAAGACAGATCTGCTGGTTCTTTTGGCAGTCCATGGTACTTTAAATGTTCTTTTTCAGCACCATCATCTAAATGCAGCAAGTCTCCTTAGATCTCTTTATCGAATGTCTAACTTTCATGTGCACATGAGGCAATTGAAAATACCATGGCTTGAGTCAGGCACACCTTAGTCCTCAGAGTAACATCCTTACTTTCAACACTCTAAAGAGGTCTTGTGCAGCAGATTATTTACCCAGTGCAGTGATCTCTTGACTGGTGCTTCCTTGAGCATTGATAGTGGATCCAAGCAAGCCTGAATCCTTGACAACTTCAATCTTTTCTTCATTTATCATAATGCTACTGTGGGTAGGGGTGTGAGACTTTTGGTTTTCTTTACGTTGAATTGTTATCCATACTGAAGGCCGCAATCCTTGATCTCCATCAGCAAGTGCTTCAAGTCCTCACTCTCAGCAAGCAAGGTTGTGTCATCTGCTTCTTGCTGCTTAATAAGCCTTCCTTTAGTCCCAGTACTTCATTCTTCATGTAGTCCAGCTTCTCTGATTATTTGCTCATCTCCTCTGTCCTAGCCTGTCACTATGACTGGATAGCAGTGGCCTGTTTTATTGTGTCTCTTTGTAGAGTCTTAGGGGTTTTTGATGTCGCTCACAAAAGGGCAGAAACACCAAGACAGGAAATGTTGGTAGAGCATAGCCTCTGCTGGGCGCTTTCCACTCTGGACATTAGAGGTCCTCAGCAAAACCACAAGCACCCCCTCTCTAGGGCACATGCTGAATCACTGCTGTTTGCTCACTTCACGTGAAAGAGGACATTCCTTCTCATCACAGCCAAGCGCTCTTTTCTAGTTAAAGATTCTAATTCCTTTCATCCTTAGGAGCTTAAGAGACTCGTGTATTAAAATATTAAAAAGGCATATATCAAATGCTGCTCGATGGTGATGGGGAACCCCAGGCCGATGTGAGCTGTCATCTCCCTTAAGCAAGAGGGAATTAGGAGGAGATGAGCTCTTCCCAAGCCAGATGATACATTCATCTTGTGGTCAGTGGTGTCTTTAGCCTAAAACTGCCAGCCTGGTTCTGCCTGACAGGAGAGACTGGAACCACCCAGTTTGGGCCCCTGCTCTTTTGGGGTTGGTCCTTAATGAGATGCCTTAGTGATACGCACAGAATCCCTGGTGGCATAGGGGTCTACCCATTGGGCTGCTAACTATCAGGTCAGCAGTTCAAAACCACCAGCTGTTCTGCAGGAGAGAGGCAGAGCTTTCAACTCCTATACAGTTACAGCCTTGGAATCCCACAGAGCAGTTCTACCCTGCCATATAGGGTCGTTATGAGTTGGCATGGACATGATGACATTGAGGATTTTTTAAATGGAATACACTTTGGCTGCTTTAGAAATAGTGTAACTGGCCCATAGCCCCCCCTCTCCCACAGGACGCTGTTGTTTTTATAGTGCTACTAGAAGGGTTTAGGTGGCTTTTTTTTTTTTTTTGCCCCCACATGAAGATGTCGTCTCATGCCATTCAGAGATGCCTCTTGGACATGGACTGAACGTCACCGTCAGGTGGGATAGAATGGTGGATCTTACCTGGTAAGGAGAATGAGCCGCAGGCTTCTTCGGGGAAAGCGAGTGAGCATGAGAGAGTGCAGGCTTGGCCTGTGTTCTGCATGCACTCTGGTCTGCACTGTCTGGCTCCAGCACAGTGCTGGGTGTGCCCCACGCTCACTGGAGATCAGTGGCATGTTTCCTAACGATTCCTCGTTAACAAATGGTGGTACGAGCCTAGCCTGGCCTGAAAGAAAACATGCTTCCTTAACTACGTAGTCTTTGAAACTGATTGTTGTCGATATCCAGATTCTGGATCTTGAGAGGACGTGGGAGTCACAGAGCTGATGGGAATCTCCCCGCCTCCCCACTGCCCCCACAGGTGCTTACCATCCTCCAGGCCAGCAGTTCTAGTCCTACAAGTTCTCCGTCTTCCACCATCTCATCTGCAATTGGAAGCGTCTACTTCTCTGGGGGAGCTAATAACGTGATAGAAAAGCCAGTGATTCACACTCACTCTCACTCCTCCCATCCTCATCGTAGGGGACACGGGCCACTCCAAACAAAATGCAGTGCAAACCCTGTGGGTTTCCAAAGCGGTCAGTCTTTCCGGAAGCTAACTGCCTCACCATTCTCCCTTGGTTTAGACCTGCTGGCCTTGCAGTTAGTAGCCCAACACAGAACCCATTACGCCACCAAACTAAAAACCAAACTCGCCTGTCATTAACTAAGTGAATTCTGACTCAACCGTGACCCTATGAGAGAGCAGAGCTGCTCTTTCGGGTTTCTGAGGCTCTATAAACCTTTAGAGGAGCATTCTCAGCTTTCTTCTTCAGAGTGGCTGTGGGTTTGAATCACTCACCCTCTGGTAAGCAGCCCGACATGTAACCCACGGCATCACCAAGGTTCCTTATGGTTATTGCCCTAAACCCAGACCACTCATGCTGTCGAGTCGATGCCGGCTCATAGTGAACCTGCAAGACCAGGGTAGAACTGCCCCAGGGGCTCTGAGACTCTTCAAGGGTGTAGAAAGCCCAGCTTTTGCTCGTGGATCACTGGTGGTTTCAAACTACTGAACTTGGAGTTAGCAGTCCAGCATGTAGCTACTGCGCCACCAAATGTCCTCGTAGTTACTACTAGACCACTGTAATTGACTACTGTGGGTCTCTTATCCGGCCCATACCCTTGAACCCTTTCAGGGGTCAATAGTAGTGTGGTTTGTTTTTTTTTCTTAACATCGTTTTATTAGGGGCTCATACAGCTCTTATCACAATCCATACATACATCAATTGTGTAAAGCACATTTGTACATTCATTGCCCTCATCATTCTCAAAACATTTGCTTTCCAGTTAAGCCCCTGGCATCAGCTCCTCATTTTTTCTCCTCCCTCCCCGTTTCCCCCTCCCTAATGAACCCTTGATAATTTATACATTATCTTTTGTTATATCTTGCCCTGTCTGACGTTTCCCTTCACCCACTTTTCTGTTGTCCATCCCCCAGGGAGGAGGTTATATGTAGATCCTTGTAACCTGTTCCCCCTTTCCAACCCACTCTCTCTCCATCCTCCCAGTATCGTCACTCGCACCACTGGTCCTGAGCGGTTCATCTGTCCTGGATTCCCTGTGTTTCCAGTTCCTATCTGTACCAGTGTACTTCCTCTGATCTAGCCAGATTTGTAAGGTAGAATTGGGATCATGATCGTGAGGGGTGGGGAAGCATTTAGGAACTAGAGGAAAATTGTATGTTTCATCGTTGCTACACTGCACCCTGATTGGCTCGTCCCCTCCTGCGACCCTTCTGTAAGGGGATGTTCAGTGGCCTACAAATGGGCTTTGGGTCTCCACTTCGCACTACCCCCCCACCCCACTATTCACAATGATAAGATTATTTTGTTCTGATGATGCCTGATCCCTTCGACACCTTGTGATCCCACAGGCTGGTGTGCTTCTTCCATGTGCGCTTTGTTGCTTCTGAGCTAGATGGCCACTTGTTTACCTTCAAGCCTTTAAGACCCCAGACACTATATTTTTTGATAGACGGGCACCATCAGCTTTCTTCACCACATTTGCTTATGCGTCCATTTGCCTTCAGCGATCGTAACAGGGAGGAGAGCACATAATGATACGTTTTTTTGTTCTTTGATGCCTGATAACTGATTCCTTTGGTACAATAGTGTTTTGTTTTTTTTTTAAAAAACAACAAGAAACTTAACTGCCATCACATTGACGCCCACTCATAGTGACCCAAGAGACCAGGGTAGAACTGCCCCTGTGGGTTTCCAAAACTGTTTCAACAGGAGTAGAAAGCCTGGTCTTTTTTCTGCAGAGCCCCTGATGGTCTCCAACTGCTGACTTGGTGGTTAATAGCCCAACTTGGCGTTCCTTATTTTTTAGTTAAATTAATTGTACTTATTATTTTTGCATTTTGTATTTACAAACAGGTTGTGTGTCTGACTTTGTTTTCTGAAGGGTAAAAATATCCGGGGGAAAGCGGACAAGAGCACTTGGGGTCAGGCCGAAACTCGCAAGGAGCCTGACCTTGCTTCCTAGAAACTGGAAGAGGTCCGACCTACTTTTGAAAAGTTTTGTTACCCCCAAACTAAATTTCAGCCTCAGGAATTGGGGGGCAGGAGTGGGCAGGCGAGCTGAGTTTTTGGGACTTTTTTTCTCCAAAATACTTAAAATAATTTTTTGTGGGGTGGGAATTATTTGGGAGCCACAGCTTGAAAAAGGGCTTGGGCTCTTGCAAAGTGTCTTGATTTATGAACTTTGGACAGTAGATCAGGCTGTGATATGATTGTCAATTGGGGCATCTTGTGCAGGTCAGTGCTTGGCTCTGGCTTGTGACTCCTGCCCGTAGTGCCTCAGTGGAGAGAGACCCGCTAGCTCTTCTTGGTTATTGCCTCTACAGAAAGCGATTCACGAGGCCTTCCCTCTCCCGGCAGTGACTCATTTTGACCAGAATTTGAGGTTCCCCTGCCCAGAATCTTCCATTGTTCTGTAGCACTCCTGAGAGGGAGCCGAGGTTTCCGAAGTTGACCTTCAGTGAAGGGCTCGCACCACCTGGCTTCCAAGAATGTTTCTCAAGCAAACCGTTTATGAGAAAGGTAATGAGAATAAGGGACATGATTTTGTAGTGTAATTGTGTGTGTGTGTGAATCATCTGCTTTTGCAAGCTGAAAGCTTTGATTTGTTTGAAAACATGACTGAGTGTAAAAGCGACGTGACAATTGTTCACGTAGCCTGGTGTCTGATGTTTGGATGCAGAATTCTGTGCTATGTGCTGTGAGCAGGAGATGAGATCACAGGGCACTGGAGCGGCTGCACCCTGGGGTGAACCCCTGCCCCTGATGTGTGTGTACTATCAGTGGGTGAGACTCTAGACAGGTGTGATTGGGGAGCTGTGGTGGTGCACTGGTAACTTATTGGGCTGCTAACCACAGGTCAGTAGTTCAATACCACAAAGGACTCCTCAGGAGAAAGGAGACTTTCTACTCCCGTGAAGAATTACAGGAGCAGTTATAACCTGCCCTAGAGTGTTACTCTGAGTTGGAATTGACTCGATGGCAGTGAGTTTGGGAGGTCAGGTAAGGTGGAGAGGCAGGGTGGGGCTAGGCTGGACAAAGGCATGCTATTGAGAAATACATTTATATAGTGGCTTTGAGCATCGTGTACATATGAGGGGCACCAAGATATTGGTGGAAAAATTCCATTATCTTTCCATTTCCCAGGAGCTTTTTGAAGGCCCCTACCCCACCCCATAGTTGCCATGTTACAAAGGGAGAAGAAAGTAGAATTTGTGGGGGTCGCTTGTGTTTGTGATTTCTATGATTGTACTCATTATTGGGCGAAAACAGGTAGACATGTTAGGGAAGCAGGAGTAAGGAATGATCCTTTCCCAGTGTGCTGGGACACAGGTGGAGGAGCTTAGTCTGGGGCCTCCAGGGTTCCAGCCCGCCCCTTGGGCCCAGGTGAGCCCAGTGAGGGGTTTGATGGGATTCCTTTGTGCTGGTTTCCTAGAAGAAGGAGCGTAAAGGCCTCTTGTGTGGTGAAGGAAAAGAGACCAGCAATGGTTTGCTGACTGGATTAGCCTCTGGGTAGCAAAGCGCAGATGGTTCATGGTAATATGTTCATAAAGTATTAGCGTCTCTGTGGACAGATCTTTCATTGCCACAAGCACATCTTAGTGTTCCAGTTACTTAAGACGTGAGTGCTGATGAAAAGCAAGCTTGAGAAGTGGCATATTATGATATACTTTATTGCAGATCCACGAACTGCTTTTTCTGGTAGCACTGGAAACCCTCGGTAGCCGGGGTTCTGGTGGCTTAGCTCTGCAGGCTTGGTCCGTGAGGTGCAAGTCAGAAATGGTGACGCAGCCTTCATCATGGAAGCAGGAGTCCCGCTTAGGGGCTTTGTCAAAACCGACAAAGGGAAGCACCTTGATCTGGGCCCAGGTGCCGATTGAAAGTTAAGGTCATTGTGGAAAAAGCGGAATCTGCCTTTATCATCGGTGGACTTTTTATTGTTGTTGAAAACATACCCAGTGAAACATACACCATCGGTGCCCCGGCGGGTGGAGTGGCTTCTGCATGGAGCTGCAAGACCAGTTCGAAACTGGCAGCCGCTCTGTGGGAGAAAGGTGAGGATTTCAACTCCCCTAGAGGTAGTAGTCTTGGAAACCTACAGGGGCAGTTCTGCGTGTCATATACGGTTGCTGTGAGTCAGAATCCACTCCCTGATGGTGAGTGAAAACATACACCGAATTCAGTGCCTTCGGCAGGCTTCTCACCCTTGTTTCCTGAGTTGTCCGCCGGGCCCCTTCCTATCTAACGTTTAGGGTTGCTGCTGCCCTTCATTGGATCTCCTGCAGGTGGTTCTTTACAAGCATACAGTGTAGCTTTTTTTTTTTTTAAAGCTAATTATCTCTTCACAACCCTTTTCTTTCTTTAGAGACTCTGGCTTCTTATCCGTTAGTACTGTGGCTGACCAGAAAGTGTTATCACCCGCCACACTGCAGCAGAGCAGGCTGTGGGAGGTTTGTCTGAAATGGATCCTGACTGGGCCCTCACGTCACAGCCCTCAGGAGTCATCTGAGCAAGTCTGGAAGACATTTGAGTGCCTCCTAGAGCCCAAAGGCTTGGATCTGTTTGGACTTCTTGTGACTTGAGGATGTGACAAAAAATGAGTATGTTGACATGGGCACAGTCCACACCATTCCAACTATTGGATGGCTTCCTAGATTAGAAGTTAATTTTACAGTATTCAACATATTTCAACTGTAGCTCCTGTTTTATATTCTTCCATTAGTGATTGCTGTTATTATAATAATTGGCCATAAATTGACCGTTTTGTAACTGCATGTTTTAATCATATGTGGTATGCCTGGCCATTTTTAGCAATTACTGGAGCCTTGATGGTGTGTAGCAGGTTATGCTTTGGGCTGTTAACCACAAATTCAGCAGTTCCAAACCATCAGTAGCTCTGTGGGAGAAAGATGAGGCTTTCTATTTTGTGAGGATTCACAGCCTTGGAAATGCACAGGGTCAGTTCCACTCTGACCTATAGGTTCCCTATGAGTCAGAATCAACCTGATGGTATTTTAAAAGAGGTTTTAGTGATATCCCACTAATATCATTGTTAAAGTATTAAGGTGAGATGCCATCTCCTCAAAATACGTTAAAAATAATTTTCCTGCTTTCATTTGAGGAAGAGAGAATTTCTCTTTTAGTTACTATGATGCAGGCCCATTCATTTCACATGGAGAATTAAAAGCTATAATTTTCTCTTCAAGTCTTGATTCAGTTTGAAAGGAAAATGAATTTGGGGTAGTTAGGATTGCAGTTTTATCAGCTAAGACTGGCAAGGCTGGTGAAGGCTGCGTGTAATAATCATGCTTGGAGTTTCTGGATGAAACTCCAACTTTAAGGGTGGCTATTTGAGACCAACCAAAGGTGCCTCGGGAGAATGGCCCGTTGACCCACTTTTGAAAATATCAGCCACTGAAAAAACCCTAGTGCAATAACGTGGGGCTGCTCACTCCTCCGCTAAGCTCACGAAGGGAAAGGAAGAGATCCCTCATTTGCGGCAGCACAAGACTGATTATTCTGAGGTGGAGGGCAGATTTTTAAAAATTTATTTTTACCAGTTCGGGTCACCAACTGTATTTCCTACAGCACTCCACTTCTCAGCTGGGTTCAGTAATTACTCTCAATTGGCCATACAGAATCACAGACAGAACATAGAGTTATGAAGTTTTTTAGGGAAATTAGTAGGTTACAATTCACTATCAGAAACACTTAGGATGCATTTCTTCGGTCAACTTCCTTTCAGCTTTGCCAGCAGCCTTACTTGTGGTCTTGTTCAGGCAAGTGTTAAAAGAGCTTGTAGCTCAGTGACTCAATGCCCAGAGGCACTCCACTCTACCAGTAAGCCTTGGCCTGAAGGTACTCAGGGTGAGCTCACCTGTCTTCCCCCTCCCCCTCCTCCACCCCTGCTTAAGTGCTGGAGGTGTTCTACCCAGTCAGCAAGACTGCTGCCAAAAGACAGACAGTGTTCTCATTGTATGGGCTAAGGAGCCTGCTCCTCTGTTTTAAGTCAGGCTGCAGGTTTTGCTGCCTCTTCTCTCGGTCATTCGACACCTCTGTTTGGTTCTCTGTCTCTTGGATCTAGTAGGGTCTGCACAGGTATCTTGGGTCATACTACCCTCCTGGCTCTTCTCTCTTGATTGGACTTAGACTCCTATTTCCACCTTTGAGATGTCTTCTTTTTAACCAGACGGGATGACAACACTGACCAATCTCCTTGTTGGGATTCCATAAACCGCACAGGTGCCAGGTACTTTATTTTTATCCCAGCCCCTTGGTGGGACTGCAACACCTTGAATTTGCATAGCCTACCCAGCCGTTTGTTGAGTGTTAAAAATACTGTGGCTAGATGGGCCATACCAAGTAATTTATTGTGCTAAACCCAGGAGAACTTGAAATGTACGAATCTACCAAAATTAGAAACATCAGAAATGAAATGGAATGCATAGAGATTCATATCCTGGGTGTTAGTGAGTTTAATTGGATTGGTATTGGCCATTCTGAATCAGAAAATCATATGGTTTACTATGCTGGTAGAACGATACATTCAAGAGGAATGATGTTTCATTCATCATCATAAAGGGCATTTTAATATCAATCTTGAAGTACAATGCTGTCTGTAGTACATAATAAATCAGCATACAAGGAAATCCAATCAATACAACTGCTATTTATTTATTTATTTATTTATTTATTTTAACAATTTATTGGGGCTGATACAATTCTTTTCACAGTTCATACATATACATACATCAATTGTATAAAGCACATCTGTACAGTTTTTGCCCTAATCATTTTTTCTCTTTTCTTCTTTTACACAACTGTTATTTAAATTTATACACCAACCCCCAAGCTAGTAATACAAAAATTGAATAATTCTACCAATGTCTTCAGTCTGAAATTGATCAAAGATGTATTGATAAATATTGGTGATTGGAAAGCAAAAGTTATAAATTAAGAGGAAGGAACAATAGTTGGAAAAACAGCCTTGGTGATAGAAACAAAGCTGATTTCTTTGTTGCAAATACCCCCCACCCCCTCCCAAGAACACAGAAGAGGACTATACATATGGTCTTCTCCAGGTGGGATACATAGAAATTAAATAGACTACATCAGTGGGAAGAGTCAATAAGTTGATAAAGAAGCTCAATATCAACAACAAAAACCAAGGCAGGGGCAGACTGTGGAGCTGAGCACCAATGGCTCATAAGTAAGCCCAAGTTGAAGCTGAAGAAAATTAAAGCTAGTCCTTGAGAGCCAAAATACAACCTTGAGTCGATCTCACCTGAATTTCGAGAACAGCTCAAGAACAAATTTGACACATTGACTTGACATGTGTGAACGCTAAAGCCAGAAGATCTGATGAACTGTGGGATGCCATCAAGAACAACATACACGAAGAAAACAAAGGTCACTGAAAAACAAGGTCAAACTGAAAGCAAAGGTCAAAATGGATGTCAGAAAAGACTTGAAACTTTTTTTTTTTTACTCGATATGTTTTATTATATATAAATAAATATACACACATGCATATACATATAATGATAACTGTATAGATACACATATATAGTCACACATACATAGCAATACACATAAAATTATATATATGTATGTTTGTGTTTATATATATATACCTGCACTCATATTTTAGGTGGTTATATGACACAGAAATTATTAAAATGTTCTTTTTACTTGAGTACATTTTAATAATATCATTTGCCTTCATCAAGCTATACATACTTCACCAAAATTAGGTGTTATCTTTTCCATCATCAAGAATAACAAGTATCTACCATCTAGAAGCAGATGACACAACCTTGCTTGCTGAAAGGGAGAAGGGCTTGAAGCACTTGCTGATGAACATCAAGGATTGCAGCCTTCAGTATAGATTACAACTCAATGTAAAGAAAGCCAAAATCTTCACAACCGAATCAACAGGAAACATCATGGTAAATGGAGAAAAGATTGATGCTGTAAAAGTTTTTGTCTTGCTTGAATTCACAATCGATGCTCATGAAAACAGCAGTCAATGCACTACAGATGATGCATTCCATTGGGTAAATCTGATGCACAAAACCTCTTTAGAGTATTGAAAAGCAAGGATGTTACTTTGAGGACTAAGGTGTGCCTGATTCAAGCCATAGTTCTTTTTTTTTTTAAATTTTAACAATTTATTGGGGCTCATACAATTCTTTTCACAGTTCATATATATACATACATCACTTGTATAAAGCACATCTGTACAGTCTTTGCCCTAATCATTTTTTTCTCTTTTCTTCTTTTACATTTTATTAGGGACTCATACAACTCTTACCACAATCCATACATATACATACATCAATTGTATAAAGCACATCCATACATTCCCTGCCCCAATCATTCTCAAGGCATTTGCTCTCCACTTAAGCCCCTTGCATCAGGTCCTCTTTTTTTCCCCTCCTCCCTCCCCATTCCCCCCTCCCTCATATGCCCTTGGTAATTTATACATCGTTGTTAAGACTTGAAACTTTGAATGATGGAGTAGCCGTGGCAAATGGAAGAAAAGACGTAAACGAGCTGAATAGATTCTTTCAAAGGGCAGCGTGAGAAGACCAAGTAAAATATTATGAAGAAGGGTGCAAAGACCTAGCGTTAGAAAACCGAAAAGGAAGAATATGTTCAGCATATCTAAAACTGAGAAAACTAAAAATATTCAAGATTTGAGTTGCACTATTGGAAGATTCTGTGGGCAAAATACTAAATGATGTAGGAACCATCCAAAGAAGATGGAAAGAATATACAGAGTCACTATACTCGTGGACATTCAACCATCTCAAGGGTCCCATGTGATGTAGAGCCAGTGGTGCTGAAGGAAGAAGTTCAAGTTGCACTGAGCATTAGCACAAAATAAAGCTCTAGGGATTGATGGCAAACCAATTTCCCGGTCTCAGCTAGGAAATTTGGAAGACCGTTACTTGGCAAACTGACTGGAAGAGATCCGAATATGTATCCATTCCCAAGAAAGGTGACCCAACAGAATGTTCAAATACTAGACAAATATCATCGATATCACATGCAAGTAAAATGTTGCTGAAGATCATCCAACAACATTTGAAGCAGAACGTTGCCAAAGCTGGCCAGAGGTTCTGGCTGAATTGAGAAGAGAAGGTGGAACAAAATATATCGTTGCTGACATCAGATGGATCTTGGCTGAAAGCAGAGAATATCCGAAAGCTGTTTACCTGTGTTTTATTGACTATGCAGAGACATTTCACTCTGTGATTCATAAACTATGAATATCCATGAGAAGAAGGGGAATTCCAGAACACTTGATTGTGCTCATGCAGAACCTGTGCATGGATCAACAGTCAGTTGATCATGGAAATCGAACATGGTTTAAAATCAGGAAAGATATGTGCTGGGGTTATAGCCTCTTCCCAATCTGCTGAGCAAATAATCAGAGAAGCTGAGTTATATGATGGAGCATGTGGCATTAGGATCGGAGGAAAGGCTTATTAACAGCTTGCGATATGCAGATGACACAACATTGCTTGCTGAAAGTAAAGAGGACATGAAACACTTGCTGATGAAGATAAACTATTGCAGTCTTCAGAATGGATTACAACTCAGTGTAAAGAAGACCAGATCCTCACAACTGTACCAATGCTAAATGGAAAAAAGATTGAAATTGTTAAGGATTTTTTCTTGCTTGGACCCACAATTGTTGCTCATGGAAGCATTAGGAGATCAATCGAAACATTCCATTGAGTACATCTGCTACATAAAACCTCTTTAAAATATTGAAAAGCAAGGATGTTACCTTGAGGACCAAGGTGTGCCTGACTCAAGCCATGGTATTTTCAACAGCCTTTTATCATGGGAAAGTTGGACATTGAATATGGAAGACTGAAGTAGAATTGTTGAAGAATTGATTGAATGTGGAAGAATGAAGAATTTAAATTGTACTGAAGAAGAATATTGAAAGTCCCATGACTGCCAAAAGAACCAGCAAATCTGTCTTGGAAGAAATTTGGCCAGGATGCTCCTTAGAGGCAAAACTGGCGAGACTTTGTCTCATGTACTCTGGACATGTTCTTAGGAAGGACCAGTGGTTGGAAAAGGACATGCTTGGTGAAGTAGAGGGGCAGCGGAAAAGAGGAAGATCTCGATGAGATGGATTGGCGTAGTGGCTGCAATGATGGACATAGGAACCCAAATATAAGAATACTTGTGAGGATGGTGTAGAACTGGGCGGGCAGTTTCTCTCTGTTGTGTATATTGTCACTGTGAGTTTGAACCGATTTGATAGCACCTAACACCAAACCTATTAGCAGGAGCCTTCGGAGCATAGTGGGTTAAGCATTGGGCTGTTAACCACAAATTCAGCAGTTTGAAACCACCAACTGCTCCTCGGGAGAAAAAATAGGCTTTTTGCACCCATACAGAGTTACACTCTCAAAAATGCGCAGGCAGTTGATGGATTTGAAGCTGGTGAGACAGATCAAGTGATAGGCTGCTGGCTCAAGTACCAAGAGCCAGAAGTCAGGCAGACACAAGTCAGATGCGGAATTCAGAGCAAGAGAGCAAACATTGCCAAAGTTGCTCAGCACAGGTAAAGAGCTATCCCTGGAAATAGGCTTCATGTTGGTAAAACAGAGGGTTAGCGAGAACGAGGAAGGCCCTCAGTGAGATGGATGGACACAGTGGTTGCAACAGGGGGCTCCAGTACGTACGGAATGGTGCAGAACTGGACAGTGTGTTTCATTCTGTTGTATACATGGTCACTGAGTAAGAGCCAACTGGATGGAACCTAACAACAATAATCCTGCCTCATTAGTGTGACGTAGAACTCACACCAAATTGGATTTTAACCATAGATGTAGAGGAGAGCCTTTGCAGTGCATCACAGACTGGAGGCCTGTGACTAGAAAGGGAGTGCTAAGTAATCATGTGATAGTTGTTAAGGAAAGCCGATCGTTTATATAAAAAATTTCAAAAGACACGGTTTCATTTTTAAGTGAGGTTGCTGGGTCTTTTGTGTCTGTAAAAGTTTTGTGCTTGATATGAGAACTCTTGGGATTAATTTGGCTCTCTGAGTTGTGTTGTTCTCTGAGTATGTCTCCTGTGGTGCACTTTAGGGAGAAGGCTGCAGCCTCAGAGGGTTTTATGTGGTTGTCCAGCACTCCCGGGACCTGCTCTCGCCCGCCTCTGCCTTCGTCATGCAGAGCACTTTACTAGACGGGGAGGTAGTGGTACTGTCAGGATGCTTGGTGATAAGCGCAAGGGCTACATGTGAGGGGTTCTAATTTTTGTTTGAACAAATCTGCCCTCCTTTTGAAGTGTGATAAAAATGTAGTGTTGCCGTCATGAACAGCTAGAGATATTCTAAAACCTTCTAAAATCAAGTTTACGGGAAAAAAACTCAATAATGCCACTTTATTATATTTTAAGTGACTTATGTGCTCCATCGTGACATCTTGTAGTTCTTCATAAAAGGTCTCTTTAAATGTTTATTGTAGTAAAATATATTAAACAGACTTCCCATTTCCATCAGTTTTATGGCCAGTTTTGTGGCATGAATTATGCTCACTGTGCTGTGTAATAATTACCGCTATCCATTTCCAAAATGTTTCCATCATCCCTAAACAGAAACTCAGGCCATACAGCATCTCACCCTTTCTTCCTTCTCACTCATCAATTTTGATCTGGCTAGCAGTTTGGCATTTGGCTAGCATTTTGGCATTTGGCTAGGATTTTGCTGAGAATTTTTCCACTTGTGTTCATGAGGGATATTGCTTTATAGTTTTCTTTGTTAGCAATGTCTCTGCCTGGTTTTGGTACCAGGGCTATGTTGGCGTCAGAGAATGAATTTGGCAGCTTTCTATCCTTTTCTGTGCTCAGGAGTAGTTTAGTAGAATTGGTGTCAGCTCTTCTCTGACTGATAGAATTCACCAGTGAAGCTGTCTGTGCTTGGAATTTTAAACAATTTGGGTTTTGGGGGGCAATTTTTAAATGACCACATCAATTACTTTTGTTAGGACTCTGTTTAGGTTTTCTGCTTTAGTCCATGTTTAAGACTGAAGTTTAGGTAGGTAGTATGTTTTAGAAACTTGTCAATGTCGATTCAGTTTCAAATTTGTTGACTGTCCTTTTTCATATCATTCCATTATCCTTTTTAACTTCAGCTGGTTCTGATGGGATATTGCCTATTTAATGTTTTCCTCAAGTTATTTGCATCTTATTTCCTTTTTAAGAATGCTCCCTAGTCGATTCCCGCCCCCTCCATCATCTTCTTGTTGATTTCTAATTTTATAGCATTGTGATCTGAGAAGATACTTTGTAATAGCTCTGTGTTTTTAGCTCTATTCTGGTGATACTCCACGTGCACAGAGGAAAAAAAGAGTACATTTTATTGTTGTTACGAAGGAGTGTTCTGTGTATGCCTGAAGCCCAGTTGGCTAATTTGTGCCTTTCATTATATGTGTTTCTTGAGTTTCTTCTCAGTTCTTCCATCTTTCATCGAAAGTGGCATCGTTTATTACTTCCCATGTTTCAGAGAGTGCTCTGCCTTGAAAACTACTTGACTTCCTCTCCATTTAAAAGTTCTGTAACTACTATTTCCGCTTTTTACTTTATAATTGCCCTTGTTACAAATTGATGTGTCTGGTTCCCTATTTTCAGTCTTGTAGGTTTGTTTTAGGTAACTTCTGTGCCTGGGTTGCTTTCTGCTTTTTGTCATGTATGTCAATCTCAGGTTGTTGGCTACTGTTGTTGGTTATTTACACCCAAGAACTCCCCTTAATCTTTCTTCTAAGTTTGGTCTGACAATAAATCTCCGTGTAACTAGAAAGGTCCTAGTTTTACCATCTTATTTGAGGGACATTTTACTGGGTATATGATTCTTGGTTGGTAATTATTCTCTATATGTATGTATGTATAAACACACACACACACACACACACACACACACTCATTGCCTTCTTGCTGTATAGTTTCTGCTGAGAAATTGAGCTTATTCTTTTTAGCTCCCCTTTGTAACTAGTTTTTTGTTTTTCTCTTGTCACTCACAGGATTCTTTACTTGCCTTTGGTCTTGATAAGTTTGATTATGATATTTTGTGGTGATTTTTTTTGCGGGGGACACCTATTCTGTTGGGCTTCATTCAACTTTCCCGAATGCCATATCTTCTCACTGTTTATGATGCTAGGGAAGTTTTCTTTCAATAACTGTTCAACAATTTTCTCTTCCAGTTCTGGAATTTTGATCACATGTAAGTTATTTCCCATGATCGTATCCCACACAATCTTTAGGGTTTCTTTGGACTTTTAAAGTTTTCTTTTCCGAACTTGTGGTAGATTAGTATTGAGAAATTTATCTTCAAGCTCACTAATTTGCCCTTCCATGGATTAAGTTCTACTCCTTTGCCCTTTCAATACGTTATCTATTGCTGAAATTTTAGTATTAATCTTCTGGATTTCTGCTTGCTGGTTCTTTATGATAGTTTATCTAATTTTGGGGGGGGCAAGGATGGGGAGGCATGTTTTCAAAGTTTCCTTCTCTCTGTCTCTCAATTTGTTGAGGGATTCTATATACCATTCTTTTGAATTTCATATCGGGTAGTTCCATTGGTTTTTCTTCCTGAGGAAGGTAATTCTATGTATTGTCTACTTGTTTGAACTGTTGTGTCTTGTTGTCTCTGAGACAGTTGTCTCGAGATGGTATAGTGTTACTGGATTTACATTAATTGTGTTGAGACTTGAGCCACTCACTGCCTGTTTATGTTTAAACGCATAGTCTCTTTAAACAGACAGGTACCTGTGCCCTGGTGGATGTGATGGAGAATGTGGATGTATACACAACTCAAAGTTGTTAATGTAGCACAATAGAGGCCAGGCTTTGCTGACGTTTTCAGCTGTCGGTCAGGTGAAATTAAAAAACAAAAACCCCTAGAGAAGAAAACAAAATCCGCAGCAAGGAAGGAAAAATAAATGGAAGTAGAAACAAAGTTAGAGAAAAAAAGAAAAAATACAATGAGCAAAACTAGGAAGGGGAAAACAGAGACATGGAAAATAAAAAGTAGTAAAGAAGATGAAAAGAAGGGAAGGTAAAGAAACTAGAGAAAGAGAAGCTGGGGCAGGACCCAAGAGAGAGGGGGGAACTATGGGGCGGTGGAGTACTCACTGTGGTACCTGTCACGCCCTGGATAATTTAATATGGTGTTCTGGTCTTAGCCTTTGTTACTCCCACCCAACAACCCGTCTGTCCCAATTGGTCTATATGTCAATACTAGTAACCATCCTGCTTCTATTATTGTAGCCTTGTAGTACATTTTGAAATTGTAAGGTCATTCTGTGTTCTTTTTTGCTTTGTTTCCCCCCTTCCCCCATAGTGTTGACTATTTGCGGCACCTTAAAATTCCATATAGATTTGAGAATTGACTTTTCCATGTTTTGCAAAAGAGGTGATTGGAATTTGTTAGCGATTGCATTGAATCTATAGATTGCTTTGGGTAGTACTGACATCTTAGCATAGAAAGTTGTTTCATTTACGTAGGGATGCCTTAATGTCTCATCAATGTGTCATTATTGTATTTAATTTCTCATCTTCCTGGTAAAATTCATTCCTATGTATTTTAATATCCTAGATGGATTAAAAAAATAAATCAATTGGATTTGTTTTCCTTTTCACTTTTTCATGTTATTGCTGACGCTTAAAAACCAACTGTTGTGTGTTGACTTGGTTCCCTACAATTTGCCTGGTTCATTTATTAGTTCCAGAAAAGACTCTCTTGAATGCAAGTGTGAAACTTTACAAGTTCACAATTTTAATTTTTTCATATATAGGATCTGTGAAAGAGTGTTGGCGGTATAGTGGTTACTGTGCTGGGCTGCGAGCTGTATGGTCAGCAATGCAAAATCAGCAGCAGCTCCTTGGGAGAAAGACTGGACTTTCTACTCCCCCAAACAGTCTCTGAAACCCACGGGGGGTCTGTGTGAGTGAGCATTGACTTGATGGCAGTCACTGTTTTTGGGGTCTGTAAGATCTGTGGTGTGTTGTTCATTTAATTTCTCGTCAAACTTGAGTTTTGGCAGTCATTTTCATGACTTCCCATTCTAAGCTAACTCAGTAAGTGCTTATGAGTGAAGCTCGGTAGTTCCCAACCTCTCTTCAGAACAGGTTCCTGAGATGAGTACAAAACTGTAGAATGTAAGCTTAGGAGTTCTCTTTGAAAGTTTCAGAAAGTACCCCTCACTTTTTAGAGATTTATGTAGTCCTAGTGTTTCATTCATGTTCTTTCATGCTGTTCTATGCTTAGACAATTGAAAACACAGTCCTGGCTCCAGCCTAAGAGTGTTCCATCAGAAGTAAAGCTTTCCTTTGGCTTCCTAATGCCCTCTCTTGATTGTCTCAAGATGTTTGAGTTGCTTACAGCTAACTTCCACATTATGATCCATCCCCACCTCCCATTTTTAAAACATTTTAATGAATTTTGGGCAAAATGCAATTGCATGTTTAAAAATTGCTTAAATAGACCGTGTGGAACCATGGCTATTGAGGCAGCATCCTGATGAAAGTTCTAAGTGGAGCTATTTGCTGTCATGGAAAGCCAAGTTTGATATTTGTGAGGAGATGATTGAGCATTGAAGAAATTAGAGGGTACGTCAAAAAATATTGCTGTTAGGGTCCCCTGCATGGGTTTATTTCATTTAAAATCTGTTTCAACTCGTCTCTCTGATCAGGGGATGGCAGCAGACAAGTTCTCTCAGAAACACACTTTCAAGAGAGGGGAGACTGTCAACCTTGGCCACTGTGGAAATTGGATAAGGTCCAGATAGTGGTGTAAGAAGACCATGGAGCCACCATTGATGCAATATGCTTCTGAAGTTGGGCCTCCCCAGCATTTCCCATTTTAAGTCGCCATCTTGGCCTCAGCAAACGTGTGACAGGATGGTGCAGAAAGTGTTGTGTGAAGATAAGCTAGCTCAAGGATCTGCCCTTTGCATCAGTCATTTAAGAAAAAGCGAAGGTCCTGGAGACGATTTATTGATCTAATAGTACCCAGAGACGAGTCTTGGATATATCGATGTGTTCTAGTGAGCAAGATCCAACCAGAACAGTGGCTTCTGAGGGGATCTGCTGGGCTAGTTAAATTCAAGGCAGAGAGGTCAGAAGCTCAATAAGACAGACGGCTTTTAGGGTCTCCCAAGGGTGATCTTGATAGATTTTCTTGAAAGGCACAGGGCAATCACATGGCTTACTAGGAAGATGTCTTCAGACAATTGAGAACTGCATTGGTGAGGAAAAAGGTTGAGAACGTTGGCCTAAGAAGTTCTTTTCCATGATGATGACAATGAACGTACAAATGTGTTTGACACAATGGATGGATAAATGGATTGTGGTAAGAGCTGTACGAGCCCCCAATAAAATGATTTAAAAAAAGAAAGAAGAAAATGTTCTAAAATTGATTTGGGTAATGATTGTACAATTCTTAGTTTGATTGAACTACTGAATTGTGTGATATTTGATTTATGTCCAAATAAAACTCTTAATTTTAAAACAAACAAAATCCTGTACTTTATTGGTCCTGAGTCAGAAGTGTTTTCAGGGTAATAGCCTCCTCTTGAACCAGCTGTTAGTAAAGACTTTATTTTTTTCAACCCAACCAACCAACCAACCAACAGAAGTTATTTTCCATCACAGTGATGCACCTGTTCATTCTTGGAAGCTGGCAAGCACTGTCCTAGGAGACTTTATTGGGAACCTTTATCTGGTCCACCCTCGTTGTGCCCCAGTGCTACCTGCTGCTGCAGCAGCTGGTACTGCACACCTGCGGCTGCCATATGTAGGAATCTACCCAATAGCAACTAATAACAGTAACAACAACCTGCCAAAATAGATGAGTTAGGCTTGTCTGACTCGTCTAGCGAGTGGGATACCATAAAAATGGATGATTTGTGTCAACAGAGTCCACATGGAAGAAGCACCGACATCCATGACCCAAGGATTGTAAATTGCATCAGAGTTTAAATTGTGAGATTCTGTCTTGCAGAAGACTATGAATGACAGGGAAAGCCCAAAATACATTTGCAAGCTCTACACAGGAAATAAGCCTCTGGTGATTTCCCTCTAACCATAGTGGAGGGATGGGAATAAACTAGTTACCAAACAAAGTATTAGAGAGATGACTATAGTACAGAGGTTCTCAACCTTCCTAATGCTGCAACCCCTTAATACAGTTCCTCATGTTGTGGAGACTACCAACCATAAAGTTATTTTAAATCGGGAGACCCCTGTGAAAGGGTCATTCAACCCCCAAAGAGGTTGCGACCCGCAGGTTGAGAACTGCAGCTATAGTAGATTAAAGTGACAAACCTTACTTGAATGGTCAAAACCTTGTCACTTAATCTCCCTCCATACACTTTGGGTTTTCAATATTAATCTGTTTTTATATTGGGGTCTCTGGTGTGTTTTTGTCATTGTGGGTGGTAACCTTCTTGAGTCTTTGTTATGTGTTTTTCTGGTTTTCAGTATATGAAATCCAGGATTGATGAAATTAAGGGTTCCCAGAGGGTACTACTGGTGGGGGAGGTGAGGAGGGGTGGGTAAATGGGAGCTGATATCAAGGTGTTCAAGATGGAAGATCATGTTATGAAACGGATTGAGGTGGCAGTTGTGTACAATATTGCTTGATGTGATTGAACTATGGGATGCTATGATATCTGGATTCGCTCTTAATAAAATGGTTTGGAAGAATGTGTGTGTGTGTGTGTGTGTGTGTGAGAGAGAGAGAGAGAGAGAGAGAGAGAGAGAGAGAGAGAGAGAGAGAGAGAGATTGAGATTTGTTGGGTGAGCTCTGAGTGACACTGGGAGATAACTGTTTAGGAACATTTAGGAAAACCTTCAGCCCTCATACTCAAGAAATGATGAGCATTGCATTTTTTCTATTTAGATTCCTTCCCATGTTTGCTTTGGTGTCTGCTCTCCTCAATGTGTATTCTGTGAAACCTCACATATTATACTTCCAGCTTAACAGGGTTTTTTTGGCTGTTGGCATTACCATAGAAAGCGCTGCTTTTAGGACATCTGCCTCCTTATTTGCTATCTTACTTGCCTCCCCCCCCCCCCCCCCATTACATAGCCTGACCCTTTCCCACATTTTGAAGGACCTGCGATAAAAGCAGTCATTTGGAGAGAGACCTTGTCCTTTCCCAGTGGGAACAATGTGGCGTGATCGTGCGTTGCTGCTGGCTGTGCACTTGAATAATTGACACCCTGGAATGGTCTCTGCAAATGTGCCAAGCAGGATTTTGCTACTAGTCAGGGTTTTCCTGCATGTATTCCTAGCAGGATGTGTTTCCTTTCGTGTGCGCTAGCTGAAAGTCTTCCGAACGATGGAATATGGAAGTACATCTGCTGGAAACTAAGCAGATAACTACTCAATAAACAGGAAAATGGCAACATGGTGATATATAATATATATACTACTGACATTGATGGAAGTAGAGAGCCTGGAGAAGGTGTGGTAACATTTACTCGTGTTTTTATTTGGTGCCGATACAGTAACACCTCTTTGTCTACATTTTTTTCTCCTAACACCTGGCACACACGCTTCTTGCATGACTACTGAAATAGATTTTTCTCTATATAATCTGACTTGCCTCTAAACTCTAGGGCAACGAAATGTGCCATGGAAATTTTATTCTGAGAGGGATTTTAGCAAATTTTGCTCTTTCACTTGATGTAACCAGGCCTTATTCCAGACACATAACCCTAACGGTTGTCTTTGGATAAGATGCTCATCCCACTTCGAAAAAACAATTTTGCGCCTCTTTTATCTTCCTGGCATGAGATGTTAAGGGTAAGGACTTAATCACTGGGCACCTTTTAGATGTTCTTTATTTGAAGCTAAGAACAATGGTCTATTCCTGGTTCTTAGGCAGTCAAAATCAAATCCTTAATTCTGTTTTCAGGCCTTCAGTATCACCTAGCATGGAAACAATCTTGCCTCCCTCTCCTCCCCCCTTGCCTACCATGGAATCTCTCTCTCTCTCTCTCTCTCTCTCTCTCTCTCTCTCTCTCACACACACACACACACACACACACAAAGTCAGACCATTTTAAAAATTAACATTGCCTTAGCTGTATTAATGATTTTGCCCTTTTAATTCTTATAATAGTTTTTTTTAAAAAGATCATTTTGGACAAAAGCCAGATAAGGAGCCTGCAAACCAAATATGAGTCCCTATACTATGAAGATGAGTCTCAGGAAAACTTCCATGTAAATATTCCCAGGAAGAATCAAGTCATATCCAGGACCAGTTTCCAAAGGAATTTGACCTTTCTTCTGCATTATATTTGGCAGTCATTAAAATCACAATTACATGAAGTGTTTCTTGTTCCACAAGTCGAGACTAGAAATTCTTCTAGAGGTGCAGCAGTGGGTAGACTGATGAATTTCCTTGTGGAGTGTGTTTTGGGACCTCCAGAGCTAATTTGGGGAGAGTTGGGCCTTATTGAGTCCCTGAGCAACAGACTCAGCTGCCATCCAGGTTGTGCTGACTCATATAGAACATATAGAACCCTATAGAACAGGGCAACCTGTGGGTTTCTGAGACTGTAAATCTTTATGGCAGTAGACAGCCTCATCTTTCTTCTGAGGCTCAGCTGGTGCGTTTGAACCAGTAGCTTTGTGTTTAGTGTAACCCATTGCGCCACCATGGCTTCTTCCTAAGCTGCCACCTAAGAGGAAACTTAGGTTTCTGAGATAGAGATTTCAACCACGCCCAAGAGAGACTATCTCACAGCTGGGCGGATGCTCCCAACATAATTTCACAGTGTCTTTCGTAGGTGTGCCAATTTTTATTATGATGAAAACAATTTTAGAATAGTACTCTAATAAGATAGGTTATCTAATAAGATCAGTAATAGGTAATTGTCTTACTGATAATGTGGATACAGTGATGGATTGCATTTTATTATTTTGTGCTTTGGTTGAAAGTTTACAGAGCAAATTGCTTTTCCAGTCAACAGTGCATACACATTTTGATTCGGGACATGGGTTGCGATTCTCTGTATTTATAATTTCCATTTGTCCTGGTTCCCTAGCCCTTCCTGCCTTCTGAACTTTTTTCCTGGACAAATGCTGCTCCTTTGGTTATATAGAGCCTGACCCTCCCTGGTGTTCTTGTTTACCTTATAGGCCTGGTTATCTTTTGGCTAAACTTTAGCTCTGGGATTAAGTTCAGTTCTAGGCCTAAGAGTGACTAGGGACTATAGCCATGGGAATTCCACCAATCTCTCTGTCAGGTTAGTAAACTTGGTCCTTTTTATGATTTCGAATTTATTTCCACATTCCCCCTCCCTCCTCCCTTCCCAGGCTCTCCTATTGTGATCCCTTGGTAACAGTCAGCCTAAGTGGGGCACTATCTAGTTCTTGTGGTCTTGGGGTCATAAAGGCCGGATTCACGTTATGCATTAGTTCTTAGGATCATTTGTCTCCATACGTCTGATTTTCATCGTTCTGTTTTGCTCCAGATGGGGAGATACTAAGTTGCACTTAGATGGCCTCCCACAAGCTACTTCCCAAGTAGGATGTGTCACACATTGTAGATAATGTGATGCCTGTTATCCTTGGTGCTCCCCAAAACTGTGGTCTTGAGTCCCTTGGACCAGTGACTCATTCTGTCAAGGAGCTTGGTTATGGCTAAGTTCTCTTAATGTTGCCCCCTATGTGCTTGAGGAAATGACATGGAAAGTTTCACTAGGGACACAGAGAATCCAACTCATCACATCTGCACAAGGGTGGTTCCTATGAGGCAGAGTCAGACATGCCTCTACTCTCCCACATTATTTACCCTATTCGGATGTCAACCGTCCCTCTTACTGCACTCTGCTTCTCTGCTAGGTTAGGTAATTCTTGCAGTGGCCACACGGAACTCAGAGAGTACTTGCAGTCATGACCAGAAATGTTACATCTGCAGAATCTTTTCTCAGCTGTGCACAAAGCGCTGCTCTCTTGTCCTTGGCATCAACAATGTTACAAAGTTAATCAGTGTCCAAAGGGTGCCTCACTCTGCTAGTTGACCTCCTGCACTCCCCTTTACTCTTTCCCTGGACTGGGAAGCCTACTGCTCTGTCTCATGCTGCCACTGCAAGTGCTGCTGCAACCTCTTGGTGCAGGAATCTCAGCGTCCAAAAGACAGGTTTCACTTGTGGCTCTTCTTTCATGATGGTCTTGGGATTCTGTCTGAGATGACTTTTATACCCAGCCAAATTGCAAAACTAACCAATTCTCTCCAGTTAGTCTCATACACCCTATTTGCATGCTCCCGGCCAGACTTTAAAAAAAAATAATTTTGGGGGGGGCTCATTCAACTCTTCTCACAATCCACACATCCATCCATTGTGTCAAGCACATTTGTACATTTGTTGCCATAATCATTCTCAAAACATTAGCTTTCTACTTGAGTCCTTGGTATCAGCTCCTCAATTTTCTCCTCCCTCCCCCCTCCATCATGAACCTTTGATAATTTATAAATTATTATTATTTTGTCATGTCTTACACTGTCCAACGTCTCCCTTCACCCACTTTTCTGTTGTTTGCCCCCCAGGGAGTAGGTTATATGTAGATCCTTGTCATCGATTCCCCCTTTCTAGCCCACCTTCCCTCCATCCACCCAGTATTGCCACTCTCTCCACTGGTCCTGAGGGGTTCATCTGTCTTGGATGTCCTGTGTTTCCAGTTCCTATCTGTACTAGTGTAAATCCTCTAGTCTAGCCAGATTTGTAAGGTAGAATTGGGATCTTGATATTGGAGGGGAAAGAAGCATTTAAGAACTAGAGGAAAGTTTTATATTTCATCAATGCTACATTGCAACCTGACTGGCTTGTCTCCTCCCTGCCAGCCTTCTGTAAGGGGATATCCAGTTGCCTACAAATGGGTTTTGGGTCGCCTCTGCACGCCCCCTCATTCACAATGAGATGATTATTTGTTCTTTGATGCCTGGTCCCATCAACACCTCTTGAGATCACACAGGCTGGTGTGCTTCTTCCATGTGGGCTTTGTTGCTTCTGATCTAGATGGCTGCTTGTTTATCTTCAAGCCTTTAAGACCTCAGACACTTTATCTTTTGATAGCCAGGCACCATCAGCTTTCTTCACTGCTTTTGCTTATGCACCCACTTTATCTTCAGCAATTATGTAGGGAAGGTGAGCATCATGGAATACCAGTTTAATAGAACAAAGTGTTCTTGTATTGAAGGAGTACTTGAGTGGAGGACCAGTGTCCATCTGCTACCTTAATACTAAACCTACAAATATATGCACATAGATTTATTTTCCCATCATCATCTAAAAATATACTTACATGTGTACATGCTTGTATTTAGACCTCTATAAATGCTCTTTGCCTCCTAGTTCTTTTCTCTATTCCCTTTTACTTTCCTCTTGTCCCACTATCATGCTGAGCCTTCATTTGGGTTTTAATAATTCCTCTGGGTTACATTGCCCTTGATCAATCCCTATCGGGCCTCTTACACCCTCCTCGCTACTGATTTTGGATCACTTGTTGTTCTCTTGTCCCTGGGTTTGTTAACACCACTCCTTCTCCCCAACCTCTCCCTCTCCCATGTTCCCCCCACCCCCCAACCATCAGTCCTGTTATTTTATCCTCAAGATTGTTTATCCTGCCTATCTTATATAGATAGACCTGCAGAGATAATAATATGCACAAAAACAAGACAGAGCAAAACAAAGCAACAAAAGAAAACAAAGCAACCACAGCAACAACAACAAAAAACAATGACCAAAAAGAGCTTGTAAATAGTTCAAGGTCTGTTTGTTGACCTTTAGAAGTGTTTTCCGGTTGAGTCTGATGGCGTGCCATGCCCTAGCCCCAAAGTCTATTTTTGGTATTCCCTCGGGACTTCCTTGCTCTGCTCCCCTTGTTGTTCTGTTGCACGCCCTTAGTGTTTTGCCTCGGTTTGGTGGGGTCACATCACCGCTTAGACTTTTGATGGGAGTTACAGACTTATGGATAGAAAGGGCTTACCACGTAATTCTAGCTCACTGCAATGTTCTACTGTATTCATGGGCATATTATAATATATATAAATACATATGTAGAGAGATCCTCTGTCTCTATATATGCATATAGCTATATGTAGTCCCATTCCCTTTCCCACCTTTGTTCAGCTTGAGTGTGTAGCTATGTATCCACTCACAGAATATTGTTTCTGCTACTGCAAAACCGGGTATGTGATAGTGTTTACCTTTGTAGCCCTTTACTCTTGTGTGCACCTCCCAAAGTATCTTCCTTTGCATTGGCCTCTCCCTTTCCTGTCATCTAAGCTAATATCTATTTGACGTTCAACATTTCTCATTTCATCAGTGGTAACCTCCAAAGAGTACTTTTTTAAAGTCATTTTATTGGGGCTCATACAACTCTTATCACAATCCATACATACATCAATTGTGTAAAGCACACTTATATGTTCGTTGCCCTCATTGTTCTCAACATTCACTTTCTGCTTCGGTTCCTGGAATCAGCTCCTCATTTTCCTTTTTCCTCTCCCCCTCCCTCAAGAACCCTTAATAATTTATAAATTATTATTTTATCTTATCTTACGCTGCCCAGTGTCTCCCTTCACCCACTTTTCTGTTGCCCATCCCCCAACTTTTTTCAATGTGTAAATCTTTTCTTGCAGTAGTCTCATATGGTATTTGCTTTTGGTGATGCCTAATGTCACTGAGCATAAAGAGGTGCCCGGATGATTCATAGTGACCCTGTAGGACCAGGTGGTTGTGGATTCCTGGGGCTGTAAATCTTTATGGGATCAGAAAGGCCCTCTTTCCTTCATGGAGTGCTTTGGTGGGTTCCAAGGACTGACCTTGCAGTTAACAACCCCATGTAACCCAGCACGCCTCCAGGGCTTAAAGTTGCCCCCGTTTTTTCTTTATAGTTGTAAGTTTTATATTTAGGTCTTTGATCCATCAGGAGTTGGTTTTTATGTATGTAGATCCAGTGTTGTGCCAGCATTGGAGACTGATTTTGGGTTTTTCCCCTGGTTAGAGAAATTTATTAGTGGGCTCTTAAATAATAATTGTTAACATTTATGGGACATTGCTTACTACATCTCTATGAGGAACTTGGCAATTGTTTTTTGTTACAGTTTTATTGAGGTCTAATTCATACACTACATAATTCACCTACTTAAATTAGCATGTCAGTGGCTTTTAGAATATCCAGATAACACCATAATAATCAATTTTAGAGCATCTCCTCTTCTCTCTCTCCCTCCTTCCCACTCTCTCAATATCTCCCCCCCCCTCTCTCTTTCTCTCTCTCTCTCTCTCTCTCTCTCTCTCTCTCTCTCTCTCTCTCTCTCTCTCTCTCACACACACACACACACACACACACACACAAGCTCCTCTACCCTATCTCTGAGCAGCCACCAATCTACTTTCTGGCTCTATAAACTTGCTGATTCTGGACTTTCTTAGGAACAGACTCGTATAGTAGATGAATATCTGCGATTGCCTTCTTGAATTTGTCATGTTTTCAAGTCCAGCCAGGTTGCAACATGTTACCAGCACCTCATTTCTTTTTATGATGGAGTGGTATTCATTATGTCTTCTGTTTATCTAGTCACTCGTCACTTGATGTGCATTTGGGTTGCTTCTGCCTTTTGGTTATTGTGAGTATTGCTGCTGGGAATATTTGTATGTACTTATTTTTTCGATTACCTGTTTCTAGTTCTTTTAGTTGTTTTGAGTGTATGCCTAGGGGTGGAATTGCTGGGTGAGACAGTGACCATGTGTAAGCTTTTGGGGACTGGCTAGGCTGCTTTCCAAAGTATGGGCACCGTTTTGCATTTCTCCCAGCAGTGAAAGAGAGTTCTAAGCTCTCTGGAGTTTCACCGGCACTTGTTAGTCTCCGACTTTTCATGTTAGTTGTCCTTCAGCCCATTGTTCTAAAGTGGGTGCTACTGCCCTTTGGGAGTTCCTGGAGCCACCCACAGGAACTGCAAAAGCAGATACCTACATTTTATCCTAGGTTGTGATACCTATAGTACACAAGTTTTTAATTGTGGGGTGGGGCTCGAGTAACCCCTACCTCCTGAAAAAGAGGTGGCAGGCCAAATAAATTTGGGGACATCTGCAGTCTAGCCTACCTCTTGATTTTGTAAGTGAGGAAATGGAGGATCAGAGAGGTTAAGCATTCTGCTTAGAAGTGGCAGAGCTAGGATTTGCATTCAGAAGACTTTCTGTCAGTGGCTAGGATAATAGCAAGAGCTGACACTTAGGGAGCCACTGGTTAGGTGTCTCACTGACAAGGAAGGAGGCTTGCTGGCTACAGTGGTTATGAGCACTCCTGTTAACCCAAAGGTTGGCGGTTCAAACAACCTGGTGGTCTGCTCTCATGAAGATTGGAGCATAGGCTACCGATCAGTTCCCCTCTGTTCTGGGAAGTTGTTATGAGCTATAATGAACTTGACAGCACCCCACAACCTACAGAGGGCTTCACAGAGTATTCTTCTGCCAGCACCAAGTGCTCACTCATAATGACTTGTCATTCTCTGCAGATAGAGCCACTGATGCCGCACAGGGAGATTCTGTGACTTGTCATCCTTAACCACAGCAGCTGTACACATGGTGGAGCTGGGCCACCAACTCACCAGACCCAGGCCTGCCTTCTTAACTGCTCTCCTCTACTGTGTGTCCGGAAGGGCCGTGATGCAACAGTCTCAGAGCAGCGCGTCTGTGCCAGATGTGGACAGCTAACCCCACCCCAGATCACGGTGAACCTGGGCTCAGAATGACCTGCTACTCAGCCAGCACCAACTTGGCCTACCCTCTGCTCTCTCTCAACACCATTTCTAGATCACGGCTCCCAAACTTAATTGGCCTGCTGCCCCCATTTCAGAAAAACAAACAAACAAGACTACTTATGCCCCCACCCTCCATGAGAAATAGTTGCAGCTCCCGTCGCCCCATTGTTCCAGCATCCCCACTTGGGGAAACTCTGGTCTGCATCATGGCTGCCCCAAAATAACCTGGGCGTTGTCCTGATTAGATGTAGGTAGTATGAAACAAGGTGTCACTCTGCATGCTGTGGAAATGACTTCTTAGGGTACTTCAGTATGGAAGTCAGCCAGCAGGTGTGGGCAGTGTCTTACGGTGATGTCATCAAAGCCCTTTCTTGACAGCAATAGGAATCTGGATCTTGTGGTGACATTAGGTGATTTAACCTGGATCTTGGCTAGAGACCTTTCACAAATGTCCACTCAAAAGTTAGGTTCCCATTTGAGTTTCTTGACATATTGTTTATTGACACCAGTTACAGTTTTCCCCCAGTGAGTGAGCATCTGTTTACTTGTGTTCTAGTGGCTCATTTCCAGTGCTCAGTTTCTTGACCCCCTGGTTTCTTTGGTTTCATATAGATGTTCTCCCTGCTCCCCACTCCCAAAGCAGCACCGTAACTCCATTCTCACTGAAAGATGAGCTTGATCTGATGCTAGTGTGGTGGAAGTGGCTCTTTGCATAGTGGACTTTATGGGAATCAAAGGCAAACAGATGGCATCTGTCACCCAGAGCTGTGGAACCCATGAAAAATAAGGAACTGGTTGTCCATGCAGCATCTGCCTACACCTGTTCTCAGCTGTGCTGGGTGTTGTCCAGTGTGGGGCCAGCCATCTGGCCTCTTTTGCCTTCTTCAGTGATAAGGGTTGGCAGGCTTCTGATTGTACAGACTCAGAGGAGGGAAACTAGGAGTCTAGCTCATTGCCAGACAGTTACTGCCCTTGACTCTTAACCAAAAGGTTGTCAGTTTGAGACCATCCAGAGGTACCTTGGAAGAAGGTACTGGTGATCTTTTAAGAAGTTTGCCTTTGAAAACAACGAGTACAGCTCTACGCTGATATATATATATATATATATATATATATATATATATATATATATATGGTGAATGAATCATTTCTTTAATAGGATCGTTACAAAGCTGGTTCCTATTAAGTAGAAGTTAGAAATGTCCCCAAACCCCAATTTCCCCAAAATACCATACCATTATCATCCCTGGTATCAACGCCTCCTCTCAGTAGTCCCTCTTACGTTTACAGCATCTCACAGAACTCAAGCACCATGGAAATGACACATGATTTTGAAGGCTGGCACATTCCAAATATGTAGGGCAGACACCTGTCTGGAGAATCCTTCTCCCTCACGCAGTTGCAGAGGCTGGTCAACCAAGCCAACAGGTCAAATGACAGATTGCCACGCATAAGGCTGTGGAAGCTGGCACATCAGATCAGACGATCAGCTGCTGGCTCAAGTCCCAAGACCCAGAGGTCAGATGGAGGAGCCAGAGGAAGAGGGTGAACTTGGCCAAGGCATTACTGTGGTTTTCCTAGTGCCCCCTGGCATGTCTGTGGAGATACAAAATAGCCAAAAGGAAGAATCCCTTACTTGGTTGGCCAAGCAAAGGAGCACACCAGGAGTCATGTCACTGGGACAGTTTACTGAGTCCTGGGCCAGAGTTTTTTTAAATTAGGGTCTTCTAGGGCAGTCACTGGCATCTGGTTGGTCTTCTTTAGGATGAGTCAGCACAAGAGCAAGTCTTCTGTACATCTGCAGTAAGAAAGGATGTCTGAAAGATGGTTTTTTTGCCCAGGTTTGGGGTGTTGATGGAGGTGTGTTTTCAGCCCTATGATGTCAAAAGGTCAGGTTGAGGACGCTTTGGTCATTTCTTTATGTTAGACAGTCCAGTTCTGGCCTCTGCCAGATCCTCCATCCTAGCCTTTTGTTTTACCTAATTAAGCAGGAAGCTGGCGTTTTGCCTAATAAGGGAACAGCTCAGAACAGGAAGTTCTTGTTTTAACACAGATTTCAAAGATGGTAGTCACTTTGCAGGTCTCAAAAGCATTCCTATATATTGGATACAGCGCTCACCCCCCCCCCCCAAAGGAAGCTAAGGGTGGTGACTCGCGCCACACCCTCTAGTGAGGCCTCACTCTCCCTGATCCTGCCTCACTGACAGAACAGACAATGCACTCCCCAATGGCCCTAGAACCAGACAGACCTCGAAAAATAGATTGCAAAATGAAGGACTGTGTCTTGATAGGGCAGACACAGTGGCAGTACACTATCACCCTTGGGGCTCACCGTGAGCTGTGGTGGGCTTGATGAGAGCCGGCTGGGTTTTTGGTTTTGTTTTGGTTGTGGCTCCTTATTTGCAGTCAGTTCTCTCTTTACGCTGACTCCTGCATCCCTGTCGATAGACACACCATGCCTCTACCTTCTCTTCTGAGCATCTGGGGGGAGGGAGTCACAGGCTCCCTTCTCCTGGGACACTGGAACACAGGTACACGCGCACGTGCCAGCTACACGCACATGTTCGCATTCCTTCTTCCAAAGTGTCATCGCCATGTCTGCTCCCATGTAAGCCTCCTGCCCTCCTGGGTTTGTTTCTCCTCGCTTTTATCCTTTACTGCCATTGTATCAGGCGCGAGTGCCGAGAAATGCCACTCACATTTCTCTCGTAAGTTACCGCTTGATGTCCTCTGCTTAATTCTCTAATGAGGTTTCCACCTTAGGACTTTGAAAGAACTTTTTGTGTACGAAGGCTGCTCACCCTGACATATGGCACCATCCCATCTCTTTCTGGCCCACTGGTTCTCAGCACACGTGTTGGAAGATGCTGGAGGGAGAGAGTGCATGCAGATGGCTGTGGAGGGAAGTGTGTTCTGAGAGCTGCTGGCTGGGGATGGACCGTTTTTTAAGCTTGTGCTTTTCTGCTTGGTGTTTACCACCTCGGGGAAGCTGTCTTGTGGAATCCTTTCTCGAGAAGCGTGCATACCGCTCCACAAGCAAAGGACACTGTCAAAGCATATAAGGCTTGTCACGTGCCATTGTCTCGACCAAGCATTCCAAGTGGATGGTCCTTGTAGGCAGCTGGAAAGGCCTGGCGACAGCTGAGCTGAGCAGGCAGATGCTCAGCTGCCTGCCAAGGGTCTGTTGCCTCAGCCCAGCCAGATGCCCCAGGAGTTGGAGTGGGGCCACTTTTGCACATGCCTTGGCATGGGATAGAAGCGGGGGTCTGGCAGGAGAGGAGGGAAGACTTTCCTTTTGGGTAATGGGGAGTCCAGACCCACCAGGAAGTGACTCCGAGGGCAGGAATTGGCACCCCCACCATCTGGCACAAGTGGACAAGTGTTGGCCTCCCTGTCTTTGTGGGCCATCAGGATGACTGGTTTTGAGCTGAGTTGCCAAAGGTTCTCTGTGCTCCAGTTTCATTCCCCTTTCGGTTTGCTCCTGTCTCCTCCCTAGTGGGATAGCAGTGCCCTCTGCCTGCCTGCCCCTGCCCATGGGAAAGTCACATCGCCCGGGGTTGGGCGAGGAACCTCGGTTGGGTGGGTCTGGAGAGCCTACATCTTGGAGCTTTCAGTGTGCAGGCACAAAACAGTCTTCAGTGACCACTGTCACCCCGCTTCCTCCAGTCCTGGTTTACTGGGGGAGGGGAGGGCTTGCAGATCAGCCATCTGGATTCTTTTGCCTCCTCCTTTCCTCCCTCCTCCCTCCCATTTTGCCCAGCCACCTGGCATCTTTGCTGCTTCCTGTCTAATCCTTGAAATTTGTCACTGCTGCCAAACAGATTATCATCCCAAATTTTCCTCTCACTACATCACTTACTCTTTAAACACTTGCTCCGCTTTCCCAAGACCTGGCTCTGGACCTATTCGGCTGCCTGTCTCCGCTCAGACGGATTTTTCCTGTTTCTGGCTTTGTCGCGTGCAGCAGTACCAGGCTGCTTGGCCCCGAGTTGATTCCCTCCTTGCGTCTGTTAATGACTAGAAAGCTCTGGACAAGAACAGCTGCCTGGAGCTCCTGGGCTCGTCCCCTCACCGTGTCCTTGGTCCTGTGGCCACGCTCCGCTGTGCACACGCAGAGGGCTGAGACATTGGGGAAAAGCTCTTTAGGAAGTGAACAGTCTGAGGAAAAAGCCACAAGAACCTAACTTGGTTTGTAGCATTTTTTTCAGCGCGGGGAGAAAAAAAATTGATCGGATAACTTCATTCTGGGGTTTTCTTATCTTTAAAACCAGGGGGTTGGAGGGAGTTTCAGTTCCCACCCAGCCTGAAAGGCTAATTTGTCTTCCTTCTTCCCCTGATCATTCTCCTGACATGAAAAAAACAGATAGGCTGCTTCTGGGTCCTGAATTAGGTTCCCCCATCCCCGGCATTTATTGTAATTCTGTCACTGGCGTATGTGGCCGCCCTCCCTGGTTCGGGCAGCTAAAGGGAATGTGGGTTTGAAGCGAGCAGAGAGCCATCCCGAGGCCCCTTCTGTGCTTGCCCTCAGCTTACGCTAACTCCATCCCGCCCTTCCCCTGCAGGCACTATGAGGCGCGTGGTACGGCAGAGCAAGTTTCGGCACGTCTTTGGGCAAGCGGTGAAAAACGACCAGTGTTACGATGACATCCGGGTCTCCCGAGTGACCTGGGATAGTTCCTTCTGCGCGGTCAACCCCCGATTTGTTGCCATCATCATCGAGGCGAGTGGGGGAGGAGCCTTCCTCGTGCTTCCTCTGCACAAGGTAAGTGACCTCGCCTTCCGGTCTCCAGAAGATGGACTGTAGAGATTGACTGTCCACTCAGCAATGCCTGATGGCTGGTGGGATCCAACGCTGATGGCTCGTCTGGGAGGCTACGTGCTCTGGACCTCGCAGAGCAGCATCAGACAGAGCGAGGGCCTCTGGCTGGGCGGGCTGAGGAGGAAGAAGAATGTTGTGGAATGATGATGTCAGCGTGGGCTGGACAGGGATATTAGGATTTGGTTAGTAACCGTCACAAATTTTTCCTGTGTCAAGCAGCAGCATTTGAAAACAATTACCGATGCTGGATTGGGCTCCCTTTGTTTTCAAGTGGATAAAATGATGCGTTTCTTTTTCAGTGGGCTGTTGTGGGATGCTGTTGAGTCAGTGCCGACTCACAGCAGCCCCGTCCCTGCAGAATGAAACACCACCTGGTCCCGTTCCACCCTCACAATTGTGGTGTTTGAGCCCATTGTTGCAGCCACTGTGTCCATCCATCCATCTCCTTGAGGACCTTCCTCTTTTTCACTGACCCTCTACCTGACCAAGCATGATGTCCTTGTCCAGGGTCTGGGCTCTCCTGATAACGTGTCCAGAGTGCATGAGACGAAGTGTCCTCATTCTTGCCTATTAATTATTTAATCCTCAAAGTACCATCCTTGCTTTTGGACACTTTAAAGAGGTCTTGTGCAGCAGACTACCCAATGCAAAATGTCGTTTGGTCTCTTGACTGCTGCTTCTATGAACACTGATTGTGATCCCAGCAAGGTGAAATCCTTGACAAATAGTGTCCTCTTTGGGGTTTTTTGTTTTGGCCAAGTCATGGGGACTGAGACTTAGTGGATTTTTTGAATGGCAACTGGGATACTAACTCAAACAAATGTTCTGAAGCACTACAGATTTCCAGGCTGTACAATGATACGCCGTAGCATCAGATTTACATGGCGATAGTGGGCACAAAGGAATGCTCTTTATTGCAAGTGGATCTGGGTGGACTGGGCTGCAACTCCATTTGAGATCCCTGCTTCACCCTCCCAGAGAACCCCTTTCCAGGTGGGAGAGAAGTGAGGAGTTGTGTCCCCTGCTGGTCCTTTTGGAATAACACCGCTTGAGATCCGTGTTTCCTTTATCCGGAAGTCCCTGAGTTGGGCATGGGGTGAGGGGGACAGAAGGGGTGGGGGTGGCGGGGCTGGGAAGAGGGACTAGAAGATTTGTTGTTAATTGGTTAACCTTTTTAAGAGGAAGGTATGTTTGCATAGCCCTGAGCTTTAGACAGAGAGGAGCTAGGTGAAGATGCAGATGTTGAGTTACCTCCCAGCTGTTTTCCCCTCCGCTGAAAGCACTAGGGAAGGGAACCACCACCATGCCCCCTCCCCCCCTCAGTGCCATCCCTCCAACAAACCAGCTCATTAGTAATGGACCAGGAACTTCTGAAAGTGCTTAGAATAAAGGGAATTCCTGTCAAGTGGAGTTCTCTATCATACAAGGGGGTGGCGGGGGGTGGGGAGGGGAACTTCACCCAGTGGAGCTTTCATAGTATGCCTTTTTCCCTTTTAGGGGAGCATCAGCAACTTGCTCTAAGTTAGTGCACCCTATGACATCACTTGGGAAGGTTCTGTCTGGTCATAGTGAATTTTTTCGTAAAAGCAGTTTCACTCAAACCTCGTTTTTTGGCGATGGCTGATTTAAGAGACCAGCCTGCAGCTATGAGATTTTCTTTACTGCTCAGGGTGGGGGGTGGGGTGGGAGAACAAGGGAGGTGCTGTCAGCCATCCAAACCAATGAGTTTGAAAAATGTTTCCAAGAATGGAATTGCAGATTTGCCAAATGTATTAAGTATAATGGAGACTACTTTGTAGGTGATAAGCTTGTTCTATTAAAAAATTTAAATACGTAGCTTTGGGAGAAAAATTCTGTTTGGGGGGAGATGCCCCCACGTATATGTATTGTAAACTTCTGATGTTGACATTATGGTCTGCTTGATGTGCTGTCACACTACATACCGCCTCACTGGGGCATCGGGGGTGATCTTAGAGAACTGGCGTGACAAGTGTTTCGGTGAGCAGCTCACCGCCATCACGTGGATTGGGGTCATGGCAACCCTCTCTCTGTAGGGTCCCCAAGGCTACAGACCTGTGGGAGAAGAGAGCTCCATGTGCTCCCTTGAAGCAGCAACGAGTAGGTTTGACCCACTGACCTTGTGGTTAACATTCAAACATTTAGCCGAGAGTATATCACAATAAAAATTCAAACTCACTTCCGACTCACAGGGACCCTATAGGACTGGGTAGAACTGCCCCTGTGGTTCCTGAGACGTCACTCTTTATGGGAGTAGAAAGAGTCATCTTTCTCCCTTGGAGTGGTGGTGGGCTAGACCGCTGATCTTTGTGGTTAGCAGCTCAACACACAGCCACTACACGACCAGGACCACCCCCTGAAATCTACAGAGACTCTTGATTCTCTTTAGATTGAAGTTTTAAAAACATCATTTTATTGAGGGCTCGTGCAACTCTTCTCACAATCCATACGTCCATCCATTGTGTCAAGCACATCTGTACATTTGTTCCCATCATCATTCTCAAAACATTTGCCTTCTACTTGAGCTCTTGGTATCAGCTCCTCATTTCCCCAATTTTTTTAATATTAAAAATGCTATGATATTTCTGCCTAAAGAATCACTTTGAGTGTTAAATACTGAACAATTATTACTGTTCCTCATGATGGTTTTGAAGTTAGGGTTGAGTTAAAGACAGCGTTTGGCTTTTTTTTTTTAAGTTATTCATTGGCTTAGAAAGGTCTTACTTATACTAACTTTTAATAGTATGAATTCAGACATTATAAATGCTACAGACATAGACCGACCATCAGCCAATGCTCTGTTCTTTTCCGTCCTCTATGTATGTCCACATTACATAATGTATGTTACACATGTTACACATTCTATTGCCATGTATGTTTCCACTGATTTTTAGTTTCTGCTGCAAGAGCAAGGAGCATTGAAAAACCTGGCTGCCCCGTGGTGGACTTTATGATGGCCAGCTGAGGAGACAGACCCAGCTTGAAAAAATAAGCTTGCAGGCACGAATGCACACACACACCCACGTACGTGTGCACTCACTGCCACCACGTCCATTCTGACTCATAGAGATAGATTATAGGACAGAGTAGACCTGCCCCTGGGGATTTCTGAGACTGTAAGTCTTTCCAGCCTAATTTTTCCTCCCCTGGAGCAGCTGGTTGTTTGGAACTGCTAACCTTGAGGCTAGCAGCCCAAACACTTAACCTGCTGCATCGCCAGGGCTCCTCAGCTTGGTACTTGAAAACCATAATCTGTTTTGTAGTTCCCCTTTTTATAGACTGAGGAACACGTTTCAGAATTTTTTTCCTCTCCAAAGAATTGGGGTAAACCCAATAGAACTCAAACCAAACTAGGCGTTTACTAGCTCATCTCCCTCTGAGTTCTGACAGTTCACTTCCGTTTTCTCATCCACAAAGCGCATCTTTGCTCTAACAAACCTTGGGAATCTTTGCATCTGTTTATACCTCGAACCAACTGCCATGAAGTCAGTGCTGGCTCATAGCGATCCTATCTAGGGACAGACAGCCTCGTCTTCTCCTGTGGCATAGCTGGTGGGTTTCAACTCCTGACCTGTGATTACCCCACCGTGCTTCCAGGGCTCTTATTATTATTATTTAATACCATTACAGAGACGAATGCAGTTCCTAAGCCAGCTGGAGCTTATAATTTGATCTCATGTTAAGTGGCCTATACTTGATGTATTTTTCTTTTTTTTTTTTAAATCATTTTATTGGGGGCTCATACAACTCTTATCACAATCCATACATACGTCAGTTGTGTAAAGCACATTTGTACATTCATTGCCATCATCATTCTCAAAACATTTGCTATCCACTTAAGCCCTTAGCATCAGCTCCTCATTTTTCCCCTTCCTCCCTGCTTCCCCCTCCCTCACGAACCCTTGATAATTTATACATTATTATTTTGTCATATCTCACGCTGTCCGACATCTCCCTTCACCCACTTTTCTGTTCGTCCCCCAGGGAGGAGATTATATGTAGATCCCTGTAATGGTTTCCCCCTTTCCTCCACCCTCCCAGTATCGCCACTCTCATCACTGGTCCTGAAGGGCTCATCCGCCCTGGATTCCCTGTTTCCAGTTCCTTTCTGTACCAATGCACATCCTCTGGTCTAGGCAGATTTGTAAGGTAGAATTGGGATCATGATAGTTGGGGGTGGTGGTGGTGAGGAAGCATTTAGGAACTAGAGGAAAGTTATATGTTTCATCGTTGCTACACTGCACCCTGACTGGCTTGTCTCCTCCCTGCAATTCTTCTGTAAGGGGATGTCCAGTTGCCTACAGATTGGCTTTGGGTCTCCACTCTGCACTCCTCCTCATTCACAAAGATAGGATGTTTTGTTCTTTGATGCCTGACACCTGATCCCTTTGGCACCTCGTGATCGCACAGGCTGGTGTGTTTCTTCCATGTGGGCTTTGTTGCTTCTGAGCTGGATGGCCGCTTGTTTACCTTAAATCCTCTAAGACACCAGACACTATCTATTTGATGTATTTCATTGTTCTGCTCCTTCTTTGGCCTCAGAGGAATCAGGTTAAAATAAGTAGCTTTTAGGCTCCTCTGGATGAAATACTGCTTTTTGTAGATTCCGCGAAGGTCTTCTCACTGACTCACTGCTCCTTTGCTCCTTCGATGGTCGTCTCTGAGCAGGTGGGATTGCTGTAAACCAAATCCCGTGACAGGACAGTAAGATCGACTATTCGGCCCTCTGGCTTTTACAACAGGTAGGCTCCAGGGTACTGTATGAAATCAGGTGTAAAAGTGGGTGTGACGTGTTATTATCCCCCACATTAAGGTTTTTGCTCTGAGCGTCGGTGAGGTCAGCATTTCAAGACCACCAGCCCCTCCACAGGAGAGAGGCGAGGCCATCTGCACTCTCAGAAGCCCACGGCTTGCTAGCAGTCAGAATCGGCTCTGTAGCAGCAAGTTGTTTCATTTTTGAGCTGCAGTGCCAAAGTAAAACTTTGGAAAGCACACAAACCATTTTCCTGTGGCAGCTTTTAAAAAATGTTCACTTTCATGTATTTATTTCATTTGGAATGTTTCCTTTGTGCTGTTGTGGGGGGAGGAAAGAGGGGCATACAGCAAGGCAGACACCATTCACCCGTTTCCCCAGGTACAATTCAGTGATGCTGGTTGCCTGCCTTCTGGGAACTGTGCCACTGCTCCTCTGCCTTTTCTGTGTTGCTCCCCCTTCCCTGGTCGCATAAAGTCACTGTCTCTCAGCTCACTGTGACTGCGGCCCAGGTTGCGTCCAGCAAAGGTGAGCAGTAGTGTTTCCCTCACTGCATCCCTAACCTTCTTCCACATGTTTCTGCCTAGGTGTTTTCTAGACCAGTCCCCCCAGGAGCTCCTGCATCTAGTTTTTGGGTGGCTGGTTTCCTGGTCTACCCCAGAAAGTAGGCTGCCCCATAGATTGCTGGCACTGAGTGCGGCCTTTGTCTCCGTCAGAAAGACAATATTGAAGAGAAAAATGGATGGGGTCCCCAGGTATAAGACGCACCCAGTAATCCTGATGGTAAGGGCATTTCAGCTGGGAACAGACATCCCAACAACATTCAAACTCACTGCCCTTGAGTCGATTCCGATAGTCGCCCTATAGGACAGGGTAGTATTACCCCTGTTATTACCCCTGTGGGTTCCCGAAACGTAGCTCTGCGGTCTTCTCATTCTCCTCTGGAGTGCTCTTGGATTTGAACTGCTGACTTTGTGCTTCGCAGCCTAGTGCCTAACCCATGCTGCCCCCAGGGCTCTCTCCCTCTTACAGTATCAGTGTCTGTGAGACAGTTTTGTTTTGAAGGGCTGCTGCTTTGTGGTTGTGAGAAAGAAATAAATCCCCAAGTCTAGAAATAAAAGGTGATGCTTGAAAATCAGGATTACAGAAAGCTCTGTTTTTATCTGAGGGGTTTCTGGCAAATGTTCAAACCCCCCCCCCCCCCTTTCTTTTCCGATTAGAGACAGGCAGGTAGACTTGGGTAACACCTTTGGGGCTTCAGCTCAGTAGTGAAGCAGTGCTTGGTTGCAAGCTGGAAGGAATTGGGGTGAGCCCATCCACCACGCTGGGAGAGAAGGGCCACGGCTTCGGCTAGCCGTCTGAGGCAGCTCTGCTGTCCTGTGACTCCAACTCCACTCCATGGCAACAGGGGGTAGTTTTGTTTATGAGCATATTAATATTGATATGCACATACTGATATTGCACAGGCTGATCGCTGGTGGGTCCCGGGTGAGCCTTTCAGGAAGGCTCTTGTTAGAAAGCGTGGCTGTCCACGATTCTCTCCTTAGCACTCGCAGTTACAGGGTTTACTGTGGCCGCCTTGTGGGCTTTGTGGTTAGATTTCTGGGTTAATGTATTGAACAAATTGGCATGGCAATTTGTTCTCCAGGACTGCAACATGGGAAGCAGAAAGAATAATAGGGGCATAGGATATATTTCAGCCCATGGCAAGAGGCAGCCTGGGAATGAGCGCTGTTTATCTCAAGTGGGTGTTACATGACTTCTGTCAGGAAGGACGTAGTAAGAGAAAGTAGAATTTTCAGCAGTACTGCAGGAGGACTCTGGGAAGCGCTCCTTTCTGGGGTAGGGCAGCTCCGATTGGGACAAGATTCTGGCTCCTTTAAGGCACACTCCCATCAAGCTGTGGCTTGCCACCGCGTCAGCATTTTGCAGGCGGTGGCTCAGTCCATCTTCTTCTTCTTCAGTCTTTCAGAGGATGAATTAGCAGCAGCCCAGCTGTACAGAATCGGCTGTGTGGTTTTGGCTGTGAGACACTTTGCGTAGTCTCAGGGAGACAGGGTTTTCAGCTCCCTTGTCACTGCTCACTGGGGCTAAATTGCCCTCCCTCGGTGTGGAGCCAGCAGGCATTTCTGGGGAGGCACGAGCACACTTGCTCACTCATCCTTTGAATCATAGGTAACCTGCAACCCTAGCCTTAATCAAAAGGAGTGTGTTTGGAACTGTGGTTAGAGGTACATGCTGTTCCTCTTGACCTTCACATGGAAGGAGGAGGGTAAGGCCCAGGATGGCTCCTGCCTTCCCTGACCACTCTTTAACCCTGTCCTCTCTGGACGGTTCTCTTGAAAGAACCATGGTAAATTGCAGTGATGGTGGGTGTCAATCTGGCCGTCTCTATTGAGAGAGACACTCCTCGGGGCTGTGGTGGCTGGGTCTGGCGTGGCTATGTGGCCCCTTCTTCACCCCGTTGGCAATTTTCCCCTCTAGTGTAGGAGCTGGTCTAGGGGAAATGTTTGCCCTTAGGCTTTATTTATGCCTGTGAACTGTCAATTATACCCCTGGAGAATAATTTGAGGGGCTGGCTCTTTCCTTTTTTTGGATCATCTAAGGATGCTAACATATTCTCAGTGCCCAGATGAGAAGTTTGTTTATTACCTGATGGCTGCTTTGGGTGGCGCTAGGATTCCCTTCTTTCACAGCATCTGGGTTGAAAAAGACTGCTTTGGAGTTTCTTCCACACCACTATTCTGACTGTATTATCACTATATACTATTATTTTCTAGTTGACTAGAATACTGAATATGTGCCACCTAGCCTTACCATGACGCCAGAAATTGTAAGGTCTTGATAATTGCACTGGGGTGTGGTTCCCTCCCACATTAAACGGCACTGTGAGTCCTGAGACTCACAGGTCTTTGGAGCTCCTCTGGGTTTCATAGCCGGCAGGCACCATGCGTGGAAAGGGCTACGGATGTGCACTAACAGCCAGCCCCCATTTACCAACCAGGTGAGCGCTCCATCGTGAATGTGCGTGCTCCGGCCCTGACTGGGTCACTTCACGTTGTTTACTACAGGAAAGTCTGGATTGTAAACATTGGTGGTGGGATTTAAGGTTTCCTTGTGTTTTGTTTATTATTTACCGAACACTTTATTTTAGCCAGTCTTCTACAATGACCTTACTAGATGCATAAGTTAAAAAACAAAACAAAACAAAAAATATGAGTGGCCATTGAAAATGGCCATCTCGGTTGGTTTTGCTGGTATTGGTGCAAGATGAGAGATGTGTGGTTACCGAGCCAGGTAAGAGGTGCCCACAGGTAGCCTTTCGGTAGACGTTGGAGGCCTTGGCTCGCCCTCCCTCCCTCCCTCCCTGCAGTACCAACAGTACAGAATGGGCGCTTTCCTCAAGCAGCACGGAGTGAACCCAAGTGAGCACTGTTGTCCCTTTTAGAGTTTTGGTTTTCACTGGGTCCTACCCCGCATTGTGCTGTGTCACCGTTAGGAAAAGGCAGTGGCTTCCTGTCCTCTGCACAAAAGTGAGGCTCCCGAGTGCCATCAAAATGTTCCCTTTGTCATCAGAGCCTCCACTCCTGCTCCAATCGAGCTGTCACGTCTCTTTTCTACGTTTGGAGAAATTGCAGCAGAGACCAATTGGTTGCCCAAAGCGCTATGTCTTTTGTGGATTTGAAGTTAAGCCTTTTGGGGTTGTCTTTGACTTGCACATGGTGCGAATGTATGTAATTCATTACACAAGAGAGAAAAGGAAAGTTTCCTACTGGTGAAGGATATTTTTTGTTATAGAAACTCTGGCCTGCTTTTGACACGTAATCCTTGGCAAGCTTCTCCTGTGATTGGAAGGCTTACTGAGAAAGAAAAGCCCTAGCTTGTCAGGGCGCTGATCCTGCCGGCTTGGGGACTTGCCATAAGGCTTGGAGGCTCCTTGGTCCCCACCCTGCCTTGGGAAGAAACAGGACAAAGATGAAATAGCAGCAGCATGCGCTCCTCAGAGGGCTTCCTTCGGGCACCATGCTGACACACCAGTGCCTTTCTCACAAACGAGTTCAAAAGTGGTGGCCTGTGACCTGACGGGGCTTGTGTGTGTGGCCCAGGCACGGCACAGCATGGCACGGCCTGTGCTGGCTGTCGCCATGGTCCCAAGTACTAGGCCTCTGGCTTGAAGACGGGGAGTGAATGTGGGTGAGTGGTACATGACAGCTCGAGTATAACAGGCACATGATACCTAGCGTCCTTCTGTGCTGTGGGATGCCCAGTATATTGGCCCCTGAAGAGGGTGGGTGATGGGATGGGCTGGAGAAGGGGGCAGGGGAGGCTGGGGAAGGGGGCAGGGGAGGCGAATGGTGGGAGACAGCAGGTGCAGAACAATGGCTTCCAAATTATGTCATGAGCTGCCAGTCACGGGGTGAGCACTGCACAGCCTCATTACCACATGAAGTGCCACAGAAGGGCCTTTTCATTTGCTCCTGGTTACTGCGTTTACCACAGCCTTGCTTGGGGCTGGTTGGGCGGGGGGCACCCTGCTCACCCCAGTTAACAATGGAGCACAGAGTCCTGGCAGACAGATCCTCACAATGTGCCCCATGGCTATTTTTTATGACAGTGAGTGGCTGTGACTCAGAGTGTGTCCTAGCAGATGATGCCTTCCCCCCACCCCCAGTGGCAGGGTGTGCTTTGTGCAGTTTGCTGCTGGTGTGTCCACAGCCACCGCCCAGCAGGCCTGACAGGGCTCTGACAGTGGTTTTTACCATATATGGCCATCAGCTCGCTGGGGCTCTGGGCTGTCAGCCGGCCAGGATCATTTCCTTCCTGGGCTTTGATTGGCTGCACGTGAGCTCAAAGAATGGTGGGATCAGTGAGTCTGTGGTGTAGGGAGGCCACTGAGTCAAGTGCAAAGAGCAATTAACTCTTTCCTTGCTCTCTGAAGCCTGGCCCCAGCCCAGAAACAAGTGCTATGGGCAGGCTGAAGGATACAGGGCAAAACACCCGACCCCCCAGGCCAGGACGATGACCCATCTTGGGCCACGACCAGGCTTCTGACCACAGATGTCTCTTGAAGAGATTCAGAGTTTAACAGGCACCGGTCTGCACTCAGGGTCTGGGTCTCTCGAGAAGCCACGTTGTGACCATATGCAGAAGACCCTCTGCTCTTATCACGGGGAAATGGCGGGTGGTGGCACACAGCTCTGCTTTCTCAGAAGAGCTGGGACTCTGGCCCTCTTTGCTGGCAGGGCTCAGAGTAGAGGCTCAGTGACAAAAGACCACCGTGTGTCCAGGGCTGGCCTTTGGGCTTCGTGTGCATGAAGACCTTGTGCAAAGGGTGACCTGGCTCAGCCTCAGAGCCCACGGACTTGTCTTTCAGTAAAGAAAAAAGCGATTATATTTTTGTTTCTTATTCTCACATCAACAAGAATGCCCTTTTAGACTGAGTGGGAGCTGGGGCTGGAAGGGGCAGCCTGGAGTGGCCGTGGTTCACAGAGGGTTTCTCCTGAGCGCCCCTGACTCGGGGGCGGGGGTCCACCACCCAGCCCCTCCTGATAGGACAGGGAATGCCGTGTTGCTGTTTTCTTTTTGTATTTGCACTTAAAGTGTTCTGGTCACGCTTGTGATTTCAAGGGGAATTATGTTTTGACCCAGTTCTACCTCCCAGTGGGTTCTTGGCTTTTGCTTGCCCTCAAACCTGAAGTGTCATATGGGATACGATATGATGTCTGTATAAGGATGAGCAGAAAGCACTAGGCTTTGACTTGATAAACTCAGTACAGTGTCTCTGGTGGCCGTTGCATGTTTAGGCAAGGTTGAATAAGGAAATGTAAACTCAGCAAAATGGTAATTGTCCACAGTAACTTCTCCCAAGTCCTGACGGGAGTTTGCATGTGGTTTGTAGTCAGTTTTAAGCTGCGAGCCCCAGTGTGGCAGTGATTCAATCAGAGGGTCAGCAGATCAAATCCACCTAATGTCCAAGGGAGAAAAGACCTGGTGGTCTGCTCCCAGAAAGATTCCAAACCAAACTAACTGCCCTGGGGCTGGTTCAGAGCCACCATGTAGGACATAGTAAGGCTGCACCAGTGCGTTTCCGAGACCGCCTCTTTCTCCCACAAAGTGACTGCTGGTTTCGAACTGCTGACCTTGGTGGTAGCAGCCCAACACATAACCTTTACGCCACCAGGGCTCCCCATGAGTCTGGGTCAGCCTGACAGCACACAGCACAGCATCCGTTTCAGGGTACAGCCGCCTTCTGGAGAGAGCTTTGCTGCGCTGTGCCCACAAAGGCTCTTCTTTTTCACTTACCCAGGCAGGCGAGGCCTTTACAGAGAGCCACACTGCCTCTCCCTGGAAGCTTTCGTTTCTAGCTTACCTTACCACACGGGGTAACCCAACCTGGCCGGTTTATTCCAGAACCCCTCCTCCAGGCGGGCGGTTCTGGTTCCCTTAAATGTTTTATTCTTCAGAAGGTCACTCACTGACCAGGAGGCTGTCATCAGGCTGTAGGTCCTGTGCCTCAGTCTTTTTGGTGTGCTCTCCCCAGTCCCACAGCCATTCTGGTTCCTCCCTGTGCTGTAAGGGGGCCGGGTGGGTAGGGGGGTGGTCCTGAGGGCCTGCAGCATCACACACAGCCACATAAATGATGCTGTCAGAAGAAGGTGAGTGTTGAAAAAGCAGGGAAACCCACTTCAATGTGCATCCATTTTGAGGCCTTTGAACTCTGCGCATTGTGAATGGAGCCCCTATGTGCGTGTCGGAAGCTTGTCCTGCGCTTCCGGGCACGTGTTTCACTGGCTGCTCTCCTTGCTGGGAGCTCAGGAATTCCTACTGGGGTTTGCCCTCCAACCAGTAATGCCTTTTTGTCAGTGCCTTTGAAAAGATCTGCTTTTGATTTATGGCCCGTGTGATGCACTTATTGAAGTCTGGGGTCAGAAAGTGGCTTTGGTAAGCAGTCTGCGCCCCCCCCCCACTCCCTAAAATGAAAACGAATATAAATAGGACAACCTTTAAGTACACCTTGAGTCAGGTAGTGCACAGCGTGCCTTTGATTTCCCTCCCCAGGATGAGCTGGAGACTGTGGCGAGCATTCAGCGTGACCAAGTGATAATAGTCACAGAAGACTGGAGATTTGAAATTGGGGATGTACCCGGAAGTGAGACAGCAGCCTGTGCTGCTGGCTAGATAAGGGCGCTACTGAACAGAAAGCAGCCAGACGCAGCCGCCCAGAATGGTTGGGTGTGTACAGTTGAACTCCAGAATGCATCAGCTCATTGAAGACACAAATGTGATGCTCCTCAGATGGGACCACACACCCTCTGAGATTGGTTCTCTGAGTTTGAAGGCTTACACAGGACCCCTCAGCCTACTGTCATGACATAGTTCACAAAAGTCAAGATCTGCGTCTAGGAAAGGGAGTATATTGTCTGGGGTCTTAAAAGCTAAGACCCAATGAAGACCAGGTGTGGGGGCCTCATCTGACCTCCTCCTGCTTCTGTAGGGCGGGGAATCCAACTGTACAGTCCAAGGCCAATAGCCAAAAGGCAGAAGCCAGACCTGCTTCACCTTTCCTTCTCCATCACCCTATTCTGACACCAACCATCCCTCCCACAACACTCTAGTTCTCTAATCTATTGAAATGGCTCCAGAGAATTCACAGACAATGCTTAGTGGTGGGGTGATAGGTTACCCAGTGGTAGGGGCACACTTCCTTTGCCCTCTCACCCATGCTGGTAGCACATGGCTCTAGTTCTCTTGGGAAGCCCATCGGCTGGTCTGCCTTACAGTCTCTGCGGCTCCTCCACTTGAGGCAGTGGTTTTTTACATGCTCCACCGGTGGCCTTTCCTCCTCGATGGTCATGGGAGTCCTCTTTCTTCCTGCTTCTGAAATGGAGTGGAGAGACGGACTGTGTCCCTGTGGTCGAGTTTTACATGCCCTGTTTGCATGGTCCCACTAGTCATTCGAAGACATGAATAGATGAGCCAGACCAAGCAAGAAGGTAACCAGAAACTCAGAAGAAACAAATCTACACAAGCCACAACCTTGTCTACCGTGAGAGCAGAAGAACTAGATGGTGCCCAGCTATCGCCACTGTTCATTCTGAAAGAGATCACAGCAAGACCCTGATAAAAAGAGAGAAAGATAGGGAGTGGCAATTCTTACGAAAAGAACTCAAATTCTCAATTAAAACAACAACAGCAACAGACAAACGGGGACAGAAGAGAACAAAGGACTTTTCCCCAAGACTATAGTTCTGAGCCACTCTTTAAGTAAACGAATGAAAAAATAAACCTAGAACTGAATTACCCCGAGTTCATCTTGTAACAAAATAGCAAGGTGGCACCCGTAATAAAGGGTATCACCTGTAAGACAGGCAGCCTACTTAAAAACCACCAGATCAACAGTTGTTCCACAGCACAGGTGAGACTGTAAAGTGGGCAGGGAAACCAGAGCAGTGCAGAAGAGAACAAACAAGAGCAAGCAGGAGCGCTGGCTGGCGTTGTGATAGATGTAACCAGTGTAACCAGTGCTACTAACCCTGAATGGAAATGAACACAATAGAATCTTATTTTAAAAGGAAAGAAGAGGTTGCATATTGGTGACCTTTGATTTGACTGTTTAAAATCCCTGTCAGTCCCCTTCTATCACTCACCACAAATTAGAACCATATGTCAGTTATGAAAAGAACTAGACCTGCTAGGTAAAGGTTGGGTAGTCTTAGTGAAATGCTTCCTCTTCATTCTTAGAGAAACCAGTAATTATTAGACTGGTATAATAGTGAGCAAGCTAGCATATGGATTGAAAATGATCATACGAGAGGTCACTTTGACATTAAGAAGTGGCCAATCTGAATGATGGATTATATAATATACATGATTTACTGGGAGTATCTCAATATTAAATTTTGAGGGTGGGTTTAGGAAGATGAAAATATCTGCAAGTAGGTACACCTGTAAAACCGATACCAAACCCAACCCACTGCCATTGTGTCAATTCTGAGCAAACAGAGCAGAACTGAACTGTCCCATACACAAATCTACTTTTTTTTTGCTTTAACAAACAAATGTATTTAGTTTAGAAGGCTAGAAGTTTGAATTCCAGGCAGCAATTCTAGGAAAAGGCTTTCTCTTGCTGTCTGCTCAATGTTTAGGACAGCGGTTCTCAACCTGTGGGTCCTGACCCCTTTGGATATCGAACAACCCTTTCATGGGGGTTGCGCGATTCATAACAGTAACAAAATGACAGTGATGAAGTAGCAACGAAAATAATGTTATGGTTGGGGGTCACCACCCCATGAGGAGCTGTGAAAGGGCCGCGGCTTGAGGGAGGTTGAGAACCACTGGGTTAGGGGGAACGTCCGTGTCTCCTTTCAGCATCTGTAGGTGCACTGTTTCTTGGAGGTCACCATGGGTTTGGGCGTCACTGTTCCTTTTTTGGGGGTCTAGGGGGTTCTCAGCATAGGGGCCCCAGGTCAGAGGATTTAGTTAGCTCCCAGCGTATTTTTTCTTGGTGGCACTAAAGCCCCTTCTTCTCTGCGTCCTGTTCTCTCCTTTTCTCTGTCGTAAGATAAAAGGTGATGCCTGCCGTACTGGGGTACTGGGCGAGAGCCCCTGAGCGCTGTGAAGAATGATCACAGCACTCCCCAACTGCCAGACCAGAGTTGCAGCCCCGTTGAATAGACACGTATTTGGGGCGACAGTTCAATCCATACCATTACACCCTTTGGCCCTTGAAAGTTCATCTGTCTCCCTCCAACAGCCCCCTGCCCCAACAACATTTTATTAGGTTTTTGGGTAAAAGTTTACAGAGCCTATTTATTTCCCATTCGACAATTCTTACACCTTTTGTTTCACACCACTCACTAGTTGTCATCCCCTCTTTCCACATCCTCCCAGGGCTCCCCATTCCCCATCACGGACCTCCCCCTTTGGTCTGTGTGGTAGTGGTGGTTCTGAGGAGTCTGACCCGCCCAGGTGTTCCTGTCCATTGTGTGGCGGCTCTCTGGGAGCGGCTTCCATCCCAGTGCATCCCATGGAAGCGACTGCCTCATCCTCTCCCTTCTGGTTTGTAGCCCAGGGCTTAGCCTTTGTCCCACCAGGGCTCTTGAGACCATTCTCAAAACCAGACACACTGTCCTAGCGTCACTTCGTCACTTCTGACATAAGTCGTTTAGCACAGACCCGATCTGGAGCTCATTCAGGGAAACCTGTTTGAAAACTTCCATGCGAGTCTGTTGGAGCTTTAGGGTGTTTGGATTGCACAGTGTGTGGGGGCTGAGTGCCCCTTTAGTATTTAAGTTTCCTTCAGGGAGGGAAAGCCCCGGGGCTGTGATGGTTACTCAATGTGCTGCTAAGTGCAAGCTTAGTCATTGAAACTGTCAGCCGTGCTGAGGGAGAAAGATGGGGCATTGGGCCCCTGTAAGGAGTCAAATCTTGGGAACTCTCAGGAGCAGTTCTACCCTGTCCTGTAGTCCGCATCGGCTTGATGGCAGTGAGCTTGATTTGGGGTTGTTTTTATGTTTTGGCTTTTTGTTTGTTTTTTCTTATTTGGGGGAATGAGGAGTGATGTGAATCAATGCTTCCTGTCATTGAGTCCATTTCTCTAGGACTGTCCTTGTGAACTTCCAAGACTGTAAATCTTTACGGAAGTAGAAAGCCTTGTCTTTCTCTTGCAGAGGGTCCAGTGGGTTCGAACTGCTCACCTTGCGGTAAGCAGCACAAGGCGTAACCACTGCGCCAGCAGGGCCCCTTGGGAATAAGTAAACACCAGTAGGATTAGGTGGGATCACTTGTGGTTTCCCTTTAAGAAGGGAATCTTTATTCTTCAGAGCAATGTTGAATGTTACCTGCTGCAGGCAGGCGCAGGGCTGTTGTTGCAGTTATTTAAAATGGTGAGCACTCCTTGCTAGATCCACTAGATGTGTTTGCATTTACGGACACTTGAAATTCGATCTTTACCTCCATCCTTTACTAAGAAAAGTGGCGATTGGATGAACATGTTGCCATTGTGTGGGTTTCCTGAAGCATCAGCTTCTGCAAGCTGGGCCCAGTCTGTCTGCTGCTCTGGGATTTTCTAAAGTGCTTTTCCCAAATCCAAAGCAGAGATGCTGGAGCTGCGTGGGAGGTATTCTGCCACTGTGAGGGTAGCTGGCTGGAACGTGTTCAAAGCCATCCACCTCAGCTCTGGGCCAGCCACATGGACATTTCGCTGTCACACCTTTCCCTTGTGCCAGCTGTCCACGCTTCAGAGGCGGAGTTTTCCTTTGGGCTCAAGTTGCTTGGCCCCAGGCAGGCCACTGGATCCTTCAGATAATGTCGCCTCTGAGCCAGCATCCCGACCAATTTCACAAATGTGTCCCATAGGGTCGATTTTGGGGCCGGAGCCTTTGGGAGCCTTGGCAGTGGTCTTCACCTCTAGCTGGCAACCCCAACCACTGGGGTGGGGCTCTTACCTAGAGCGGTGCTGTGAAAGCTCTCTTGCAGCAGCGATGGGGGACGTGTAAGAGACCGATACAATTAAAAATACATGTATGTATAAATGTAGAGTCAAAATGATTAAACCTACAGTTCCATGCTAGAAAAACCTAGGCATGTGTTGCCTAAAGCCCACGACACCCACACTGAAATCGGGCGGTGTGTGATTCCCACATTGACACCCTTAGGGGCTGGTTTCTGGGTTTTCTCATCGCCACTGCTAGGGGACTGGGGCCATGGCAGGACTGTAAGAGTGGGTCTGGGGTTTTTCTAGCCACTAAGGAGGATAATATGCACCAAGGAGAGCTGCTTTCCCTTTAAAAACAAAGCAAGCCCTATGGGAGCATAAATCAAAACCAACCCCCTGCCATCGAGAAGATTCCAAGCTATAGGGACCCCCATGTAGCGTGTCTATACCTTTATATCAGTGGTTTTCAACCTTCCTAATGCTGCGACCCTTTAATACAGTTCCTCATCTTATGGTGACCCCCCCAACCATAAAATTATTTTTGTTGCTACTTCATCACTGTCATTTTGCTACTGTGATGAATTGGGCGATCCCGTGAAAGGGTCATTCTATCCCCAAAGGGGGTCGCGACCACCGGTTGAGAACCGCTGCTTTATATCTTTATAAGAGCATCCTGCCTTATGGTTCGTTCTCCCATGGAGCACCTAGTGGGTTTGAACTAACAACCTTGTGGTTAACAGTCCAGTGTCTAAATCCCAACACCACCAGGGTCTGGGACTACAGATGTATGTATATGTGTGGCCGGACAGTAAGCGACACATCCTGTAGATGTAACGGAAATGACATCCTGAATGGAAGGTTGATGAAGCAAATCCATGCGTTGATGATGTGGCCCTGGGAGATTCTTAAAGTCACCTCTTGCCCTGCAAGTTATCTAAAAGCTGTCATTACTGTAAATCTTCCAGCTTCATCATTTATTTAGATCTTTTGCCACCCTGACATGTACCTGTCGGAAGTGCCCTTCATAAACCTCGTGTGTTGAACATGGGAGCCTTGGGGCTTCCCGGGGTGCTGAGTGTGTGTGCGCATGGGTGTGAATGAAGAGGCATTCTTAGATCCCAGTGCACCATGTCTTTCAGCAGCGATGGCACCCTGACCTTGCCATATAAGGCTGTGCCGGTGTTCTTCCCTTCTGTTCCCGACGCTTCATCTCGGCAGCTTATAATTGCCCAGCTTCGCATACTTAATAACATGCTCATCAAGCAAAATCCACCTTGGCCATTGTGTTTGGGTTGGATTTTGTTATGGGTCAGAAGGTATTTGCAGGTCTGATCTCCCGACTCGCCTGTGTTTGTGAGCACCCCAAATGTGAAAAGGACCAGAGTCCATTTCCAGGGCTCCCCAGTTCTCCCACTACTCCTTTTGTCCCTTTCGCCCTGGCAGACATTTGAATGAGCCCTCTCCCCCACGCCCCACCCCCCCACCTCTGCCCGTGGCAGTTCTTTCCTGGCTATTTGTTGTAACATTGTCTGTGGTGACCTGACAGCCGGAGGAAGCAGCTGCTCACAGAACAGCCTTGCTTTTCCACTGTGTGTCTGCCGCCAGCTGCCAGTCATTTGGAGATCACTTCTCCATCCTTTTCAGAACCCCTTGCCATTTGTGGGGGAGGGGGGACTTTTTTCTTCCCTGTCCAAATCTATAGGGTCCCTATGGGTCAGGAATCGACTGGTTAGCAGCAAGTTTGATTGAGTTACATCCAAATCTAGTCTGAATGATCAGCGATGGTTTTGTTCTTTGCCTCTTGATTTTTTTCCCCTCGGCTTCAGTTTTTGTTTTGATATACTATATTCTCAATTTAGAAACCAAAGATAACAAAGTCCTTCTAGCCTAAAGGTTATCGTGAGAAAAGCGATAGAGGTGTGGGGGTGAGTTCGTGGAAGCATGTTAGTTCTTATTAGTATTTCTATTTATTTACTGGCGCTCATGTTTCGACAGAAATAAAGGGTGTCAGTGACAGCTACCCTGTAAGTGGTGTTCGGCTCCCAGTGGAAATGTTGGATCCCTGTAAGTGCTTTTGTGCCATAAGCGGCAGAAGTTGTTAATAACGTTTTTCTTAATATCTTAGTTTACTGAGAAAACTGCGAGTGAGGAGCTCTTCACTTGTATCCAAGTTGCTTGATTTTACCTTTAAAAAAAGTCAGTCAGTAAGCTTTTCAGTGTGTGACTAAGAACAGTGAGTAGCCGTACTTCCAGCTTCGCCTAAATACGGCTTTGTAGCTGGGTTGGGAGAAGTCCCTTGGTGTCTGCAGATGGTCCAGGTGCAGTGAGGGTGATGTGCTGTCAGGGGTGCCAGATGTGGTTTGCTGAAGAAGCACCCCAGTTGGCCAACACACGGCAGCAAAACAAAGCAATGGAGGGAGAAAAGCTTTTTTTTTTCCCCCCCTGGGTGTTACTTTCTCCTTTTAATGTAAAGTTAGTAATTTAACATGGGTGACTTTATCATTTTTAATTGGGTGTGTGTGTGGCCCAAATTGGACACATCAAGCAAACTCATAGGACATGTACACTTACCCACAGGACTTGACGGATGTTCATATTTTGCCATTGCTTGTTGTATATCTCTCATTTGGGGGGAAGACAAAGCAAAACAGATGCCGCTGAGTGGTCATTCCTCTCCCTACCCTCTTGCTGCCGACCCAGGGACCTTTAGATCTTCAGTCTAACGCGCGCTCTCCCAACGGGGCGTTCTGGCCCCGCCCATCTGCTCCCCAGAGGTAATCATGCTACAGAGTGGCAGGTCTTGGCACTTTTGTTACATTCATACGGGTTTCTAACGCATGTTTCTAACTTGGGTGTGGGACGCTTTTCCATAAACGATACTCTGAGGAGCCATTGAATTGCTTCTGCCTTTTCCCTGTTCTCGCGAGTGCCAGGGCGGCAGCGGACACCTTTCCTGTAAAGTGTGGCCTTGCCTCCCGTACACGGAAGAGCCCCAAGGAGCGGTGTTGGGGGTGTTGAGGGCAGAGGGAGCACAGGAGTTGATGCCAGGTGCCGCCAAGCCATGTGTGCCGAGTGCAGCTGTTTCCTGTCGGGCTTTCTCCAGGACGCAGAACTCCATCCCTGCCTTCCAACCACCAGCCTTTGGGCTAACAATCTCTTGAAGAACTAACTTTGACTGCCCTCTGTTAAGTGGTGCAGGCAAGTTGGGTCCAACTCCCAGTGACCGGTGTGCAACAAAACACCGCCCAGCCCGAGCCATCCTCCAGTGGTTAGGGTTGAGCCCGTGGCTGCAGCCAGTGTGCCAGTCCATCTTGTCAAGGCTCTTGCTCTTTTCCCACTGCCCCTCTACTTACTTTTCCAAACAACATGTTGTCCAAAATACAAGAGATGAAGTCTCCTCGCCGCCATCCCTCCAAAGAACATTTTGATTGGACTTCTTCCATTTGTTTGTTCTTCTGGCGGGTCCATGGTCCTTGCAATATTTCATTGTAAGCATCATGTACAAGTTTAACATGCACAAAACAAAAGTAGTATCATGGCTTGCTCATGCCATTTGCCCATTCTTTTAGACAGTTATTTACCAACTTTGCCCGTATGTATGTTGCCCTTGTCTTTTCCGAATTCGTAATTCGCCTTTTCATTTCACTTTATTTCTTTTTTGGAGCACAACTCACGCTGGATTTGGTCTTGTTTATTTTTAGCATCAATCTTTATGGGTTTTAATTTACTCTTAGGCTGTCCTTTGTGCATCGAGTTGAGTAGTACCCATCCCCTGTCTTTCCCCCTCTATTCTCTGGGAAGAATTGTTTGAGATATTTTGTTTCCTAAATGTTTGGCCAAATTCCCTTGTAAAACCTTCTGGACTAGTCTAGTGTTTTGTCCTGCTGTGATTGATTTGTGGGGAGGTGTGGGTAATTGGTAGACTTACGCTGTGGGTTTTCTTAATGGTATGGATCTGTTTATTTTCACTCTCTCTTGTTATGTGTCTTATGTATATTTAAGGCTCCAGGTTGTCCTCTGAGATGTGCTTTAGCTGCTTGCCACAAGTTTTGTCGTGTCTTATCTTTATTGGTCAGTTACAACTGCATTTCTTTTGCCCATTATGACTTTTTTTAACCTGGCAATGATTTACTTGTTCCTTCAATTAAAGCACTTAAACATGCTCACATGACTATATGTCTCAGCATTTCCCAGGTATTTTCTCACATTTGTTTGCTGCAGTCATGCCCTCTGAGAAGTCTGCCCACAATCAGATGAAGTACTCCCTCTTGCAAAACTCTGACTTCCCTCTGTGGTTGCTTTTACGATTTTCTTCTTCTTTGGGGTGTTGTGAATTTCCCAGCAAGGTGAGGAGCTGTGGAGTTATATTACCTATACTCTTTGGCACTTGTTCTTGGTGAATTTGAAGGCTTACACTTGAATTGCACCTGAAAATTGTGACCATTCGACGCTTCCCCTTTGCCATCCTTCCAGGCTTTTGATTTCCTTCTTCTGAAATGCCTATTAAAGATGCATGGCAGACCTCACTGTGACCTCCCTGCGTCGGAATGTTGTAAATTACGAAATAACACATTATATGAACGAGCACCTCATCCGTGTAGTTTAAATAATAACAATAATGACTATTATTATAAGGCCATGAGCACTTACAGGTCCACCTGCAGCAGCTTGCATGATAGAACATTACCTGGGGTGAGGGCTGTCAGCATGGCAGGGAAAAGGCCACCCCACGTGGCTTTTTGTGAGGACGCCATCGGAGAAGTAGGTGGGAACAGCAGGCCACAGGTGTTCCGTAGCTGTTCCTGCGTAAGGGAGGGCCCCAACTAGGGATGCAATGTAGGGGTTCCAGACCTCTAGGATCTGGGAGTGACATTTCTTGATTTCTTTAGGTGCACCAACAGAACAAAGTTCTCCCTGTTTAGTTCTTTACCGAAGCTCTGGTGCCGCAGTGGTTACACGTGGTGCTGCTGATCTGCAAGGTCAGCAGTTCAAGACCTTTCCTTGGTGGGAAGACGGGGCTTTCTACTCTCATGAAGAATTACCGTCTCAGAAGCCTGGAAGGGCAATTCTACCCTACCTTATAGGGTCACTATGAATTGGGATGGACTTAGTGACAGTGAGTTTAGTCCTTTACCAGGTTGTCTCCTTCACTCCTTGCAGCTTTAAGGAATTAAATGTTATTGTTGGCCTAGGGCAGCGGTTCTCAACCTGTGGGTTGTGACCCTTTTGGGGGGGGCGGCGTTGAACGAGTCTTTCACAGGGGTTGCCCGATTCATAATAATAGCAAAGTGACAGTTATGAAGTAGCAACAAAAATAATTTTATGGGGCAATGAATATACAGATGTGCTTTACACAATTGATGTATGTATGGATTGTGATAAGAGTTGTATGAGCCCCTAATAAACATGAGGAACTGTATGAAAGGGTCGCGGCATTAGGAAGGTTGAGAAGCACTGGCCTAGTGGGTTACACATTAAGCTGCTAACCTCAAGGGCAGTGGTTCAAACCTACCAGCCACTTCAAGGGAGAAAGATGGGCATGTCTACTCCCATAAAGACTGAAAGACTGGAAACCCAGAGGGTAGGTCTCCTCTGCTCTGTAGGGTGTCTGTGAGTCAGAATCAACTCGATGGCGGTGAGGTTGGTGTTTTTTGGCTTTATTCTCATTTTACTACAAAGAGGCAGTACTGTGGACTGTGCCTCGCAGCTACTAAATGGCAGAAGGCTTCTTCTAACCCCCAGAGTCTATGTGATAGTGTTTTTTGTCATTTTCTATTATGACCTCCTTTTGGATGATCATTTATAGGAGATCCAAACTGGGTTTCAGTCATTTTATTTGGACAAAGCAGGAGCACATGAAAGAACCGAGGCTGTACATCTCGATTTAGAGCTTACCTTTCCCCACAGAAGGTGGGCCCACCTGTCCCCTCCACTGCTGACTGAATGTGCTTCTGTGGCCCCACACACAGCCCTCATGTCTGTCCTCGTGAAGCGGTCCTCTGCTTTCATTGGTGGCTCAGTCAAGTCCCTCTCTCCTTTCCCTGGACTTCACACCCAGCCAGGACGGGACTGAGGACTCACATCTATGTCTCCAGCACTTAGCATGGGATCTGGCCCACAAATAGCATATACCTAGTCGTATTTCGTGATTGGTGTCATGACTAAGTTTTGCTCCTATGGGTCTGTAGCAATACCTTTTGCCTGAATCTGTGTGTTTAGGTAGTTGAGAGTCTTGTGTGGCACCAAGAAGGGGAGACATGGGCCTGACATAGCATAGATGTTCCTAGATCACCGGTGTTCCAATAATAAGCGTGTTTTTCTCTTCTTTCAGACTGGCCGCATCGACAAGTCCTACCCTACAGTATGTGGCCACACAGGGCCAGTGCTCGACATTGACTGGTGTCCACATAATGACCAGGTCATTGCCAGTGGCTCCGAGGACTGCACGGTCATGGTAAGCACCCCAGAGGACTGCACTCAACAGAACTCTAGCCTCCTGCTGTCGGTGGTGGTGGTGGTGGGGGGGGGGAGATTGTGTGTGTGTGTGTGTGTGTGTGTGTGTGTGTGTGTGTGTGTGTGTGTGTTGGGAAAACAGAAAAGCTTATCATTTCTCATTGTTTGTTAGATTATACAAAACTTGGGCCACATTCAAGTTTCACTACAGGGAAGCCTTTTACACGCTCCTGTATTAGGTTGGCAGTGACTGTTTTTCCATGTGCGTGCATGTGCCTTTACATGTTAGTAGACCACTGGCATCTGCTTTGGGATGAGTTAGTGAAAGAAGAATGACTTCCCAGTAATTCGGTGACTGCTTGTGATTACCTGGTTCCCAAAGAAAGGCAGGGAGAGCAGCCGGCATAAACTGTCTGATGCCAGAGTGCATATAAAACGGGATGGTCTTTGCCCTTAGATCAGCGGATAACAGTAGCAAAATGACAGTTATGAAGTAGCAATGAAAGTTTTATGGTTGGGGGTCACCACAACATGAGGAACCATATTAAAGGGCCACGGCATGAGGAAGGTTGAGAACCACTGCCTTAGATAGAGTATATTGGAAAGAGGATTACCACCATGTCCTTGACCAGCCCAGGGAGGGGCAGTCTCCCCAAGAGCTTCCCTAAGTGTCGATGAGATCACTATACTATGTGTGGGGGGGTGTCTTATGGTGATAAGTCATGCCCCTGACTGCCTTGGGGAAGTCCCTCCACCAATTCTGTAATGTCCTAGGTCTACCGTAATGCTTGTGTCCTAGTCATGGCCCTGATCCCACTCCGGCAGTCCCACGGATCCCTAGGATGGCTTCATTTGCTACCAGCCGTGTGGTTGTGACCGTTTCCTTTGCCCTTCCAAGTCCTCTGAAAGCTCTGTGTCTCCTCGAACCCTTAGACCCCATGGTGACCTCAGGCTAATGTCTCCCTCATCCGGGTGATAAGGCTCTGTAATTGTCCTTGTTCTGTGTAAGACTTAATAAATACTCTCTTAATCAGTAAGACTTAATACATGTTCTTTTTAAAATAAAAAAAAGAAGAAAGAAAGAAAAAACATTTGGCAGGGTTGGGTAAGTTTCTAATTATGTTCGTGATAGTTTAATGGGCTTATACATATGTCAAACATATCAGTTTGTATGTTGGATATGTATCATTTATTGTGTTAAATCACACTGACATACATCTTGGTTAGGTTAAAAAAATAAAATGGGACAAGTCTTGGAACCTAGTGAGAGTGTTTACAGGGGCCTGTTTCCAAGCTAATGCCAGACGTGTCTTCTGTCCAGAGACCCTGGGGAGGAAAACACTCTTTACACAGCCATGTAAATGACAGAATTCAAAGATAAAGTAAATTGTTTACATACCCTGCAAATGCCCTTTCTGATTCTCGAAGCATTTCCCTCTAGTTATCGTTGGTGATGTGAAACCAGTTGTGGGATCTTCCTCCCTGCTTTTCATTTCTTTTATAATTTGTTGTTGTTGAGAGTGTACACAGGCAAACATATACCAAGGCAGGGCCGCAGGTTCTCCACATGGGTTACAGGGACTTTCATGTTCTTCAGTCACTCTGCCGTTTGCACCCTCTTTTTCTGTTAATGTGAACTCATCCTCCCACCCCCACCCCCAGGCTCTTATCTTTGAGTCTTTGTATCCTTCTGAGCCTCTGGATAGCTCTTTCAAAAAGGCCCTGCAGCCTTTAGTAGTTAAGCGAAGCTACTGTTCGGTTTTAAGACAAATTCAGGTGATACTTTTGGTTTACAGTTTAAATTGTATCTCACAGAAATCGTTTCCAGGGTTCTACCAGCCTCAGTGACTCCATAAAGGTTGGATACTGTAAGGAATTGAAATTCAAGTCTGCATATTTTCTGCTTCCTTGTCCTTGACTAGGAAACCTATTGGTGGAATGGGTTACGCATTGGAGTGCTAATCAAAAGGCCAGCAGTTTGAGACCACAAACTGCCCCGAAAGAGAAAGAGATGACTTCCTATTCCGGTAAAGATTAGTCCTAGAAACCCACAAAGGTAGTTTTCTGTTCTATTCTGAAGGGTCGCTATTAGTCAGAATCGACTCCACGACTGAGTTTGGTTTGGAGTTTTGTCCTTGACCGTGTTTTTAGCATCTAAGTGTGGATCAATTTCTAACCATGGTCCAAACAGTGTTGCAGAGCTGGGGAAACGCTTTGACAGGCAGGGAAATGGGAGGGGGGGGGGTCATCCCTCATTAAACTGTCAAGGGTCTCAGCCAGGCCAGGTGGAGAATTTAAGAAGCATGGGTTGTTGTTTTTCACAGTATAGAATTCTGTTTATTGGGTTCTCTCATAGCTCTTATAACAGTCCATGCATCAATTGCATCAAGCACATTTGTACATATGTTGTCATCATCATTTTCAAAACATTTTCTTTCTACTTGAGCCTCTTTTCCCTCCCTCCCTCCTCCACCCTCCCCTCCTCATGAACCCTTGATAAATTATAGATTATTATTTTCATAGAAGTACAGTGGATTTTTCCTCCTTTTCCCTGGGCTGACAACCTTATTTGGAGAGCTTTATTAATGAAAATTGTTCCACATAAATGCACAGTAAGTCCTACATTGCCTCGTTGAAAGATTCATTTCTATTTCCACTGAGAGGCTTGTCCTGTGATCTCTTTTTTTCTGTGATCTCTTAATTTTGGCAGACGAAGAACATTCAAGAGAGACAGACACACACTGCTGCTCAGCCGAGCTGTTCTGTTAAATGCACCTGCAGGAGTGATCGTTTTCTTGGCCGCTGATCACAGTTGGCTCAGGCTCATTATCTAAGTAGCCATCAACTGAGGATCTCAACCTCTGGTGAAGAAGCGTCTGTGTTGTAAGCAGCAAGAAGAGAGCTTGCTGTCGTGGGCTTCAGCCTTACTAGCTACATTGTTTCCAAAACGGTTCAAAGCCAATAGCTGTTCCTAGGGAAAGGGATGAGGCAGTTTACTCCTGTGAAGAGCAGCTACCTCGGAAAATCACAGGGGCCAGTCTACCCTATCTCATAGAGTCGCTTTGAGTCAGCTGAGTTTGGAATTTGTGTAGTTTTGTGTAAATACTAGACTTTTGTTAGATTATCTGCTTGCTTTGTGTTCTTAGGGGAGGATTTGGGGAGAGCTCCAACCTATGCTGCCAGTGAGATCCCTGTTTTCCCAGAACCCCCTCAGACTGCCCCTTGGTTGGCATTGTCAGTGTAAGTGAAGTATAGCGGTGGGACCAAGTCTTCTAGTTTTAAAAACCAACAGAACCCAACTCGTCGGTGTGACGTCAATTGTGAACCCACCCCTCATGGCAGAGGGACCCTCAGACCCTGGCCTGCTGATAGCACTGGGGTCGATACAGGACACTTTTCTGGCTTAGCAGTGGAAGTGAAATGTCACAGAGACACAGGCTCTTCTCCTGTGCTAACTCACCATCCACTTGGTTCTGGTGAAGGTATACGCTGGAAACCAACCCTGGTTGGTTGGCGGTTGATTTGTAACAGAAAAACTGTAGTGTCCCATGCCTTGGCCAGTGGTTAGTAGCCCTTGGGTGACAAATGGTATTTAAATGTCACAAGGCCTAGTTGTCATACAGAATGGGACCCAGAGCTCTGAACACTTCAGTCACTGAAACGTGTTTAGTCTGAGTGGCCTAGCTTAAGATGGTGGAGGTGAAATGACAATAATACCTATTGTGAAGATCTAAAAACTGGAAAACAAAAAACACAGACGCACAGTCATTGAGTTGACTGTTGGACAGGGTAGGATTGCTCCTGGGAGTTTCTGAGACTGTAGCTCTTTACAGGAGCAGAAAGCCTCATCTTCCTCCTACAGAGCGGCTCATGGTTTTGAACTGCTCACCTTGCAGTTAGCAGCCCCACAGTATATGGGCCCGATAAATAGACAAGGAGTGGCTATATTGTTTGTAATGAGTTTGGTATGTACTGATAGCAGATTCATAACAGTAGGCAGGCTAAAGCAGGAAAATACACTAGAATCAGTTTATCAAGTGAACAATGAAAGGATAAAAGTAATTTTTAAATCTACTTTCTGCCTCACTTCTTAGCATCAAAAAGGACTTTACTTCTGGGAAGGCACCCTAGTGGCGACGATGTTGGAGGAGCAAACATTGGAAGACTATCTGCCAGGTTGGCAGTTCAAATCTACTAGTTGCACCTCCAAGGAAAGATGAGACGCTGCTCCCGACGAGATTCACAGCCCCAGGGACCAACTGGATGGCAGTGGGTTATTCTGGGAGCCTCAGTTTCCTTGTGTGAAACCAGAGGACAGACAGCACTTTCTGCTCTGCCTCCTCTCGACACTCTTTTTCAGAGCCTTTCCAAGCTCTGCTCTGTAGCGTTGTGAGGAGCGTTGATCAGGTGATGGCGATGTTACTTGGGTTGCAGTCTGGTCTCAGAACTACCCACTTTGTGGTACGTGTCTTCACCTGTTAGAGACGATGTCTTTAAGCAGCCTAAAAGTAAACCCCGTCAGTGAAGTGGGCCTTTATGACTCCACCTTTTGAAGCAGTGCTTGGCCCCAGTAAACAGCAGCTCTGTAAACCTTCCTGGCCAGAAACTAGACTTTGCCTCCTGGGTGTTCCAAAAATGTTGGTGTGTTTTCCAACAGTGTCTTCTAGAAACTTTTTTAAGATTGTAGCAACTGAGAGTATTTTACTTGGGAGCATTTCAGCTCTAAAGAAAACAACAGTGCTTTAAAAACCATTTTTACTGTAATTTGCTTAAGATATCGATGTTTCTGTGTGTACAAGTCCTCAACCCACTGCTATAGGAACTGTTCCAGAGGGTGCCCGTGGCTGTGTGTAAATCTTTTCTTTCTGGGAGCACAAAGCCTCATCTTCCTCCCCTGGACTGCCTGGTGGGTTTGAACTGCCAGCCTTGTGGTTTGCAACCCACTGTTTAATCCACGGCCAGCAGGGGTCTGCATGTAGTGCTAGTATAGGGCTTGCTTCTTCCGTCCAGTCAAGGAGACTGAGCAGCCACATCTGGATGTTGCCGTCTTCTTTGTCTCCAGCTCTGTGTTCTGAGGGGAACCCTGGTGGCGTAGCTGTCTACGAATCACGAGGTCAGTAGTTTGACCCCACCAGGTACTCCTTGGGAAAAAGATGAGGTTCTTTGTCCCGTAAAGACTGACAGCCTCAAAAATTCTGGGATTTCTGTTGGGATCGTCTCCATGGCAGTTAGTTTGGATGTGCTCTGAATGGTCCCATCTGAGTTCAGATGGGGAAGACTTTTTCTTCTCAGATACTTCCTCTCCTGCAGAAATCAGCAGCAAGAAATGCCCCGCTTCACAGATGCTTACCTCCGTTGTCCGTACACCTTCACACAGTTTAGCGTGAACTGGAACAGGTGAGGCTGTGGTCGATGCTGAGCCTTTCTTGTCCTCTCGGGCATTCAGCAGGCCTTCCAGTTCCTTCCACTTACACAGATTACATCGGGCCACTTTCCAGGGACGCTGCGGCCTGGCTAGTCAAAACCCAGCACTCTGTTCTTTGACTTCCCCAAACCGACTGCCCCCAGTGCCTTGGTTCACGGAACATGGCTCACCCTCTACTCCACTCACGACTCGCAGGCTTACTGGGTTTCTGGCTTCTATGGGGACCTGGCCGCTGTGTAGCTGCCACCTCGTCCCATCCCAGAAGCTCGGCCGCACTCTGTCTTTCCTTTGTGGCGGGTTTCCCTGCACATTTAAAGCCATGCCCTTCGAGAGAGGCTAGCTTCTTTGATGGCTGTCACTCAGGTGTCCAGCTAGTGGCAAGTTCCTGAGGAAAAGCCAGGAGCCTTTGTGGAAGTCCTCTGTGTACCATTAGAAATGGCCCCCTGCTGGAAAAATAAAACCATCCGGCTCACTCCTCACCTTTTTAATCTGATGCTGCCTCACAGGAACAGTTCTTTGGAGCGCTTCCGGTTCCGGTTTCCTCCCTAGAACTGCACCTGTGGAAGGGTGTCGGAAATAACAGGGTTCAGACTACGTGCGCAGAGCTGGTTTTGTTTGATGCTGTTTTCCCGGCAACCCACGCGGGGTTTTCGCTGAGGGCGTCATGCTGTCATCTGGGAGCCCTGGGGACTGCGGGCAGATTGCTTTCAAGACAAAACAAGACCAAACACTGCCATCGCGGTGCGTGGCCTCGAGAGAAAATGCTGGAGGCACGGTATTTTTTTTTTAATTCCCCTTAAGTGAAGGGTGAAGTGGGGGACAGCTTGCTGTGCCCCTGCACTGAGATGCCATCCGGTGCTGGTTGGGGTGAGAGTGCCAGCTGGTAGCCATGGAGAGCCGAGCTAACAGGCCGCACGGGATGACACCAGTCCGCCCTGTGCTGGCTGGCTTAGGCGTAAACTAGATCGTCACAAATAGGATACCTGAGATGCAGCTCGCTTCTTGTGCTCAGTGCTGTATTCCCCTGAAGGCGAGACTTAGTCCAGGGAACCCGGATGCTCAAACCTAATAAACCTACCTAATGGGTATGTTGTAGTCGTAGTGACAGCAGGAAGAGCAGCCAGGGATGCAGTGGGCACTCTTTGAAATAAAAAAAGATCTCTTAAAATCCTTTTAAGGTCCCAGTGGGGCAAAGCTGTATCCCGTCTTACAAATTGAGAGACCAAGGTCCAGAGACATTTGCTGTGGGTCAGGCACCTGGTGGGGGACCGGGCCAGACCCAGCTCTGTCCCCACCCTGCAGAGCCCATGCCGTCTTCCTCCTCAGCAATAGACGAGGGAAGGCTAGCACAGCCGGGCATGCAGTGTCTTAGGAGCTGAAAGTCTGCTCATGTGACTGAAGAACAGACACAGCTATGGCTTGTGCTGTTGCCCGGGGTTTTTGGTCTAGGGCAGCGGTTCTCAACCTTGTGGGTCCCGACCCCCTTGGGGGGGTTGTCAGACAACCCTTTCACAGGGGTCGCCCAATTCATCACAGTAGCAAAATGACAGCGATGGAGTAGCAACGAAAATAATGTTATGGTTGGGGGGGGGGTCACCACCACATGAGGAACTGTATGAAAGGTTGTGGCTTAGGAAGGTTCAGAACCGCTGAATCTAGGGGGAAGGAGAAAGACCCCAAGTCAAATATAGTGCATGTCGTCGTTGTTAAGTACCATTGAGTTACAGCGACCCCATGTGTTGCAGAACACCCGCTCAATTGTTGGGACATGTGAGCTATTGGGGAAGCCACCGTGTCACTCCATTTCCCCGAAGGTGAAGCCCTTCCTCTTTTTCACTGGCGGCTATTTGACGAAGCATGATGCTCTTTTTACAGGTGATCACATGTCCAAGTCCCAAGCCACTGCCATTGAGTCGATTCCAACTCAGAGCAACCCTGTGTGGGGTCTCTGAGGCTGTAAGTGTTGGCAGGAGAAACCATCGTTCCCCCATGGAGTGGCTGTTGGTTTGAACTGCCAACCTTGCAGTTCACACAGTCCACCCAGTAGCTCAACTATATATAGAAAAAGCCACGTTGTGAAGTTTAAAGCAAAAACAAAGCAAAGTCCCAAATGAATCATCCCAACAGAGACGACCACAGAGCTAATTGTATGGAACTTGAGAACAAAGGGCATTTCGCAAAGTCATGATTGGCAGCACATCAGTTCATCACTGTCAAAGGCAGGCTGAGGGGAAGTGGGAAAGGGAGCGTGAACGGGAAACGCACCACACAGCAGATTGGGGAAGCCGACGGGATTGGTTCTGGGGCCCCCCACCACCACCTTGTTTGGGGTATGACTCAGGACCGTGTGGCTCTGGTAGTCCATTTCCCATTAGGGGCGTGTCCACACAAACCCCTGAGGCTGAGCCTGCCCTTCTATGTTAAACCTTACATTTTGAAGCCATGAGGATGGCCGCGACTTATAGTGGAAGCCCTCGGTGCATTTGGGAGTCTCCACATGGGTTCGGCATCCATTGAATTCCCTCTGACCCTCCCCCTGCAGCCTGCAGAGCCTTGCTCTCAGGCCACTCCCTTAGCCGGTCCAGGGGGAAGCAGCATGGCCCTTGGGGACTCTCCTGGCTGTTCTCTTCATGGGAATTGAGGTGCTAGAGTCAGAGGGCCCTGAGCCACTCTTGTAAGCTCTTCTGTCTAACAAATGTCTGCGTCCCAGTCCAGGGCTCGTTCCCCCTTTCGCAGCCTCGCCCGTAACTGTGACGTATTGATCTGCTGCCCCCATGCTGTTATGACAGTTTCCTCTGTCCTCCCATGTCCCATGTAAGGAGCCGGATTTCTGTAAATCTCTGAATGCTGTATGACCTCGTGCTAATGGGCTCCATCATCCAGCACATGTGTCTGTCTACGTCTTGACTTTTCCTGTTTAAAACTTAATAAAAGTGCTTCTTAAATTGCCTTCTGAATTTGGGGTCTCTTGTCCCCTGAAACACCTTCCGAGGCCGGTAGGGGAGCCGTTAGTAATCTGCCTGAAGGCAGACTTTCTACATTGCTGGTTAATGTCTGAAAGAACGAACAAAAACCACACTCACCGCCTCCGAGTCAGTGCCTGCTCAGAGCAACCCGGCAGGTGAGTTTCTGAGACTTAACTCTTTACTGGAACAGAAAGAACCCCTCTTTCTTTCCTGAAGTAGCTGGTGGGTTCGAACTGCTGACCTGGTGTTAAGCAGCCCAACTAGCTAACTACTAGCATAACTACTATTCCACTGGAGCTCATAGGGCTCCCCCATGAATTACAGCTTCTGCAAACCTGGTACTCAGCTATGGGACTCTTAAGAGTTGCAGATGAGGAAACTGAGGCACCCAGGAATGAATTCCTCTCAACGGTAACCTGCTCAGTTAGTGGCCAGCTCTGAAAGGTACCCACCGGGTTTTCTGACATCGGGGCAGGATCCTTCCCACCACACTAGATGCGCACCTGAAGACTCAGCATGCACCAGCTGGTGCTTCTGCCCCTCTTTTCTCTGCTCTGGCAGACACTCAGCCTCTTCCATTAAAAAGGCGTGGGGTGGGGGTGGGGGAGGCCGCAGGCCCCAGCCAGGTGGGAGGGGGTGTGCTCACTGCTGTGGAAGGTCCCACCCTGGGTGACCACCTCTGTTACGAGCCAAGGTCGGAGTTCCGTTGTCTTTTCAGTTTCGTGTCACAGACTCTCCTAGTCACTTCTGTTCCTCCCGTAAGTCCTCGCCTTGAAGAACCAGGCGCCTTTCCCTCGTTAGCCCGAGGTGGACCTCTTTGGGTATTGTGTAGATGCCCCGGGAACTTGGAAGCAAATTGACGGGCATTTCTCTAACTTTTCAGTTTGAAGCTGGATACTTGGTCCTTCCTTCTTTCACCCATGTTACCCAAATGTTCCTCCTCTTCTTCCCCTCCCCCCACCAAGGTCATCATGACTTAGCAAGCGTGATTTTAAAACCTCAGGACATTGGCATCTGCCCCCAGAACTTGCTTTATACAAGTATGGCCGGGGACTTCATGAGCCCGTGCCATGTGCCCAGGCTTATTCTGACTGTGTGACCTTTCACAGTCATTCTCACAACAACCCCACTGAGCTTCCTCGCGGTCCCCGTTCTACAGTGAGGAAACAGGCTCAGAAAGGCGGAGTCCTGTCCCCACAGCCGCACAGCTGCTAGAGGGCAGAACCAGGACTTGGGCCTGGGCAGTTTGGCTGAAGCGTTTGCTCTTCCTGGCTGCACTGCACACCCGCTCTCTGCCTGTGGGCACTGGTGTCCTCCCTTCACATCACCACACAGCCATCCCTTCTAGTGGCAGTCTCTGCTTTCCAGTCTAGCGGAAGAGGCCCTTCCTCCTGTTAGAGTAGACACTGTGCTCCCAAGACCCGGGCCTTTCTGCCCACCGCCTCCATGGCCTACCCGTGGCTCTGCAGTAGAGGCGGTGAGGTCTTGAGGTGGACGAGGTACCTGCATTCCAGGAGCCGCTGAGTCAGCCATGAGAGCGACGTAAAGAAGAAGCGGGGAGTTTTCCTGGTTTCAAAAATGGTAGAGAAAAAAAAAAATGGTAGAAATGCCTATTCTCTTTCATTACCATTTCCTCCTAGTCCACAGGCTAGCTGGAGGGATGGTGGAGAAGCCAGAGAAAGGAAAAGGTGATGTCCCCAGAGGGGAGGAACTGGGATGTGATGGCTGCCCCCCCCCACCCCCCACACACCTCATTAGGGATTTAGCGAATCTGTGGTTTCTCACCATTCAAACCAAACCTTTGCCCCCAAGTTTATTCCTGCTCCTAAGACCCTATGGGACAGCACAGAGCTGTGACTCATGTGGTGGGACTCTGACTGCCACATCTTTCTTCTACAGGGCTGCTGGTGGGTTTGAACCACTGACCTCATGGTTAGCAGCCAAACACGTAACCACGGAGCCACCAGGGCTCCTGCTCTGCAAGTTAGTGACTGTCAAAATGGAAATCAGCTACCCTCGTTTAAAAGGAGCCCTGGTGGTGCAGTGGGTTATGCATTGGACTGTTGAACACAAGGTCAGCAGTTCGAATCTACCAACTGCTCCTTGAGAAAAAGATGAGTCTGCGCCCACAAAGACCGACAACCTCAGAGACCCTATGCAATAGTTAGTTGTACTCTGTCCTTTCAGGGTCTCTGAGTCAGAATCTAGTCAGTGGCAGTGGGTTTGTTTTGTTTGTGTTTTTGGTGCCATCTGGTGATGGTAGGAGGTATTACAGCTTCAGTTCTTATTGATCTTGCAAAATGCATTTCCTGTTAGTCACCCAAACCTCATTTCATAATTGTTCCTCTACTGACTTCATGCTTTGATCAATTTCCTGTCACTGTTTTTGTTTTCAACCCATTTACAGTTTCAATCCTGCTTTTATATTCAGATGTTGTTCCCATAGCCCGTGTCATGTTTGAGTCCATTGCTGCAGCCACTGTGTCAATCCATCTCCTTGAGGGTGAGGGCTTCCTCTTTATGCTCATCATCAACTGCCACCGAGTTGATTCCAGTTCCTAGTGACCCAATGTAGGGTTTCCTCCCCTGGTGGGCTTCAGCCACGGATCATTCAGTTAGCAGTCCAGGCCCCCAAACAAACCCACTGCCGTCAGAACCAACTTACCTTGCCCCTACAGGACAGAGTAGAGCTGCCCCTTTGGGTTTCTGAGACTGTACATCTCTACAATTACACCCTCTCATCCTTTCTCCTGAGGAGCAGCTGTTGGGTTTGATCTGCTGACCTGATGTTTAGCAGTCATCCGAGGCGGAACCCACCTGGTAGATAAAGAGCATGTTGTTATCGTTAGGTGCTGTTGAGTGGATTCCTGCTCCTGACAACCCTTTGTGTAACAGAATGAAACACCTCTTGGTCCTGGGCCCTCATCACAGTTGTTGTTGATGTAGTCGCTGTGCCGATTCATCTCGTTGAGGGCCTTCCTCTTTTCCTTGCCCCCCCCCCCCCCGCCCCGTTGACCAAGCATGACATCCTCTCCTGACAGCACGTCCAAAGTACATGAGACTAACCTCGCTATCCTTCCCTTTGAGGAGCATTCTGGTGCCATAGTGCGAATGCATCGATTTGTTGGTCTTCCTTATTCATTGCCCGACTTTCATGTGCATATGAAGCAATTGAAAATACCTTGGCTTGGGTCACGTGCCCTTAGTCCTCAGAGTGACCTCCTTGCTTGTCAACACTCTAAATAGGTCTCATGCAGTGGGCTGACCCCATGCTCGGAGCTAACCCCAGCTCCTCCTGTGCCTGCCTAACCAAAGGTGTAGATAGCGCTGTGTGGGAAGCAGATGTCAGCCCTCTCCCAGTGCCCAGCAAAAAGCTGTGGCCAGAGAGAGGCAGGAGCCTCTACTGGGTCACACCTGCCTTGTTCAAAATGTGTTGAGTGCTGAGAGGCTCTGGGGAATCCAGAGATGGCCTGAACGTGAGACCCTCAGGGGTAGGGGCTTTTTGGCCACGATACACACCAGGGGCGTAGTTAGCTGTCAGCATAAGCCACCGCTCTGTTCCCGCCTGTCCCCACTCTGCACGGCTCTGCTCCGCTCTTACTCTCCTTCCTTGCAGGACCACACAGCTCAGCTGGGCCCAGGCGCTCATCTGATCCAGCTCTCTGCTTCCCCGTGAGTGGCAAAAATACCTTGTGTGACTCTTCCGTAAAACTCCTCCCGTAGGAAAATCCTGCTGCTCACTTGTTCCACTGGCAGCCAGGCCGTTTCAGCAGCACACTCTTGACTCATTTGTTCATAGACTGGTTGCTCAACAACTTCTGGGATGATCGTTATTAATTGTAATTGTCACGTTTAAGAAGATAAACATTTTCCACTTTTTAAAAAACCCGTTGCTAAGCCAGCACAAAGCCGCCTTGTTCCTTTCCCCTTGCTGACTTTGGCTCTCCTCCCCCACTGCTGTCGGCCTTTTCCCGTTTCCAGTTGGTGAGATGTCTATGTGTCTCCAGTGTTCGGGCCCGGTATTGTAGTGGTTATGCATTGGGCTGCGATCCCCATGGTCAACAGTTCGAAAGCACCATTATTAGCTTTCTTAACTGAGAAAGAAACTTCTCAGACTTTAGCTGTTATCCCACCGCCCTAGGCCCTGGCCCCAAGCAGCCACTAATCTGCTTTTCTGCCTATTGGTCTGTTGGCAAACATTTCACATAAACAGAACCATATACTCTGTGCTCCATAATAGCACTCAAGCCCTGGTGGGGCAGTGGGTTAAATGCCGGGCTGGCCAGAGAGGTCGGCGATTTGAGCCCACTCGCTGCTGGAGGCAGAAAAAGATGAGACTGTCTGCTACTGTTAAGACTGCCAACCTTGGAGACGCTCTGAAGCAGTGCGGCTCTGTCTCACAGGGTCACTGGCTAGGAATCCACAAGATAGCAGTGGGCTTGGGATCGGTTCTTCATTCACGTTTATGACGCAATGATCTTCCCTTGTGTGGCCACCGCCATTTAGTTCAGGCAGTCATCAGTCGGTGGGCACTTGGGGAGCGGTTCCTTCTGAATGATGTTGGCTGAAAACATTCGTGTTCATGTTTTTGTGTGGATGTTCCATATTTTCATTTCTCTTGAGTGTACACCAGAGGGTGGAACCGCCGGGAAGTGTGATCGTCCAAGGCTCGGCCAGAGTGTTCTCCAAAGCACAGCCTTGCTCTTCACATCCCCAGTAGAAAGTTCTAGTTTCTCCACATCTTCACCAACGCTTTGGCTGTGGCCTCCCAGTGGGTGGGAGGTGGCACGTTTCCATGGTTTGGACTTGCACTTCCCTGATGACTGAGGAGGTTTGGCCTCTTGTGTGGGTACTGGCCATGTGCCTATCTGTCTTGAAGACCCTTCTGTTAGATTCCTCAGCCCATGTTCACATTGGGTCACTTTTCCTTCCATGGTTGAGTTGTAAGAGTTCCTTATGTAGTATTTTAGATGCAAGCTGCTAATCAGATTTTTGATTTTCCAATATTTTCAGCCCATCTGTCTTTACATTGTCTTGTGTAGTGTCTTTTCAAATACAAGTTACTACTTGTGATGGGGTTCCATGTGCCTCCCCCCCTTTCTTTTGCTATGAAGGCATTAAGTATCATTTTCATCTTCCACATGTAAATTACATTGCAGAAAATGTCATATTTAAAATACAGTATCGGTGCGCTCCCAAGTCTGCTAATGCCTGACTTCAGCTCCTCTCTTTGCCCTGGCCCTTCCATCATCCTGGGGGTTCTTCATGAGTTGACGGCTCCTAAATGGAGGGTTCTGAACGGAACAGAGTGTAAAGCACAGTCCTCACCGATAGTCAATCAAAGCTGAGGGGAAGTGTTTTGTAGACGATATTTTATTTATTTATTTATTTATTTTTTATTTTATTTTTTTTCGATATTTTATTTTTAAAAACTGGGTGCAGGCTTACAGGAGAGCTCGTGGGTTTCCATTCAACACGTGATGTCCTCTCACCCAGTGGAGCCCCTCCATGTGGCCTCACTCACCGGCTCCCTGTGTTTCCTGTCTCCATCCCTCCCTAGCACGAACCATCCTGAACTAACGCTGCCCTTTGGACCTCCCTCCAGTGGCTGGTGGTGCTGAGCCATGTATGTCTCACCAGTGATGCTGGTCCCTGTCAGACCTGTCTGTCGTTTGGCTGAAATGTGAGCCAGGGGTTGGGCTCAGGTCCAGATCTGAAGGGTGCCTGGGGCCACAGTTTCAGGAGTTTCACCACTCTATCCAATTAGTAAGCCTGGTCGCTTTTCTTTCATTTTGAGTTTTGTTCCACATTTGCTTCCTCTTCTCTCTAGGACCAGCCAGTGGGGTCCTTTTCAGGAGAGCTGGTGATACGGCCCAGTCAAGTTCTGGTGTCTGGGTTGTGGAGATTGATGTTTGGGTGGCCCATTAGTCCATTGGACTACTTGTTTCCCTGTGAATTTCGATTCTCATGACGCTTCTTACTGGGGAGAGACCCATAGTGGCCTCTCAAATGGCCAGTCATACACCTTCAAGGCCCCAGGTGTGTGGACCATGTCGAGGTTCTCATTTTCAATGTTCCCCCAAATGTAAAAGTAACCTTAGCGGGGAAGCCGGTCGTTTCCGCTGCGCTGCCTGTCACGTACAGACTACGGATGGTTCTGTGTGCAGAGGAGTGTTCACGTCGAATGGCCGCTTTCTGTGTGCTCCCTAAAGGCGCCTCCTTCTTCTCCACAGGTATGGCAGATCCCCGAGAACGGACTCACCCTTTCCCTGACGGAGCCCGTGGTGATTTTAGAAGGCCACTCAAAGAGAGTGGGCATCGTGGCCTGGCACCCAACCTCTCGCAACGTGCTTCTCAGCGCAGGTAGGAGCCGTCTGCTCCCCGTGCCCAGCCGTCACGTCTCCCAGCCCTGTGTGTGGAGGGCAGCGAATGGCGGGTGTGTTTCGACTGTGGCCATTTAAGCTCTGTGTGCTGGCCAGCGCGGGAAACGGGTGTGTAGGAAGCTCTAATGAGGAGGAGGTGCTGTGGTTCCCGAGCCCAAACAAGTGCATGTATGGGTTTGTAGCGTTTTCATAGCCACACTCTGGCAGGCAGTCCCGCAGACATCTTGTCCCCAGACTCCGGTGGTTCCTCTGGGACCCTCCATGGCTATAGTGTTGGGCACACGGCTGGCACAGAAGGAACACTTGGGACCAAGCGGCCTTGGGTTCCAGCCCCCATGTTGTCACCGCCTTTGAGGTGCCCCGTTAGGCACATTCCTTCCATCCTTTTTAAGAAAGTGATCTCATTTTCCCTGGGGTGAGTAGTCCTTGTGGATTTAGAGGATTAGTAAAAGGAGTCCATGACAGTCCATTGTGAGCCCACCACGCAGCGAGATCATTGCCATTTTGAGATTTCTGTCCCGAAGGTCTCCGCAGACCTGATGTTCCTACAGACGAGAGGGGCTCCAGCACTTAGCACTGACCTGTTGTGGCACTTGGTGGCACACTGTGACCCGTGTCCCAGGCCAGGCATTGTGCTTCCTGCCGTAGGCGCTGTAGCAGTCTGTTGTGGGGGTGAACCTCCATTTATCTGTGTGGGGGCGCCCAGGTGGCCCAGGGCTGTTGTCTCCCATTTTCTGATTTTCCAACTTTGATCTCATGACAATCATTCCCTGTGTCTCAGATTTAAGGTGTTAGCTTTCTTTTATAAAATCAGTACTCAGAGCAGCAGGGAGCCCCGGGAGGATGGGCAGTGTTGTCTATTGTGCTGGTGCTGCTGGTTACACTGGCCTCCACATCTGTCAGACCTGACCATGTGTGTACTCAAAAATGGGTGCGTGTATTGTTTATAAATAATAAGTCCAAGAGGCTGATTTATTTTTTAAAAATCATTACTAATGTTACGGATCTTTCCCTTCACTCGTAAATGGGTGGGCAAGGTATCTGGGGAGTAGAAGGTATTTTGTGACTTAGAGTTTTCAATGAAAAGAAAACAAAAAAATCGCCAAGGGCTGCTTTGCAAAAATAGCACCCTACCTAATTCTGGTGCCCCCGCCGCCCGGCGACCCCCCTCCCCCCACACAGACCAATCCCCATACCAGAGAGCCCTTCCCAGGTTACCCCACAGAACCTCAGGTGTGATAAGGGAAGAGGAAATTCCAGGGGCGAATTTCGTCATGGAAATTTTTTGCTACCTTGCTCGTCTCTGCGCAGCCTCGCTGTGTCACCAGCAGACTGGCCTCCACTCTGTGGGTTAGGAGCACAGGAGCGCCATCGATTGTGGCACTCTGCGCATTTCGAGACCACATGGTCCAGCCACCGTGGCTGAAGTGACCCATTTTCCTGGGATGACCCAGGCAGAGGAAGCGTCGGCCTGTGACCCCAGAGTTCAGTCCTAACTTGTCATACTTCTGTGCTGGCCCCTTCTCCACTTCATGTGTTCCAGCCCTGAGGTACTCGGTGTCCCGTGTGGGCGACTTCTCACAGCTTAACAAATTGTCTCGTTGGCAAGACTCCCCTCCAGATTGCCCTTCTCTTCTCGAGTTCACCCGCATGGCCTTGAAGCAGCACAGATGCCTCTCTAAGGAACCCGAGGGCCTGGTAGCAGCAGTCATTGGTTTGCTGTTGGCCAGAAGAGTCCATGCGGAGACCCCGCAGGACAAAGGCCCGGGGTGGACTTCTGAACACTTCAGAGGGCAGTTGGACTCGGGCACACAGGGCCGCCGTGAGTCAGCTTTGACTTGACAGCCGCTGGCTTGGGGTTTGCCGTTAGGGCCTGGAGGCAGGAAAGGGTAGGGTGATGAGCACGGCGCGGCTGAGTTTGCGTGGTGAGCCTCGCGGTGGCCAGTTCCTGAGTTCACATGCCTGCTTCCTTACGCTTCGGGGTTCCCCCACCAACAGGCCAGTCCTTGCATTTATTGTGGCGTACCACAGTAGCTCAGGGAGTCTGGGCTCTGTTTTACAGAATAACCTGCCCTTCAACGTGGTGCAGTACTCTCAGTAGTCGCTCCAAGGCTGTTAAAGAGAAGCAACGCGATCTCCCTGAGGCTGTCCACCCGACGGTGACACTTGTCCTCACTCAAGGCCCACCCAGCCTGTCTAACTCTTTACACCCAAAAAAAACCTGTATTCTGGTTTGGTGTCGTTCTTGGGTTGTGTTTGCTCTCTGTGAACTGTAGTTCTTGTACAAGAATCTTTTTGCTTCACGTCATTTTCGTTCTTAGCGCCCACCAGGCAGCCCCTTGTGCATCTCTCTGTAGCGCTCTCAGGTGGGCAGTCAGTACCATCAAGGCGGTGCTGGCCCGTAGCCGCCGTGTGGCTCAGAGGAGAGCTGCCCTGAAGGGGGCAGAAGACTGTCTCTTCTCCCAGGAAGGGGCTGCTGTCGGGGGAGTGACCATTGGCTGTGCCCCCCATCCGTCACTTTCTGCAGCGTGGCAGTGTCCAGCTGCTCCTCTTTACTGGTACGGGTGTGCTTGCTTTCAGGCTGCGATAATGTCATCATCATATGGAACGTGGGGACCGGGGAAGCCCTCATAAACTTGGACGACATGCACTCCGACATGATTTACAATGTCAGCTGGAACCGGAACGGCAGTCTGATCTGCACGGCTTCCAAAGACAAGAAAGTGAGAGTCATCGATCCCAGGAAGCAGGAGATTGTTGCTGTGAGTATCCCGAAGCCCAGTCCTGGCAGCCGGGGCCTTACCTTCTGGAGAGCCAGCAGTTGACCAAGTGTTCCGTGTGTCCTTTCTTCCCAGCGCACGGGCCGGGGTCAGGTGCAGGGTGCAGCAGTAGACGAGGGAAGGCGGCAAGTCAGGGCCTGGCACTTGCTCATTGACTAGCTAGTGTCCCTCTGCTTCCTCTTCTCCTCGGCGGGGTGGGCACTCAGCACTGACCTCCGAGGGGAGCCTGACTGGCGGGTGAGCTGGCGTGGGGCCGAGCGTGTGTTTGAAGGTGTCTCCTGTGCTTTTTTGCTCTCTCCCCAGGAGAAGGAGAAAGCCCACGAAGGGGCGAGGCCCATGAGGGCCATCTTCCTGGCCGACGGGAATGTCTTCACCACTGGTTTCAGTCGCATGAGCGAGCGGCAGCTGGCTCTCTGGAATCCGGTACGCCCCCGCCCCGTCTCTGCCACGGGCCACTGGAGCGCACGCCCTCTTCTGGGTGGGCTTTCGTGTTAGGGTCAGTAAGCAGATAGGGGGGCAGCACTTCCTCGCTAAGTGGAAGGCTGGCCGTTCAACCCCAGCATCTTCTCCACGGCAGTCGGCTTCTTCTGTCAAGATTGAACAAACAAACCAGAGACTGGTTGATCCTGCCTCACTGCAACTTCATTGGACAGAGTCGAACTGCCCCCACAAGCACTGAAGCAGACTCCCCTACCGTACTTCCCCCCCAGAGCGGCTGGTGGGTTATCTGCCAAGTGCCTGCCCGTGCCGCCAGCGGCCTGACTCCACAAAGATGGGGCAGCCTTTGGCAGTTCTGCTCCGTCCTATGGGATGACTGTGAGTCGGACCAGCTACACCAGTGAGTGTGTTCGGTTTGGTTCTCAGTTTGGGGGATTCAGATGATAGGATTCGCAGTGCAGTTTTCTGAGCTTTCCCTTGTCATCAGTTGAATGTCCAGTGCTCATCCTCCCTGTGTGTCCAAAGTGCATTCTTGGTCCCCCCCAGGGAGTCAGTCGGTTAAGCTGTGAAGCCAGTAAAATGTGCAGCGGGCCGGATCCCACTTTGTAACCTCCTTAACTCTTGCTGCGTGGAGCTCAAACTGGCAAGATTTAAATGTGAAGGACAGAGACGGGCCCTAACTTAAGCACACAGGAATGTCTAATAAGGTTATAGAAATGCATCTTTAAAATGTGCATCTCGTTTTCCTCCCCCTAGAAAAACATGCAGGAGCCAATTGCCCTTCATGAAATGGACACCAGCAATGGGGTGTTGCTGCCTTTTTATGATCCTGACACCAGTATCATCTACCTGTGTGGGAAGGTAAGCGGCTGTTTTCACGTGTGTCTCATGCACTGCTGTGTGAGGAGTGTATCCCTCAGAGGTTTAGAACATGGAAACGTGTGGCTCTGGTGTTGTGACTTGTCGAGTGTGCGCATGTGTGTATCTGTCGCATGCGCCTGTTCACCTGGCTTCACAGTGGAGTCCCAGGGTGTGCGCCTGCTTGCTTGGAAACAGATCTTGCCAGATGTCAACAGCTGGTGAGTGCCCGCCACAGAGGGTTTTAGAACAGACAGGGAGGGGGCTGCCCAGATGTGAGCATCAGGCGGCCTGTTGTTGTGGGTATTCTGGAAGGAAACCGTACATTTAGCTGCTGTTCCCAGCTCTTGAGCTAAGACAGTGCTTTGCACCATTTTCTTTCCCACACGTTTGCCCCTTCAGGCTGGTGTGACCACATGTTAATTACGCAAGCATTGACAGACGAGTTTCAGCGTCAGATTCCCAAAACATCTGACCGTTGTGAACAAGATAACTTGAGGCTTTTACACATTGCAATGAGATAGTACTACCTTTCGAGGTTAAAGATCACCCACTACAATGCTTAACTAGAGGGGGTGGAGTCTCACTGTTACTATCACCTGATTGTCCGGAGCGGGTTTTTTGGGGGCGCTTGGATCTTCTGCTGGTGCTCATCAGTGTGGAGCTGTAACACAGTTGTCTGGCAGCAGCGTGAATATTTCTGCTTTTAACTTGGCGCCGGGTTTCTTGGGGGAACTTGGGAGCTTCCGTAGGAGGGAGCTGGGGGTTTACAGCTTGTTATCGCTGATGAGTGGTGCAGGTTGGCTCTGTGAGGAAGTGTGAAAGAATGTGAGGGCGATGTCTCACCTCTGATCCTCCAAGGGGGAGGAGAGTCAAACTCAACATCTGCCCAAGGTGGGGGTCAGACATACCTCTGCCCCCCACCCCCAGCCTTCTTGATCTAAGCTTCTTTACGCCAGCCAGTCAATGCCCAAAGGACACACTCTTCTGCCATCAGCCTGAGCTCAGAGGCACCCCCGCCTCCAGCCAGCCTCCTGCTGAAGGCCCTCTGCTTACTCACTGAGTCTCAAAAGCCTGCCCAGTGGTCCCAGTGCATGGTGCTGCTGTCACCACTCCACCACCTCTCTGGACTGAGGCGGTGTAGTGTGGAGGGGTCTCGAGAGCCCCCGTGGCATGTTCCACTCCTGGCTCTTCTTCCGTGTAATACTGAGCGAGCCCGCCCTCACTTCAGAGGGGGCATATTTTAGATTCAGGGGGATGGCAGCGCTGACCAGTCCCCATGTTAGAATGCCACCCACAAGGTCCTGTCTAGTTATTTGGTGGGAGTTTCAAAGACTAAGGCTAGGAGAGCCAGACCTAGTAATTCAGAGCACCACAGAAAGAAAAGGTGTCCTATGCCTTAGGCAAGCCTCTGGGGACCACAGAAGGTCAGCCACCGCAGAGGACCCCAGATGATGCTGGATTGACATGGTAGAGAGACCCACTTAAGCCAGATGCCTCTGTGAACATTAAGCACACTTGTCTCTGGTTTCCTACAGGGCGACAGCAGTATCCGCTACTTTGAGATCACGGATGAATCCCCGTATGTCCACTACCTCAACACATTCAGCAGCAAAGAGCCTCAGCGAGGGATGGGTTACATGCCCAAGAGGGGACTTGATGTGAACAAATGCGAGATTGCCAGGTAAGGAATTGGCGTTCTTTGACATGCAAAGTTTGGTACCAATGTTTGCTTCCCAAAGTAGGCAATCCTGGAACAGGAGAAAGGGGCGGCAAAAACAGATGCCTGCATTTGCCCTGGATTGTGGGATTTGTGGATTATAATCCACACGTTTGGAATTGCCCAGGAGGGGTGGCTGTGCAAAAAAAATTTTTTTCTGAAAAGAGGATGGTAGGCTAACTAAGTTTGGGCACCAGGAGGTTTTACCATCTATGCATTACGAACGTTGAGTCCTGGCACCCCGTGTGGGGTCTAGAATTACTGACTGCTTCTTGCCCATATTCAGAAACTTGGTCTTCTAGGGACCCTTCACAACCGCTGACTCCGGCCGTGCCCCTGCGTTACTCAGCTGGGGGAGCTCGGGTGCTGTGCGCGAGGGACCAGGTCAAGGCGCAACTCTCACTTCCTGAAGTAGTGAAACCTGATTTCCGTATCTTCAAGCTGGGCCTGGCCGTAGTGCCCCCAGACAAAAATGAGGGGTGGCATCCTACATGCAGGAGAAAGAACCGGGCTCTGACTTGGATCCTGGACCCCACCCAGGATCCAGACAAGTCAAGAGGGACAGTGGGGGTTAGTTTAGTTTCATTTAGGAAATTCTGCTGTTACAAAACATCTGCCTCCCTTATGGCTCAGGGCTTGTTTTAGTTTTATGCTGATGGTGTAATGGTCAGACTCCCACCCCCCCCCACCCCCAATTTTCAGCTGCATGAGACTTGAGTGACCGCTGGCAATTTTTTTTTTTTTTTAAGAAAGGAGAAAAAGTTTTGTTTTTTTAAATAGATTTTCTACTTTCCCGGTGTTTTAAATGCATTTAGCTCTGTTGCCTGGAGGAATGAAGGAACACTATCGCAGATCATCCAAAATTGTAGTTTAAACCAAACTATTAAAAACCGGTTCAAAGTCCGTTTATTTTTATTTACTTATTTATTTATTTAAATCCTTTTTACTGCTCTTATCACAATCCATACATCCTTCCAGTGTGTCAAGCACATTGGTACATTTGTTGCCATCATCATTCTCAAAACATTTTCTTTCCACTTGAGCCTTTGGTATCAGCATCTCATTTTTCCCCTCCCTTCCCCTGTCAAAGTCATTTTAATCTGAGCTTTATTAAGATTACGTCCAGTATTGGTTTTACGGGTCATCTAAAAGTTAAAAGACCACAACCCACAGTAATTCGGGACACCTCCTGCTTGTGAGTTTCTGAGTGTTCATTCAATGTCCACCATGTCCAGCAACTCCCTGGGCTCGGTGTTCTTTCTAGCCGGCTTTGTGGTGGGGGGCCTGGAGGGGCTGTGGTGGGGGGCTGGAAATGGAATCCAGGCCAGCCTTCCCCACTGCTGCGCTGACTGCCGGGTTCTGAGGGAGGCCGCCGTTTCCGATGGTGTTGGTTACAGTGGGGCAGAGGTGGTGTACTGGTCAGGCAGCACCGTTCCCAGCCACACACAGTGGAGCAACACATGTATAAGCGCCAGGCCATTTGCACTCCACGCCCCAACCGAGGCCCTTCAGATGCCAAAGGCTGCGTAGTTCCCACAGGAGGAAGCATCATTGGATGTCGGAGGCTTGAGATAGTAGTAACTCGGCTCCTTTAGGCTCATGAATGCAGAGGTGGTCACCTCTACTGGCGTCTGAGTTCCTGTCACCGCATCTGGTGGGCTGGCCAGAGGGCTGGGCTCTCCTGCCAGGAGCCTGGGTGAGACCTCTTGATGGTTCCCTGTTCTGACCAGGAAAAGGCCCACAGGCCGTGTCAGCGGCTTCCCGAGGAACCGTTGTCTCTGGCAGAAGGAAGAGCTTGTAGCCCTTTCCCTCACCAAATCAGAAAGCCATGTGCTCCTCCACGTTTCTGCACAGATCCTTTTACTGTTTCTGTGAGTTGGCATCCGGGCCACATTTTTGGGTCAATTCCCATTTTCCTTGAGTTTGATGCGCATGGTAATTTTCTCAAATGACAGCGTTTTCTCTCCCGGGCTCGTTTGTGCTGTTGAAGCATCATGTCCGCCCCGGGAAGGGCCGGCATCCAGGCCACCGAGGCGGTCTGGCCTGCCGGTGTTCGCGCCCGCAGTAGTCTTTCCGCCCCTGAGTCACCGTGGCTGCTATGACTTGTCTCCACCACAAATGATTGGGGTCTGTCACTGGCGACTCTCTGGCGCTGCCCCTGGGTGGTGGGCTGACTGCACCCAGCACTGAGGTCATCCCTCCCGATCTCACTTATTAATACAACTCTGCCTTGGTTTCCCCATCGAAGGTTCTTCAAACTTCATGAGAGAAAGTGCGAGCCCATTATCATGACAGTTCCCAGAAAGGTGAGTGCCCACCTCTCTCGGTCGTTCCGGTTCAAGTCCGAGTCCAGGCCCCTCTCCTTCACGGTCTGAGGGTCCCCCACAACCTCCCTTGCAGTCGGACCTGTTCCAAGACGACCTGTACCCAGACACGGCGGGGCCGGAGGCGGCGCTGGAGGCTGAAGAGTGGTTTGAGGGGAAGAACGCCGACCCGCTCCTCATCTCCCTGAAGCACGGCTACATTCCAGGCAAGAACAGGGACCTCAAGGTGGTCAAGAAGAACATTCTCGATAGCAAGCCCACGGCGAACAAGAAGTGCGACCTGATCAATGTTCCCAAGAAAGCCGCAGATACAGCCAGCGTGGTAAGCACCTGAGGGAAGAAGTGCCAGGTGGCCTTGTCCTCTTTCCTGCCTGGGGCATCAGCTGTGGACAGGCTGGATGGACGGTGGGGTTTCAGGAAGTGGTGATGGATTCAGCTTAGGTGCCCAAGCCTCAGCTGCCCTTGGTCACCTGACACAGCGGCACATGCCATCTGGCTGGCTTTATTAGCTCCGTTTGTTGATAAAAAGCACAGGAGGTGTCTGTCCCTGCCTGCCTCTCAGCAGGCACGGGAGCCTCCTGCTTTTCCCCATCATGCTCTAAAGACAAACCCATCTCTGAGTTTGGGGGTGGGGGAGCATACAACATCATGAGGGGCGGGGGCCCCTGATGCTGAGAAGCGGAGAGTCAGCGGGAGATGGGGGCAGACAGGATCGGGACTCCTGAGAAGGCTCCTAGGTGGCGAAGCTGGAAGGAGTCCCCCCTTCTCCCATCACCTGGGTCCCCTCCCAGCCAGGCTGAGCCATGGCAGGTGGCAGGGTGGAGGGCCACCTGGGTGCCAAGGCCTTGCCTTAGGAACTCTCCGCAATGTGGAGCTGTACGCACAGATCTTGACGTGTGTCCTTCCTTCCGCCCTGCCCTCCCTTTTGTGTGTTTTCTTAGCAAAATGAAGCCAAGCTGGATGAGATTTTAAAAGAGATCAAATCTATAAAAGACACAATCTGCAATCAAGACGAGCGCATTTCCAAGTTAGAACAGCAGATGGCGAAGATAGCCGCCTGAGGGCCCTGCCCGCCGCCCGCCCGGCTCGTGAGCAAGGGCTGCTCCTGTGGCCGGTGGTGGGCGTGCTCCGTGGGAGGGCGGGGTGGCACTGCTCTGGAGACGCCCACCTCAGACCCACTGACCAGCTGGGAGGCCGCGTCCCGCGAGAGCCCCGAGCACAGGAACGGACGGTGACTTCAAAGCCGGGCTCGGCCTCAAAAGCTTTTTTGATGTTCTAAGTGTTATGTGACTTGTCGAACTTTTAAAAATCAAAAAAAAAAGCGCTACTTTAAAACAAAAAGAAATCCCCTATTCTGAAATTTTAAACAACAAACCAAGCCTGATCCGGTGTCGTGCCCAAGTACGTTTGTTTTTTTGTTTTGTTTTTTAATGAATAGGGACCAATGCCACATTCTTTTTTATATTTCTTCTTCCTGTCGCGCTCTCTCTTTTTTACTGTTGCCAAAACCAAAAGTAGCTTCCCAGCCCCTTTGTATGTCGCTACGTTGCAGTATTTGTGTGTGAGCTCCCTCTGTTTCCTTCCATCTGAAAGGAACAGCGCTGTGTATGTTTATGACTGAATGAAGATACTATTTTGTACAAATGTTCTGAGAACAATCAGAGCGGCCGCCATGTCGTGCTGGCTCCCTGCCAGCTCCCGCCTGGCCACCTTCACGTCTGAACGGGAGGAGTCGCGTGGGCCCGCCGCACCACCCCTCTCTTCCTGAGTCCTCGGAGCCCAGATGTTCGGCTCCTGTCATCTGCCTTGCCCCGTCTCTTTCTCTCCCCCTCCTCCCTCCCTGAAATGGAGTGGCTGTATTGGAATGGGACTTTGCTTCTTGGGCATCCTGTGTTCCGGATGATTATAACCTGCCCTAAATTAGCACGTGTTCCTGAGGTTTTGTTGCACAGGAAGGAAACCGATTGTTTCTGTCCCGTCGAACCTTGTGTTGCAGGTTCTGGCCTATACTTGACAAGGTGCCTGGGACCAGACAGCCTAGGCCTGGTGTCCGGCGTCCCTCCTTGCCCGGTCCAACAGCTGACCTCCCTCTTCTGGAGGGCAGTGGTGGGGATATAAGACCAGAGCTCCTGCAGGGGGTGCCACGCCTGGCCGGGGAGACGATCCTACTGCCTTTACCCACAAAGCTCTGTGTTCTGTCCTCTGCCTCATAGAGGAGGGGAGGCGGGTCTCTAAATCTCTGCGGAGCTTCCATCTGTCCTGGGAACGTGCGGAGCCCCCTCGGCTGCAGCAGCTTGTCTCAGGGTTCCCTGCAGTCAGCCCTTTCACCCCTGAGAAGGGGCGGCCAGACTGTGTGCCAGGTGTCGAGACAAGGAGGTTACCCACAAAGAAACAGATGTGCGGCACACAGGCCCTAGCTGCGCTCTGAGCTCAGCAGCAACCATACCCCTTCGTGCCACTGCCCGAAGGCCCCAACCCGAGGACCAGAGCGCAAATGAGCTCTGGCCGCCTGGCCCATTGAGTGGGCTAAACAGTTTCTGACTCTCTTGTACAGCGTCCGTGAGAAGCAAGCCATCAGGAAGGGCTGAGCCATCGAATGAGAATTGTCTAGTGCCATGGAAGGGACTCATTTGCACATACTTGTGCTGATGTAGGGACGGGGCTAGCTGGAAGGTTGTTCAGGGAATCCGGGGCGCAGGGGTGGGGGGTGGGGGGAATAGGTGCTGGACAGGGCCCAGCCAAGCCGACTTCATGTCTGCATAGAGCAGGTCAGGTCCCTAGTCCTTGACCGCTGTCAACACTGCCCCGGGCATGGGGACATGGGTGCAGTTGCATGTGTGTGTGTGTGAGCACGTGTGTGTTTCTCCAATGCGGAGGTGGATGATGTGACGTGGAGAAAGGCGTAGTTAGGGCGACTTCTGTTCAGACCCGTTGAAGACCCGGGAAGCCATGTGAGTTCTGACGTCAGGCACGCAGTGAAGGAGCCAGTGGGGGCCTGTCCCGAGGAAGGTGACTGCTTGAGGAGGAGGAGGAGGACCGTCACCCTGGTCTCAGGGGTTGGCCTGTGAGTTATTTAATGAATGGGTGCCCTGGGAGATGCCGGATGGATTACTGCCTGGAGCATTGTGGGTTGACACCTACCCCCACCCCATTTTGTCTTGTGTGTGTGTGTGTGTGTGTGTGTGTGTGTGTGCAAGGCCGTGCTGTCCCAGAGGAGAGCAGTGACTGACTCCCAGACCGGCTCTTATAGAGTGACCATCCTTATGCTGTCAGACACTTGCTTCCATCCTCAAAGATAAAGATCATTGATGACAAAAAAAGCACAACTGTGTGTGGGTGTTTCTTTCACACCCAGCGCGCGCTCAGGCAGCCTGCCCTTTGCCGTTGACTCAGCGGAGCTGGCCTGGCCAGGCGGCCCTTTCCGCTCTGAGGGTAAGTACAAAGGAAGTGGGGGCTGGGAGCAGAGCCCTAAAGCAGACGTTGCTGTCTCCCACCCTCGCCAAGGCAGCAGCCCCCTAACACGGCTCATCTTGAAAGGGGGATGATCATTTCCTAGAAAGGAGCAGATGGGAGAAGACCCCCGCAGGTGTCCCCTCACCCCCAAGGCCTCCATCACCACCAGGGTACCCGCTGGAGCCTTTCTGCACCGTACAGGCATAATGTGCACCACTCCTGGCTCACCGCGGCTTTTCCTCCAGCACAAGGTGCAGGCTGGCTTGGGTGGCACGGCCCCCTTTTTGCACTGAGATCATGTCTGGACCTGGTGCTCCTCGTGGTGTGGCGCTTCTACAGCTTGGCATGAATCACCCCCGCACACATATACACCTCCTCCTCCACCACCACCCTCCCCTCCAAATACTGTAGTCTGAGCAGGACAACGACATTGGCGGCCAGGTTCCTGGTCTGCCTGTGGACACAGGAAGCAGACGCCGGCGGGTGGCCCCTCTGGCCCTGAGGTGGCCAGAGTCAGGACTGAGCCGCGTGGGGCTGGTGTGTTTACAACTGACTTGCCTTCTGGCCTCGGCTCCCTTGACCCTCTGCCAGGAGATAGGAAGGCCACCGTGCCAGCCCCTGCCAGACCTAGGTCTAGAGAGAACTTGAATTAAAAAAAAAAAAAAGACTTCCCTTGCTATACTTGGCATCCTGTGTCCAGAAAACCTTTCTGTTGGCTCTTCAGAGTCTGTTACCCCTAAGAGGCCTTTTCCTGTGGTTACATGGAGACATTCACGGACTCGCAGGCATGGGCCTCCCATCTGGCTGTCCCCCGACAGACTGAGACTTCTTCAAAGAAGGTGGGCAAGCAGCGGGGAAGGGTCTATGAGATCCTACACAAATCAGGACCACCTTCCTCATCCTCCAGGTGCATCTGGAGGCTTAAGTGTTCTTGACACCCAGGGTCCCCACCTCTGGGAATTTGGTGCCATGGGGAAGTGGGAGGTGACCTGCCAGCCCCCGGGGTATCAGTTCCGGGCAAGTGGAAGGAGTCTGCTGTGAGCCCCTGGCACTAGTGTGCTTTGAAGAAGCTGGCCCGGCTGGGGGTGTCTGGAAAGGCGGGATGGGAGGTGTGAGTCGTCTTAGTTCCTGGGTGGAACTAGGGGGACATAGCCCCCACCTAATTCAAGCAGGTTTGAAGAGCTAGCAGTCTTCCAAACAGGGAGTTTGGGGGTGAGGACCTTCAAGAGCCTCTCCAGCCCAGCCGCCCGCGAGCCTGGGCGTCAGCAGACAATAAGGCCAGGAGTCCACTGTTCACTATTGTGTCAAGCGTGGAGTAGACACCGCAAACCCGAGGGAGCGTTCCTTTGGGGGACCAGCACTGCACCCTTCAGTTTGTTTAGATTGGTAGTTTCTTCATGCAGTGGATGAAAGGGTGGTCTGGTGGGTTTGGGGAGCACTAGGGAGCTAGGACCCTGACAAGGGCCCAGCATGGACACTGCTCTGGGCAGTTCAGAAGGGCAAGAGTCAAGCGTTCACTTGCCCGGCCCAGTGGTACCTATGTGCCGGGGCCTCTAGCTCCAATCTCACTCCTGCCTTTCTTCAGCCACCCTGCCGGCTGCCTTAGCAGAATCCAGAATCCAGCCTTCGCTAAGGGTCACAACTGCAATAAACAGCATCATGATCCACAGAAAAGATTGGGTTCATGGGGTTTCATTGCCCTTGGATCTGCCATCAACGCCCAGGGAGACAACAGGAAGTCAAAAGCAGGTTAGGTAAATCTGCGGCGAACCGCACACCCAGCCCCACAGCCGCCAGATTGATTCCAGCTCCTCTTGGCGGCCCTGCATAGGGTTGCTGAAGTTGAATCTTCACTGGGGCAGGCAGCCTGGTGTTTCTCCGATGGGTCGGCAGATGGATTTGAATTGCCCACCTTGTGGTGAGCGGTCCGATGCTTAGCCACAGGCAATTGCACCTGACCCCAGCCTTGGCATTTTGCACCTCCTTAGGCATGTGGAAGCTGGACAGTGACAAAGGAAGATAAGGGGAAGAATTGAGGCATTTCGATTAAGATGTTGAACAATATCAAATAGGCCCTGCATTTCCAGGAGGACAAACCAATCTGTGTTGGGAAAAGTATGGCCAGAAGGCTTCCTGAGAAGCAAGGTTGGTGAGGCTGGGTCTCGTGTACTTGGGACACGTAGCAGGAGAGACCAGTCCCTAGAGAAGGGGCATCAGTTTGGTAAAGTAGAGGGTCCATGACGAAGAGGTGACCCTCGGCGAGATGGCTGGACATCAAAGGAAACCATCAGGGGGACGGCTTAGGGTGGGGCAGTGGTTGGTTCTGTGGGACATCAAGTTGCCAAGAGTCCATGTCCCCTGGTGACAATCCTGGTGAGAAACAGAAGCAGTCACAAGGTTCTTCTTACTGCTGGGAGGCCAGGCGAAAGCAGAACAGGACAGATGCTAGACGCCGCTAGCCTGCCTTCCCTCGGGGCGGGCTCTTGTTCATCCCAGCCCTGGGATGTCTCCTAATCCTAATCGCCTCCTCCCGTTAGACAGCCTCTCCTCACCCCGGTTTTCACGGGTTCGGAAACCCACCGGCACCACGTGAGTGTGATCCCAGAGAAGATGGTCGCTGCGCAGGTTGTCCAAACAGTGTGAAGAGAGGACGTTTTCCAGACCCCGAGACCCCCACCAGCATTTGAGCAACGAAATCCAAGCTCCCAGCTAGAATGATGCGGTCTGAGAAGTTGGTGCAGGTTTATTTCCCTCCCCAGGTGGGTGTGTGAACTGCAGGAGCTGGGCAAGGCAAGGTCATGATTGCACCCTCCTGGGATGCTACCTGGCCCCCGACCCCCAGCTGCCCTGAAACTGGCACAAAATGCCACGTCATCTCGTGGGCAGCCAGCCCGCCACCAGACACCCCCGCTCGTGGGGAGTGGGGGGCATCACTCTCCAATCCCTGGCTCCCTTGTTCCCTTCCACTGCAGTGTTTCCTAGAAGCAAAGCTGGCTGGGTTTCTGGGAAACACACTCCATCGACCCTGCCTGGCCTCCCTGTCCATCCCCCTGACGCCATCCTCCAGGTCCGCTGCCCCCTAGCCTGTGGTGCAGCCCACAAGGGAAGGATGGCTTGGTACTCTCAAGTGGTTGGAAACATTTCTGACATGGAAATGATAGGAGGTGCACATTTCAGTGTCCCTTGAATCGAGGGTCATTGTCACTGGCCCCAGTCTTGCAGAACGACGGGGCCCTCTACCCCGGAGTCAAGAATGACAGTCTCAGGGGCCCTTCTACCCTGCTCTCCAGGGGCGCTGTGAGTCAGCATGGGCACGGTGGCAGAGTGTGACCTACTCCACCCTGTGGCTGTTGCTCACCATGAATGGATGGATGGATTGTGATAAGAGCTGTACAAAGCCCCAATAAAATGATTTTTAAAATGAAGGGGAAAAAAGTTATAAAGAAAAAAAAAAGGAAATGCGCCAAGCCTTGGGATGGCCTAAGGCCGTGCCCTCCACCTCTGCCTGTGTCCTGGCCACCTGCCTGCCACCCCTCCACTCTGCATGCCTCACCCCTTCACCTGAACCGTATTCCACTTCCTGGGTGTCTAACCTGCTTTCCCCCCCCCCCCCCACGCCTCATCCCCGCCAGCTCTGGCTCCCCCAGCCTGAATGTGTGCTCTAGGGTCTGGCACCCTGTGCCAGGAAGTCTTGGGAGAGGGAATGATGGGAAATCAGGATCTTAGCAGCAGTAGGGGCACCTGTTGGGTGGCCCTTTGCTTCCAAGTCGGGGCAGTCCCCTGATCATAGGGCATCAGCTCCAGGGCGAAGGCCCTCACCCTTCTCCAGAGAGCCCAGCAGGTCACTTTGAGATGTGTGAACTTGAGTCTACCTTCACAGGGTGGGCCAGGGTGCCAGGGGAGCCCACCGACGGGCCTGGAAAAGCCAAGCAGTGTGCAATGGAGGTGGAGAGGCGGGAGCGTCTATCTAGCTATGTGATCCACACCTAAGGGCCAGCTGCCTTTCTGACCTGAAATCCAACTTCTAGTTCAACTGGTTGGATTGAGTTCGTGCTATCTCCTACAGCTCAGGAAGCCAGGGCTCCGGGGTCCAGGCCAGGCTTCCCTCTCCAGAAAGTCACCCAGTCTGCACCAGGGTCCTAGGCGACCTCCCTGGTGTTCACCCTCCGTTGGCCAGTCCAGTGGACTCTGGAGCCCTGCCATTCAAAGTGGCGGCCAGGCCTGGGGTACATGTGAAACTCCCCAGCTCTTCCCTTTCGAGAAGGGGAACTGAGTCTTGGACGCAGCAGGCCCCCAAAGGACCAATTCCCCTTTAAAAACTAAACTCAGACTCACTGTCATCCTGTCGCTTCCCACTCAGCGACCCAACAGAACAGGGGGAACCTCCCCTATGGGTTTCCTTATCTTTATCCAGAGGAGCACCTGGTGTGTTCAAACCATTGACCTTGTGGTTAGCTAGCTACCCAACATGTCACCAACCCTCTATGCCACCAGGGCTCCCTCCCCGGTACCACCCCCCCACCGCCCATAGAATCAAAGAGGGCTCAGTGCACAGAAGGGCGAGTGGGCACGGCCGCCCCCGTGCCCGGGCAGGCCCTTTTGTTCAAGCCGCATCTTTGCTGAGAGATGTTGCTTTTGTTTGAGCAAAGGGATTCGTGGCCTATAAATTGCCAAGATATCTCACTGGAGGGCCCTGCAGGACACAGTCCTGCTCCTGGTCTACCCTTAGGCCGGCCTCAAGCTGGCTGGCCAACCAACCGGTCTCTGCTCAGCCTGGCTTGAGGGCAGCCTGCAGCCCTGACAGAGTAAGTGTTTCAATGGTTTGGATTTTCCAGTGTCCTTCCACCTGTGCAGTCTATCGTTTTGGTCAAAGGGGAAGACACTTCTTATTAATCCATCATCCTTGCCCAACGTAGGCAGTTCAGTCTGACCCCATTGCCAACATGTACGTCCCTATAGGCATGGCGACCCTGTCCAGGGTTTCTGAGGCTGTCAATGTGGACAAGAGCAGACCCATCCAGACCAAACTCGCTGCCACAGGGTCTCGACGCCAACTCATAGGATCCTATCAGACAGGGTAGAACTGCCCATTTGGGTTTTTGAGGCTATTTTAAAAAAAGCATTTAAGCCCCTGCCCCCAGAAGAATTTACTTCAGAGGACAGCACTGTAGCTACAGCTTCAAGGAGAGGGACATGTCTGATCAGAGCACCTGGGAGCAAATGAAGGGGGCGGAAGAGAGAATGGAGCACATCCTGGCCCACCAAGCCCTGAGGACGATATTTCCACTCAGAGCAGCGAATGCAGAGAGAGGACCATATGGCCGGCCCCACTATGAGACATGAAATCCCTCACTGACTCATTGTCCTACAAGGGACAACACTGGAGACACAGTGTGGGAATTGTGTCCAATCTGACCCCTCCACACCGAGGCAAAACACTAAGGGTGTGCAACAGAACAGCAAGGGGAGCAGAGCAGGAAGTCCCACGGGAATACCAAAAATAGACTTTGGGGCCAGGGTGTGGCACCCCATCAGACTCAACCGGAAAACACTCCTAAAGGTCAACAAACAGACCTTGAACTATTTATAGGCTTTTCTATTTTGGGTCAGCTGCTGTCTAAGGATTTAGTCTCTGAGGTTCGAACAGATCCTAAAACCCTCCAGAGAAGCAATTGGAGAAGCAATTGGAGAAGCGGGCCTGGCACTAGAGGGTCAGCCCAGCCTCACCAGCCCCTTCCATCGCTGTGACTGATAGGGCATCTGTCTGGTACCCTAAGAAACACAGGGTTGGGGTGCAGGAGGAAGCTGTGCCCCCAGGAGGCAGAAGAAAAACGCCTCATGGCCATCAAGTCGATTCTGTCGCCTGGCAACCCTAGAGGACAGGGTGGAACTGCCCCTGTGGGTTTGAGCCTGGAACTGAGCACACAGCCTCAGCTTTGTCACACAGCCGCTGGTGGATTTGAACTTCTGACCTTGCAGTTAGTAGCCTAACTCGTAACCATTATACCACCAGGGCTCTCTGGAGAAGAAAGTTCACAGACAAATGCAGTTGAGGTCCAGCCACCCTTGAGTGCCCAGAACACCTTTGCGCCGCTTAAAATCACTTTCTTGGTTATAAGACAAAATGTACATCATCAGACACATTTTTCTTTTTTTTTTTAACATTTTATTAGGGGCTCATATAACTCTTATCAAAATCCATACATGCATCAGTTATCTAATGCACATCTGTACCTTCTTTGCCCTAATCATTTTCAAAGCCTTTGCTCTCTACTTAAGCCCTTTGCATCAGGTCCTCTGTTTTACCCTCCCTCCCGCTCCCCCTCCCTCATGAGCCCTTGATAATTTATAGATTATTATTTTGTCATATCTTGGCCTGTCCGGCATCTCCCTTCACCCCCTTTTCTGTTGTCAATTCCCCAGGGAGGAGGTCACATGTAGACCCTTGTAATCGGTTCCCTCTTTCCAACCCACTCACCCTCTACCCTCCCAGTATCGCCCCTCACACCCCTGGTCCTGAAGGGATCATCCGCCCTGGATTCCCTGTGCCTTCAGCTCCTATCTGCACCAGTGTACAACCTCTGCTCTATCCAGACGTGCAAGGTAGAATTCGGATCATGGTAGTGGGGTGGGGGGGGGGTGAGAAAGCATTGAGGAACTGGAGGAAAGCTGTATTCTTCATCGGTGCTACATCACACTCTGACTGACTCATCTCCTCCCCTAGACCCCTCTGTGAGGGGATCTCCAGTGGCCAACAAATGTGCTTTGGGTCTCCACTCTGCACTTCCTCCTTCATTCACTATGGTAAGATTTTTTTTTTGATAATGATGCTTTATAACTGATCCCTTCAACACCTCGTGATTGCACAGGCTGGTGTGCTTCTTCCATGTGGACTTTGTTGCTTCTGAGCAAGATGGTCACTTGTTTACCTTCAAGCTTTTAAGACCCCAGACATTATCTCTTTTGATAGCCGGGCACCATCAGCTTTCTTCGCCACATTTGCTTATTCACCCATTTCAGACACATTTTTTTTTCTATGAAACAGTATCAAACTGAAAAACTGAATCGAGCCTGTTCTGACGCACAGCGACCCTAGAGGACAGGCTAGAACTGCTCCTGAGCATTTCTGAGACTGTGACTCTTGGCAGGAGTAGAGAGATCTCTTCTTTCCAAGGAGCAGCTGGTGGTTTGGAACTTCTGACCTTTCGGCTGGCAGCCCTGTATGTACCCACTATACCACCAGGGAGCCTTGTAACAACATAGAAAAGGGAAATAGACTCAAATGGAACATGCTACCAACATTGAGTCTCTGAGAGATAAGCACTAGGCATGTTTCGAGAATTTTCAGTTTATTCTCTATTGGGGTGAGGGGTCCCCAACACTCGAATGGGTCCTCAGGAGCAACTTGGCGATTGTGGAAATATTAAAGACAGACACAGCGGGCACAGGGGCTGCTCGTCCCATGTCAGGAGTGAGAGCGACCATGTATTTTCCAATGGGGACAGATCATGGGTCTTACATATCTTTTGTAAGGAATGCACGTCATACAACTAGCATATCACACAGTCAATGGGTAATATCACAAGCGGGTAATGTCATAAACCAGCAATGAGGTGAGTCATTGGCTTGACCTAGTGTTAGTTGACCAGGGGCTTGACTACAGAACCTGCTGGCTTTGATCTGCAGATAACCTTTGGGCATTGTGAAGTAGCCAGACACAGAAATGATTCCTCGTAGACGGTAGCTCCTGGATGACAGTTCCTCACTGGGGGGGTTGTTGGAGGGACTGTGTCCGGTCAGGAGAATACATATGAAGATTTATTTCTAGCTCATCACCGTGAGAGTCTCTCCTCACCGGAATCGGCTTTCAGATCCGTCACGATGGTCATGGATGATTTAGCTGCAGGACATCCTCCTCCAGGCGTTCCGTGGACCACAGTCCTCTAAGTACCCTTCCCAACCCCAACCCCACACCAAGTAGAGATCATGCTATTTACGGGTTCTTTTTCTTTTTTAAAATTGTTTTATTAGGGCTCATACAACTTTTATCACAATCCATATTTACGTCAATTGTGTAAAGCACATTTGTACATTTATTGCCCTCATCATTCTCAAAACATTTGCTCTCCACCTAAGCCCCTGGCATCAGCTCCTCATTTTTTCCCCTCCCTCTCCTGGGGAAAGCTGTGTTCTTCATCGGTACTACATTGCACCCTGACTGACCCATCTCCTCTCCTAAACCCCTCTGTGAGGGGATCTCCAGTGGCCAACACTTGGGCCTCGGGTCTCCACTCTGCACTTCCCCCTTCATTCACTATGGTATATATACACACACACACACACACACACATATATATATATATATATATATACACATATATACACACATATATATACATACACATACACACATATATCTTTTTTTTTTTGCATGATGCCTTATACCTGGTCCCTTTGGCACCTCGTGATCGCACTGGCCGGTGTGCTTCTTCCATGTGGGCTTTTTTGCTTCTGAGCTAGATGGCCGCTTGTTCACCTTCTAATGATCATTTTTCAAAGCCATTTTATTGACAACTCACACAGATGGCGTATCATTTCACAGTTAATCGCACCAGGCAGGATGGAATAATTGCCACCGCGATCAGTTTCAAACCATTCTCCTCCTTCTTGAACTCTCTGATATTAGCTCCCCCCCACCCCCCGCCCCCCATCCTGGATTTTAGATTCTGATTGGCTATCTGCTTTGTGCTGCTATTCTTCAAGTAGGTAGCTTGTCATTTCTTTCTCCTTTTATTGGTAAAGTCTTTTCGTGAATGAAGCGTAAGAAAATTATTTTCGGTGATCCCATTGACTTGTTGTCTTTTGCTATCTGTACCCTTGTCATTCTGTCAGTCCAGTAGGCCTGGCGGCATTGCTTCTGAATTTTCTTCAGATAATGCTGTGGTTTTAGTTTGCATGTGAAGGATCCCCGATGGTGTGGTGGGTTGCATGTTGCGCTGCTAACTTCAAGGTCAGCAGTTCAAAACCACCAGCCACTCCGAGGGGGGACAAGATGAGGCTTTCTACTCCCACAAAAAGGGTCACAGACTTGGAAACCCTGTCATACAGAGTCGTGTTGAGTCTGTCGGCATGGATTCGATGGCAGTGAGTTTGGTTTGGGTTCGGTGTTTACACAGGTAGGTCTCTAATCGACTTTGAACTTGTTTTTGTGTATGGTGTGAGGCCCAGGGCTTGTTTCTTTTTTTTTCCTGCCTGTGGGGACCCACTTTCCCCAGCAGGATAGAATTAGCATTCTCTTCATTGGTCAATGTGTCTAATAGCATACCACTACCAGGCTGTTCTGACGACCGATTAAAATCAGGTAACGTGAGCCCTCCTCTTTTGTACTTCTTTCTCACCCTTTCTGTAGCTACTCAGGGCCTCTTGCCCTTCCAAATAAAGTTGGAAGATTCATTTTTCTACTTCTGTGAAGGAGGCTGTTGGAATTTTGATTGCGATTGCTTTGATAGTCTAGATTACTTTGGGTTGTGTTAACATCTGAACAATATTAAGTCTTCCTATCCATGACCACGGAACATCGGTCCATTTATGTAAGTCTTCTTTCATCTCTCTCGGCAGTGTATTTAACACATTGTGTGTGTGTGTGTGTGTGTGTGTGTGTGTATTTTTCATGTCTCACCTTAGATTTAGTCCTAGGGAGTTTATTCTCTTAGATGCCGTTGTCAATGAAGCGGTTTCCCTAATTTCCCTTTCAAATTTCTCACTGTTGGTGTGTGGGAAGTCCAACTGAGTGTTGCTTGTTGACCTCATACCCTGAAACTTTGCCAAATCCCCCTATTAGCTCACTAAGTTTCTTGTAGATGCCGAATTTTTCTATGTATAGGGTTGTATCATTAACAACTAGAAGTAAACTTCCAATCTGGCTATCTTTTCTTTCTTCTTTTGGTTTTTGTCTTCTAGCTCTGGCGAAGAGGTCTAAGACAATGTTGAATACAGGTGGTGAGGTCAGGCATCCTTACATCTTGCCCCAAATTACAAGGGGGAAGCCCTGGATCTCTCCCCATTAAGTATAATATTGACTGTTGGCTTTTCACCTCATCCCTGCATGTCACTGAGCAAGTTCCCTTCTAGTCCACTCGTCCTTAGGGTAAGGTGACCAGATTTTAACATTGGTAAAGTGGGACACCATTGACTAGGAGTGTGTGGGGGGGGGGTTCTTGATTAAAAATTTGGTCTATCTGGAGCAACAAAAATTTTCATAGAATGCAAAAATAGTATTGTAATATTTTTTAAACTTTCAACATAAGTCCAATTTACAAATATAATACATTAAAATATGTATAGTATTATTTTATTCTTTGGCATATTTCTCATTTGAGTGGATTTTTTTAGTAGATTGCTGTCGTTGTTTAAAAGGTCATGAAATTTTTCGCAAGAATTTGTTAAATTATATTTCACACATAAAATGGCTTTCAAAGTCTCAACACTTAATTATGATTTTTCTGATGTCCACACTTTATTCACCGTAGAAAAAGCGTGTTCAGTCGCAGCATTAGTTCCTGGTAAGGGCAGCGCATCTTCCACAATTTTTAGTGCATTATTGTATGGAACGTGGTTTGGTTCAAAATGATGAAATATTTCTAACCATTTGTTCTCTATTGTGATTTTTGCTGATGCCCAAGATTTAACCTTTTCCTTCTCAATACAGAAGAAAATTATTTTCTAACCACTCTTGACAATGAAATTTTAAATTATTAACTTCATTTGCTACTTCAATTACCGAAATTTTGTCACCTTCAATAAGTTTTATAGTATTTTGAAAAAGAGCTGCTTGATTGTGTAAAAACTCTAGCCAAATTTTTGAAGATCCTTTTTCAAAAAACTCTTTTAAAATTCTAGGACATTTATCCTGTAATAGAAAGTAGGATTTCAAAGGATCGTATATTTTTAAAATTCTTTCGATACCTGGCAAAAGAGCTAACCAGCGCGTTTTACTGTATCCAAGTATTTTCTGATATTCGACTTCCGCAGTTTCACAAGATTCTTTAAGTATTTCAACATGCACAGTGAATATATAGAAATAAGAATATATGTTAATAACAATATTTTCCACATCTACGGGCAACAAATCAGCAGCTGTTTGAATGTCATTATGTATTATGTGCGCTGCACAACCAACACCAATAATGTTTGATTAAGGATTTTGTTTAATTTATAAAAAATATTATTTGTATCTCTTCTCACTTTTCCTCCAAAATTTGTGTTCATGTTGTCAGCACAATATGCAGTCATTTTATGTTTTAAATTGTTTTTTTCAAAATGTTAATAATGGAACTGAAAATTATTTCAGAAGTTGCACCGGGCACAGAAATGAAATGTAAAATTCTAATTTTTATTCCAGTTTCTGAATCAAAAAAATCTAATAATGGTTGGAAATAACTTTATATCCTTATGATTAGATGCATCAGAATATATGGATATAAAATTAATTTTTCTAGATGTTTGCTTAATTCTGAAAGTGCATATGGGGAAAGCACATTACACACAATTGCCTCGGATTTTGTTCCAGCACAGGAAAATTTTTTGTTGATTAACTTTTTGACAACTTGTGATGTACAGTCCATAGATCTGAAGGAATGATTGTGATTAATAGCATGAAAAGACATAAGTCCTTCTGCTAATGCTAATTTCTTTTCTTCGTCTCCATAAGTTGTTTTCCCAAAAAATTCCTATATTTTGGAGGAAGATGCAGTAGTATTTAAATATCTTTTATGTTTCTGTGTCTCCAAGTGCTTTGAAATATCATTCTTCCAGTCGTACGAAATAGAAAATTCACCATTTCATTTCTCACATTTTACAATGTAATCACTTTTGGTTTTTTTAATAAAAGGAAATTCACTTCTTAGACCATCATTGAATTTGCATCCTCTTTTCTTACTCATTATGTTAAAAATGTTAAAAAATAATTTAAAATTATATTATAAATTATTATATACATATTGCTTAAAAACACAGCAATAGGTAAATAATTGCATGAACATATTTTGTTAGTTTAGAAATTAAATTAATTTTATTGTTATGAAGTAACTATATTTTAAAAATTATTTTCATTTTAATCCTATATTTCTTTCTAAATAATAACAATACTAACTTGTATTATTTTTTCTCTGAACTTGCCATAACGTAAGTCTTAAGTGTCACTTTCAAGGCTGGCGCTAGACTTTTTGCCGCCACTATAAAATATAAATAATAATAAGATTACTGTTTGCTAAATTCAAGAAAATTTATGTATTTATGAAATAAATAAATAAAGTGCTTACCTAAATTATCTGAATAGCTGATTTGTTAACATCACTTGTTTAACTAGCACTAGCACGCAGTTACTAATGTTTTTGTCATTGCCAATGCCAAATAATGCCATTGTCCATTAAGTCCAAACAATGGTGGTCGAATTCTAATAATTGATCAACAATGCGAACTTTGATAAGCAGTTCTCGATAATCAGTTCTCAACAATTATTTGTTATTATTAAAGTTTAACATAAAATTGACAAAAATAATATAAAACTCATATCCTGGTGAAATAGCCACATGGCAGCCGAAAACCATATATTCCCTTCCCGTTCTCCCACAATTCCCTAGCTTGTCGTGCATTCTTTCCAAAAATCGGGACTTTTAAAAAACTCCTCAGGACGCAGACAAATTGTTAAAAATCAGGACTGTCCCACCCAAAGCGGACGTCTGGTCACCTTACCTTATGGTTTTCGTCAAGAAATGGTGTTGGAGATCAGCAAAGGCCTTCTCTGGGTCAGTGGAAAGGATCGGTCTGGTGTGTGTCCTTTGACCTGTGGATGGAATCCTCTGTGTTGACTCCTTTCCCAGCACTGATCCATCCCTGGCTTTCTGGAATACCGTTCACTTGGTCATGGTGAATCTTCTTTTAAGATGCTGTTGAAGTCTATAGTAACTTTTTGGAAGATTTTTGCATCTTTACTCATAAAAAAATATTGGCCTGTGGTTTTCTTTTGTGTGCTATGTCTTTGACCACTCTGGGGATCAGGGTTGTCTTTCCTTTGTCACATGAATGAGAGCGTATTCCACACCTTCCTGCTCCATCTTTTTTTTTTTTAATGTATAAGAGAGAGTTTGAAAAAAAAAAGAGAGAGAGTTTGATATAAAGGGCAAGTGTATATTAAGTGTACATAAGTGTACATTAAGAAAGCATCACAACCCAGTGCTGTCCAAGCCCACAAGCCCAACATTAACCTACATGTCCAACACCAATCCACAAAGTCCTCCATCTCACAAAACACACCCAATGATGCCGACTGCAGGAGGGAAGCCGCGTCAGTGAATGTGCAAGCATCTCAGCACTGGCTGCTCCAGCACCCAGGGCTGCATCGGTGTAGATTCATGTGGCTTCCCCTCAGGGATGTCTTGCAGGAAGTGAGCCTTGCCAGCTGAAGCAGGGAACTGGCTAAGGCAGCTGCACCCTGGTCCGACCATCACAAAGCAAGAGACCTGAGAACTAGAAAGGCGAGGCTCACGGAGCCATTTATCCTCTGCCCTTCAGTTAACCCCACCGGTGTTTGTGGGCCTGCTCCATCTTTTGGAGGAGCTTCAACAGTTGGGTGTCAACTCTTCTCTGAACATCAGTGAAGCATCTTTTCCAGCTCCCCTTTTTTTTGGGGGGGTAGGGGGGCAGAGTGGTATCCGATCACTGATTCTGTATCTTCTCTTGTGACGGGTCCACTGAAGCTTTCTGCTTCCTTGCGAGTCGGTGTGAACAACTCGTGTGCTTCTGGGAAACTGTCCCCTTCGCCCACGTTGTCCAGTTTGCCACCACCTGACCATTCTGTCGTCATGTTCCTTCACCAGGACAGCTGTCATGGCCCCTCTTTGTAAATGACGTTAACTTTGGCGATGACCATCTTGGCTTCTCTGTGCTTGGTCAGTTCAGCAAAAGCTCCGTCCACTCTACGGCCCCTTTCCAGGAACTGCCTTCTGCTCTGATTGACCCTCTCTTAGCGAGTTTTCTCAACTTTGAGTGTTTCTTGTTCCTGCTCTGTGTTCTAGCTTCCATGTGCTAGGTTTAAGCTTCATTGGCTCTGTGTCTACCCACCCACCCCCCGCCGCCACCACCACCCCAGTCCCCGCCACTCTGCTTACATTCTGAGCCCTCTGTGTGCCAAGCCACAGGCCAACCATGGGAGGGGACCCCTTCCTGCCCTTCCTCCTAGCCCTGCCCACACGGTGCTGTCCTCCCGAGCTGCTCACTCGGTCTACCCATGTGCCGTCTCAAGTGCCCACCTCTCGTTGGGAGTTCCTTCTGACCAGCCCAGGGCAGCATGGGGACCGGACTCACTCCAGGGGGACACCACCCCGTCACCATAGTCCTGCGTGCTCCTGCACCTGCTCCCCTCCCTCCCACACGAAGGGCTCCCGAGGGTAGGACCAGGAATTGTCCCCTCTGGATCTCCAGAGCATGCCATGTGCGGTGACCGTGTGACGGGCCACCCAGAGACACGTGGAGATGCTGCTCTAAGGGCCAAAGAACAGAGGCATCATCTTGACAAGCCTTGTGAGCGTCTGCTTTCTCCTCCCACCCACATCTTGAACAAGACCGGAGATCCACCCTCCTTTTTCAACCTGGTCACGCCCTTCTAAGGGTGGGGTCCCACCTGGGTGGGGTTTCCCGTGTTTGTGGAGTGATGATGTTGTCCCCCTTCAAAGGGCTCTCTGTGCAGCCCCCCAAGTTTCTACAGGGTCCTTGGTGCCTTGTGGTCACAAAATCCGAGACCGGTGTCAGGCCACCACCCACCCTGTGTCTCCATCAGCACTGTCACCACGACGCAATAAACAAGACGCGTCACGTGGCCCTGCCTGGGGAACCACATTCTCGCTTCCTTCTTCCCCAGCACACAGCCGTTGGGGGTGGGCCTGGGCTGGGGCCTCAGCTGGGGGTGGAGGGTGGGCAGGGGTGTGTGCCCAGTGGCTTGGGCTGAGTCCTTGTCACTAAAAGCAGAGGAGCCACCCACGAGGCTGGGTCATTCCTGCTCCATTGAGCAAGGTAAGTGCTGGCTCTTGGAAAGCCACAGGGTGTCGGGGACGGCGGGAGGGAGGACACCCTAGGGCCTTGTTGGGTGACCTGACAGCTGCTGGTAGGTCCCAGGCTGCACAGTCAGGCCCTGCTCTTCGCTGCAGACCCCAGGGCGTCTCACAACCCAGACCCAGCAGGCGTGATGTTTCTCCCAGACCCTGCGCCCATCCGATTCTGCCCACCGCCCTGCCAGATGGGACTACCTGCTTCATTAGACTATCCAGTGGGGTCCCTACTGGCAAAGACCCTACTCTTGGCTTTCCTGGCTGGGAAGCCCAGGTCCAGAGAGGGAGGGGTCTGTTAGGGCCGGGGCTGAGACGCAGACTGGAGGGTCCCCGACTGGTTGTCAAGCCGCCCCCGGCCAGGCCCCCCACCTGCAGCTTCCTCAGACTCACTGTTCACCCTTTGACCATGTTCCGTCTTCATCTACAGCTGGGGGTGGGGTGGGGTGGTGGTCAGTCTTGGGGTGCTGTCCTCAGCAAAAGACAAGTCACAGCAAACATTCGAAGGCTCTCCTTAGAAATTGTTTGGAGGAGTGGGGGTGTGCCTTAGGTGCAGGGAAGGAGGATGGGGGTGGTGGCTGGTGGCTGAAGCCACAGAGCCCCTCCCCCCTGGCAAACCCCCTCTCCGCTACATGGCCTGGGTGAAGTGTCAGCGGCTATGTAACCTGGAATTGGCTCATTCCTTCTTCGCTGACCTTGGCTGCCTTCCTTCCAGCCCGAGGCCCAGCCCCTGGGGTCTTCTCTGTGGGCAGAGGGAGGGTGGGCTGCGGTGGGGGGTGGGGTGCCCAGGCCCACGCTCCCTGGGCCACACCCTGTGCTTTGCTCACCCAGCTTGGCCAGCAGCCAGGGGGACTGAAAGCCAGCCAGCGGAAGGGGCTGGGCTGCCCAGCCTCGCCTCTCCTGGAGCCCCAGTCTGAGCCTGGCCCTTCCAGGGGGCCTGGGGAGTGAAGGAGGGCAGGTCTGGCGGGTGGACCTGCTCCAGCTCGCCTGGGCACGTGGTGACCCCCATGGGTCAGAGTGCAACTGCACCCCATGGGGTTTGGGATGGAATGGGATCACAGGATTCTTTCTTGTTCAGTGCCTGCAGGCAGACTTCAGCTTCCCCCTTGAGCTCACCACTGCACCACCCCAGGAGCCCTCCTCCTCCTTATCAGGGCGAGGGGGGGGGGGTGAGGGGGCGGGCGGGGGCAGCAACGGTTACCTAGGTGATGAGAACCCATTGAGCTAATGCCACACGCTGCATGCGCAGAACAGCGCTACCACATGGAAAGGGGACTCAAACCCGCTGCCACCATGGTGATGCCAACTCTACACACACACCACACCACACCACACCACACCAAGACAGGGTAGAGCTGCTCCTGTGGATTTCCCAGGATGTCGGACATTCCAAGCCATAAAACAAACTCATGGCCACGGAGCCCGTTCTGCCTCACCGCGAGCCTCCAAGACCGGGTAGAACTGCCCCCATGGGTTTCCCAGACTGGAGCTCTCTTTGGGAATAGAAAGCCTCCTTGCTCTTCCCCGAAGTGGCTGGTGGTCTCGAACTGCTGACCCTGCAGCTGGCAGCCCAAGAAGTTGTAAGTCATGACAAGGGAAGCCGGCCTCACTTTTCTCCCACTGTATCTCTTTAAGGCTTGTCTTTCTCACAGGGAGTGGCTGGTGGGTTTGAACTGCTGACCTTTCAGCTAGCAGCTGATGTGTAACCCATTGGGCCCCCAGGACTCCTTACCTGGCACATCACACACACGAGTAAATACGGAGACTTACATCGCAGCAGAGGGTGGGGCTCTTCTTTATCTAGTGATCTAGGGCTGCTGTGGCAAGAACACCACAAGGGGGTGGAACTTACAAACAGATGGCCATTCTTTCACAGATTAGGGAGAAGTTCCAGTTCGGGGCTCCAGCTCCAGGAGGCGGCTCTGTGGGCTCACAGGTTAGGCTTTGTCTCCTGCCGGCACCTGTGGGCATCACCGTGGGTCTAGGAGATTCTCAGCGCATGGGCCCCGAGCCCAGATGATGTGCATTGCTCTCAGCTCTCAGTGGTAATGGGTCTCTCCGCTCACCTTTGTTCTCTTGGGAGGTAAGCGGTGCTGCAGGCCACCCCCTCTCCCCCCAGGGAAGCTCCCCTCACAGCTGTGACCCAGGTAAGGGTGTGGCATCGCGTCCTAATCATGGGGATAATGACATGATTACCTAATTGCCAGTCTGCTGAGGTTCATGATTCAGCTGAGCTAACGTGTATGTGTGTGGGGTGGGGGGGGGAGCACGCGCATAATTCAATACATGACCATAGCCAGTAAAATTTGGAATGGCAACAGGTTGACAGAGCCCTTGCCTCGGCCCTCTCCAGACTAAGTCAGAGGTGTGTCCAAGTCTGACCCAGGGCTGGGGACAGGGAGGAGACAAGGGTCCAAACCTGCTGCCTTTGAGTCGAGACTCACAATGACCTCTCCTGGGTTATGGAGCAGAACTGTTTCACCCGGTTTTTGTGGCTCTCAGCTTTGCCTAGCCCCGGGCAGGGACAAAGGGTTAAGGGCTCAACCAGGAACCCAAAGGTTGGCTGTTTGAATCCCAGAGGCGCTTCGGAAGAAAGACCTGGTTGAGCTATTTCAGAAGCTCTGCTTGAGCGGGGGGGCTACATTCCACCCTGACACACGGGCTTCGCCAGCACTCAGACCTGACTTGGTGGCAACTGGCTCGGTTGTTATATTTAATAATAAAAAAAAAGGTTACCGAAGTGGGTCGCCAGGCCTTTCTCCCGCAGCCGCACTGGGTGGGGTAGCCGGTGAGCATGTCACCTAGGGGGTCTCACTCTCCTCTGCCCTCACTCAGAAATTCACTGCCACCGAGCCATCCGACTCATGATGCCCCTATGGGACAAGGGCGGGCTTCACCTGTGGGTTTCCGAGACTGTAACTGTTTATGGGAGTAGAAAGCCCGGTCTTTCTCCCTCAGAGTAGCTGGTGGTTTTGAACTGCTGGCCTTGTGGGGAGCAGCCCGATGTGTAACCCACTCCTCCATCTGCCCTCCAACCCCAAACCAAGCTCCCTGCCATCGAGTCGATGCCGACTCACGGAGACCCTATAGGGCAGGGTAGAACTGCCCCTGTGAGTATCTGAGGTTGTCACTCGACGGGAGTCGAACGCTCCGTCTTTCTCCCGAGGAGCAGCTGGTGGTTTTGAACTGTTGACCTTGAGGACTCTTCCTTCAGCTCTTGATGCATCATAGATCCATGCTGAGCATGACGACAGCCAGCATTTGCCATCGACCCTCCACTATCTTACTTCAACCCAAACCACCCCATGAGGCGTAGGTGGGTAGCTTAGAGGAGGGATGGACTCACAGAGGTGAGTTAGGTTGCCCAAGGTCACCCAGCATGGAAGTGATGGAGGTGGAATTTGGCCCTGGTTTGACTGGGCTCCTGAGTCCAGGCCTAGCTGGGGTGCACCCTAGCCCCGAGTCTGACCTCCCATGGAATCGGTCAGAGCCTTCTCTCCCGGGGCAAGTCGCCTCTCCCAATTCTAAGCTTCCACTGGGCGGCAATGGAAGGAAGCCCTGAATTTCTCAGGGTTCAGTCAACATACTTCCTGAGCAGACAGAGTGGTGTGTGGCTTGCACTCCAGGGTGCAGGGGAGGGGACCTGACACCAGGTTTCTAACGGACAGATTGGGTGGCACAGAAGCAGGCTGGTCTAGGGTGCAGGGCAGGAAGCGGGGCAGGCGGTCTCGGAGCCTCCGTTAGGGGCAACAAGACACATCGGATGTGGTAGCTCTCGCCCGCCCCCCCCCCTCCCGCCTTCCAGGCCAGTCCTGGTGGTAAGTCTCCGTTTCCCGCCCCCTGGGGAGAGGAGAAATGGCAGGTGGGGCTTTCAGGAAGCGACTTCTCAGCTCTGAGCTGTGTTTTCCTGATCTGTCGTGCTCGGAGCTGGGCTCCAGTCAGCGGCGTCTGATTTGTCTGAAGTCGAGCTCTGGACCTTTCTTGGGAGGCGCCTCTGGGTGGACTTGAACGCCCCTGAACTCCAAACCAAACAGAGCCGTACGACTCGATCCTCGGGCAGAGCAGAACTGCCCTTGTGTGTTTCTGAGACTGCCCATCGAACGAGACTGTGCCCCTGCCCTGCTCTACCCAGGTTGGGGGACTTTCCAGGCCCAGACTGGGACGAGTTGGTCCGTCCTAGACCAGGCCCAGGTGGGGAGATTGGGGTTTCTCCAGGTGGCGTGGTGGGTGATGAGTTGAGCTGCCCACTGCCAGGTCAGCCGTTCAAACCCATCAGCCACTCCATGGGAGAGAGAGGAGGCTGTCTGCTCCCGTAAGGAGATACAGTCTGGGAAACCTACCGGGGCAGTCCATTCCGCCCTATTGTGTCGCTATGAGTCAGAATGGGTTTGCTGGCAGAGAGGGTATGGGGCTGTAATTGCCGATTTAAGTGGTCCTTACATGTCCCTCGACGGGACACATGGGTGGCACTTAACTGCTATTCATAACTGTTGGCAGTTCCTGCATAGTGCACCACAGCAGAAAGGTCTGGCCATCTACTACTATCTTTAAGATCCCAGCCAGTCCCCCATGGAGGGGGCAAATGGGAAGCTCCCTACTATGAGCAGGGGAAGGACACATTCTGAGATTGATCATAATGGAGAGGATGGAGCGATTCTACTGTATGATACGTGCAGTAAATTGCCAATAAAGAGGGTTTTTTTTAATAGAAGGATAAACCACAGATGGCAGCAGCCCAGGAATCTGCACGGAGCAGTTGTGACACATGGTGTCAGCATGAGCCGGCACAGCGGTGCCTAGTGGGTGCCAGCTGCTCTCCACCCCGCACAGGGCCCTGCTGCTTCCCGCACTGGCACTGCCCTGCCCCGAGGAATGCTGGGAGGTGGCCTCCTCCGAATCTGCCCCAGTGAGTCTCAGGCTTCCCTTCCCGCTGCCCTTCTGTCTGCAACCCGGGGAGGGGCCTCACCACCCCTTCTGGTCTCCTCATTGACAATCCTTTGAAGCTGTCATGCCCCCTCCCATGTGACATGAGGAACCGGAGGCTCAGCAAAGCCTGTGGTTTCCCTCCAATCCTGTCTGTCCATGTGCTGAGCTTGCGAGCACGGATGTAGGAAGGGGGCGCTGCTGAGCGTGAAGCCCCCCACACACATATGTCCCCCCTAGCAGTCAGGCTACCAAGGTGCAGCCCCAATGCCCCAGAACCTGGCAGGCAGTGGGCCCTAGGCTTTGTCCCCTCCCTCTCAGCTTCCAGGAAATGGCCCAGGGCTCTCTTTCAGGAACCAAGAGCTACCCCAGTGGGGGTGGTAGGTACCATTCTTGACTATTGACCTACATTATGCAATGACATCTCCCAGCTGGTGGCCTCTTCTGAAAGGCCCCGCCCTAGGATCATGGTGGCAAGGTTGGGTCATCTACCTTCCTCCCAAACAGGAAGTCACCCTAATATACAAAACAACTCTACTTGTCCCTAAGGCAGGCTGGAGGGAGAGAGTGTGTGTATGTGTGTGAGATTTATTACGCCCTGGTAGTGTAGTGGGCCGCAATCGGAATGGTCGGCAGTTCGAAACCTCCAGCAGCTCCTGGGGAGTCCAGACTGGGCTTTCTCCTGCCTTAAAGAGTTACAATCTCAGAAGCCCACAGCGGGTGGCTGTGAGTCAGTACCGATGGCAGGGGAGTTTGGGCTTAGAGCGACCTGGGAGGATGCCCACTTTGTATGCAACTGCTGATCTAAGGATCGGTGACTGGCACCCACCTGGCAGCACCACCGGAGAAGGTTCTGGTGACCTGCTTCTAGGAAGGTGACAGCCAAGAAAGTCCTATGGAGCGGCTCAGCTCAGCAGCCCCCGGTTCTGCCATCAGGCTGAATGCACTTAATGGGAATGGTGTGTCTTTCTACTGGGCCTTGCGAGCCTGGAACTCCCACCTCCGTCACCCCACTGCTTTCTCCCAACAGCCCCGTGCGATAGGTGGGGTGGCGTCACCGTGGGCAAGTTGGCTCTGGCTCGAACTGCACAATGCCCGGCCTGGCATCATCTCCACCAACCAACCAGCCAAGCTCACTGCCATCGAGTCGATGCCGACTCACAGCGACCTGATAGGACAGGGTGGAACTGCCCTGCGGGTTTCTGAGACTGTGACTCTTGACAGGAGTAGGCAGCCTTGTTTCTCCTAAGGAGTGGCCGGTGGTCTCAGCTGCTCTCCTGAGTGTGGCTAATAGGCCACATCACTGGGACTTCTTAGCCATCTTCGTGGCTGTGGGTCTATTTGCGTCTCTCATTGTGTCAGCTGTGTTGATGGATCTTATTTCGGGGGGATGGGGTGTCCTTCATTTTCACTGGCCCTCCACTCTAGCACTCTTTGCTCTCCCTAACTGATAGCTGAGAAAACGGAGGTCCAGAGGGCCCCGCGCCCAGCTGGAGGTCAGTGTCAAAGACAGAGCTGGCTCCAGCCTATGCCCTACCTGGTGCCTGGCAGACACTGGCATAGAGCCGACCTCTGGGTGGCGTTGCTTTCATGACCCTTCTTGTTCTGATGTGGCTCCCCAAACCCGGCCACAGATGTTTTTAACTGATGTTGAAACAGGATTAACAACCGTTGCGGTGGACTGGAAGCCACCTGCTGGTGCTGGCTGCTTCCGTGGTGAGGGTGAAAATGCCAGGGGCCGGACACAGACACACACACACACACACACACACACACACATACACACGGTCATCCTGAGGGGCTTGACATGCTTTGTCCCTGTCCCCCCAGGTGCCATGTCTCTGAAACTCCTGCTGCTGCTGACCCTGCTGGGCCCTGGCCGCAGCTTCCAGCTGCCCGAGCCCCTGGAGGACAGGGCCCAGGGAACTTCAGGGCCGCTGCTGGCCCGGGTGCGGAGACAAGGGTTCATGGCCGAGGACCCAGACTTGGAGGAGGATGACTATGAAGGCAACACAGATCCTCCAGAAATGCTTGAAAACCACACCCAGCCGGTGACCCTGATCGGGATGAGGAACTTGGGCCAGAGAGGACCCCCAGGGCCTGGAACTCCTGAGCCCACCACTGAAGAGCCAATCCCAAGAGATTCTGCTAGTCTGGGTGCAGGAGGGGCAGCCACAGGGGGCCCGAGCACAGAATTGATCTCCCCGGGGGATGCTGGGACACAGGACCGGGGGAGCACAGGACTGATCACTATAGTCCTTCCCACCATGGAGGCCCAGTCCACAGTGGCAGCCACAAGGTCCACAGTCACAGAGGCTCTGACTGTGTTGCCCACGGGGCCCCCAACCACAGAGGCTTTGCTCACAGAACCAGCCACAACCAGGGCCCTGTCCACAGAAGCAACCGCCACCGAGGCCCGGTCCACAGAGATGGGCACCACAGAGGCCCTGCCCATGGAATCCATCACCAGAGAGGCCCTGTCCACAGAGACAAGCACCACAGAGGCCCTGTCCACAGAGACAGGCACCACAGAGGCCCTGTCCACAGAGACAGGCACCACAGAGTCCCTGTCCACGGAACCCCTGTCCACGGAGCCAGCCACCACTGGGGGCCTGCCCGTGCTGCCCACAGTCCTGGAAACCTCCTCCCTGAAGCCCCGTGTCATGGTGTCCACAGAACTGGCAACCACGGAGGCCCAGACCACAAAATCTGCTACTACAACCGGTCCGACAGTGAACCCTCCGATGGCCCCCGATGGCCAAAGGGACGTCACGACAGCGACCAACAAACGGCACGGAGGCAGCATCAAGCAGTGGGAGGACCAGCAGGCTCTGACCCCCAGGAGCTCGGAGGCCCCCAGACCCTCAGGAGTTCCCGACAGCATCCCCGTGAGGCAGTGCCTGCTGGCCATCCTGGTCCTGGCTCTGGTGGCCACGATCTTCCTCGTGTGCACCGTGGTGCTGGCCGTCCGCCTGTCGCGTAAGAACCACAGGTACCCGGTACGCAGCTACTCTCCCACCGAGATGGTCTGCATCTCGGCCCTGCTGCCCGACGGGGGTGAGGCGCCCAACGCCACCCCCATGGCCAACGGGGGCCCCCCCACCGCCAAGAGTCAGGGCCAGAAGCCAGAGGAGCACGATGGGGATGACCTCACCCTGCACAGCTTCCTGCCTTAGCCCCACAGCCCGCCTGCCATATCCCTCGCAGGCAGCGCGTCACCTGGAGCCACCCAGACCCGACTTCTCTTCTGCAGGGCTAGGGATCTTCTGGGGAGGGGCACTGGCAGCCCCGCCAGGTGGGACCAGGAGGAGCCAGCACCCTGTGCCAGTGGACCTAGATGTAGATGCTATCCTCTCCCACCCTCTGTCGCTTCCCTAAGAGTCCCTCCGCCTACCTGCCCCCACTGTCAGGGACCCTCACCTACCCTCCATTCCTCCTCCACCCAATTGCCAAGGGCAGACAGGCGGGTTGGGGGCGGGGCTCAGGAGTGACAGGCTCCTGGATTTCCGCAGGTTGGGTTTTCTTGGGTGCGTCTCCAGGGAGCCTAGGGTGAGGTCTGAGCCTCTGAGGGCCCCGTGTGGACAAGAACCCATGTGGAGACTCACAGATGGCTTTCACGGTAAATCGGAGCCGCCTACAAACTCTGGGCTCAGGCTAAACTCGAATACGGGCCCCGGTCCCTCCACATACCCCACAGCCAGAGACTGCCCCCATCGCCCAAGACAAGAGAAAGGTTCTTGGGGCGAGCTGAGAGGCCCCAGCTGAGATGACAGCTCAGGAGCCGGCTGCCACTCGGAGCAGAGCAGCGGAGGGGCAACTCAGGGAGGGCTGCCTGATCCCCTCCCTCCACCCCCTTGCTACTGAGAAGGACTGGCCAGCATTCCTGAGCACTGGCGTCTCTGCGGACTAGGCCTTGGATGGTGGGCCCTTCAGCATGACAGATGCCCAGTGCAACGTGGTCCCAGAGCAGAACTGAGGACTACTGTGTCACCAGGACACAATTCCCAGAGAAAGTTCCTGTAAGCTCTTCTGTCCAACATCATGTCTGTATCCCAATCACGGGCTTCGTCCCCCTTCGGCAGCCCGCCTGCAGCCACGACGTAGCCGTCTGCCACCACCATGCTGTTGTGACAGCTTCCTCTCATGTCCCATGTAAGGTCCGGATTCCTGTCCATCTCTGTTAGCACGTGTGAGCTCGTGCTAACAGTCTCCCACATCTCTTTGTCCTGTCTGAGTCTTAATAAATGTGAAGTCCTGACACGGTATTGGGTTTGGGCTCTCTTTTGTCCCCTCAGTCCCTTTCATTTCTCTGCAGCTCCTGAGACCCCACTAGCTCTGAAATGGCAGGCAAATAAACCACTGGCCCATCCTGGCTGCTCTGTTCCGCAACCCCAGCACCCAGTAGCAGCTGCTCACAGCGACACGGTTTCGCAAGTCGACCCAGACTCCTGGCAACCCCCTGTGTGTCGGTGTGGACTTGTGCTTCATAGACTTCTCAGAGGCTGATTTTTTTCCAGTGGTCACCACACCTGTCTTTCAAGGTGCCTCTGGGTGGATTCAAACCTCTGATCTTCCATGCGGCCACTGAGGGTATCCAGTGGCTGTCAAGGAAAGTTTGGGGTTGGCAAACTTTTCCTTAAAGGACCAGGGAGTAAATAGCTCAAGGTGTTGGCACAGCGCTGTTAACCTCGGAGTACACACCTACCCACCAGCACCGCTGTGGAAAGGATTGGCGATCCGTTTCTGTACAGAATGCTGCCGAGAGAAAGACGGAGCCAGTCTGCCCTGTGGAATCTGTTGCCGTGAGTCTGGATGGCAAATGGCTTGGGCTTTGGGTTTTATGGACCACCTGGTCTCTGTGGACATTTCTCAGCGATGGCCCTGTAGTGCTAAGGTGGGCGTGACTGCGTTTCAATAAAACTTTATTTACGCACAGGTGGTGAGCCATATGAGGCCCTGTAACTTGGCAGCTTTCCGATTTGAGCATCAGGGGATCAGCCGTGATCCACGTTGAATGGAATTGTCCTGGCTTTAGCATTGACAGCCCTTTGTCCTGGGAAGCTCCGTGCCGCCGGGCAAACCAGGAAGGTGGGCCACCCGATTTAAGGGACACTGATCCCCCCCACCCCCCGCCTGCTCAAGCATGCATACGGAGCCCTGATGGCTCAGTGCACTACACGCTGGGCTGCTAACTACAAGGTCAGCAGTTTGAAACCACCGGCCGCTCCCAAGGAGAAAGATGGGGCTTTCTATTCCTGTAAAGAGTGACAGTGTCCGAGACCCACAGGGGCAGTTCGACCCTGTGCTGTGGGGTCCCTGAGTCAGCGTCGACTCGATGGCACCGAGTTTGGTCTGGTCTGTGAGCCTGCAGGATGCATCTGCTCACTCCGAATTCACTTCAGCACTACGAGGTGGGCGCTGCCCTTACTCCCATGTTGCAGATCAGAAAGCCACGAGCGAGAGGGGAAAAGGCAGGGGCGCCCCGTCGGTGACCAAGCTGGGATTCACACTGTTGACTGTTTGCCTCCACGCGCCCTCTAGTCCTCTTCAGGGAGGAGAAGCGGAGCGTCACGGCCAATGGGCCCTCTTTGGCAAGGGAAAGACCAGCCCCCCACAACTAATCACGGGTTTGATGGGCACAATTGTACGGTTGAAATATATATATATCTCTATATAGATTATAATAAAGTCATAGAGAGCATGAGAGATAGAAGAGAGATTGAAATGATGGAGTCAGACACATTTCATGGTAGCATGCTCAAATCAGCCCTGCTTGGTGGTCCACGTGGAGATGGGACACCAGAGGGCAGGAGAGAGGGGGAGGGGAAGGAGGACAAGGGGAACAGGAACAGGGGAACGAGGATGAGGAGAGGAAGGAGGAGCCAACGAGAGGCCAAGGCCATAAGGTGACCAGATGTCCCGCTTTTGGCGGGACAGTCCCGATTTTTAACAATTTTTCCCCACGTCCCGCGGCGTTTTAAAAAGTCCTGATTTTGGGAAAGAATGCACGACAAGCTAGGGTATACGGTTTTCGGCTGCCATGTGGCTATTTCACCAGGATATGAGTTTTATCAATGTTGTCCTGCTTTACCAATGTTAAAATCTGGTCACCTTAGCCAAGGGGGCCTTTATTGCTAACCCAGGCCTATATATCTTTGGGGGGAGTGCAAGCCCACTAATTATAGATAAAGACCTATGTCACAGGAATGGGCAGCACTATAGGTTATGCAGCAATGAGAGGGGGACAATCTAGGGATATACACACAACAGGAAGGGGAGGTAATGGGGGTACACATGTGACAGAATGGGCGGATCCTTGATTCATGATGTCACTGAGCAGGTTTGACCTGTCCTCTGGCTCACTATAGAAACCATTATCAGTAGGTGTAAACCCCACCTACAGGGACCAAACCCTGACTGCAAGACTTTAGGGAGAAGTAGCCCCTTATCCTTAACAGCAGGGAGAGGGTCCTACCTGTGGTGGGACCAGACAGTAGTCTGGCAACTGACTGCCTTCAGGGAGGTAACTTGACAATCGTTTACCATTAGCTGCAAGCAGCGTCCTAAATCTAACATATATTTGGGGGAGATGACTTGGGAGAAATCTGTTTCCCACACTCTCTGAGTCATAGCGACCTTGCGGGATGGAAAGTACGGTCCCAGTAGGTTTCCCAAAGCTTTCACCTCCGTGTGCACAGACTGCCACCTCTTGAGCTAGTGTTTTAACCCCCAGGGCTCCTGGGGATAAAGGCAGCTGGAACCTACAGAAATGGCCCGGTTTCGTTCCCGGAGGGGCTAGGGGAAGTTTTTTTGCTTTCCCTTCTAGAAAAAACACCGGCAGTGGCCTCTTTTGGAGGAAAGGTAGGCTCCTGCCTCCAGGGAATCTCTTACGGAGAGAGCACTGGGGTGGGTGCCCTGGGCAGCATGTCAGGAGACAGTGGCTGGGGGCAGGCATGGCAGCCAGCAGAGGTCTAGGGAACAGAGTGGGTGAGGGCGGGGCTGGGGTGGGTGGGAAAGGACCAAGCAGGTTTAGGAAATCCTGCTGGGATAGAAACAGGGGGTGGCAGGCGAGGGGTGTGGGTGTTGATCGGGGAGGGGTGTGGGTGTCACTCTTTGTGGGCTGGGCAGCCCTGGAGAAGGCAGGCTCATGGATTAGAAGGGTACATCCCATACGTCCCTGTTGGGAGGGGACGGGGACATCAAGGAGCGGCAGCTGGGGCTGGGGACCCGGAGGCTAGAGGACTTGGCCACATCAGTTCAGTTTCTGGGCAGGGTGCACGCAGCTCTTGCATCTCTGCGAGGTCCTGTGTAGGGACGCTGGGTGACAGTACAAGTCTGGTCTCCCATGAGTCGGTTGGTGGGGACCCCTCTCTGGGCCAAGGGTTTCGTTTGGCCACAGTGATTAGTGATGGGCGGTGCCAGGAGCCCGGTTGGCACAGTGGTTAAGTGCTCAGCTGCTCAAGGAAAGGTGTGTGGTTCGAACCCACCTGGCCGCTCCCAGGGAGAGCGACCTCACGATCCGCTCCCGTAAAGATTGCAGCCGATGAGGGCAGCCTGTGTGCAAATGTGCTTAATACCGCGGAGGGACGGAGGGATTGGGATAAGAGCCATGAGAGCCCCCAGTGAAAGGATTCGAAAAAAGATTGCGAGTGGGGAAACCTTCTGGGGCTGTTTGACTGTGTCACAACAGGGTCACCAAGGAGTCAGAACTGACTTAAACAAACAAACAAACAAACCCTCACTGCCATTGGTTCTTTCCCAACTCAGCAGCCCTCGAGGTCTGAGTAGACACCCCACCACCACCACCACCACCCCTGTGGGTGCCCCAGACTAGGGGGCTGGTACAGCTCTTATCACCATCCACCCACCCACCCACCCACCCATCCATCCATCCATCCATCCATCCATCCATCCATCCATCCATCCATCCATCCATCCATCCATCCATGTGTCAAGCACATTTATCCATATGTTGCCATCATCATTCTCAGAACATTTTCTTACGACTTGAGCCCTTGGGATCGGCTCCTTAATGAGCGTGGACAGCTCACAGGGATGCGGGTGGGTGCTGGAAGCAGCCGCCAGGGGGCGCCCGCCTCTACCTCTCAAGCCATTGAAGCCCCATCCCTGGGGGAAGGAAGAGGTAGGGGGGTCACTCCGGGAGCCAGGAAAGCAGTCCCTGTCCATAGTCGCTGCCACCGAGGTTTCAGAAGTAAGTGGCCAGGCCTTTCTTCTGAGCGGACTCCAGCCGAACCTTTTGGTCCTCAGCTGGGCAAACTGACCAGCTCCTAGCCCAGGGAAACGCTAGGACGCTAGCAGGGGGGCCCTGAGTCCTGATGATTTGACTGCTGGCCAATTTCCAACCAGTGCCGACTCTGAGCCTGCAGCCACCAGCTGGAGTTGAAGCCCTGATGGCACAAACAGATCAGCACTCCACGGCTCCCTGCCAAGCCGGCGGTTCAAACCCACTAGTGGCTTGCCAGGAGAAAGACGAGGCTGTCTGACAGATGCCCAGCCTTGGAAAACCCTATGGGGCAGGTCTCCTCTGGCCTACAGAAGCAGGATGGACACGCGATCGTACCATCAGGAGGAGAGGGGGCTCTCTACCCCGGGTCACGATGCACAGCCTCGGGGACACAGGGCCAGTTCCACCCCGTCCCACAGGGTTACTGCGAGTGGAATCGACCGGATGACAGTGGGTTTGAGAGTTTACCTTACAGTCCCTGTAAATAACATTCAAGGGCATCTTGGTGTGGTTTGTTTGGTGCGGCCCAGGCAGTTCTGTGTGCATGACAGAAGAAACCACCGCCCGGTCCTGCACTGCCCTCAGAGGTAGCCCCTCCGGATGACACGTCCCAAGTAGGTGCGACGACCTCTCGCCACCCTCTCCTACGGAGCCCTCCGCTTGCACTTCCCCCAAGAGAGACCTGTCTGCTCTCCAGGCTGTCGTTGGCCAGCACTGAGGACACAGAGGAGAGTAATGTGCTGTAAGGCCAATCGGGAGGGGGTGAGTTTTAAGAACGGATGAGCTTGGTCTTTACGGTAGAATGTCAGGCTCTGCGACATTCATTATGGTCCAGTCTACTATTTATTAAAGATCTGCCTCGGCGAATTTTGAATACAGGACAGTGGCCTCCCGAGCCGGGAGAGGCGCTCTGCTGAGCCCATCCGGCAGACCCCTAGCCCCGACCCCTTCATCCACGCGCAGTTCCTGAACTCTCGCCCTCGCAGGTGCTCTCTGAACTATCCCGTGTGAATGCTGCTCGTTTTACAGATGAGGACACCGAGGGTCGGGCAGGTGAAGTCACCCGCCACCCCGGGGCACACGAGGACCTGGGATGCCAAGCCAGGACTGAGTCAAAAAGTCATCCTGGTTTTTACCACGATGTTTCGTTTTCTTGAAAGCTCAGTGGGGTCCTAGGGAAATTCCAAGCCCCAAACTGGCGCCTGCTTGACCTGCCTGGTGCCTGGAAGTCGAGTCCGGGGTGGGGGGACGGCCTCGTTACTAGGAAGGGTGTGACATGTGCACTCAGCCTCGGGCACAACCCGGCCCAGTCCTTGCAGAGACCGCCCAGCAGAGTGCAGCTAGAGGCCAGGGCAGAGATGTCTGGCTGGGGGGCAGGGAGCTGGCATTTCCTGAGCCCTTACTATGGGCTCTGCCCCATGCCACTCTTGGGCCTCACAAGGAACCTTTGAGGTGGGTGCATGCAGTTGTGATCCCATTTTACTGCTGAGGAGACTGAGGCCCCCAGAGCCAGCTCCACCCTGCTACGAACCAGGCTCGGCGGACTTCAGCTCAGCTGGCACAGGAGGAAGGCGTGCAGATGGGATGGGAGGGGGCCACTAAATATACCCATAAACTCTGGGTCTCCTCTCCGCTGGGGCTGCCACCTCTTGGTGAACTTCTCCCACATCTGCTCAGGGGAGGGGTTCTCTAACTAACTCTCTCCAGGTGCCGCCCCTGCCTGCCCTTCAGCTAGGCCCCAGCTCAGCGAGTGCCCACTAGGCCAACGACTGGGCATGGGGGCCTGGTGGTGGTGGTGGTGGTGGTGATGGTGATGGTGGTAATGTGTGTGTATGTATCTTGAGTCTGTCATGTAAGCAGGACAGCCCCCAGTCTAGAGGGGGAGGCAGAGAGGAACCTGCCTGTACCCAAAGGACACTGGGCATGTGTGGCAGGGCCTGAACTTGTCCAGGGGTGCCAAGGTGAGAGGGGTCAGGAACACCATGCTAGCAACTTGAAGGAGACCACGTTGCTGACTGGGTGGCTGAGAGGGAGGAGAGTGTTCTGTGAACCCAGACTGCTTGGGGGACAGGGGGACACTCGGGCGATCAAGCTGGGGAGGTTGGAACAGGCCAAATGAATCAAATCCCCAGGCCGCCAGGTCAGTTCCAACTGGAGCCAGCCTTCTGGCGAGACGGGAGAGCTGCCCCTGGCTGTCACAGTCATGGAAGCAAGCTAACTGCCACATCTGATGAGACCCTAAGAAGGGGCTGGAGGGGCTAGAGCGCTCAATTGCTGTGCCACCAGAGCTCCCAAACGGTGACACACATTAGAGCAGCAGTCCCCTTGGCGAGAGGGAGGACAGGGAGGGCGAGCGGGGCCATGATTCCTCTTGATCTGTGTGGGGCAACATGGGGTCTGTGTAAGAGTGTGGTTTCCCAAGGGGGCAACATTGCCCCCCTGGTGGGGGTGTGAGAATGATCCAGAGGGGCTGGGGGCGGGGCTGCAAAAGCAGGAGACCCGGGGCATCCTGGGTTCCTCTGGGCGGCTACCTCAAAGTCAGCGTCAGCCGTTCGAAACCACCAGCCACTCCTCAGGAGAAAGACGAGGCTTTCTGCTCCCGTAAAGAGTCGCGGTCTGGGAAACCCACAGGGGCAGTTCCACCCTGTCCTGTGGGCGTTGGATCCACTCGATGGCAGGGAGGACTCTTCATCCTACAGATGGACTAGAGCACAAACGTTTTTAATTGGGGAGGGGGGTGAGTCAACACTGAGTCTTGTTTTTATTCCCCTGAAAACGGGGTGGTAAGCCAAATAAGTGTGGGAACCTATGGGTTATGATCTATGTCCACTAAGCATGAAAAATAGAGTCTCAAACAGCGGTTCTTAGCCTGTGGGTCGCGACCCCTTTGGGGATGAAAGACCCTTTCACAGGGGTTGCCTAAGACCAGCCAATAATCTTAGAAACCAAGACACCGCTGCTCTATCCATTTCCAGGTGGGTCTTCCCCCATGCAGATACGCCCACCTATGAGTACCCAGCGTGAAGACTGTTACCCACGCTACCCCATGCTTCCAGACCAAATGTCATTGATTAGTCGTTAGAAATAAATATTTCATAATCTATAATGACATTGTTTTGTGATGAATCACTATGCTTTAATGATGTTCACTTTGTCACAATGAAAACACATCCTGCCTATCAGATATTTACATGATGATTTATAACAGTAGGAAAATGACTGATGAAGTAGCAATGAAAATAATGTTATGGTTGTGGGGGCAGAGTCACCACATGAGGAACTGTATGAAAGGGTCACGGCATTAGGGAGGTTGAGAACCACTGATCTAAAATCAAGCCTCGGGCCAGCAGGTGGGTGCCGGGGCCTGTGGGAGCCCACGTGTGCTCAGGTGAGGGGCGTGTGAGTGTTAAGAGATGCTTCAGCATCTAGCCTGGAGCCTGGGAAGCAGCTGCCCTGGTGGCATAGTGGCTGTCCATTGGTTCGGCTACTAACCTCAAGGTCAAGAGTTCAAAACCTCCAGCCACTTTTCATCACGAGAGAAAAATGAAGCTTTCTCCACCGCCACCCCTGCTTTCCACTCAGTCTCTCCCGAAGAGACAGCTGCTACTGGAGGGAACTGGGAGTGAAAGGGGGCAGGGGGTGTCTTCTACCCAGATCCCCTGTGAATCCCAGCCTTCAGTCCCGCCATGGCTGCTCCCCTGCTCAGAGACTCTCCCCGACTCCCAGGGCTCAACTTCCAAAGAGGTTCCCCGCTTCGCTTCTTCCCTCCCTGCCCATTCCCCTCAGCACCTTGTCTGCCCCAGAGCCTGATTGTGGCCCTCTTCCCCAGATGCACCCCGCACCTCCTCCCTCTCTGCTCTGCACGCTCTCCATCGGCCCTCACACCACCTCTCCCATCCCTCACCCCTAGAGCCCAGCACCCCAGACCGCGGGGAACCTTCCAGCAATGCCTCAGCACCTCCCTTGCTGGGCCCTCCACCCCCCCCCCCCCGCTGCCTCTGAGAGAACCAGACCTCCCTCCGTCCTCACCCCCCAGGTCAATCCACTCAGGGACTTACTCTCTCCACCTGTACAACGTGTCCCATGTCGGTGTCCCCGAGTAGCTACTGCTTGCCTGACCACCCCGCCCACTCAGGAGGGAGCCACACGTGGCAGGGACAGTGGGGAATGTCTTATGATCCCTTTGCGGCTGCAATATTCCACAAACATGTCCCAATCACCTGCTTTGTCTAAGGGTCCCGCTGGGATTTGGAGTACGGGGGCTGAGTCCAATTCCTGCCTGCAAGAATCCCTTCCCTGCGGTCCTTGGGGATTTTTCATTTCCCGGAAGATCTAGGAAGAAGACAAAGGCCGGTCTGATGCCTGGCCTTCTCTCACAGGTGCCACCTTGGACCCCCCAAAACTTGGAATAACTCACTGCCATCGAGTCGATGAGGACTCTTAGTGACCCCACAGGACAGGGCAGAACTGCTCCTGGGAGCTTCCGAGACTCTAACTCTCTCCCAGAGTAGGAAGCCTGTCTTGCTCACTCACAGAGAGGCAGGTGGTTTCGAACTGCGAACCTTGCTGCTAACAACCCGATGTGTAACCATGATGCCACCCCGGCTCCTGTCGAGCCTCACAGTTCCCATCTATGACCACGACGAGCGGGGACCACAGTGGCCACGGCCACCTCGCACGCTGTTGTGCACATCCCGGGCCCAGCCCCTGTTCCGGCCTTCGCCGGCATGCTCCCCAATGATGCCCACCCTGGGGCGGGTCTACTTTAACCCCACAGAAGAGATGGCACCGGAGACGCGAGACACCGAGAGGCTCCGACGTGACCGGCCTGAGGTCACGTAGCTTGTCCAGCAGCAGATGTGGCTTCTATTCTTAAGAAACCCAACGCAGACTTTCTGGGGCCACCAGCCACCCAAGGGTAGCTCCTGACGGAGCCAGCGGGAACTCCCTAAATTCCCTAGGATCAAAGCCAGGCCCTTGATCTGACGCAGCCTGTGGCCGTGGCAGGAGGCTCTGGATGGCAGCTGCTGGGCAGTACCCAGTCTGGTGCCCGCTGGGTAGGGGTGAGGTTCTAGTAGTCAAGAATTGTGATTCCCCCCCCCCCACCCAAATCCTGGCAGCATCTCTGGACACAGCAGGCATCTGGGCCGGTGTGTGGAATATTCCAGCAGCAGGAGAGTCAGTAAAGGGAAATCCCTCTGTGAATGTTGATAAGGACCCTGTAGGACAGACAGAGCTCTCCCCACAGGCTTTCTGGGCTGTCTATGCTGTCCTAGAGGGTCGGTATGAGTTGGATTTGACTGAATGGCATGAGGGCTTCTTTTTTTGTCAGTTCGAGTGTTTTAAGGTTTGGTGTTTTTCTAACGTCCCCCCAATTAAAAGAAGTAAACCATCAGGGTCAGGTCATCCGGTCAGACCAGCAGTTCTCAACCTGTGGGTCGTGACCCCTTTGGGGGTCGAACGATCCTTTCACAGGGGTCGCCTAAGATCATCGGAAAACACATATTTCCCATGGTCTCAGGAACCGAGACGCTGCTCCTCTATCCATCTCCAGGTGGGTCCGCCCACATGCAGATAGGCCCACCTACGAGGACCCGGCGTGAAGACTGTTACCCATGCTTCAAAACAACATTGCATAGATTTGTCATTAGAAATAAATATTTCACAATATGGAATTACGTATTGTTTTGTGATGAATCACTAGGCTTTCATGATGTTCAATTTGTAACAATGAATATACATCCTGCCTGTCAGATATTGACATGATGATTCATAGCAGTAGCAAAGTGACAGTGATGACGTAGCAGCGAAAATAATGTGGTTGGGGGGTCCCCACGACATGCAGAGCTGTAATCAAGGGGGCGGCATGAGGACGGCGGAGTACCACTGGGCGAGATGGCAGGCGCTGTGCAGTCAGCTCCGACTCCCAGCGACCTGACGGACCACAGAGGGACCCCCACGAGGCCCTGCCCCATCCTCACCGTCCTTGTCCTTGGAGCCCGTTGGCGGCCACTGTGTCCATCTACTCACCGAGGGGGTTTCTTCTTGTTGGCGCCGACAACATGTGCGAAGGAGGTGAGACAAAGTCTGCCCATCCTGGCTCCCAGGAGCGCTCTGGCTGGATTTCTTCCCAGACAGATCTGCTGGTTCCTTGCTTGGCAGCTCACAGGACGGCCAATCGTCTTCGCCAGCACCCTCGTTCAAACGCACCGGTCCTTCCTCCGTCTTCCTCATTCCATGACCCACTGTACCGTGCAGACGAGGCCGGGGAACAGACCAGGGCTGGGCTCTGCACACCTCAGTCTTTCAAGAGACATCCTTGCTCTTCAACCCTCTGAAGGAGCTCTTGTGCCGCAGGCTTTCTTTGGGGGCATAGCGTGGTACGTGTTGGGCTGCTAACTATGAAGTCAGCGGTTCAAGCCCACCAGCAGCTCCGTGGGAGAAAGATGAGGCTGTCTGTTCCCGAGTGGTTGGCTGTCTCGGAAACCCACGGGGCAGTTCTGCTCCATCCTATAGGACCGCTATGTGTCGGATCCAACTTGATGGCAGGGAGGTAACAAGGAAGTAGCGACCCCCCCGCCCCCCGTCCCCCGGAAACCACTCATGTCACTTCTTCAAAGCGGCCTCTCGTAGTCCCGCTGTCCTCTGGGACAGTCTTAGGTCCCTTCCAAGGTGACGACGGGCCTGCAGTGGCCTTGCTGATCTGTCAGATTGCTTGACAAGGTGCTGAACTCTCAGTCCCAGCACCGTGCCGGCATGCAGTGGGACTTCAGCAGCTTTGACTGGATGCCTGTTGGAGGGAGGGGTGGGAGGTGTGAGCGTTGGGGGGTATAGCAGCCTTGCAGAAGTGACAGGAGGCTGCGGGTGAAGGCAGTGGGGCCCAAGTTCGAATCCACATGCCACAGCTTATGAGCCGTGAGAGGCAAGGAACCTGCTGACCCTTGAAATTTGGGCTTTCTCACCTGTGAGAGTGGGCTTACCAGGCTGGTGGGAGAGCCGCTGCTCCAGTGCCGGGTGCTGCCCAGTAGGCCCCAGCTGGCCCCTGTCTTGGGAGGGCGTGCCTGGTTGCCAACAGGTGCGGAGCATCCGATAGGCAGCAGCCCTCGGCCCCCAGCCCAGTGGTTCAGGGCTGCAGACCCGCCCTGGTGAGCTCTGTCTTTGGGCCTAAAATTAGCTCACAAATTCCTGAGCTGCCTGGCCCTGTGCTTCCAGAGACAACGCAAACCAGATGTTTCCAGCTGTCAGAGCACCCCCCCCCCCTACCGCAGCGAGCCAAGTGTCCTGGCCTGGCTCTCAGGAGTCAGCTGGGGTTCAGTAGCTCTCCAACCCTCAAGACCCGAGGCTAGGTGGCAGTGGGGCAGCGGTGGGAGGCCAGAGGAAGGCCAGCCCCCAGACTGGGGCTCACGTGACTTCAAATATTGGGGGCACCCCTCCAAAGAGTCGAGGGAATCCCTCCAAAGAATTGAGATTTGGGGAGCACTCCTTTAAGTAGTGTGGGTCTTCTCACAAAGATTTGGGGGAACCCCAAGAATCAGGAAGCACTCCTCCATGAAGATTGGGGGCACCCCTTCAAGGATTGAAAAGCACGTTTCCAAGAATTCAGGGAATACCCCTCCAAGTTTGGGGGGCCAGCTCCACAAAGATTCGAGGCCACCCCACCAAGAATCCAGGGCCAACCCTTGCTGACAGATCAGGCTGAGCAGGGGCGGCTCTGTCCTTTTCTGTGCAGTAGCTCTGCCCAGCTACCTGAGGGTCAGGGCTGCCCGGGGCCACCTGCATGCAGATGTCACTGCTGGTGTTCGTCTGGGGAACCCAGGGCTCCCGGGAAGTCAGAGGGGATCCGCAACTCCCCCACCCCCTCCCCTTTACAGAAGAGGACACTCAGCCCCACAATAGATACCCACCTTGAAGTAGCAGCACCCAGACTCCTTGAAGGGCAGGAGGGCTTGGCTCCTCCTGGATAGTGCCCCATCCCTTCCCTTACCTGGTGGGTGGGTCTGGATGGGGTGGGACGCCCTGGCCTGGTGGAGGAGCCTGGCTTTTGCAGCTGCTGGGAGGAGGTGGCCCCTGGAGGGCACTGTAGAAGAAGCACAGTCCCCTCTCCAGAGTGGGCCCCACAGCTGTGTCCTAATCAGGGCCAGTCAGAGTGTATGGGGGGGGTGTGTGTGTTAGGAGGGGCTTAACACACCTGGGCAGCTGTGGTTGGTCCTCTGGTAAAAGTCCAACCCCCTTTAAGTGTCAGCTGAGGCTCTGGACCCCAGCCCCTGTCCTCTCACTACCCTGCTCCCCGCCCCCCTCCCCCCCTACCCCACCCCAACACCGCCCACAACCGGAGCAGGCTCTTTACCACCCCCTGCTCCACCAGGTGCCCCTGCCCTTTCCACTCACCATCCTCCCCTCTGCCTGAAGCCCTCACCCCAACTCACTCTAGCCCCCTTCAGGTCTCTGCTTGGAAGGCCACCTTCCTGAGCCTCAGTCAACAACCTTGCCTGCGCAGTGGGCTCGGCACCTGTCTCTGCTCCCCTTCCCACCTCTAGCAGGCCATCTCTGTGCTGCCACCTTCTCTTTTCAAATGGCCTGTCCCCATCCCTAGCAAGCAAGCGGGGTGGGAAGGGGGTGTGTGTGTGTGGGGGAAGGGGGCAGGAGGGGCCTGGTGGGGAACAGGAGAGAGGAAGACAAGATGGAGAGAGAGGGAGGGAGCGGGCATGGGGAGGAGAGAGAGAGAGAGAGAGAGAGAGAGAGAGAGAGAGAGAGAGAGAGAGAGAGAGAGAGAGAGAGAGAGAGAGAGAGAGAAAGAGAAGGAAGAGGAGGAGGAAGAGGAGGAGGAGGAAGAGGAGAGTAATCAGCAGTGGTGTCTGGTGGGCACAGCCTGTAAAGTAGAATGAGGGACCAGAGAGCAGGACTGTGGGGGCCTTACCTGTGCGCGCCCCGACACCTCTGGGCCTTCCCTGTTCTCTCTCACCAAGACCCTGCTCTTGTTTCCCCCACCCCCCACCTGCTCACAACCAGCCTGGCGTCCTCTCTACCTGCTGCAAAGGGTGCTGTCGCCACCCATCGCCCCCACTCACCCTCGTGATGCCCAGGAGACTCCTGGAGCGATGACCTCTGCCCCCACTCCTCCCACCCCAGCCCGGCCAACAGCAGGGTGGTCCCCATAATTGCATTCCCACTCGTGGGCTCCGGAAGCCCTTGGAATGTAAATATTTACTCCAGGACCTGCAGTTGGCCCGCCACTGGAGGCCGGAGGCCCCTCCAGCCCTCAGCCTACTGGACAGCTCCCCACCCGCCCAACCAGGGAAGATTTGGGGCTCACATATGTTCTAAGAAACATGTCTACTGTCACCGCTGACGTGAAATGCACCAACCTTACGTGGGCAGCTTCCAGAAGGTTCTGGAATCCTCTCCGCAGCCCATTCCATGGAACCCCATGGAAATGGAATTCTGTGGGACAGGTTCGCCTCTGGCTGTTATGAAGGTGGGATGCTGTTTCATTCCCTGCGGAGCTGACCCGGGACCCTGAGCAGCACAGGGCACTGCTTCAGTGTGTGACCGGTCTCAGCTTCTGCTGCCCCTGCGACCCCCACGGCTATTTCCAGGTTGGGGTGATTGTGAAGGAAGCTGCCATAGGGCTGTGGTGAGGTGCCAAGGAGCCGGTTCTGACCCACCGTGACCCGATGTGCCGCAGAATGAAACACGGGCCGGTTCTGCGCCAGCCTCAACCTTGCTCTTAAGTTTCAGCCCACGGTTGCAGCCCCTGTGTCCATCCATCTCTCTTTCCCTGCCCCTCCCCTTTACCAAGCATGATGTCCTTCTCCAGGGACTGGCCTCTGCTGACCACATGTCTAAAGTCTATCAGACGAAGTCTCGCCATCCTGACTTCTAAGGAGGAGATTCCGGCCGTGCTCCTTGTGAGAGAGATTGGTCTGTCCTTTGGGCAATCATGGCACTTTCAATACTCCTCAGTAGCACCGTCATCCCAGTACATCAACTCCTCTTCCATCTTTCCCAGCCAATGTCCAACTTTCACTTGCATAGGAGGTGATTGGAAAGACCCTGGGTTGGGTCGGGCCCCCTTGAGATGTCAAAGGAACATCCTTTGCTTTTCAGCACTCTGTAGAGAGCTTGGGCAGCAGACGGACCCAGCGCAGAGCATCCTTTGATCTCTCGACCGCTGCTTCCATGAGCATTGACCGTGGAGCCAAGCAAGATCCTCGACAACTATCTTTTCTCCATTTGCATGGTAGTCCCCAACGGGGCTTGTGAAGATTTGGGTTTTCCGCCCGGAAGGCTGCAGCCCCCCCCCCCCCGATTGTCATCAGCAAGGGCTTCAGACCCTCCTCCCTTTCAGCAAGCAGGGTTGTGTCACCTGCGCATCACAGGCTGTTCATAAGCGTTCCCCCGATGCTGATGCCCATTCCTCTTCCTCCTCGAATCCAGTGTCTCTGAAGATTTGCTCAGCGCTCACATTGAACAAGTATGTCTCTGACACACACCTTTGTGGATGTTAAGCCACGCGGTGCGCCCTGGTTTCTGTTCGCACCACTGCCTCTTGCTCCACGCACATGGATGGGCACGCCGCGCGGACACAATGAAGCGTTCTGGAATTCCCGTTCTTTGCAAGGCTAGCCATGGTTTGTGACGGTCCACACAGCTGCTGGGTGCGGTTCTCGCTTGGACATGCGCTTTCCTGCTCCTGAGGGAAAAATCTGGAGGTGGGGCGGCTGGGTCAGACAGGCAACATCTCGTTAAGTTTATTTAAAAAAACACAAAACACTGCCAGACCATTTCCCCCAAGTGGCTGCATCCGTGTCACCCACCCCCGCTCCTCCAGCAGCAGGTGGGTGTTCTGGCTGTTTGCTGGCAGTTGGCGGCTGGGGTGGGGGCGATGAAGCGATTCTGGAAATCAGTGGGGAGGTGACTTGGAGTCACAGAACGCCAGGGTTTGAAGGAGCTTGATTCTCCGTCCCTGCAAGGCTCTGGTCGCCCAGAGTGAGGGGCAAGCCTGCTGCTGCTGTGGGTCTCCCGATATCTTCTCTCAAACGGTTTCTTAGGTGAACAGATCAGCCAAGGGGCCCAGTGCCAGGCCTTTCCCCATCTGGGGCCTCCACATTTGCTGTTCCCTCTGTCCCGGAGGCCCTTCCTCCTGCCCTTTGGGTGGCAGCTTCCTCTTGTCCTGTACGTTGTCAGCTCAGTCTTCTCTAGGAGCGGCTATCGCTGACCTCCGTCGCTAAGATAGCTGCCGGGTGCCTGCAATCACACCCAACATCCAGTCCCCAGCTCACTCTCCTTTCTATTTCCTTGAGAGTTGACTCTCGTGCCTAATGTTGAGTTACCTGTTGCTCACCTGGAAGCTCCTGAAGCAGGGGCCTCTTCTGCCTTATTTCTGCCTGTCTTCCCCTGAAAAGCCACTGGTCAGCAGCCATTAAGTGAATCAAGGCACAAAGGAATGATGTCCGGGCAATCTGGAGTTCAGTTCCCATCTGCAATATGGAACCAGTATCTTCCCGTTGGCTGGCGAATTTATGCTGAGTGTGTACGGTGTGTTCACCATCAGGGATAGAAGAACAGAAAAGGCCCCGATCTTACCCACAGGCAGTTCACAGTCTACAGACAGCTGGACAGATAAAACAGCTAGATAGACAGTTGGACAGCTTGATAGACAGATGGAGGATAGATGGATGGATGGGTGGGTGGGTAGATGGATAGGTGAATTGGAAGGATGGATGGATGAATAGATGGTTAGGTGGGTGGATATTTGGATGGGTAGATAGATAAATAGATAGGTAGGTGGATGGATGGGTGGATGGATGGATGGATGGATGGATGGATGGATGGATAGGTTGGTGAATAGATGGATGAATATGTGGATGGATGGGTGAGTAGGTAGATGATTGGATAAGTAGATAGGTAAGTAGATAGGTAGGTGGATAGATGGATGATGGGTAGGTGAATGGATGGATGGATAGGTTGATGGATAGGTGGATGAATAGCTGGATGGATGGGTGAGTGGGTAGGTGAGTAGATAAATGGATGAATGGGTAGGTAGGTGGATGTATGTATGGATGTATGAATTGATGGATAGCTGGTAGATAGATGGATGAATAGATGGATGGGTAAACGAGTGGGTGGTTGTTGGATAGGTAGATAGGTAAGTGGATGGATGGATAGATGAGTGGGTGGATGTTTGAATGAGTAGATAGATAGGTCAATGGTTGGATGGGTAGGTGTGTGAGTGGAGGGACAAACAGACAGGCAGGCAGGTAAGTAGGTAGGTGGTTGTCACTGATGGATCCTAACTCACAGTGATGTCTACACAGCAGAACAAAATGCTACCCAGTCCTGCATCATCCTCAGGATCACTACCATGTTCAAGTCCACCTCTGCAGCCACTGTGGGGCCAGTCCACCTCACTGAGGGTCTCTCTTACCCTTGTCACCACCACCATGTTGGCCTCCAGTGAGGGAGCCATTCTGATGAGGGGTCCACGGAAAGCAGCCTGTTGTCATCCATGTTTTTCACTGGACACTGATCATGAGGCCTTGGTCTTGAAGCTCTGCTGAATCCTGTCCCATCATGGGTAGGTGCTGCTATGTGAGATCCTGGTGATAGGGCTTCCAGCACCACAGCAAGAAGCAAGCCACCAAGGTAGGACAGGCTGACAGCTGAGTGGTGGTCACAGTCCAGCAAAACCCAAACCCAACTGTGTTCATCTGGGTAGACTAGAGACACAAATTCAGACACGTGTGTATAAGAAAGAGCTTTATATAAGGAGTAATTGTACATTAAGAAAACAGCCCAGCCCAGTCCAGATCAAGTCCTTACATCCAATATTAGCCCATATGTCCAATACCAGTCTGTAAATTCCTCTTCAGACTCATGCAATGATGCCAAGTGCAGGAAGATCACAGGCCGGTGGGTGGAAAGTCCTGTGGATCCAGTGGTGGTTGGTGGAAGCATCTCAGTGCTGGCGTAGGTCTCCACGTGGTTCCTCCAGCTCCAAGGTTCTGGCTGCCTTCAGCATAGCCCTGTGTGGCTTGTCAACAGGGATGTTTGCCAGGGAGTGAGCATGTGTCCTGCTTCCAGCAAGTTATTTATCTCCTTCGTGCCTCCAGATGAGGTCATCAAGCTGTGGCCTGATTGACAGACTCAACTCCACCCCTTCACTCTTCACAGTCTCAAGTTGACACCAGATGATGTAGCTGCCACACCAACCCGACTCGAGAGCCCAGGGCAGAAGCGCAGCTGCGGGTTCCTGAGGCCGTAATCTTTATTGGAGCAGATTGCTTCCTCTTTCTTCCAAGAAGCGGCTGGTGGGTTTGAACCACCAACCTTGTACCTAGCAGCCCAAGCCTAACCCACAGTGCCACCAAAACTTCTACAATCTAGAGCAGTGGTTCTCAATCTGTGGGTCACGACCCCTTTGGGGGGCCACCGACCCTTTCACAGGGGTCGCCCGATTCATCACAGTAGCAACATGACAGTGATGAAGTAGCAACGAAAATAATGTTAGGGTTGGGGGGGGGTCACCACCACATGAGGAACTTTATGAGGAAGGTTGAGAACCACTGGTCTAGAGTATAGATTCCCAAGCCGATTTGGCCTACTGCCCCTTTTCAGAAAGGCAAAACCCCAAAAACTCCGCTACAAAACACATTTGTTACATGTAGACACCCATCTGGGAAAATCTGTCATATCTGCTTCTACAGCCCCCCTGGATCATGCCAGCGCCCCCCAGGGGTGGCATCACCCACTTTGGGAAACACTGGGTGGCTGCCACACAGCTAAACAAGTGATTACAGCCCAGCACAGCCAATGCTCTAAGGGGGGTGTCAGGGGGTGCAGGCTGGGGGACCCTGGAGAGCTTCCTGGAGGCGGTGACGGCTAAAGTACAGCATGCGTAGAGGTGGTCAGGCATGGCGGCGAGCATGGAGAACGTGCTTCTGGCAGAGGGGCCCTAGGCAAAGGTGCCAGCGCTTTCTGCCTCATTCATTCATCCATGTCCTGTGCTGTCTGGCACAGCTGTTGGCATGTGCAGCCGTGTACTAAATAGCTGTACAATGAGCCAACATGCTTAGCTTGCAGATGGAGAAACTGAGGCCCGTGAGGCTTCTCAGCCTGCCTGGAGCTCTGGCCTGCTGGCTGAGGCAGACTTGCCTCCTGGGCTGCCGGCTGGGTAGATCCTCCCCGGGTGTCTCTGAAGGCAACAGAGCCTGTGGTGGGCCCTGGCTCCAGGGCTCTGCAGCCACATGAAAGACCAGGGCTATTTTTGCCCCAAGGACAGGCCCCAGTGGCCTGCGTAATTACAAAGGACGCCGGGCCCTTGAGCAGGCTGGAGCTGAGGGGCTGCTGTGGGCAGGAGGGGTGGCCAGTTGCCAGCTCCAGGGCCTGATGGTGGAAGAGCCTGGCAGAGACCTGAGGGTTTTCCTGCCCCCTCCCTGCCTCCTCCTCCTCACACAGGGCAAAGACCGTGGCTGCTAACTGCAGTGGGGTTGCTGCGACCCTCTAAGGCTGGCGGAGACCCTGGCACTCCTCCTTGCCACTGACCTGGTCTCACCTCTTGGAGCCATGGCCATGCGGGCCAGGGGGCATCCTGGGCCCATGACGAGTCTGAGGACTGAAGGAAGGGATGAAGAACCTGTGCAGTTGGACAGGAGAAGCTGCGTGAATTTGGAGCTTGTCACATCCTGGGAACATGAGCACTGGGGACAGAGTGGTCAAGGTCACTCTCATGGCCAGCAAGCGTTGATGGAGCACCTTCTGTGTCCTGGACCCTGCCCCTCTGCTCCTGCTTCCTCAGTGCCCCTCCTCATCTTCCAGAGCTGCCGCCCTTACGAAGGCCCGCTCCCTGAGCCCCAGGACCAGACTAGCCCTCCTGGCAAGTGAACCCAGGGCCCTGTGATCACATCAGTCACCCATGAGTCCATGTTGCCATTAGAGATTCATTTGCTTACCTAGTGACCGCAGCTGTCCCCTCCACGCTGTGTGTACTTGTCACGGCCTCCCCAGGCCTCACGCTGGGCTGGGTACAAAGCACATGCTCAGGAAGTGTTTGCAGAATGAATGAAATGTAGGGCTGGCAGCCTGGCTGCAACCGGAACATCCAGGAGGGCAGTCCCTGGCCGGTGTCTGTCCGGGTCAGCCCCACGTTTAACGACAGCCCAGAGACGGTCAGCTCTTTGTTCGGCCCCACACAGGGTTTGAGACCCGGCAGAACTTTCAGACTCAAACTCACTGCCAAAGGAGTCGCTGCTGTTCCTGGTGACCCTGCAGGGCAGGGCAGAGCCGTCCCTGTCGGTTTCTGAGACGGTAAGACTTTTTCTTTTCTTTTTAATCCCCGGAGATGATAACTCTTTGGGAGTAGAAAGCATTGTCTTTCACCGTCAGAGCAGCTGGTGGTTTCAAACGCCTGACCTTGGAGAGAGCAGCCTAGCGTGTAACCACAACGCCACCAGGGCTCATCGGCTGAACTTTAGGAGGCTTTTGTTGTTGTTGTTGTCAACCAGGGACTGACATAACTGAAGCTGTGTACTCAGATGGGTTCGATGCTGGGTTTAGGGAAGAAAGAGATTGGGGAGAGGAGACAGGGTCTGGAGGCCCTTTGCTGGGGCCTCTGCTGTGGGGCGGGGCCCACAGGCCTGTGGGGTCCCCCCCACCCCAAGACACTCTGATCCTGCGGCTGCGTAGAAGCAAGGACTCTGGCGTCCGTGATGCTGTTGGCGCCTGGGTAAGCCAAGGCACCGTGACTACCCATTTCCATGGCTGCGAAATGGGCTTCAGTTACCCATTTGCCTCCCCTCCAAGCCCCAGCTATGGAAGGCCCCTGGGTGCTTGGGACCCTCCTCCATGCTGTGTGGTGGCTGTTGGCGGTCCCTGAGTCGGGGCAGTGACTCTCGGCCACCCCACCTGTGCAGCCTTGGACTTGTCCTGAGGGTCTTCCAGGTGCGGCTCTTGGGAAGCAGGTGGTCAGAGAGCAGACCGCTCTGGGCCTTCTCAGATGCCTCCCGCCTCCCAGATGGACAGCACGCCGAGCCTTCAGCGTGGTGCCCTCTGCCTGCCCTTTGTCCACTGCTCACAGCCGCCAATGCCACGGACAGCTGAGGTTCCCTTCCTCGCTGGAAGGGCACTCTCCCTCCTGGGGTCTCCGAAGCCCTCGGCCGGGTTTCTTTCCTGCCGCCAGCCCCGTGCTGTTCTGATCGGTTTAAAAGCTGTTTTATTGCAACGTAGTCCCGCATTGCACACCGTTCGATGGTTCATTCATATCAAGAACAGTTCAAAGTCATCGCCATCGTCAATTTTAGAACAGTTTCTTTTTTCTTGTTCTTGGCTTCCTTTTTCTCCCCAGCCTCCCCTGCCGTATGGACCCCCAAGGAACCACTAGACCAGGGACGCTTCTTATCCTTCAACCTCTCCTGCATTTCACATACCGGAAAACACAGAAACCGAAAGAGCTAACAACAACAGCAAAACACCTCACTCGTAAAGCAAGCGGAACATATTAAACGCTAGACCAACTTCACACTGGGTCCAAAGGGAGATCTGAGGATAAGGTGTTGAATCTTGACCCAACAGTGCCTGCAATCGCCCTCATTCTCCTGCTGAATCCACACGTGTTTCCTTTCCACTTGTGTTTCTAAACGGAAACAACTTTTTTTTAAAAAAAGGGAGATCAAATACGATATTACATTTTAACGTAACTAGACCTGCTATCATCGTCTCTACAAAGGTCTCTGTCTGATGACCAGAGGGGGTTCGCCAGATCAGTGGTTCTCAACCTTCCTCAGGTTCCTTCATGTGGTGGTGACCCCCCAACCATAACATTATTTTCGCGGCTACGTCATCACTGTCGTTTTGCTCCTGTTAGGAATCAGGCGACCCCTGTGAAAGGGTCCTTTGACCCCCCCCAAGGGGTCGCGGCCCCCAGGTTGAGAACCTCTGTGCCAGAGGCTAATCTATGCGTGCAGCTCTGTGCTCTGGTGTGGTGTCCACGTGGGCCTCGCATGGCCCTGCACACGGGAAGGGCACACATGAACCTGTGTCCTCCTGCACTATTGGATTCCTCAGGTCAGTCGGAGGACCCGGGATGGCCCAACCTCTTCCCCCATCTCTGAAATGGGACCGTCAGTTCTAGGCGGGAGACCAGAGAGTCAGAGTTTTCCCTCCACCCCCACGCCTGGGGAAACTGAGAGCTGCAGAAGGGAAGGGACCCACAGGGCCCCAAGCAAGTGTCCACACTCAGTCCCCTGCCTGAAGTCTTGCCTCGGGCCTCCCCGAAGCCCTTGACTCCCCACGCTGCCCCCGGGGCCTCGGAAACACTGAGTCACCTTGGGAGCCAGGGACCTGGAATTTTCTTGGTGGCTTCCAGGACTCCCAGATCTAAGCGGGAGGGGCTCCTTGGGGTGCGGGCAAATGGGGGCAGGATCCAGGCTCGGCCCTGGGCGCTTGTCCTGGGACAGCTCTGCAGGGCCACCAAATGTGCTCTGAAGAAGCACCAGGGTTGGGGGCGGGGGCGGAGGGGGGTGGGGGGCAGGGGCAGAGTTGGTGTTTCCCCAGCAGAGGCTTGGAGGGGCTCCTGCGAGCGGGTGAGCGGGAGGGTGGGCTGCTGTGTGGGCCCAGCGCAGCCCCACCCCCTCCCGTGTCCCCACCCCAAACCCTCCTAATGCAATCCAGCTGGCCCCGGGCGCACGCAGGGGCGGGCGGGAAGAGGGGGCAGGGCCGCGGGGAGGGAGTGTGCAGGCACAAGTTTAGAGCAGGCAGCGGGCAGACCCATCTGCAGGGCCGGCTGTCCCCCAGCTCCACCTGCGGAAGTTCCCAGCCTGTGCGAGGAGGTAAGTCCTGGCCCCTGGCTGACCAGCCCCGGGGGCTCCCTGTCCTGAGAGCCAGGGGTGTCTAGGTGTTTAGAGACTGGAACAGTGGGAGCAAGTCAAGCCAGGGGTGTTTTAAAGCATGAGGGTGGTGGTGGTGTGTATGATGCAGCTGGGCCTCTGTATCCCTGTTGATGTGCTGTTCCTAGAGAGTGTGGGGTTTGTACCCGCGAGTTGTGTCCCTTGGGGACGTTGCGGCCGAGTTGGGGTGCCTGTGTGTGTGTGTCTGCTGCCGCGGCTTGCACCCAGAGAGGAGGGGATTGTGTCTGCAGGTCTGGGTGTCGTGTGTCCACATTTCGGCTGTGTGTCTGTCTGTGGAAGGGAAGGGAAGGGGTTCAGCTCTCAGGAACCCCTTCCTGCCCCACGACTCCCATCTGAGGCCCCCAGGTCTGTGTCCTCCACTGGCCCCAGGATACCAGGACAGTGCAGTCCAGGTCCCTCCACCCACCAGGCCCCCCCAAAGCCACTAATTGAAGCCAGGTTCTTCGCTGGCTGCCCAGCCCCCTCTGGCCACCAGCCTGCCTGTGGTCCACATGGGACTGCCCTTCTAGCCCCCCACCCCCTTATGTCTAGGGGAACCCAGGCTTTGGGGGTTAATTTGCATTCACCTGCATATTAATGACCACCAGTGGGACCCAACTTTTTAAAACTCTTAACCCAAAGATGGATCCTGAAGAGAGGCAACTGGTCTTTGGGGAAGTCCGGGGTTGCCTCTGACCCACACCTACAGTGTCCCGGCCCTGCCGTGTCTTGTCCAGAGGCCAGTCAGGCAGCCACTCTCTTCGATTACTGATGGGGAAACTGAGGCACAGAGCGGTGAGAGGGCTGGGTGGTGACTTCTGGAAACCTAAGCTGCCCTCTCTCTGTCCAGGACTCTGACCTGCTGGACCACCTGGGGTGGCCATCCTGTCTCTGGGCCTGAGTCCTCAGGTAAAACAGATTCCAAATCCCTGGAAAACTGTAAGACTTAGGGGGCTGACCGAGACTGGGGCAACAGGATTCCATTTTTTCCCAGATGGAGCTGGAGGACCTGGTGGGCAGACTGTCCTGAAGGGTTATTTCCAAGCTGAGGCCTCGAGGGCCCAGGGACTCGGCCCTCATGTAGACTTCTGGGCGCTGGCTGGCTGGGTGGAGGGGGGTTGCCTCTCCAGGGAGGAAGATGGGGTTCAGGGCCCTCAGGACCCCTTGTGAAGTTTTAAAGAGCCAGGAATAATTTATGTGGGCTGGGGAACCGGGGTGGACTTCCTGCATCCCCTACCCTGACCCCGAAGCTCTGGGCCCTGTGCATGTGTGTATGTGTCAGTGCAGTGTGGCGTGTCAAAGTGTGCGGGTGAGCTGTATGGTGCAGGTGATGTGTGTAGGGTGTTGACCGGCATGTGTGATGTGTGCCTGGTGTGTTGTGTCTGAGGTGATTCTGATGTGTGTGATGTATAGGGTATGTGCTGGTGTGTGTGATGTGTGTGCAGTGTTTGTGGGTGATGCGTTCTGTTGTGTGTGGTGGTGGTGGTGGTGTGTGTGTGTGTGTGTGTGTGTGTGTGTGTGTGTTTCCAGATTCTTCAGGGACCAGAGCCGAGGCACCTCCCGTCTGTGGAGGAGGGTAACAAGAAGACAAGGTCCTGCCTAGTGAGCCCGAGGGCGGGCAGGCGGAAGAACTCCTCAGAGCAGGGATCCAGCCGCTCCTGAATTCCATCTTTCCTCTGGGAGAGCTTCCCCGCAGCGGGCGCTTTCTGAGCTGCTTCTAGTCTGATGCTGACAGCTCAGTGAGGCCCCTCACCCTCCCACCGCAAGTCACAGAAGGGGACCGTCTGGGGAGCTAGAACGCCAGGGGCCGCCAACTTCCTGGCTGGCACTGTGGCCTGGCCTTACTGCTGCTGCCCACGCAGGGCTTCGCTGGGAGCCTTTCACAATCGTCCTTGAAGAAACCCGTCTGGCCCACGGCCGGCTCCATGGTGAGAAGGTTCAGCTGCCTCTGGATTTGAGGTGGAAGGGGTGTGTGTGTGTGCCTGTCTGTCTGTCTGTCTGCAGGACAAAGTGCAAAGGTGTCTGAGGGATCTTTGAAGCAGCAGAGAGGGCCGGGCTGGTGGCTCCCCACCTCTCAGACTCAGCTCCAACCGACTAGAGACATCACCAACTTTCCTGAGCCGGCCCTGGGCGCTCTGAGTGAGTGTGTGGTGTGTATGTGCACTAGGAGTGTGTGCATGAGTGTGTCTTGTGTGTGTGGTGTGAGTATGTGTGATGGCAATGTGTGTGACTGATGAGAGGCGTGTGTCCGGGTATGATGTGCAGGAGTGTGCCTGGGCATGTGTATGGTGTGTGTGTGTGTGTGTAATGTCTTATGAGTGCAGTGAGTGTGTGGTCTATGTGTGTGTGTATGTGTATGGTCTATAGGCGCATGTGGTATGTGTGTATGTACATTATGAGGGAGTGGTGTGTGCGCACGAGTGTTTATGTGTCTGTGTGTGGTGTATGTGTATCATGAATGTAGTGTGTTTGGCATGTATGAGTATGGGTGGTGTTTGTGAGTGTGATGTGTGTATGTGTAATGAGACTGTGTCTGATGTGTGTGTGTGGTGTGTATACTATGAACGTAGAGCGTATGGTCTATATGAGTGTGTATGTATGTGATATGCATGTACATGCATGAGAGTAGCATGTTTGGTCTGTATGAATATGTATGTATGTGTGTGGTGTGTGCATTGAGTGTAGTACGTGTGGTCTATATGCGTGTGTGTGGTCTGTATGAGTCTGTGTTTATGTGGTACGTGTGTCCGTACACGAGGGTAGCATGTTTGGTGTGTATGTGAATGTGTGTGGTGTGTGTGTATCATGAATGTAGTGCGTATGATATGTATGCGTATGTGTGGTGTTTGTGAATGTGGTGTGTATGTGTGATGAGACTGTATTGTGTGTGTGTGTGTGTGTGTGTTAAGTTGTATGTGTGAGATAGAGGACCTAAAGGCCCCCAAAGGGCTGTCCCCAGCTCCTGGGGCCCTGGGTCCTGGCAGGGCCAGCAGGAGGAGGGGCTCCCAGGGCCTTGCCTGGTTGTCACCAGCCTGTGGGGAGAGCTTGTGTGTTGGAACGCCTGGCTCCCTGTAACTGCGGCCCTGAGGGATGTATTAATCAGCAGGCTGTCTGGCCCAGACGGGGTCTGGGGGTTCAGGCTGGGAGCAGGCTGGGGCTGCGAGGCGAGGGGCTCATCTGGTTCCCATCTAGTGCAGTCGGCGGTGGGAGGGGCCAGCAGCTCCAACTTTTTGTCTTTGGGCCTCTAAGAGGCCAGGGTTCCCCCTGCCTGCAGGCCGTCTCTGGGGGAGGCTCTCACCCTGGGCACCTCCAAGGGGCGAGGGACAGAGGGAAAGCTCTAGGCTGGTGAGCATCAGAGCCGGCCTGCCCCAACCCCCAACCCTCCCCACCTCCACGCAGGCGTCTGGAGACCCCGGACGAGGGGACGGGCCCTGAGGTTCTCTTCCAAGGCAAGTGGCTTAGCTCTTCTGCGAGATGGAGATAATAACACCTGGAGAGGGTAACCCCCTAACAAGCCTCATAAAGTCTAGTTCACGGCCACTGAGTGGATTCTGGCTCAAAGCGCCCCTGGAGGACAGAGAGGAACTGCCCCTTGGGCTCCCGAGGTTGGGCATCAAGAGAACGGGTGTGCGCCCTGCTGACCTGGGGGCCAGTAGTTCCAATGTGTCACCCACGACACCCCCGGGGAATCCTTGTCTGGCACACGGTAACTGGTCATTAGCCAACCCACTGCTGCCTCGCCCACGCCCATGCGGGGCGAGCCCTGAGAGCCCCCAAGAACAGTGCCCGTGTGGTTTGGAAGTCAGTCGCTGGGTCTTTGTTCCCGGGTCCCTCTGGGTGGACGCCCACAGTCGGTGTTCCTATTAGCAGACAAGCACAGAGCCATTGAAAAACAAACAAAAAACCCCGGGCCCTGGAGACACGTAATCTCAGAGTGACTTTAGAGGGCAGAAGGGCGTCTTCTGCTTTTTTAAAAAAAACTTCCTTCCTTCCCTTTTTCTTTTTAAAATCATTTTATTGGGGGCTCGTACAGCTCTTATCCCAGTCCATCCATCCACTGTGTCAAGCGCACTTGTACATGTTGCCATCATCCTTTCAAAGCGTTGACTTTCTACTTGAGCCCTGGGGATCAGCTCATTTCTTCCCTCCCTCATGAACCCTCGATAATTCATAAATTATTATTGTCATATCTTATACCGATGACCACAGTCTGCCTTCACCCCATGTTTCTGTTGTTCATCTCCCCTTGGGGGGGCGCGGTTATATGTAGATCATTGTTATCAGTTCTGCCTTCCTACCCCCCCACCCCTGTGGGTTTCTGAGATGTAACACTTCAGGGGAGTAGAAAGCCTTGTCTTTTTCCATCGGAGCACCATGTGGTTTCGAACTGCTGACCTCGTGGTGAGTAGCCCAATGTATAACCAACCCCTAAACCACCAGGGCTCCGGTTATTATTTATTTATATTTTTACTTTTTTTTGGCTCCTATTATTTTTCCAAGTGATTTCAAAATAGTTAAAAACTTCTTATTATAATGAATTTAAATTTTGTATTATAATTTTTTTAAAAAAGAGTTTGTCCATAGCATGCATTCAGCAGGCCAGTCAAGGAACATTAATTGATCACTTACTATATACCTGCCTGGTGCGTGTGAGACTGTGCCCCCCTGCCCTGACTCATCTCCCACCCTGTGTCCCCACAGGCCCCAGAGACAACATGGCCCCCACCCTGGTCTCCCTGCTGCTGCTGCTGCTTGCTGGGTCCCCCTCTGCGGCTCCCTCGGTGGAGGTGGGCCTGCAGGCCTCCTTCCTGGAGGATGCTGGGGGCAGCGGAGAGGCCGAGGGCTCCTCTGCCTCCTCTCCGAGCCTGCCACCAGCCGGGATGCCAGCCTTCAGTGCCACGTCCGTGGGCCCCCCGCCCACGGTGCAGGGTGAGCCCCAGCCCCCCACCAACTTCCTGGACGGGATCTTGGACTTCTTCCAGCATTACGTGCTGCTGGTCGCCGTGGTGGGCTCGCTGACCCTGCTGCTCGTGTGCATCACCTGCGCGGTGCTCATCACACGCCAGAAGCACAAGGCCTCCGCCTACTACCCCTCCTCCTTCCCCAAGAAGAAGTATGTGGACCAGAGTGACCGCGCCGGTGGGCCTCGGGCCTTCAGCGAGGTCCCCGACCGGGCTCCTGAAGGCCGGCCGGACGAGGCCCTGGCCTCTTCCCAGCAGCTGCAGGCGGACATCCTCGCGGCCACCCAGAACCTCAAGTCTCCGGTGAAGGCCGCCCCAGGGGCTGGGGACGGAGCCGTTGTGGTTGAGTTAAAGGCCCAGGAGGAGGAGGAGGAGGAGAAGAAGGAGGTGGAGCAGGGGGAAGGCAGCCAGGAGGTGGACAAGGAGGCCCAGGCACCCAGTGCCCCAGCAGAGTGCTCCAGCATGCCAGGGGAGCCCCCTTGTGCAGCAGAGGCCCAGGAGGGCCTGGCAGTTGGTGAGGGCCCTGGGGAGCCAGATGCTTTGCCTTTGTTATCTGAGGAATCAGAGGACCCCACGGGTTCCCCTGAAACCCCCTGTGTATAAGGCAGCATCAGCCCCAACATGCAGCCCCCTCCCTCCCTGCTGAGCTGTTAGCCCTGGCCATTGGCTCCCAAGCAGTCCCCCTCCTTGGGTATTCAGAAGCCCTGACTGTCCTAGACCACCCCTCTGTTGGCTGCTTCCTTCCACGTCCTAGGCGTCTCGACCCTCCACTGGTCAGAGGTCTCGGTCTCTTAGTGACCCAGTGCACAGCAGAATGAAGCACTACGCAGTCGTACGCCGTCCTCACAATGGCTCCTAGGTCGGAGCCCGTTGTTGCAGCTACTGTGGATTCTCCTTCGCTGCCCCTCTGCCCTACCAAGCATGATGTCCTTCTCCGGGGGCTGCTCTCTCCCAATCGCGTGTCCGAAGTACGGACGGACTTTGAGGGGAAGTCTCCCCATCCTTGCTTCTAAGGAGCATTCGGGCTGTACTTCTTCCAAGACGGATTAGTTTGTCTTTCTAGCAGTCCATAGTACTTTCAATTTTCTTCCTCATCCCCAAAACCTCCCCCAAGCTCCAGAAACATCCATCTCTGAAGCTCCGAGGGGCTACATCCCCCAGCACAGCCCTTCTGGGTGTGTGCCCTATTGGGGTCATGACAGAACAACCCCCCAGCACTGGGGAACGAGGGCATTCCCCTCCCCACCAGGGTAGAAGAGAGATATAGAGTAAGAGGCCAAAGGGGAGGGGGTCCTCATGAGCCCAGCCCAGCGCAGCCTGAGATGAGACAGGTATGGTCTCTGTGCCCCCAACCCTCTGATACATCAGGGACAGTGCGGCTCTGTCCTTGTCCCGAGACACCCCCTCTGTACTTCCCCCCACCCCCTGCTGCCATCGAGGTGAACCTGAATCCCCGGACCCTCTGCCAGGAGCAGTCTCCAAATGAGTGTCTCAGAGAAAAGGATTTCAAACCTTGGGGCTCCCCAGCCCCACCAGCAGGACCTCTGTCGACTTGGGGTTCACATAGCTTCTCCCCCAAACACCTTTTGACCACAGAGGGCCTTTTGTCAGTGCCCGAGGAAAACCCAAGACACTCACTTTGACCAAGTCTGCTCCCAGCTCTCATGGGCATGCCCCCACTCTGACTTCTGATTTGCCTAGAGTGTGGGGAGTGTGGTACTCGGGTGCCAAGCAATCTCTGTGCTGGGGGCAAAGTGGGGTGAATACATTGGACCCTTCCTTTTAGGCCCCCAAAGCAGCCCTATATGATGGGTAGCTATGTCAGGCCCCACCCACTCTGCTCTGGGGGTACCTCCACCCCCACCCCTCCCTTTGCTCATCCCTCTGGCCCAGCAGCTGAATTCATAGCAGTCAGACCCCAGCAGGGTGCCTGACCCCCCATCTGACTTGGGGAGACTCCGGGAGCTCCCCCAATGCCGCCCAGAACATTCTCGGCACTGCCCACGCCGCCAAGATCTGTCACCTGAGATTGCCACAATAAATCTCTGTTCTGGCCCCAGTGTCATGACTTTCCTGATGGAGGGGTGGTTCTGCTGGGGGATAGGAAGGGGTTCCCCTTTCAAGGGAGGGGGGCAGACCCGTCAGCCAGGCCTGGTGCTTGAACACGCAGATGAGGATGAGAAAGGGCAGGACAAACAGGCACCCGGAACGAGGGTGAAAACGTTCATCCCCAGGCCTGGGTACCACTTCTGGTTGTGAGGATGCTGTGTGGCCTAAGCCAAGTGGCTCAGCCGCTCTGGGAATGCCATGCTCGCTACTTGTTGTCTGTGACCTTGGGGTAGCCGCTGCCTTCTCTGTCTTCTGCCCAAGACCAGCAGGGAGCTGACCAACACCGTGGTTGGTGATGGGAAGGGGCTTCCTCTCCTGCATTCCCTGCTCTCTCACCCCGGGACTCACTGGGGAAACCCCGCTCGCCCACCCTAGGTGGGGCCCCTGGCTGTTTGGCTTTTGTAGGCTCACCCATCTGGCTCCTTCTTGCCTTAGATGGCCGGTTCTCGAGTGGCCTTCGCCGCGCCCCTCCTTTCAGGGCCCTCAGAGCTGAATGGCCAGCTGGGATCCAGATGTGGCTGGGGCTGGGGGCCTCTGAGGGACTCTCGGGGCGGTGGGGGCAGGGCAGTGGTCCTCTGCATCCCCTTGCCTCTGTTGAGCCACATCCATCTGGAGGCGGTGACGGTGGGGGTGGGGTGGGGTTTTCACATACACAATGGCCTCTGTCTAGCTCAGTGGGATGGACTTCCTTTTCTCTGCCCAGCCCAGCCACTGCCCGGCCATGGGCCACATCACATCGGGAGGCGCTCCCTGGATGCCGTGTGACCCCGGTCAAGCTGCTCAACCTTTCCGCTTCTTCCTGAGCTCCCAGGAGCCTCCAGGTGGTGGAGTGTGATTGGGAGGGATGCTAAGCCCTCCCCCAAACCAAATTCACATCCATTCAGACTCAACCCTACAAGGATTGGGCAGAACTGCCCCGAGGGCAGTGGTTCGCAACCTTCCTCATGCCTCGACCCCTTCATACAGTTCCACACGTGGTGGTGACCCCCTCCCCCCGAACCATAAAATCGTTTTCGTTGCTACTTCATCACTGTCATTTTGCTACTGTGAAAGGGTCTTTGACCCCCAGAGCGGTCACGACCCACAGGTTGAGAACCCCTGCCCTAGTGGCTTCTAAACAGGGGCAGAGAGCCTCCTCCTTCTCCTGAGGAGCAGCTGGTGGTTTTGAACCCAGAAAACAGATAATGACTGCTGGGAGCGGGTGGGAATGCATTGCCCCTGAAGCTCCCTTACCAGTGGCCAGCTCCTTGTGTATCAGGACAGACTTCTACTCTACAGGGTTTTTAACGGCCGATTTTTTTTTTTTTTTGGAAGGCGATTGTCAGGCCTTTCTTCTGAGCCATCCCTGGGTGGCCTTGAACCTCCAACCTTTCAGTTACCAGCCGAGTGTCTAACAGTTCAGTTGACCAAGACATGTAGAGTCTGAGGCCTCAGCCAGAGATTTCAACCTCCCGGACTCCATGGTTTGGGAAGCCTGGGACCCAGTCCGGAAGTCAACCTCTCCCTACCTCTGAGCCTTGGCACCTGCTATTCCTTCTGCCTGTGACACCCTTCCCTACACCCATCCTTTAGTTTCCAGCAGAGATGTCCACTCCTCCTGGGAGCCTTCCTTGATAACCCCAGCTTCTCCTACCTTCTCTCCGAGTCAGCCAGCACTCTGTGATCAGATCAACTCACTGCCATTGACTGAGTGGATACCAGCTCACAGCGACCCTGGAGGACAGAGCAGAGCTGCCCCTGTAGGTTTCCAAGACTGTATGTATATATAGCTACAGTTTTATCAGCACATAATCCACATATCATACAATTCCGTAGTTTAGTCACGTCAAGAAGAACTGGACAATTATGACCACAATCAATTTCAGAATATTATTCCATGGTTACATTGCTTTTACAATGAGTTGTGTGATTACAATCAGTTCTAGTGCCCCCTCCCTCCTCCTGCATACGTTGTTTGCTCCCCCATTCCCCTCCCCCTCCCCATCTCCCCCTCCTCCCTCCACATCCCCTATAAACCCTTGTATCAGTTATTATCTCTATGTATTTACTCCAGTGCTTCCCAAACTGGAAACCCCAATAGAAACAATAGGGGGGGGGAACCAAAATAAAGTATTAAGGGTAAAATAATAATAATAATAAAAAGATAAAAATAAGAGAGAAAAGACCATCATCAGTATTTAAAGGGCCAGGGAAGACATTTTTCTCATGGAACAAGCAAGAAATACTTGCCCCTTGAACAATTTCAGGTTGGGTCAACTGACCACATGCCAAGTTCAATCCAGCACGACCAAGATTACAGAGATCTTTAGCTGATAGTGAAACTGTCCAAGTCTGTAAACCTTTATGGGCGTAAAAAGCCTTATTTGTCTCCTGCAGAGCGGCTGGTGGTTTTGAACTGCTAACCTTGTAGGTAGCAGCCCAACGTATTACCTCTACCCCAGCACACCACACCATTTCCAACCTAGTCGTGTGATGGCCCCAAGCCTGAACTCTCCTCCTCTGTCCTCTGTGGCATCTTTCATGAATGAATGGTTGAGTGAGTGAAGAGTGAGTGAGTGAGAATTAATGGGTGAAGCTGTTGGGAAGAGGCAGCAGGGCCACACAGCCGCTCGGAGGCCTTCCACTCTTCTCTCACCCCTGCCAGGGACTTATCCCCAGCTAGGCCCTGAGAAGAGGGTCTCTCTTACGGAGGTGAGGGTTTCATGGTTCGCAGGGGGAGCCTGGGAGTCTGCCAGGGCCGGAACAAGCCCCCACTGGCCCAGGCTTGTAAAACCTCACAGCTGTCCTGGCCTGGGCATCTGTCCAGGGCCAGGCCCGCTGTCACCATAAAGGGAGAAGGCGAGGGTGCACACACCACCCAGGACTGGAGTTCCCCCGCCGGGGCCTATGACCTCAAAGTCCAAGTTGGGGGTCCTGGTGACAGGCTGCAGGGTGGGGGTACAGGAGAGCCACATGTGGGCAGCAGGGCCCCTCTCTAGTCCCTTCCCTGCTGGGATCAGTCCCAGACCCACTCCTAAAAGAGTGGGTGAGGGGGGCACACCTCAGGAGGTCCAGAGGGTCACCGCTCTGCACTGGACATAGCCCTTTGAGGTGGTCTGGGCGGTTAGGCTGTGAGGCTGGCCTGCCTGGGTTCCACCCCAGCCCCACCCTTCCCCAGCTGTGTGGTCCAGGATAGGTCTCCTCCCTGCCCTGACCCCACCCCCTGAGTGTATGTGTGTGACGTGGGGGCTTCGCCATGCACGATAGGATTGCACGCAGCTTTGAAAAATACTGACTGGAGGGCCTCCCTGACCCCGGCCAGCAGAATCTCTGGGTGTAGCTTGGCATTTGTCACTGCCAAGAAGCCAAGTCCTAAGGAGAGGGGCCTCGGGACCTGACCGCCCCCTACCCAGCGCCAGGACCGTGTGTGTGGGGAACACGGGAATCCCCCATGTAACTGAACACCCATACAGAGACTCTCTCATTAGCCCATCTTGTTAGGTCAGCGGTTCTCAACCTTCCTAATGCCGTGACCCTTTAATGCAGTTCTTCATGTTGTGGTGACCCCGTAGGTGGGCATATCTGCATGTGGGTGGACCTGCCTGGAGACGGATAGAGGAGTGGTGTCTCGGTTCCCAAGACCATCGGAAATATGGTCTTAGGCGACCCCCGTGAATGGGTCGTTGGATCCCCAGGTGGAGGACCGCTGTGTTAGGTGATGTCCCCTCGCAGTGGCCCCAGGTGGCAGACCAGAACTGCCCCTCAGGGTCTCCTCGACTGTCCTCTCGACAGGGGCAGAGCGCCAGGGCTTTCTGTCTCTGGGCTCGATCGGCCAACCTTTAGGCTGGCAGCCAAGTGCTTCCCTGCTGTGCCATGAGCCTGCCTTCCTCCCATTGTACAGAGGAGGCAATGGAGGAGGGGGTCTCCCAGCAGGACACAGCCAGGATTTGAACCTACGGGCCCTATGATGTACCATTGTCTTTTTTTTAATTACTTTATTAAGGGCTCTTACAGCTCTTAACACATCCCACACAGCTGTTTCTTACAGGTCTTGTAACACCCACCAAATGGGTGGTTGGAAACATGCAAATAAGAAGAATGGAATGCTAACCAGAGGGCAGAGGGTGTGTGATGGGTCCGTGGGTGAGGCTGGGGTGGATGGAGAAACAAATCCAGGGATCCTCATCTCTGTGAAAGAAAGAGGTTTCTGCTGAGAAGTCACATATCGAGAAAGCATGCCAGCCCAGTCCAACTCAAGTCCCTCAGTCCCATACGAGGCCATGCGGCCCTCTTCCTGACTCAGGCAGTGACATGCAAGGCTGCAGAATGCAGGAAGATCACAGGCTCGCCGGGCAGAGTCACATGGATCGAAGGTCGATGGAAACATGACCAGTCTCTGGCAGCTCTCAGAGTCTGCAAGCAGGCAGGGAGAGAGGAGGGTGCTACACCCCTTGTTAATTAAAAAATAAGGAGGCTATACCCCTTGTTGATTAAAAAATATCTATATCATCTATCTATATCTATCTATCTATCTATCTATCTATATCTATCTATCTATCTATCAGCCTTTAACCTGATTGACAGGTAGGCTCTACTCCTACATCTTTAAGTTGACATGAAATTATGTAATTACTTCAGTTAGTTTTGCCATTCACCCCCCACCCCTCAAACTAAACTCAGTACCATCAAGTCAATTCCGACTCCCAGCGACTCTATAGGCCAGGGTAGAACTGCTTCTATGGGTTTCTGAGGTTGTAACTCTTTACGGGAGCAGAAAACCTCATCTTTCTTCCTCAGAGCAGCTGGTGGGTTTGAATGATTGACCTTGCGGTCAGCAGCACGGTGAGTAACCATCATGCCACCACATCGCACTAGATTTAAAATGAGCCATCCCAGCGGCAGACAGAAAGTAGAGTGCACCCTTTGGCCTTGGGGTCCTTGCACGGAGAATCTCCTAGACCCAAGAGACCAGGGGAGCGCTGTAAAGTTAAGAAGGACACAAGTGGGACAGGCTGGAGACCTCAGAACCAGGAGGGCGGTGGAGACAGCACAGCAGGCTTCCCGGCCCGCCCCGTGCAGCCAAGCAGTTACAGTGGGTGTGCGCATTTGTGATTTGCAGAACCAGAGAGAGCTGAGGGGGCTTTATGGGGGGAGTGGGGTGACTCAGGCACTTCCTGGGAGCGTGAAAGAGCTTTGTAATACTTGCCCGAGCTGGGTAGAGGCCAGGCCAGGGTGCCAAGAGGCTAAGGCCTGGAGAAAGGCTTGCTGGTGGGCACAGCCAAGAGGCTGTCCTTCCTGGAAGAACTGCATCCTGGCTTGTTCCTGATCCTGAACTGTACCCTGTCACTTTCCTGAGACACAGCCTGAGGATGGTCTGAGAGGGCCCGGATGGCAGGTGTCACTCGCTCACACGCTCTGGCTGCTGTCGGGTTGGTTCCAGGGGTTCCAGGGGTTCCAGGGGTCCGAATGTCAGGAAAGGAGGGAGGGTGGAAACATACTTGACTGGACCTAAGAGCACGCAGCCTTGGGCTGCTCAGGCTGTTGGTGATCCCTGCCTTCCTTCGCCAAGGGAGAGAACGAGGCTTGTTATCCTCACAGGCGTGTGTCTGGGGCGGGGTGCGGGGTGAAGGGGAGGCTTGGTGTGGGGTCTCCCTCGTTTGGGAACCCGTCTGTAGCCCACAGCTGAGCCCCTCTCCTGAGGGTTGTGAGGCCCAGGCTTTGTCCCCCGTGGGTTTCTCTCGGGTGTCCTCCGCCTCAGTCACCTCCCTAGAGCCTTGGAGCCAGGGACCTTTCCTGATTGGGATGAATTGACCTGAGGTGGCCCCGGAGTGAGAAGGGGCCGTGGGACAGTGGCTGAGCGCCACGGAGGTGACCCCGACTCAGGGGGACCTCCTGTGTCCAGGAGGAAACCCTGTCCGCCGCCATCTTTGTGAGGGTGGTGTGGTTGAGTTTGTCATGGGACCACTGGGTGGTCAGGCCATCACTTTGAGGGGTCCCCTCATAGTCCCAACCCCTCTGTTGCCTGTTCTGCGCACTGGTCCTTCCTGTGACGTGTCTAAGGTACGAGAGCTGTAGCCTCGTGGGTGTTGCAGGGATAAGTCTGTGAGCCCCCACCGAGCCCCGCTGACAGAGGCCGGTAGCCCACTCACCACTGGGGTAACGGAGGGCCTGGAAGCTGGGCAGGCTCTGGTGGGCAGCCTCGTGCTGTCCCAGCTCTGCCCTCTGCATCCCCTTGGGACAAGGACAGGCAGGCCCCATGTCGTGGGACCAGACACGCGTCTTTTTCTGGGAGGCTTTTGTTTCAGTATTCTCTAGTCCGCTGCTCCGAAATAGCAAGGGGGGCTTCAGGGCTGGCTCCAGGCTCCAGGAGGGTCCCCTGCAGCTGTTGCTTATCACCCAGGGGAGCCCAGGCGGGTCCCGGGTTTATGGAAGCAGCTGCACAGTGTAAAATTTCCCTGCTTGTAAATCCGCTCCTGCTGGAGTCACATCACAGGTGCCAGGGGCATCTGCAGTGCCGGTGTGGGCATCCCACTGCCCGTCGGGATCCTGCAGGGATGCCTGGGGATTCCCTAGGAGGATGGAGGGCCCCAGCCTGGGCCGGCCAGCCGGACACTCTCTTCTGGGGTCTGGAGAGTTGAGATGAGATAGAGTTTGGAAAGGGGAGAACAGGAATGGGATTGCGTACAAATTGGTGATTGGGGACAGCCAGGAGTAGGAGGGGTAGCAGGGCGGGGCAATAGGCAACCAGGGGACCCAGCTGAGTCCCTCTCCCTGTGTGACCTTGGGCAAACAACCTCACCTCTGAGCTTTCTTCAGCTCCCTGCCTTAGCCCCAGGATGTTGCGAGACCGAGGAGCATGAATTCAGGTCAGCAGGGCAAGGGCCACAGGCTTCAGGGGGCCAGGGCTGGAGTCCCTCTTCTGCCTCTTTCCTCGCAGCTGGGTGACCTTGGGCAAGTCACTGAGCTCTCTGGACCTTAGCGGCCTCCTCTGGGAAGGGAGGGTAATGGTAGGGTCTGTAAGAGAGCTGGGGTGAGTGCCAACATTGAATGTGCTCCGCTGCCAACCCACAGGCTGGAGCTTCTGAGCCAACCAGGGCCTCTCAGAAAGAAGGCCTGGTCGTCACTGAAAACCCGACTCTTCTGAAGCATTTTTTATTTTAACAATTTTATTTATTTTTTAAAAAATCATTTTATTGGGGATTCTTACCACTCTTATCACAGTCCATCCATCCATCCATCCATCGTGTCAGGCACATGTGTACGTTTGTTGCCCTCATCGTTCTCGAAACATGTGCTTCCTATTTTAATCATTGTAATGGCTATAGAATTCACATGCCATACAACTCAATGATGTAAACACGTTAAAGATTTGTGCAATCGTCACCACAATCAAGTCTAGAATATTTTCTTTCTCGTATACATTTCCCCCATCTCCCCGGCCATAATACCAAGAAATTATTAATAGCTACTGTCTCTACAGATTTACCTCTATAGAGTTTGTGTGAAGACAAACACACACACACACACACACACACACACACACCAAACACTCTAACAACAATAACGAAAGAAAACACAGGAAATATCCATCCCAAAGCCAGCAGAAAATACTAAAAACAGAATAAATTTTAGCTGCGCCCAAAGGGAGAGCAAGGGATAAGGTGTTGAATTTTAACCTAATTCCATCTTCGTTGCCGCATCTTTCTAATGCTCTCTGACAGCACAGGCTATGACATCCTTGGTCAATAGTCAGAGGGAGTTCCCTGAAGGCTTCATCCACTTGGGGACTCTCCACGTGGGGTTTGGGCTTTCACTGTCACCCATGGCTTTCTGGAAAACCGTGTGCTCAGAACGTAAGCTCTGACACAGTTCCCTCCTTCAGTCTTGGATGTTATGATCTACAATCCTGGGATCACACAGGCTGCTGTGCTGCTTCTGTGTGGGCTTAGTTGATGCCTCCCTTGGAAGGCTGCGGGTTGGAAGACAGCAGTTTCTTCACCACACGTTGCTATATAGCACCCTCTCCTCCGGGATCTCTTCATGAGGGCAAGCATTGAGCCAAGGCCATCTCATAGGCACTGATTGTTCTTAGGTTAAGGCGATGCTTAAGTGGGCGCTCAAAATCCATTCATATAGCCGTGGTTTATATATGGCCCTGGTTCACTCTAGAGACATCATTAAGATTTTGTTGGAAAATGTTGTAAATCATCCCTATGGGGCCCATATGTGAAAATTTCTCTTCTTGACACACGGGGGGCTGCTGTGGTCAGAATGAACCGGGAAGTACTTGGTACCCATAACTCTGGGGGCAGTGAGTTCATTTCCTTCCAACGCTTAGCTTGGAGCCCTGGAGGTCCCCTCAGAACTCCAGCTGAGCTGTTATCCATAAACAAAAAGAGAAAAAAGGGAACCCCCTTGGGTGCATTCTGGCTGTCCTTAGAGGCCCCTCCCTTTCCCTGGGTTACCTTAAAATGTTGGAGTCAAAGGGTCAGTCTGTTTTAGCTGTTTGAGGCTTTTAGAGTCCTGGAAGGGTGGGCAATATGGGTGCCCCCCAAAAGGAAAGCCAAACTCACTGCCATCCAGTGGCTTCTGAGCCCCGGTGGCAGAGGGGGCTCCGTGTTGGATGGAAACCATCTTCTGCTCCTGGAGAGAAAGTGGAGCTTCTCCCATAAGGAGTCTTGGAAATCCACAAGGGCGATTCTATTCCATCCTATCGGGTCGCTATGAGAAACGAGGCCCAGGAGCCAGAAAAGTCCCTGACAGTCCATGATGTGGGTGACAGTCATGGCCAGAGGAGAGAGGCTGGCCCATATCCCTTCCTGGCCCCGGCACCCCTCTGTCTGCAGGGCTTTGGCCTGATAGGGACCAGGGGTCTCCTTGCAGCTGCTCCCTGGCTCCCTCCCTCTGGGGTGCCGTGACCTCAGTCAGGGCTCAGATCTTGTCTGGAGTCAGTGAGGCTGGAGACAGGTGGGGAAACTGGGTGATCGAGGGTCCTTGAGAGCAGATGGAAGGGCTATTTCGGGGGGTCTGGAGGGATGGCGGGGCACCCCGTTAGATGAGTTGCCAGACAACCCTGGTCCTTCCCTCTCTGAGTCGTTGTGTTCCAGCTGCAAACCGGCTTGGTGGGAGACGCTGACACACGCAGTGAGGTGAGGCCACCGGGCATCTGAGTCCTGAGAGACGTGAGTTTGAATCCCAGCTCCCCATGAGTCTCTGGCACGGATGAAGCCATGTTTCATGAGGACTGGACACAGACTCTGGTGAGAAAGGGCCTTGTATAAGAAACTCATGTATAAGAGAGAGGTTTATGTAAAGCTTAAGTGCACATTAAGAAAACATCCCAACCCAGTGCTGCCCAAACCCACAAGTCCAACATTAACCCATATGTCCGACACCAATCCACAAAGTCCTCTTCCACCTCACAAAACAGATGCAACGATGCCGACTGCAGGAGGAAAGCCGAGTCAGTGAATGTGTAAACATCTCAGCACTGGCAGGGGTCTCCACACGGCTGCTCCAGCACCCAGGGCTGCATCGGGGTAGGTCCATGTGGCTTCTCCTTGGGGATATCTTGCAGGAAGTGAGCCTTGCCAGCTGAAGTAGGGAACTGGCTAAGGCAGTGGCACCATGGTCCAACCATCAGAAAGCAAGAAACCTGAGAACTAGAAAGGTGAGGCTCACTGAGCCATTCATCCCTCCTCCTTTCAATTAACTCCACATGTGTTTATCGGCCAGGTTGGCACACTAAACTACCTACCTCAGGCCTCTTCCAGTGGCCCCTTCCATCCTGCCTGGGCTGGAAAACCAGAATGTGCGCAATACATGCTGACCAGGGATGGCTGAGCTGCCTAGAGAGGTTGGGCTCTCAAATGGGCAGCGAGGGGAAGGGTCGTAGCTCCCCTGGGATCTCCCTGGGAGATGCAGTAGCATGCAAGTTTCTGGGGCACCCCCTTAGTCCCCAGCTTCAGGCCTGCCTCAGAGCCTACAAACCACCGGGAGGCCTCGCTTCTATTCTTCCCATGTACTCGACTGGGTGCGTAACCCCACGAAGTACCCTGTACACCCCGGAAACCCCACAGAACACACAGAGGCCCTGAACCTACTCACTTTACACAAAGGAAGACAAGAAAGACAAGGTGACTGACTTGCCAAAGATCACTTGGTTTGTGGGTGGTGGTGGTGGTGGTGTATGCTTCTGACTCCTCGGGCTGTTGGGGGGACATTGGTGACTGGGCAGTAGGGTCCTCAGGTTGCAAGGAGAGCCCTTCCAGGTGGGTAGAGGCCCAGGTTGGGTTCCCGGGTAGCGCTAGGATGCTGGACAGTCCCCCAGGAGGTCCTTGGGAGTCAGATAGGGTATGAAGAAAAGGGCCTGGCCTCTGAGAAAGTGGGGGTGCAAACACTATGGGCTCCCCGTGGTCGGGTTCTCGGTGACCACGGTGGCACTGGGTTTCATTTCCTGATTAGTGGTGGGGGGTGTGTTTCTCCATCCTTGTGAGTGGGGGCCTCTAAGCCCTGTTCCCTACTGCCTGCTCCGTGGCAGGAGTAACTGGATACACACAGGATAGCTGGGGGCTGCCCTGGGGAAGGTGTTGGGAAGGTGAAGAACTCACCCCCTGGTACGCTGGCCCACAGGGAGCTGCACACCCCCACTTCAGGGGGTCCTGAAGGAACAGAAAGAGCCTGCCTGGGAGGCATGAGGCTAGGGGCTCTACCTGGCTAGGTCTGCTGCCTGGGGAGCCCTGGAGGTAGGGGGGCGCTGGCCCTGGGCCAGGAGCACCAGAGGGGACAAAGAAGCTCTGCTCTGTCCCTGGCTGAGTGCCTGAGGCAGGTCACTCGCCCTGTCTGAGATTCCATCGCTCCTGCCACAGAGAGGTGGCTTTCTCTAGACTTCAGTGAGCTTCCCTATCTGTTTTGTTTCTCCGCCCCGTTCCTGGGCTCTTGGTGACCGGCCACGAACAAACTTTGGCCCCCAGATGCGCTGTGGCCTGTTGTAAGGCGTTTGTACCCCCACGCCTGCATGCTGTTTGCTGTTTGCGTTGGGATGGGCTCGATGCACACAGCGTGCGGGTTAAGTCTCCCTCCCTCCTGTCTGGCGACAGGGAAGAGCAATACCTGACTGTATGGACAGACTGAGTCTTACCTCGGTCCGTTCATCCTCGGGGGGGCGGGGGAGCTTCTATTGTGGACGACCTGCTGTGAGCCTGGTGTACTGGCACCTCAGGGCCTCTCCCATTTGGGGTGTAGAGCCAGGAGCGGATTGCTGGGCCCCACAGCAACGTTAGGTTTACTCTTGGGGAGCTGCCAGATGGTTTGCCTCAATGGCTGTACCCCCTTCTCCCATGGTCCCACCAGCATTGAGGTTTCCTCTTTCCCTACTCCCTTCCCCCACCTCTTGGGCCTTCCCTGAAATGCAGACAGACACTGTGCACGGCCAGAGGCCTGGGAGCAGGCGTGCGCCCCAGAGCTGGCTCATCGCTTTCAGCCTCCCGGTTTAGGCTGCTGTTTCCTGTACTAACCCCCTGCCCCCAGACCGCCTCCCCACACTCCCCCCCAGTTGTTCCAGACAGAGCTGGAGACATCTGAGGTTGGTTTAGAATGCTGGTGGCAGACGGGGGAGGTCCCTCAAGCCTCGTGCTCCTCTCTGGGGCACTGGGGGGAGGGTGTGTGGCGGGGCAGGAATTTTTCTTGATGGGGGGAATTGGGAGTTGGAGTGGAGGGTGGGGAGGCAAGAGGACCCGGATGGGGTGGGTTGCTAGGGAGACTCGGCAGAGATGAATCATGTCCTGGAGTTGGGCTAGTTCTTGGCGGAAAGAGCTGAGTCCTGCAAATTGGTGGAATCTTTTTGTTGGAGCTGAACGGGGATGTGGATTCCGTGGGTCCCCTTCTCTGCTCTGTAGATGGAAAAACTGCGGAGGCAGAGAGAGAGAGAGACTCCTGACTCCATCTGGCTATGTCTCCATCCTCACTGTGGGTGAGGACGGTGAGGAGACTGAGTGAGCCTGTTGGCTGGCACCCACCACGCTCTGGGCACCCGAGTTCTCAAGGTGGTCTCTCAGACACTCCTCCGCAGCCCAGAGCAAGTCACAGTGACTGTGCGTGGAACTGGTCACAGTCATGGTCAGGCCCTGCTGAGCCGAGGCGTGGGGAACACTGAATGCCCTTGAATCCCGACCGAAAGGCTGTAGAGTTGCGTCCACCTAGGAAGAAAGGCCTGGTGGCATGTCCCCCTGATTCGGCCCTTGAGAACCCCATGGAACCCATGTGTCCCACATGGCTGGGTCCTTCGGATTTGGGGGTTTGGGCTGCCTGAGGAGGAGATGTGGGAGGTGAGAGGTTTGAATGGGGAGCTAGCTGGGTGAAGCACTGGGCATGGGTGCTCCTGGGGTGGGGCTGAATGAGGGGGAGCGGTGGGCAGAGAGGGAGGCGCCCTGTGACACTACAGTGGGGGCATGCCCTCCCCGCCCCTGCCCCCAGCCCCTGCCTGCCTGGTAAAAGGGCCTGGCCTGTGGTGGAGCAGGCACAGACTGTTTGGGCTGAGACTGACTATCCCTGAGAGCCTTTCCCAGAGCCCCTGCTGGCTTTCCATGCAAGGAGGCCAGTGAGAGGCTGGCTTGCTCACTCACATCCACCAAGCCCGGGCCTCCTGGCCTGGGTGCTTCCTCTTAGGCCCTCCACTCCGTCAGCCCAGCCAGAAGAGGCCATGTCCATAGACGGTCTGCGATCCAGCCCTTTAGAAAGGTCAGGAAAGGTCAGGAAAGGTCAGGAGGAGACGCAGCTCCTGGCAGCCAACTGAGCAGACGTTGCCAGGCGAGCAGGGCGGGCCATCGTGAGTCTTTGGGGTCGGGGTGGACAAGTACCCACTCCAAAAGGACAGTCCCCAGGGACTTGACCCTTGTGGGAAATGAGCTAGTTTCTGGGACTACAGGGCAAATGACAGCGTGAGAAGCTCCCACAAAGCTCCTTTGTGACCCTCACAGGAAACCCAATAAATGCCTGGGAGTCTACCACAGAGCCTTCTTCACTGTGGTAAGAACTGATATCCGGCCACCCAGCCACCCCCTGTCCACCATCTATCTTGCTACCTGGTTGTGAGCTCATCCACTCTGTCACCCACCCACCCATCCATCTACCCACCTATCCATCCACCCATCCATCCACCCATCCATTCACTCACCCATCTATCTACCCACCTATCCACCCACCCAGTCATCCACCCATCCATCAACCCACCCATCCATCTAGCCACCTATTCATCCATCCATCCATCCATCCATCCATCCATCCATCCACCCACCCATCCATTCACTCACCCATCCATCTAGCCACCTATTCACCCATCCATCTACCTACCTATCCTCCCACCCACTCACCCAATCATCCCCCCCCACCCACTCACCCACCCACCCAATCATCCACCCACCTACCCACTTGGTCATCCACCTACCCATGGTCGTCCACCCACCCATCCACCCACCCACCCACTTACCCAATTATTTATTCACTCCCACACTCATCCATCTACTTATCCATCCATCCATCCATCCATCCATCCATCCATCCATCCATCCATCCATGCCCTCATTCACCCATTTGTCCATCTATCTCCATCCCTCCATTCACTCATCCACCCATGCATCAGTCACCTGCTTATTCTCCATCCATCCTCTCACTAGTTGTGCAGGCAGCTTTACGAAGTGCCTAAAACGGTGTCAAATATTGGGTCCCATAATAAGCCTCTGTCCTGAATACCACCTCCCTAACCATCCACTAGTTTAACCCATGAAGGACCAGCATACACGGGGTACTGTGCTGTTGTTGATAAGGACAAGCCGGGGTCCTGCGGAAACGGAGTCTGAGGAAAACCGGAAGAGGCAGACTGTTCCAGGTGTGTTACCATTTTCACGAAAAGGAAAGAAAAGGTGGGGAGGGCTGACTTAAGCCCATCCGCCTGCCAGCAGGTGCCTCTCAAACCTCAGAAAGGCCACACCCGAGCCGGGCACAAAGGCTCTAGGGAGTGGCAGGGAAGTGCATTCTGCTCCATTCCTTTGCAGTCCTTTTCGATTTAAAAAATAATAAGCATTTTATGGGGGGCTCATACGACTCTTATCACAATCCATCCATCCATCCATCCATCCATCCATCCATCCATCCATGTGTCAAGCACATTGGTGCATTTGTTGCCATCATCATTCTCAAAAAGAATGATTTTTTAAAAACATGGTGTCTCTGGGACCCCTTCGACACGAAAGGCATTGGTCTAAATTATAATCCCAATAAAGGAGCCGTGCAGAAAGAGCAGGGAGGATCAGATTGCCATTGAAGTGCTCTCACGTGAGGCAGAGGTACAGAGAACGTTGGGGGAGGAGGGCCCAAACTCAGCCTGGGTCAATCTGGGAAGGCTTCCCAGAGGAGGTGATGCTTGTCCCAGACCCCCAGCCAAGTGAGGGTTCACGTCAGAAGGGAGGTGAGACCCTTCCCAGTGGGAGCATCAGGAGCAAAGACCTGGAGGCAAAGCAGTGGACTTGCTGTTGGTGGGACGCTTGTCCTGAACTCTGCAGGCAGTAGGGAACCTTGAAGCGGGTGGCACCAGGAGGACCCCTGTGGTGGCCACATGGGCCAGAGCAGGGAGACTAGACTGCAGGAGGGCGATCTAAGAGATGCTGGGGTGGGAGTGGGGGGCTGGAGAGGGGATGGGGACTGGACTTCGACTAAGGCTAGGCTGAGGCCCTGGGGCAGTAAGGGAGGGAGTGCCTAATATCTTCTAGGACAGGACTGAGGGAGCCCTAGTGGGTTGGGCTGTGCATCAGGAGGTCAGCAGTTTGAAACCACCAGCGGCTCCTCGAGAGAAAGAGGCGGCTTTCCACTCCTATTAGGATTTACAGTCTCGGAAACCCACAGGGGGCATTTTGACTCTGGGAGGTAGACCTGAGTGAGGGGACAGGACCCTGCCACTTCATCTAATAACCTGCGCAGATGTCCTCACACACAGGGCACTTCCTGTGTACACAGTGCTTCCCCAATCGGATTCTCCGCTATCAGTACCCCGGGGGCGCCTGCCAGGATGAGGAGCGCCGATTTGAGGCCCCCTGAGTGAGTTAGGCTGAGTCTGTGCCAGCTCAAGGCCCCTGCTCATGCTCAGCAACGCATCTAAAGGTTGGGGCTTGGAGCGTACCCTGGGGCACTGCGGAAAGAAGGCCTGGCCCTGGCTTTCCCAGAGATGAGAACCTGGAAACATCCAGAGGCTGCCGTACTGTGTCACAAATGGGAACTGGATGGAAGAAACAGGTACCATGGCTTTTGGTGTGTGCGAGCTCTTCGGGTCTAGGGCAGCTGCTGACCCATGGGGACAAGGCCTGTCTCTTTGTAGAGGAAAAAAAGTATGGCAAGTACAGGGCTCTGGAGGTCACCGGGGCTGGCCGCAGAGGCGGGAGGAAGTCAGCTGGTCTCTGGGACCACCTTGAGGGGCTGTAAGGAGAACTAACAGGCTGTCACCTGGGCTCTAGCACATGCCAAATGCCCCCTAGACCATCATGTGTACGTGCAAATTTCCAAAGGGACAGCTGACTGACCACTTCTCACTCCCTGACCTCTGTCATTTCTGACGCCCAAGACCCGCCTGAGCCCGCAGAAGACACAAAGCCACCCGGAGGCCGTGTGGTGCCCTCGTGTGGTGGAAGGGGCGTTTGTCAGGGACGCCAACCCAGCCACTGCCACCAAGTCTCTTGTGACTCATAGACCAAAAGCGCACCCCAGAAATAAGCACCGCCCAGTCCTCTGACTCTGACTCATTGCCACCCTCTAGGACAGAGTAGAGTTGTCCCCTTGGGTTCCTGAGGCTGTAAAGCTTTTTGGGAATTCATCTTTCTCGCCAAAGAGCCTCATGTTACCAGGGCTGATTCCAACCCTCGACAGAGTTTCTGAGGCTGCAGATTATCCCAGGAGCGGATGGCCTCACCGTCTTCCTGCAGAATGCCAGGCGGGTTTGAACGGAGGTCCCTGGCATCACGGTGCCTCTCATGTAAAACTGGAGACAAAGCTGTGTTTCAATCATTTCTGATTCTTCTAACCGCATGACTGGGCTTTGAGGTTCCGGCTCTTCCGGACATTTTCATGAGGTCGTTTCAGAATAGCTTCTGATGTGCTGGCGTCTATTTCGGCTCTCGGCTGACATGAAACAAAAACGTCTTGTTTGAGAAATCACAAAGAAGAGTGGTAGGGAATGGCAGTGTTGGCCCTGGCACTGAAGACGGGAAAGAGTCGCTCAGGCTGGAGGGACCAGGAATTAGAGAGTAGAAAGGGCCCTAGGGTGGGTTGCAGTTCTCCACCCAGCGCCTCCAATTCTAGTCTCTTCAAGGCTCTGCTTTGTGGTCTTCTCCGCAGGCTGGGCAGGGAACAGCCTTTGAAGCCCAGAACAGCTTTCTTCCTGTTTTCCTTTCTTTTCTTACAACAGCATTATACTTCAGTGGGGAGGCAGCCAACCAGTGTGACCCAAGGTTTATAGATGGTAAAATCCAAGACTGGAGGAGGGAATGGTCTTAAGGCTGAATAACCACCATCGGGGAGAAAGCGCCTTACTTTGAAACGAGTTGAGCAAGATTTGCGACAGTTCGTTGGTGTTTCACTCGCTCAGTAAGGAGGATATTCTGTTAAGGGAAGTCGGAGGGTGCACGGCTGTGGGTTCATCAGAATGGTATGCTTTGTTCCCCAATAGTGGGGGCAGATGTGGGCAGGAGAGATGATGGCCCGGAGACCGGAAGCACTAGATGGTGCCCAGCACCCACTGCTGACTGCCCTCAAAGGTGCTCACCACGGGCAGATCCCTGAGAGGGAGGGGCCCTGAAGGCTCTGTGGGTTAAGCAGTGGCCTCTTCCCCAAAGGCTGGCAGTTTGAATCCACCAGCTGCTCCATGGGAGAAAGAAGAGGCAGGCTGCTTCTGTACAGATGTTCCAGCTGCAGGAGCATAATGGAAGGTACTCTGTCTGAGCTGGGCAGCCGTGAGGTGATAGCAATTTGATGGTGGTTGGTTGGGGGCAGAGATCACAGAAGATATGGGTGCTATAGCAAAGGGTGGTGAAGAAATCAGATGGTCCCTTCAAGGCTTGTCTTCATCGAAGTGTGGTGGCAGCTAAGTCTGCACGGAAGCACACCAACCTGGGTGGTCCAAGGGTTGTAAAAGCCGAGACTGGAGGAGGGAATGGTCTTATAAGTTAAATTCTCTGCACCTGGTTTGCAGAAGGCCGTGGGTGGCAGTGAAAGCACCAAGCCCATTTTCAGGGTCCCCGCATGGATTAAGCTGCAGCAAATCCCCTATAACCCTTGAACAGCCTTGCTATCAGACAGCGTGCACTGGGAAGTGGATTAACACGGATGGAGTTAGCTTAAAACGTAACACGTTATCATTTGTTCTCCCTTTTTAAGTTGGTTCTAGTTTTTAATTATTGTGTTAGTCCGGACAAACTAGGGAAACAAATCCAGAGACACTCACAGGTGCATAAGACAGAACTTTATCTCAAAGAGCAATTGTACATTAAGAAACCATCCCTGCCCAGTCCAGATCAAGTCCATAAATCTAATGTTAGCCCTTATGTCTGATACCAGTCTACAAATTCCTCTTTGGACTCATGAAAAACATGCAATGACACCAAATACAGATCAAAGGCCACTGGGCAGAAAGTCTTGTGGATCCAGTGTCAGTGTAAGCATCTCAGTGCTGCCGTGGGTCTCCATGTGGCTCCTCCAGCTCCAGGGCTCTGGCTCCATCAGTGTAGCTCCATGTGGCTTGTCATCAAGAATACGAAGCAGAGTGTTTAGCCTCCAGTGAGCTATATATCTATTTCTCTCTGTTGCACCTCCAAATGAGGTCATCAAGCTGCGACCTGAGAGGCTAAATTCCACCCTTCACTCTTAATATTCTCAGGCTGACATCAAATTAAGTAACTACAATTACTTTCTGCCTTTTTTTTTTTTGATAGACGTTTTTCTACATTGTTATTGTTTTGGGGATATGCCACCCTTCTTGGGGGTGGGACATGGTTTTCTTTACCAGGATAGGTAAATCTGGAGACAATAATGGAGTTGTTTCTTGGTGTGACGGCAGGGGAGGTTGGGGTAAATCGTCATAGTGACCAGCCTCTGACAATCTCACGGGTCCATAGGCGCAACTGTACGGTTATAATATACAAAGATGATAGTAAAGTCATAGAGGATAGGAGAGGTAGGAGAGGAGAGGAAATAAAGGAGTCAGTCACATTCCATGGTAGCACGCTCACCTCTGGGACGGCCATGAACTCAGCAGCCAGGTCTGCAGAGAGCAGGAGGAGGAGGAGGGAGGGTGCCTCTTTATTTCTAAGGCCTAAATATCCTTAGGGGTGTACAACACCCCCCCTCGTTAACAGGTAACCACATACATCACAGGAAGGGGCTGTACAGTAGGCATACACGTCACAGGAAAGGGATGAGCTAGGGGTAGACACGCAATAGGAAGGGATGAGGGGTACACATGTGACGAGATGGGTGGACCCTAGAGTCAAGATGGCAGCCTAACCTTGGTCACCCTGGAGTGGGCTCGACCTCGTCTCTGGGCTCTCCTTCAGGGAGGCAAGACGCCATCCTTATCAGACGGGAGCGGGCCCCACTGAGGCGCGGCCGACTATACAGCCTCATGGCTCTCCATGGCTGGTGACCCTCAGGGAGGTTAACCTCTAAGCTGCTGCACTGACCTCCAGGTGTACAGTCCTTTACCACGTGAGGCAAGCAGCAGCCTAGGTTTGGCATATATTTGGGGGAAGACAACCTGGGGAAAAACCCTTTTGCATCCCACAGAAAAGGGGGAGCTAATAATAATTACAAGAGAACTTAAAAAATCGATTGTGGTAATGAATGCACAAGTCTTAAAACTATTGACTTGTGGATGTGAATTATGTTAATGTAATTGTCCAATTAGAAAAACAAAACCAAAGAATGAGGTGAAGGCTAGTGGAATGCCTGAGTGTGGCCCGTAGAAGCCCTTAAAGCATGGACCTGAAGCCACAGCCATGGCTCGGCCATACTTCAGCCCAACAGCACACGGGCCTGGAGAGTGGACAGTGCGAGCAGGGAGGCTACCAAGCCTCTGCAAGCCAGAGGGCAACCCTGGTCCAGGACTTCAGCTCAGAAGGTGAGGAGGGAGAGGATGAGGGCGGGAACTGGGAAGTGCAGGGACAAAGTGGGAAGGGCGCGGTGACAGATTGTGGGGACAGACATTACTGACACAAAGTGGAAAACCAATTTGCTCTGAAAATGTCCACCCACACACACTGGGGAGTGGAGGGGTGGGGAGGGTCTGTGCCTCACCCCTGAGCCAGCTGCTGTCCACTTGAAAAACTGCTAGACAGCTTGGAGCTGCCCACTGTTTGCGCAGTTCACAGCTGTGAACACCTGACTCATCTGTCACCTTGCACAGCCACCTGGGGAAGGGCTCAAAGGGAGTGCTGTAGGTGAGTCTTGGGACCCGGGTTTGCCCTCCAGGCCTTACCTATTTGGTCCACAGCTTGCAGGTACTGCCTAGTAATGATTGAGTGGATTCTCACCTCTATAACAGGGTAGAACTGGTTCTGGGGTTTTCTGAGACTAGCTCTTTTCAGGGCTTGAAAACCATGTCCTTTTCTCATAGAAAGGCTGGTGGTTTTGAACCACCAACCTTTCGATTCAGTCCAATGTGTAACCCCCTACGCCACTGGGGCTCCTTCTTATATCACCTAGGCTTTTTGTGTGTGTGTGTGTGCCAGCCTTGTTCATAACACGCTTATACCAAGGCTGCAACCACCTCCCTCCTAGCTTGGTCCAGAGGTCTGGGGATGCCGCCGTGTTCCAGCACTTGGCAACGTGGCAGAGGTGGGGGCAGCCCCGAGAGGCAAGCAAGGGTCGCAATGAAGAAGCTGAGCAGGACAAATGCCATTGTGCCGGCCTTTATTGATGCAGCAGGAAGCAGCAGCTCTGTCTTCTGCACAGTCGCCAGCACCATCCAATCATCACACTCACGACATTCTCCTGGTCACCTTCCACAAACAGACTGGTCCAAGTGGACCTTGGATGCACGCGCACTGCGGTGCACGCTCCACGCCAATCACACGTCGAGCTCGGTTAAGGCGATGAACGGGGCGGAGAGAAACCAGGGATTCGGGAATATTAAAGGTGTATTTCACTCGGCCTTGCGCCCCGTGAGCAGGGTCTTTGAATGCAGCAGATGGACGGGGGCAGCAGGCGGGCTCGGGGCAGCCGCTGGGGCCGGGCTCACTTCTCTGCTTGACCTTGCTTGGGCCCTTGTTTCAGCTTGTAGTCCGCCAGGGCGGCCTTGATGGCGTCCTCGGCCAGCACTGAGGGAGGGCAGGAGAGGGACTTGTGTGGGGACTCGGAGGGCGGAGTCTGAGGGACAGCCTCTAGAAACAACCCCTGGGCTCAGCGCCCCCTACCCCCTAGGGGCCACAGAAACAGAACTCATGACCCAAAAGGCTCCCTTGTCCCCTTTGGCCCAGATCCCTGGCCCCAAGGCCGGGGGGTGAGGGGGATTGGGCGTGTCTGAGCCCCCAGAGGGGCAGAGCCTTACTGGAGCAGTGCAGCTTCACAGGCGGCAGACACAGCTCCTTGGCGATGTCGGTGTTTTTGATGGTCAAGGCTTCTTCAACCTGCAGGGCAGAGGAGGGTGAGTGGGGTCAGGCTGGTTGTGGGGGGACCTTCTCTGGGCTCTTGTGTGTGCCCAGCCCCCTGAAAGGATCTTTAAGGCAATGGTCGGGGTCGTGGAAGTTCGGCTTTACGCCGGGCTTGGTGGGGGGTCTTCTCCGTCAGCAGTTAGATGGTGGGGAGAGCCCAGGGGTTTTGGCAGAGAATGCAACAGAAAAGATGGTCTGGGCCTTCCCAGCACCACGCTCAGAGTAGCTAGTGCCCAACCGCCTGGCTGTGTCCCTAATTTTTCACCCCACTGTAGAAAAACACAGGCTTCTCCTTGGATGAGTTTTTCTAAGGCCCCTGGAGTCCTTCCTGAAACACAGCGGTTGACTATCAGTCCCCTGCCCCTCGGCCTGTGGGAAACCAAGTGGACCTCTGCCACCTGCGGGCAGGGCCGGCCTTCTTACTCCTGCGAACCCAGTGAGGCAGCGGGGCCCCATTTTCCTCTTTGATCAACGAGAGCAACCAGGGCTGTCCGGGGTGGAATTGTGCGTCCCCTCCCCACAATATGTGGTGCCAAGCCTAACCCCTGGGCCTGGGGTTGGAACCCCTTGGGGCATGGGCTAGCTGTTTTAGGCTAATGAGGCAGGATCAGCAAGGACATGGCTCCAATCTCTGAGACAGAGAGGAGATTGAACAGGGATGCAGAAGCAGCAGAGATGGGGGACAGAGGGGTGACTCGCCACACACAGGAGCTCAAGGAGACAAGGACGTTCCTCCAAAGGCAGCAGAGAGCCCCGCTGCCTCCCACTGCCCGCCGAAGTGGCTGCCTGAGCTGATAGGGTCCCTTTCTGTCTGAGAAACACTTGAGAATCAGCAGGCTCCGGGTGAGAGAAACGGGGGTGTGTGTGGACCTGGGTTAGAGAAATGGGGGTGGGATGGGGTGGAATTAGAGGAACATTTTGAGAGTTCTGGTCACTTCTTGGCCCCAGACGGCAGGCAGCTGCCGGGAGACAGGGCTTCACGCTGTCAGGTCTGCAGCCATCTCACCGTTTTCCCCTTCACCCACTCGGTGGCAAGCGAGCTGGAGGCGATTGCGGACCCGCAGCCGAACGTCTTAAACCTGGCGTCCACGATCTTTCCCTTCTCGTCCACCTGGATCTGGGAGACAGGGTGGGGCTGTGACTCTCCTTCTAAACCCAGGAAGATGGGCTCAGGAGACGGTGGGAGAGACTGTGGGCGTGTCCTGTGGCCCCCAGGAGAGCTTTGGACATGCTTTCCACACTTCAGTTCTGGGCATTTGAACTTGGACCTCTTGAAACCTGGGTGCCCCATGCTCCAGAGGACTCTGGTGCAAGCGTTTTTCTGGGGCACACACTACGGTGACTGGGTGCTTCCTGACCGGTGTCTGTTTCTCTAGATAAGCACGGAAGCCGCGTGCCAGCTGTGCACTCCGAGATAAAGGAGACGGGGATGGTGCTGGGTAAGCGGCCTCCAGGCAGGCGGCACAGGGTTTCCTGTCTGTGTAGTAGTGGGATATGCTAGCTAGACCCATGCGGTTTGTCTTTGATTACACCACTCTAGTTAGCTGAGGTTGGGGAACAGATGGGTGAGGCTAGCTTGCTGCTTCAGACAGGCTAGCTGAGCAGGACAGCAAGGGGGCTGGGCTTCTGCCTATTTCACTCGGCTTCCTCCCATCCCACGGGAGTACAGGTGGAGACCTTGTGTTTGTGAACGCTTCCTGAATGGCCCGCTTCGCCAGGCAGGCTGTTATCAGGGTGCTCCTCTGGCTCTGGCTCCCGCCGCCCTCCTCCCTCTCTTCTCGTCTCACGCACCGAGACCTGCCTGCTCCAGCACCAGGGTCAGAGAGGTGGCTGTTCTTAACACGAAGGAGCCAGGACGCCAGGGGTACCTGCAGCTTCATGACATCCCCACAGGCTGGAGCGCCCACCAAGCCAGTTCCAACATTTTTAGATGTCTTGTCCAAGGACCCCACGTTTCTGGGGTTCTCGTAGTGATCAACAACCTGAAAGGAGAGGATCAGGAGAAATCAGCTGGGAGGGCAGCCCACTGCCCTGGGGTCAGGCGTGGGATCAGTCCTCATCCGGGTGGGTCCTAAGGGGCAGTGGTGTAAGGGAAGGCATTAAAGGCAGACAAAAGTTTTTGGATGCTCACCTCCTACCTGGCATCAGAGAGAGACAGTATGTGTGTGTATTCTTTCACCAGCTGATCCAGTCTTGGGGCAGGAAAGCCCCCTTAATTACAGGTAACTACATATGTAACAAAGTGGCAATACTTTAACCTTAGGGCCCCCTGGGCTCATTGGAGGAGTAACCTACCATCAGTGCTGGGGGCAGGTAAGGGGGCGTGACCGTCCCCTGGGCAGAGAGCAACTGCAATGTGACTGCTCCTGTAGCTAAGCAAGCTGCCAGTCAGACAGATAGCAACGAGCTACGGGCTTGTACAGGGAACCTGAGGGGGCACTAGCATGGGGGAATGACGAGAATGTGACTGGACTCATCTCCTAACTCACAAGTGTGAAGGCCCTTCACCCAGAACCCTGGCCTCCCAGGTTTCTCAAATAGGAGACTAGAGAATTCATGGGCACACACTCTCTTCCCAGGCCTGGTTCCCATAGTCAGGGGCGACGTGAAGCCCCAAGCCATCTGTGTGTGTCTCCTCTCCAACCATCTGACACCACCCAAGACGCTGGAGACGTCCCAGGTACTGGTCTTCGTGCCCTGCGGCTGCAGTCACAGTCAGTCAGCAGATTTGGGTTCAAACAGCCGCAGTGCTGCTGCCAGGTGAAATCTCTCTTCAAGAGGGAACGACGGTTCCTCAGTGCTCTGGAGAGCCTTCCCAGAAGCCTCAGCGTGCCTCTCACACAAGGACTGACGGGCTGGCATGTGCCCACAGCACACATGACACCATGCTTGGTGAAGCTGGTGGGGGGGGGGTGTCAGTGAAAAAGACTAGTTCCCAGGTGCTCAACCTGTGGGTCTGACCCCTGTGGGAAGGGTGGGGTTGCCTGATTCCTAAGAGTAGCAAAATGACAGCTAAGAAGTAGCAACGAAAATAATTTTATGATTGGGGGGGGGGGGGTGTCACCACCACATGAGGAGCTGTATTAGAAGGTCACGGCATTAGGAAGGTGGAGAACCACTGCTCCAGCTAAACAAGATGGACTGACACAGTGGCTGCAGCCTTGGCCTCCAACTGTACCATGCTGAGCACGGGCACAGGGCCCGGTAGGTTTGTTCTGCTGCACACAGTGCGCTGGATGGAACCTAACGACAGCAACCACGTGAAAACAAACCGGCCCTGAAATATCATTGGCTCAACAGTGTCCCCAGTGGCGGAAGGCCACGTGCCCAAGTTCGCTCGGTATGAAGTGTCAACAACAACCTTCCGGGCGCCAGTGATCCAGCGCTGCAGCCTCTGGCTAGGTCCTGCAGCCAGAACGTTGCAAACCTCCATGCAAACAGGAAGACGCGCTGCTACACCTGCTGCCAGTCCATGCCACTCCGTGCCCCCACAGTGGCACACTGGACTTCCGACTCGGTCTCTCTTGACGGTAGCTGAAGGTCTTTTCTTTCTCCGTGGAGAGGCAGGAGAGTCTGAACCGCTTGCCCTGCGTGCAGCTCACAGCCCAACACGGGGCCCGCAGCACCCCAGGGCTCCTCAGCGGATGGCTGGAATCACCCTGCGGGTTGTTTACCCACGGGCACTGGGCTCATCTGGGCGCCTCCCCCCACCCTCTGCGTAGCAAACCAGAGGTTTCAAAGGCAAGCCCAGGGAGGGACCTGCCTAGACTTTCTGCCCCCTAAGCTGATTTCCAACGACCTTTAGTGGTCTCCCGAACGGAAGTCTCATCTTCAGCGGGCTGTCGGCTTCCAGGAGGGTGCAAATTATGCTCCCCCCGCACCCGCCACCCCAGGCAAAAACAAGGGAGTCGTGAGTGACCCTGGGAGGCTTGAGATCGCTTTGTCACACCAGCGACGACACTAGCACACTAGTGACCTCAGGGTTGGGCCCAAGTGCCGGGCCCCGTGCGGACGACTCTTGGGCATTCCCTCTTTTAGGAGCGACCCCCAGCTTCCAAGCGGGGGATGACGGGGGGTGGGGGGGAGAGGGGAAGTTGTCCCTTGTCCAAGTTCACTTTGCCGGGCTGAAAGAGCTCGGGCTCTGTGGGGTCCGGCTGGCGTCTCCCGACAAGACCATGCACTCTGAGGGGTCCCCAGGGGGCAGTTTTCGGCGGGGACGCACTAACAGCGGCGGGACCACCCGGGGTCGCGGGGGCGCCCCACGCGGCGCCGGTTACTTGCACCTGCGCTGCGGAGCCGGAGAGAGTCAGGGAGGCGGCGACGTGGGCAGGGGCAGTCGCTGCCCCATCCAGGGCTGGGCGCTCCCCCCCTGCCCCCGCGCAGGTCACAAGAGGGGCAGTTCCCGGGTCGCAGTCCCTCACCGGAGCCCGGACAGCTGGGGGTCCCCTCGGGGGTCCTCGTCCACCCGGCCGCCCCTGCGGACCCCAGGCTCGCCCTTACCTTCTTGTGATAGAACCGAGCTGGGGCCGACAGCTCCCGGGCGGGCAGGCGTTCGCTCCGGAACAGCAGGAGCGACACGGCCCGGCGCAGACGGCCCGCTCTAGCGGCCGCCATCTTGCGGGGTCGCGCCTGCGTCTGCGAGAGCCCCAAGCTGGAGGGGGCGGGGCCGGGGCGGGGCCTGAGGCGCGGCCGGGGCCGGGGAGGCCTCCGGTTGGCTCCGGCGAGAGCGCACGCCCTCGTACGTCACAGCGTCTTCGCGCCTGCGCTCTCGTGGTGGTCGAGCTTTCACCTGGTTGGCCACGCCTCCACGGGGGCGGGGCCGGGGGCTGGAAAGCCCTCCAGACTCGAGCCCCCCAAGCTGGTTTTCGGCCAGTGGTTCTCACCCTTCCTGATGCCAGGATCCTTCGTTCCTCATGTGGTGGTGACCCCCAACCATAACATTATGTTCGTTGCTACTTCATCGCTGTTAGGAATCGTCATGTCAATATCTGATAGGCAGGATGTATTTTCATTGTTACACATTGAACATCACTAAAGCCTAGTGATTCATCACAAAAACAAGATATAATTGTATGCTGTGGAATATTCATTTCTAATGACAAATCAACGAAATGTTGTCTTGAAGCATGGATGGGTAACGGTCTTCACGCCCGGTACTCTTCTGTGGGCGTGTCTGCACGTGGGCGGACCGCCTGCAGACGGATGGAGGAGCCGTGTGTCAGTTCCCAAGACCCTGGAAACTATGTTTTTCCTACGGTCTTAGGCGACCCCTGTGAAAAGAGTCGCTCGACCCCCAAAGGGGTCGCTGCCACCACAAGTTGAGAACCACTACCCTAGGTGAATGATAGCTCTGTAAGTCCCTAACAGAATCTAACTTCATTTTTGTGTGTGCATTAATTTACTCAAGTAGAATGATTTCACCTGTAATACCTTAGTAGCTCATAACTAACCGGCTGAATTTGGCTTCTGTAATTTTTGCGTACACTTGACGAAGTCAGACTTCCCCGTCGCAGCGACCAATTTTAAAATCAACAATGGCTAAGAACATCTCTTCCCTGAGGACTGCAAGCATTAGCAATTCCCTCAAACCTTCCCACCTTGATTAAGTGATTGTGCCAGTGATTGATCAACCTCTCCCAGCACGTGGTTTTATGCTGTATAAGCTGAGTGTTAACTGTGCTCTGGACCGGGAGACCTGAGACCTAGCCGACTCACGATCCCCTGGCTTCGAATAAAAGCTTCTCATTTGATTTATTCGGTGCGGCCTTGATTGTCTCGGAAATCAGCTGCAGCACAGTATTCCGGCAAGCATTAAGGGAGAGCCAATGAAAAACAAAGTGAGTTCTAGTTCACGTTCTAAATTATCTTGCTAAGGAGCGAGGCACTACTTCAAAATGGGGAGATTAATTAAGACGGAAACGAACACCATGTTTTGATTTTTTTTCTTCAAAGTACATACTTCTGCTTTTATTTCTGTGCAAGGTAAACCTCAAACTATCAAAATGTATATGGCAATGTCCAGTAATTAGGAGTTCCTAAACAAATGCGTAGTAATGTCAATCATTCATATTGTGTGCAGGCTATTTTACAAGACAGGAAAACTCCGGTGTGCACCTAACACCTATTAGGCACTGCTCGGGGTAGCGCAGTGGGTAAAGCGCTGAGCTGCTAACCAAAGGTGGTGTGCTCAGCGCGCGGAAGATGTGGCAGTCAGCTTCCATAGAGACGGATGTTGTGAATTGCCAGTGAGTTCCGACCCATAACGGCCTTGTACACAACAGCACAAAATAGTGCAACCGATCGTTCCCAAGGCCTTGGCGTTGTCTGCGTTGCTGTGGAGAGTGGACCACGCGCCAGGTCACCGTAGGCAGTGTAATAATACATTTGTGCCCCACTCAAGATGGCGTGAAATCCTTGCCCGTCAGCACGCTCCCACCACGACTTCCTCTAGGGCCTCCACTTCCTGTGCGAAGACCCCACGTCTGCCCAACGCTTCGTCCGGACGTGTCCTGACGAACGAGTTTCTCTCTGACGGAATCTCTTCACGAATTTATAAAAGTGATCTGAGCTGCGCGTATTTATAGCTTCACCCCTTCCCACCTGACGTAGTAGCTTTCCTTTTGGTGGCGAGAACACCGAGGTTTGGGACAGGCGCGCGCCGCGGGCAGCCCCTGCTTGAGGCGGTCTTCGGCGACCGTACGAAGGACCCCACGTTCCTGGAGGTTCAAGATGGCGACGGCGGCTGCCTCCTCCGCGGCCGAGCCGGAGGTGGAGTCCAAGGCTGGGCCCCAAGTGGGAGCCCAGACGGACGGAGAGGAGGACAAGGTGAAGGACCCAGCGGCGCGGCGGAAGGTGCTGTCGCGGGAGGTGGCGGCGGCTGCGACGTGCAAGGCCGCGGGGCCGGCGTGGGATCCGCGGGAGGAAGGCGAGAGCGAGAGCGATGGCGATGAGGAGTACGCCATGGCTTCTTCAGCGGAGAGCTCCCCGGGGGAATACGAGTGGGAGTACGACGAAGAGGAGGAGAAGAACCAGCTGGAAATTGAGCGGCTGGAGGAGCAGGTGGGCGTCGGAGTGGCCAGCGGGCTCCTCTTCCTGGGCGGCTGGACCTGGGAGGTGCCCCTCCGTGACCCTTAGCGGGAATAAAGCGGTCGAGGCGGCCAAACCGTATAAGGTCATAGGTATTGGTAGGAAGAGTGGGCTTAGAACCAGCGAGGTTTAAGTTATTGAAGAAGGTACTGAACTAGTGGAAGAGGCGGGGGATAGAGGTCTGCCTGGCCAGCCTCTGAGGATGGGTGGGGCTGAGTTCAGAAGGTGACCCTGCAGGATGGTACTTGGCAGTTGACGGCAAGGTGAAAGGGAAGACAGTAATCCTACAAGAGGGGCACAGGACCCCACCCCAAAAAGAAGGGGACAGGGCGAGCCATTGGGAAGTTTGATAATACTGCTTAAGCTGGGTGAATGCAAACACGATGCTGTACTGATGTCAGCCCCACATCATTCACAATAAAAGGCTAAGAAGCAGAAAGGGACTACTGTGTTTTAAGGCGTGCTCAGGGATGGCAGAGCAGAGGTTGCGTGTGGACTTGGGAACCACCTTATAGTGTGAGTGTGGATATATGGCATTGGGAGCTGAGGATTGGGTCGGGGAGCAGCCTACAGGGGACGGAAGCAGTGGAGAAAGATAGACCGAGTCTCCCTCTCTTCCTTTGCTGGTCTCTCCTATTGGCCAACCTAACTGGAAGCTGGAAAGACCAGCAGCTGTGGACCACCCAGGGAAGGGCAGAGCAGGGAGGTCAGGTCAGACTGGTCAGCACGGGGACATTCTACAGATGAGGAAAGAGAGACTCAGAACAAGTGAAGTGATTTGCTCAGTCACTTGAAGTGGGATTTGAACTCTTCGAGGTTTCCTGTGGATCAAGATGCAGTATTAGGTGTCCTTCTGGCCCTGTGACTTGGTTGTAAAACTGTTATCCATGAGTGTAGCTTGTTCTGCTTGTCTAGAATCATGATCAAAGAATCCAGTTGGGCTAGGCAGGGGTTACCGTTTCTCCTTTTTAATGAGTGAGTACCGGTATGCTGAAGGCAGATTGAGTTTTGTATACCTTCAGCAAATGATCTCAGCATTCTCGGCAAGTCTTCAGATTTTTTAGCGCTGGGTCTTTTGATGAACCATTAGCTCACTTCGACCTTAATGATTTTGTGAGGTCATCTGTTGTAGTCGGAAGAGGAGGCTGGGAACCACCGAGGATGAGTGCTTGAAGAAGGTCCACGACTGTAGTGGAAGAGGAGGAGCAGGTGGAGGTCTGCCTGCCCTGCTAGGGGATGGTGGGTGGCCTGGAGCTCAGGAGGTCCCACAGGATGGTACCTGACAAATGGTGACTGGAGGGCCTCTGACCTGTCCTTTTTGTCCTACAATCTAGAAATGGATTCTTCCAAACCTCCCACCTCTTCCTAATGCCACTGTCTGGAAGTTCCTGCTTCAACTGCAGCTTAGTGATGAGTAACTTTCACACAGGCCTGTGAAAACTGCTGTAGTTGCGGGCGCCAAACTCGCACTTGTGTCTATTTCCTTCCGCTTGCTTGGTTTAGGGTTGTTTTGGTCTTTTTTGTAGAGTTTTGCAGTAGGAATTTAGGTTGATTTGCCATCTGTCCTCTTTTTTTTGTTAGAGCACAACTTACCTATTTCAAATTGTCAAAGCATTAGTATCATGTACAGTGTCTTAAGATAACTTGCCCTTGAATGGGAGCATCCTGTCCAGTTCTTTGAGGTCTACAAGACGTTATGTGAAAAATGTACCACCATGGAACATGATGCCTACTTCAGTTGAATGGGGAGGGGAGGGCCTGTGGGCTTTCTTGGTGGTTCATTGCTGCAGCACTGTCCTTCGGGCGGCTGAGGGAGCTTCATGTTTTCTTTAGACGTCATTCGGCGCCGGAGCTCTTGCAGGACAACTGTGATGCTGCAGGGATTCTGCCATTTTGCTGGCACCGATGTGGCTCTTGGGTCCACCCCTCCATTAGAACTGTTAACTCCATATTAATTTTTGTTACAAATCTTACAAAAGGGGGTGCTTCTGGGTATTTAGGTCTACATTCTATTTTAAGGCTGTATATCCGGTTTTCGTAAATTGTCCGAGCCCATGGTGGCTGCCATCTTGCGTCACTGTCGCTGGAAGGCCGGTTGGCCTCTTTCATAAGTGTTTGTCTAGTGCTGTCAGTTTCCCTCAGCACTGTTTTAGCGGCATGCCATTCATCTCGATGTTTCATTTCCATTCAGTTCTTTTATTATTATTATTTTTAAACGTTTTATTAGGGACTCATGCAACTCTTATCACAACCCATACATACATCAATTGTATAAAGCACATCTGTACATTCTTTGCCCTAATCAATTTCAAAGCAGTTGCTCTCCACTTAAGCCCTTTGCATCAGGTCCTCTTTTTCCCCCCTCCCTTCCACTCAGTTCTATGTAGTATTTAAAAACAAATTCTTTGCAGCTTCATGTTTGATCGATAATATTGTGGAAAAGTTAATGTTTAGAGACTGTTCTATTGCTGCTGCCTTCTAGTTTGATCTACTGTGGTAAGAACTTAGACTTTGTATGATTGCAGTTCTTTAAGATTGGTTGAAGCTGCTTTCTTGGTCCAGGATAGGGTCTTTCTTGGTCGGTGTTCCATGAACACTTGTGGAAAATGGGTGTTGTGCTGTTGTTGGCACTATGTGTTTGTTGTTGGTTAATGAGATTGGTGAGTTCTTCTGTAGCTGTGCTGACTTTATCAGTTACTGGAGTCCCTGGGTAGTCTAAACGGTTCAGTACTTGGCTGCTAACTAAGAGGTTAGAGGTTCCAGTCCCTCAGAGGTGCCCCGGAAGAAAGATCTAATGATCTATTTCTGGAAAAGCAGTCATTGCAAGTCCAGTGGAGCCCAGTTCCACCCGGACACACATGGGGTCAACAAGGGTTGTAGTGGACTTAAGGGCACTTGGTACTGGTGTTCGTTGCTGGGAGGAGGGTGTTGAAGTCTGCAAATTATGATTGCGGGTTCATTTATTTCTGCTTTGGGCTTGATGTGTTTTTTGCCACGTGTCCTTTGAGACGACCCTGTTGTATGGGATGAGGGGTCCAGGAGGTGTAGTAGTTAATACAAGGGGTTGCCAGCCACTGCTCCGGAGAAAAAGACTTTCTACTCCCATAAAGAGCTGCAGTCTGGGAAACTGACGGGGAAGATCGCGAGCCGGCCTTGTCAATTCTCTGTGAGTTGGAAGATCAGCTCTCTGGCAGTGAGTGTTTGTTTTGGTTGTATTGTTTGTTTCCTCTGTCGTCATCAGAGGTGGTGCACACACATTTTAGGATCCGTAGGTCTTTGTGTTGGACAGTTCATCCTTTCTTATGATGTAATATGTTTCTCTTTGATTCAAGTAATTGTCTTTGCTCAGAAAGCTACTTTATGTAATATTTAGCATAGCTATTTCTGTTTTTTTTCCCCCTTAATGTTTGGCATACCCTTCAATGGAGCCCTGATGGTGCAGTGCTTAAGCGCTCAGCCAGCTGCTCACCAAATACTGCCTTGAACCCACCAGAGAGATGCGCGATGGGAGGAAGATGTGACAGCCTGCTTCTGTCCGAGATTGACAGCCTTGAAAACCCTACAAGGCCGCTCTGCTCTGTCCAGTCGATGCTCTGAGTCAGAATCAGCTGGGTCTGGGTGGGTGGTGGTTTTCCATCCTTTCACTTGCAGTCTGCCCACGGTGTTGGATTTGCTGTGTGTTCTCAGTAGTCAGCGTGTTGTTGGGTTGTGTTTTTATTTCCAGTGGGCCAGTCTGTCTTTTTCAGAAAAAGTATCTTTCCACCATTTGCCTTTGAGGTGATGATGGAAAGGTTAGGAGGCTTCAGCCCTTCTCTGCTTTATTTCCTCCTTCCTTGCTTTCTCGTTCTGGTTCTTTCTCTCTGCCTTTTGCTGGATTCCGTCACATGCCCTAGGGCTCCTGCTAGAGTTATTGGAAGTGTTGCTCAGTATGTGTCTTTTGGGGAGTCTCCTGTTTGGGGTATTGCAACATGCGTACCTGCAACTTCACAATCGCAATCGACTGGCGTCTCGGTGTTTTACCCCGAGGAAGGGCCCCTGTGCGTTCTCCACTTCTGAATCTCCTTGTCGCAGGCACAGTTGATCTTCTTTGGGCTCAGGCCTCACATAGGCCCTAGGAACCTCAGGAGAAGGATCATCTGCCCTCCTTACCCACAGCCCATCTCTTGGGGGCCAAGTACTCCAAGATGTCTTTTTAAATAGCGTTTCCTTTCTCTTCAAAGGGCTTGCTTTTACCGTTCTTTAAGCACAAGTCGGCCAGTGCCACGTTCTGCTGGTGTGTGCAGATGTCTGTGTGCACACGCGCTACGTAGCTAGGTAGCAAAGCGGCTAGCAGTCTCACAATCTTCACATTCAGTGACTGTCGTTAACGACAGTCGTGGTGTTGGCATGCTGGGCTCACCCTTCGCCTGTAAGATGTTCCCGGGTTATACCATCACTTCCTTCTGCACACCCCTGCTAACCACGGGAAAACCCTGTATTCTAGAGACTTGCCTCTTTGGCGGGGGTGGGGGGAGTCCTGGTAGAGGAGTTGGTCACTCCTTGGGCTGCTAGCCAGAGGGTCAGCAGCTCGAAACCACCAACTACTCTCTACTCTTGAAGAGTTACAGTGTTGGAAGCCCCCACAAGGGGCAGTTCTCCCTGCCCTGTAAAGTAGCTATGAGTCGGAATTGATTCAGTGGCAAGGAGTTTGGTTTGTGTTTATAGATATTTTATATTAGCGAAATCGTAGCATAGTTGTCTTTTAATGATAGGTTTCTTTACTGTGCTTGTTTTCAAAGCTCGTGCTATTTAGGATAACATTTTAAAAAGCGGTTTTATTTTGAAAAGTTTCAACCACAAAAACGTTTTGATCTACGCACCACTCAGCTTCAACATTCTAGTTGCTCCAGTAGGAGCGTTCATCTTCTTTTGCTTTGGTTTTGTGTAGTAAAATAGGATTTGCTCTGCATGTGCTAAGCAGTGTGCAGAATCAGCCCTTTCTATCTTCACAACAGACTCATCAACCAGGAACCGTGTCATAGAGGAGGACATTGATGAGCTAGAAAACTTAATACCTTGCCTAAGGTCACACTCTTCTCAGTTGATTAATCGGTTTCTTTAGAAGCCCAAATGTGCTGTGATAGAAACCATAACAGATCAGGCAGAAGGAGCATAATAGTCCTTATAGAAATCCCCTGCCACTTGCTTGCTTCCTGAGCTCAGTTGCTGCCCAGCTGTCCCAGTGGCTCTCCTAAAACCCCAAACCAAACTCACTGCCATCGAGGCGATGCCGACTCACAGCGACCTTATAGGACAGGGTAGAACTTCCCCTCTGCGTTTCTAAGACTAACTCTTGATAGCAGTAGAAAGCCCCATCTTATTCCTGCAGGGTGACTAATGGTTTTTACTGCTGACCTTGAAGTTAGCAGCCCAGGACACTTACTCCCTCTGTTTGTGAGTGCTATTGGGTGGTGTCCCCGGTGGTGATGGAAGTGAAGCCATCCCGGTGATGGCGTTGCAGTGTCAGCTTTTGCCTCTTTCCCTCCTAGCTGTCCATCAACATCTATGACTACAACTGCCACGTGGACCTGATCAAGCTGCTCCGGCTGGAAGGGGAGCTCACCAAAGTGAGGGCAGCCCGCCAGAAGATGAGTGAGCTCTTCCCTCTGACCGAAGGTGAGGCTCCCTCCCTCCGCACAGAACGTGGCGTGGTCGTTACGGTAGTGGGGCCACTGCTTATAGGGCACTTGGATTCTCTAGTGTCCTAGGCAGCTGAAAACCTGGCTTTCAGAAGCCGTCCTTTTTAGTGCCTCGACTTGTGTGTGGCTGATTGCCGCTGTGATGGCTGAAGTCAGACCTTGAATCCTGATTTTGTCCTTACCTTAGGACAGCTATTGTGAGCTGGGCCCCTGCTCCCTCTCTCCCGTTCTAGTATTTGTGTCCTTAACCTGCTTTCTCACCCAGAGCACAGTGAATAAATTGCTTGCATCCGAGTGTCCTTGTAGTTGGATCTGCTGGAGGACCCAGAACCGACACGAGGGGCAGGAGTCAGACCGTGGTCCCAGGTCCAGCTCTCCTTTTCTCCACACGTCTCCCCCCTTTGCGTGGCTGCTGAGCACGGACTTGGTTATCAGCGTGCTTGGCTCATTTTGGGTCGCTCCGCTTCCTCCTCGTGTGACCTTCCGTAACTCAGGCCAGTAGTCCGAGAGTAGGTTTTCCCTGCAGTTAGCCGAGGCTCACAGTAGTTTCGCCATCCGATGGCGATAGGCAAGCATGCCTGCGTGCCTTACAGTGTGTGGATGGACGCCTGGCCGTTAATGGTGCGAGCACCTGCCACGAGGACTGTGTCAGGTGCAAAGAGAAAGTGCGCAAGTCCCTGGCAACGTGTAAGACGCCCACCGGGTGCCAGATAGGACTTTAGTGCATGGATCGTACCTGGAAGCACCAAACCCCGTGTGCTTGATCCAGGTGGCCGAGAACTGCTGGTGCGTGGGCTGGGTCGTGCGTTTGCTGTTTCGGCCTGGTGGTAAAGTCGGCTGCCCTTGGCTGGGCGCCATGGTGACGCCGGCCTCTGTCTGTCTTCCAGAGCTGTGGCTGGAGTGGCTGCATGATGAGATCAACATGGCCCTGGACGGCCTGGACAGGGAGCACGTGTACGAGCTCTTTGAGAAGGCCGTGAATGATTACATTTGTAAGTCACTGCCTGTTCTCTCTGAGGCTGCCCTGGCTGCCCCTGCTGTCACGAGGTGCGGGTGCCCAGACAGCGGAGCCTCATCTCATCTCAGACCTCTGAGAAGACAAACACGCGTGTTCCACTGCACGTTTGGTTTCATGATTTGGGTTGCCATCCCCCATTATAATGGCCTGCCCCCCTCTTCCTCCCTGGGGTCCTCGTTTCCATTTGCCTCATCTCTCCTGCCTCTTCTGAGCTGTGTTTTGGGCCAACCTCTGGCAAGATTTGAGTTCTGTTGTTATTTATCATTGTCTAGGGCAGCGGTTCTCAACCTGGGGGGTCGAGACCCCTTTGGGGATCAAACGACCCTTTCACAGGGGTTGCCCAATTCATAAAAGTAGCAAAATGACAGTGATGAAGTAGCAACGAAAATAATTTTATGGTTGGGGGGGGTCACCACAACATGAGGAACTGTATTGAAGGGTCGTGGCCTCAGGAAGGTTGAGAACCACTGGTCTAGGGTCTTTAAGTCAGGCGGTTTGGTTTTCAAATAGAAAGTGGAAGGAATAATTTCAGAGCCCCAGGAAGAGGCAGCCACGGCACGGAGAAGCCCCGGGTCCGCACTCGTTCCAGCTCCCCCAGTGGCTGGGCCCTTGCTTCCCTCTCACTGAGGGCTCTGAACGCCGAGCAGCCAGCACATTGCCATTGCAACTTTATTTATAGCATGAGTTTATATGTGACTCTCCAAAAGATTCACGTAAGAGCCTTTGAAACTGCCCTCTGTTCCCTGAAAAAACCCTCCCTCCCTCATTGCCATTGGCCTTAGCGAGACCCTGGAGGGCAGAGCGCAGCTGGCCTGTGAGCTTCTGAGACGGCCACCTTCACAGGGGCAGACAACTCACTGGACACTTGCCCGTTGCAGGCCCGAACATCTGGCTGGAGTATGGGCAGTACTCCGTCGGAGGAATTGGCCAGAAGGGCGGCCTTGAGAAGGTGCGCTCCGTGTTTGAAAGGGCGCTCTCGTCCGTCGGCCTGCACCTGACCAAAGGACTCGCCGTCTGGGAGGCTTACCGAGAGTTTGAGAGTGCGGTTGGGGAAGCTGCTCGGGTAAGGGCTAGTGGGGGCCGCTGGGCTGTGTGTGTGTGTGTGTGGGGGGCGGCTAGCTTCCGTTGGTTTGAAGGAGGGTTTTGAAGTGGAAGTCTCCAGATGAGTCTGGTGGCTCGCGTAGTCACAGGTGGGCAGTGATGTATGTAAATGCAGTCCCTTTCATGCCCTGGGGAGGCTGAGTTTTGTGAGTTAAAAGCTGGTGAGTCTGCAGTTTGTTTTCCAATAATTGAAAATCCCAGACTCTTAGTTGGTTCAGTGTGTGTAGATGTGCCTGTGGTCATCCGTCCCCCGTGTAGTTGTCATGGAGAAAGGACGCTGGACCCTCCTTCCCCACACTGCATCTCTCAGCTTTTGCGCATAACTAGGCCACTGTCAGGAGCCTCAGCCACAGCTCCATGGCATCAGTGGTGAGGAAACTGCAGCCGTGTTTCCGCTTCCCCCTGGGTGATGGTGCCACGCCTACCCACACCCCCTTTGCTGGGCATCTCGTGTCAAGCATGGCTCCTAAGTGGCCTCTGTTTCCCATTGTCGGGACACGTGCCCGTCCTCTGGACAGTCCTGTTCTGGGCAGTGACTCCAGCCTGTTCTGTCACCCCTATCAATGCCAGCTCCCCCAGGAACCCTCCATGACTGGCTCTTACCACAGCCACGAAACCCCCTGCAGAATGGCCAGTGCGGAATGCTCTTAAGGTTGTCTCGGCCTGCAGTGGCATTTGGAAAGGTCTCTCTCTCCTCGCAGCCTCCACAGTGGGAACACTTAGGCTGAGAGGGCATTAGTCTTTGCAGCTCTTTTAGCAGTGCCTACACTATTGCGTGTGTAAGTGGGCGGAGACTGGTTTTATTCCAGTTTGAACCGAAAATTGGTTGAAAAGATCTTTAGGGTGGGTCGAAGCACAGATGTCATGTCATTTACGCCTAATTTGCTTCTTCAGCCTGTAGCTGGCTTCCTTTCCCCTTTTGACTGGGAACAAACCTTTGATTCACAGCTTGAGAAAGTCCACAGTCTCTTCCGGCGGCAGCTGGCGATCCCGCTCTATGGTAAGAGGCACTGGCACGTCACCCCCGTGTTCAGAAGGCTGTGGGCACATCCCATAGCCAGACTTCCCCAGCTTCCAGGGGCATGAAGGGCTGCTGTTTTCATGCCCCTGGGACACTCGCTCGGGGCGGGAAGTTCTCTTGAGTTGTGCCAGTGCGCAAGAGTGCGGGCCGCAGGAGGACGAGAAGGCCAAACTCCCTGCCCCCCAGCTGAGAGCTCGCCACTGTAAGACCTGGTTGGAGAGCAGTGGGAATAAGCAAAGTGACACGCCCTGCTTTTCCTGGGGAATCGTTCCCAAGCAAGAGACCCTCTGTGGAGCCTTCTCTCTTGAGCAGTGGGGCTGCCCGCAGTCCTCTCTGTGCTTGGATGTGGCTGGTCGATGTCACCTCACCTGTGAGGCAGCACGGCATAGTGAGTGGAGCGGGAGCCCGGGCACCTGGCTTCACAGCTCTGCCCTTAGCTACTGTAGACCAATGACTGCCTCCCTCGGGGCCTCTGCAAAACGTGTCCTAATAGTACATCCTTCCTGGAGGGGGAGGACCAGCAAGTTCAAGTGGGGCAAGGGTTGGGACCCAGGAAGCACTGGCTTGCTGTTGTGTGGGTGGGCTTGCCAGGGACAGTGTTTTGAAGCAGACTCGAGGCCAAGTGTGGCCTCTGTGAAGAGCTTGGGGAGCCCTCTGGGTCTCAGATGGTGGGTGGAGCCTTGCACCTTCGGGTTCCTCTGTGTTTGGGTTGCTGAAAACCCGCTGGCAAGACCCACGGGACTGGATCCGTCTTTCAATAGATATGGAGGCTACCTTTGCAGAGTATGAAGAATGGTCTGAAGACCCGATCCCAGAACCGGTCCTCCAGAGCTACCACAAGGCGCTGCAGCAGCTGGAGAAATACAAGCCCTACGAGGACGCCCTGGTGAGTGAGTGAGCAGCCTGTCGGTTACGGAGCGAGTGTACACTGTGCACGGTGGTGATCATGATAATAACATCAGCATCTGTGTAGCCACCATCTTGGAGGAACAGAGCTCGCCAGGCCTTAGGCGCTCCGTGTGCTGCTCTCGGATATGGCCGCCTCCGGACTGGTGTGCCCTTGTATTTCTTTGTCGTTTTACCACTTGGCTCGCTCAGTTGGGTCTTCAGACTTTCTTGCCGTGCCACGGTACTGCCATTGGGTTCATGCACCGTGCTTGTGGGTTTGGGTCGGTGGGTCTCTCGAGTGTCACTGCTGTAACTGGGGCTCTGTGTCCCACCAGGGAGGTGTCCAGGCGGGTAGGGAGTTGGGGTGTGTAGTGCTGGTGAAGTGTGTGTGTGCTGGGTGGTAGGGCGCTGCTGAAGCTGGTTTCCAGGCTGTCAGTGGACCCTCCCTCGCACTAGCAGTAGTGTGCCAGGTGCTCTGGCTGACCTTGGCTGTTGACAGACTCGACCTTCCATCTCAGCTGGTCCGATGTGTCTGACAGCTTCTCCTTATCGTCTCCATGTGCATTCCCTTTATTTATCCAAGATGAAGTTGAGCATCCTTGTTTGGCTTATTGGCCACTTGGGATTTCCCCTTTAGTGAAGTGTGTCCTCAAGCCGCGGCCTGTTTTTCTCCCGGATGGAGTGTCTCTCCTAACAGACTGATGGGAGCACGGTATGCAGACCCCACCTTTAGTTGTTGTTCAGATGTTCCCCCCCCCGTGTGTGGCTTGTTTTCTTACTTGTTAGGACCATGTCTTTTTAAAAGCCTCTCTTTCGGGTGTCATTGGCTTTATTAATATTCTTATGGTTTGTGTTTAAGAAATTTCTTATTTTCTTTAAGTGTTTTACAGTTTTTATTTTTTCATTTAAGTTCCAAATCCACCTGGGTGTGATTGCTTATGTGGTGTGAGGCTGGGTCACCTGTGGAGTTTCAATCTGGGGAGCCAGGTGTTCCAGCATGAGTTTTGCCAAGACAGTTCCTCAGCTGTCACAGGTTAGCTGTCCATGTGTGTGCGGTCTGTTTCTGGGCATTCCAGTGCCTTCTACTGGTTTTTGTTGCATGGTCCTAACACGGTTCCCTCTCGGTAGGATGAGTCCCTCCACCTTGAACCAACTCAAGAGGGTCAATCCCGAGTTTCCAATCTGTGGACAAGGCCTAGTTCTCTACTTAGATCTGCTTGTCTCCCTGTCACTTCACTGCCTTGAAGACGGTGATTGTGAGGCTTTTAAGTGGCAAGAACTGTGTGCACGCGCGCGTGTGTGTGTGCATGTGCGTGTGTAGCTGCAGTTGCTCATCACGGCCGCCTCTAGCTCCTGCACGTGCGGTGGAGCCATCCAGCCCCGTTAGGATGAGGAGCCGGAAAGCTCTGCTTGGACTGGCTCCCTCGCTCAGCAGGCTCAGGATGTGAGTTGTGGGGAGCAGGCAGGTTAGCAGCTGTCTGTGGCAAGAGTGTTTCTCTGCTCCGGTTCCAGGTTGGCTGGAGAGTGCCGTCTCCTGTGGTCCAGGGATGGATTTCGAGAAGAGTTGGGAGGCCCGGGAGAGAGTTCCCCTTAAGAGACTCTGAACCACACAGGCTTCTGATTCCACGCCTCATTCGGTGGACCCCATTGTGCAGATGCGCTGGGAGGCGGAGCTGGGCGGTCAGGCTGGAGTTGAGCTTGTTGGCGGACTTGGGTGCGCCCAACGGCAGCCAGCGATTGGTTCCGTGCCGTGACTTTTTCATTTGCTGCAGTTGCAAGCGGAGGCGCCGAGGCTGGCCGAGTACCAGGCATACATCGACTTCGAGCTGAAAGTCGGCGATCCCGCTCGCATCCAGGTGGTCTTTGAGCGCGCCCTGGTGGAGAACTGCCTCGTCCCCGACCTGTGGATCCGTTACAGTCAGTACCTAGTAAGGTCATCTCTGCCCTCCTTTTGGTAAGGTTGTTGTTGTAAGCGACTCCGAGTGTCTTTCAAGGAGCAATAAATAAGAGCGGCAGACTGCCCCTCTCTCTGTCCCTGCTGCTGCTCCTCCCAGCTCACCACATTGGCCATGGTAGTAAGCCAGTCGTGAGCTGGAGGCCCGTTGGTGCACGGCCTTGTTATGGAGGACTTCATAGAATAGATGTTCCATCCCCTTTTGACTAGTTTGGGGGAGAATTAACATACAAAATAAGTAGCATAGTTAAAGTAGCCCTCCTCTTACCCAGCTTCAGTTTTTAACTCATGGCTAGTTTGATTTTATCTGTATTCTCAACTACGCCCCCACCCCCACCTCTGTATTAGCTTGAAGCAAACCCAGAAATCGCCTTGCATTGGGAAATAGCCATACAGGGCCCTTCATCAGCTCTTTAGGTTGCTATAGTCTGTAGACTCCCCTTGGACAACTGATTTGCTGCAGAAACGGTCTCACGAGAGCTTTTCTTACTGTCGCTCAATTGTGCTGGGAGCCGGTCTCATTGTGGCGGCTCTGACACGCCACCGAGTCCCTGCTGACCCTGGAATTCTCGCTCCCAGGACCGGCAGCTGAAAGTCAAGGACTTGGTTTTATCCGTACACAGTCGCGCTGTGAGAAACTGCCCCTGGACGGTTGCCCTGTGGAGTCGGTACCTGCTGGCCCTGGAGAGATATGAAGTTGACCATTGCACGATTGCGGGTGAGGCTGTTTCTCAGGGAGGACTCTTAAGTCGTGTGCTCCTGGTTGAAAGCATAGCGCTGCAGTGAAACTCGGCCATCCAGTTTTCCCTGAGTGAGACTCTGGGATATTGGGCATTAGTGAAAAACGGGCCATCAGTGGGGGTAAGCTGGGTTGGGATGTTGATGTCTTAATATGCTAATTACGGGGTTCTCCAAATGACTCGGACCCTGGGACGGACGGACTTGAGGCGAGAGGGCAGTGTTGGTGTCTCGTGGGGATGTCCCGTTGGGGCACTGCGCGCAGGCGTTTTCTTGTTGTAGCTGGCAGAGGTTCTTACCAGAGCCAGGGAAATGGCACACTGGCTTCTTGGTCTGCTGGCCACACATCCCGCCTTCTCTCGCTCTAGCAACCTTCGAGAAAGCTCTGAGTGCAGGCTTTATCCAGGCTACTGACTACGTGGAGATCTGGCAGGTGTACCTCGATTACCTGAGGAGGAGGGTTGATTTCCAACAAGGTGTGTATGCTCACCTGTCTCACCTCAGAGCTGAACTTCCCCTTACCCTGCCCCGTGGGGCTGGTGCAGACTGGTCCCTGAATATGCTTCTCCCTAGAACCCTGAGTGGTTTTCATCATCAGCTGTCGTGCAGCTCATTGTCTCTCATTTCTGTACAGCTAACGAGTTACCTAAAAAAAAGACTATAGGACAGCTTGTCCTGATCGTGCCCATCCCTGCCCTCTGACCCACCCGGAGCAACTCAAAAATCCCATCTAACTTGTACTTGCACATTCAAGTCAGCTACACTTAGTCATCCAGTGTGGCCCTGGCTGGGAGAGCCGTGTTCCTCTGTGGTCCCACGTGGCTCTGTGCCTGTGTGTCATCATGCTGTCCACACTGCCCCTGGGGCCTTTCTCCCTGTGATGGCAGGGGCAGGGGTCTAGTTGCAGTGCCCCCGGCACGATGCCGGTGTGTCACAGGCTCCTAGGCGAGTACAGGGTGGGGGTGAGACCAGCGAGCCACGTAGGTCCCGGAAGCTGGACCACTTTTGCCTTTCTGACAGACTCCAGTAAAGAGCTGGAGGAGCTGCGGTCCACGTTCACCCGGGCGCTGGAGTACCTGAAACAGGAAGTGGAGGAGCGTAAGTGCTGCGTGAGCCTGGCCCTGCCACCTGCCTTGGCCGATTGGCCTTGTCTGCCCAAGCCTCGCCGATCTCCCTCCCCAGCCTTTCCATTGGTGACTCATTCTGTTCTCTGAAGGTTTCAACGAGAGTGGAGACCCAAGCTGCGTGATCATGCAGAACTGGGCGCGGATCGAGGTACGTGCTCCCGAGGGCGATGGCTGGGCTCAGCAGGGACATTTGTCTAGCTTCCTGCACATTCCAGGAGCTCACACGTGAGGGGCAGGCCTTTACTCATCCAGGAGACTGCACTCACTATTGGCCAGGCACTTGTCTAGCTGTGGTGGGAGAAAGATGAGGCTGGCCACTCCATCGATTTCCAGGCCTGGAAACCCCTTAGCGTGTGTGAGCTGGAATTGACTCAGTAATAGTGTTTGTCAACTTTGGTTTTGACGGGCTGCTCCTGGAACAAGATAGACCTGGTCCCCACACTGTAAGTCACGCTGTGACCTGTAGTTTACAGTTTGTAATCACTGGACCCAGGGTTGTAAAATTCTCATCTGGTTTCCTTCTCTGAGGGCAGGTGGGCTGGAGAAACCACTGATGGAGGGACTGCTGCGTGTTTCGGGAAATTTCTGGATAGGATGCTTGTCATGACCATTTTAACCAGGAAACAGGGTCAGAGAGCGTGTGCCGCTGAACTAGTAAGTGGCAGAGCCAGGCTTTGATCCCCAATCGGTCTTTCTCTACTTAATCCCCTCCCCTCCGGTCCCCACACACTCACAAAAAGTTGAGTTGATGCTTCTCTTCTTGCCTGTGTGTCAAAGTAAACCCCTCTTACAGAGTGTCAAGCCAGTACTGGTAGGGCCTTGGGCTCCCAGGGTTGGTTCTCAGTAGTGATTGGCAGGGAAACAGTCAAGACTTTCTGGAACCCCGGCATTTACAGGGAGTCTTTTTTTTTTTAATCCCTTTTTTGAATTCGGTGATGGTTACAAAGCAGATCAATTTTCCAGTCCATAATCCCTACACATTGTTTGGTGTCGTTGCTGGCCCTCCCCACCATGGGCCATCCCTCATGCCAGCCCTCCCTGTGGTCCCTCTTGCCTCCTAACCCTTCTGAACTTCGCCCTGGGTCACTGCTATTCTCTGCTCTCTGATGGTTGATCAGGCTCAGATGTGGCGTACGCTCCCTAGTGTTACTGTTCCTCTTGTGGACCTGTGTATCGTTGGGCGAAAAACTGAGCTGTGGGGGTGAATTTTGTTCTCCAGCTGGAGGGTAGCAACAGGCCACGCCATGAGGTTCTATTCATCTAACTAGAAAGTCCGGTCTCTTCAATGTTGAGTTCTATTCTACGTTATTTCCTACTCTATCCCGAACCTTCTTATTGGTAGTGGTTCTTTTCAGAGAGGTTGGTAGTGGTGCTGGGCCCCGTGGAGGTCGATCTCGGGGTGGTGAAGAAGGTCCGCATAGCCGTTAGTTCCCAGGATGTGTGTGTTTTTCCTCACTCTGCCCTGCTCCCCGAAGTAGCATGCAGAGCACTGTCTTTGTGGGCTCTGCGACTCCCCCTCAGGTGTTTGGTGAGAGCGTAGCTAAGGAGGTATCAGAACGCTGCCCCTGCTTGCGCTACCACATTTATGGTTGTGTTTGCAGCAAAGGTAAGTACACAGACCGGATATGCTTGTGTTTACGCCGTTTTCCAGCACATTGTTAATGCAGTTTTTGTGGTAAAATTAGGTGCCTCGGCTGATACTCGGCCGGCTTATACTCGAGTACGTATGGTGCACGTATATCCTCTGTCAGACCTGTATGTATTTGTGGATGTGCTCCCACTGACTGCCGGGAGGGAGTCTTTTTGTATGTATCTGCAGGTTCGTGTTAATGGGTTAGGGCCTCTCATCACTGAGCCTGCAAATTCGTTTTAGGCTCGACTGTGCAAGAATATGCAGAAAGCCCGGGAACTCTGGGACAGCATCATGACCAAAGGAAATGCCAAGTACGCCAACATGTGGCTTGAGTATTACAACCTGGAAAGGTAACTGACCGCGTGGGGGAGGGGTGCTTCACAAGGGTTTCGGTTTTTGTACATTCGTGTCTATTTTGGCTTCTTTTAAAAAAATGTCTTGCTTTGCCTACACAAGAACCAAGCGTTTGAAAGCAGAGCTAACAGTTCAACAGCTCAGCACTTACCGACCCAGACACACGCACAACCACCGTTAGTTAATGTCCTTGAGGCTCCTCTTTACATCTCTCTCCTTGTGTGTAATTGAAAATGCAATCAATGTATATGTTGTACATCTTTCAAGCTGTTTTAATAATGGCATTCAGAACATAGAGAGGCAGTGAACATGATCAGCTGTTTGATTCGGTATGTCTTCAACATTGCATGTCGCCAAATACATTTCTACACTGCCTTTTCCCCTTTTTGAATATTTTAGTTTTTCCGAGATTTTAAAACTGCTTTCTAGATTGGAAAGTTGGACGTTAAGGGAAATATGTGATAGAAGCGGACGTTTTCTATACTCCCATCCCGAGAGATGACCATTCTTGCAGCTTGTTGCTATTCCTCCTGAATGGTGCCTTTACAGACTCATTTATCCTCACAGCAATTGTGAGACTCGCAAAGGGCTTTCGTGTCTTAACCTTTATTGTATTAGAAAATTTTAAGAAATATTTTAAAATTTCATTTCAAAATAACAGTAGTAACTCCTTTGCATCTAACACGAATAGCACCTATTTTCTAAACCCCTAACATGTAATGAGAAAAGTGGTAGAGGTTTGAGTTTTTGCCAATATTTTTAGTCTCTTTTTAAAAATAGACACTATGCAAATACCTTCAGCTTACACTGGTCGGTTCCCAGCTCTGCATTTACCGTTAGTTGTGTGCTGTGCTGTTTTGTTGAAGAACGTGAAGAGTGTTTGGCCTTGCAAAGGTAGGAAGTTAGAAATGAGAGTAGTTCAGTAGCCCTCTTAGATCATGTGGGTCATTCTTTTATACTGTGTCCAACTCACCAAGTGGTAGTTTTTAAAAGTTGGTGGCTCTGTGGAATCCGAGACCAGATTGGTGAATTGTCCAGGCTATGTTCCATTCATACCCACTGGTTTGTTTGCATTTTGAGTAAATCTTACCTATGGCTGAGCCTGTAATATCTATTTAATGCATTTGTCATTTGGAAACACTGAGTTAAGTATTCTTCCAAATGTTGAGATTTTGTTAGAACAGTGTGTTTTGTTTTGTTTTTTATAATCACATTAATTACACACACCCACTGATCTCAGTGGAAAACTCTTAAGTAGGAAGCATTCAAACTCTCCGTAGCAGATACAAAGTTTTCCAAAATTGAAATTCTCCCTTGAAAGCTTGAATCTTCCCGCTGGCAGCAAATCCACTGGGTGGTTTTCCCTGACACGACAGATTCCCTTCGCTCATGGTTGAGCCAATGCGCCCACGTGAATGCCCTTAGCTGGTCAAGCCACCTGTTCCTGCAAGCAGACATGCGCTCTCTGCGCAAACTGGCCGGCTCCACGCACCGCGTGGGACGCCTGGCCCTTCGCTGAGGTTCTCTGGTCCGCGGCAGACTCGGTTTGTGCTGACTTGCCATTTGCCGTGGGATCATGAGAACAGTGTGCCGGGTCTTGATCCCGCCTAAGGGGCACCATTGCTTCCACGCTTAACAAAGCGTTCTGATCTGGCCGGCCACCAGCAGAGGGCCTCGGAGGGGCCCCTGTGAGCACGTGCTTCCGATTCTGAGACGTGCTGCTCGGGTTCTAGAGTGGTCCTGAGGTCGAGTTACGAACCCTCTGTGTTGACACAAACTTCTAGGCGGAAATGAGGACACGCTGTATTCTAACTGATGCACAGTACTTACCTGTGTGTCCGTCCCTTGTTGGCGCACACAGATCCGATGGGCAAGCTTGTCGGCATATGCTGTATGTTAGCGCATCCGCTGCCCTGGTGGGTCTGGGCCCCCGTCCCCCCTCCAGGGTGCTGCACGCCCAGAGTTGGAAAGCAGACTTGTTAGCAAGGCCGAGTGCTGCACTCCTTGCTCCTTGGCGCCCTGCCTGTCTAAGGAAAGGATGTTTCGGGTTCTGACCATCGGGTCTCGGGTGTTAAGAAGGAGCAAGCGCTCCAGCAGTGCTGGTGCCAGCAGCTGTGCGTGGTTCTTGTGCTGGTGTCTCGCACCTGTCAGAGCGCTCGGGCCCTCGGCCCTGCCTGTGGGAGAAGGCGGCGGCCTCTTCCTCTGTGAGCCCTGGTGGCAGCAGCTGTTTGTTTTTGTTTTCCACCCTAGGGCGCACGGGGACACCCAGCACTGCAGGAAGGCTCTCCACCGGGCCGTGCAGTGTACCAGCGACTACCCGGAACACGTCTGTGAAGTGCTGCTCACCATGGAGAGGACGGAAGGTGAGCGCTCCGTGCTCGCTCTGCGCCTGGCCACATCTGACCGGTGTCTTGTAGGCACTCTGGTTGGAAGCCCCTGTCAGGACAGGCTGTTCTCACAGCCACACGGTGTCCAGAGTGTCACCTCGTGCTCTGCTGGCTGAGCCCTCCCACAGCTCTTGTCGGATCTTTGTGTGCGAACAGGCTCAAGAGGGCAGATGTTCTCATAATCGTGGGGTTCGAGGGGCTGCCCTGCCCCTTGTAGGAGGTTCAGCACCACACACACGCACACACACACTCCGGTGTGCTGGCACCCATCAGTGTCTTCCTCTGTCTTGTCAAGGGCAGGTTGAGAACCCTCCTTCAGCACAGTGGCGCAGGAGCCTGCAGGCAGCCGGCTGAGAGACACAGACAGACGCTTGGGCATCTGCTTGGGCATTTGCTTGGACATTACAGTGTGAGGCCACAGCCTGTGGGTTTCAGTATCACACCAGGACATAGACAGCAAGGACAGGACATGTCCCAGCAAGGACAGAGTACCTCTCTGAACTCCTAATTCTTTTAATTTTAACACCAGTGTTTTGTTGGGTTTTAGTTTCCAGGTCTCCTTTCGGAAGGCACAGAGGCAGCTTAAGCCTGAGAAGATTATTTGAACTCTAATCTCAAGCCTCTGCTAATGACCGCTCTTTAAAAAAATGGGGAGCTGGCTGTCCTGCCCCTTGCTGAGGGGGAGCGAGTGTGTGTGTGTGTGTGTGTGTGTGTGTGTTAGTTAAAGAAAATCACTTACCCCATCCCTCCGAAACCCGAGAAGTGAACATGTGCTTTCTTCTTCCATCAAGGGACATTAGAAGATTGGGACATAGCCGTTCAGAAAACCGAAACGCGGCTAGCCCGTGTGAACGAGCAGAGGATCAAGGTAACGAGGGCCTTGGACTCGCCAGCAGCATTTTTGTCTGCGTTTACTATGACTTCTTGTCTGAACCTTTTAGGGTTTCTCAAGTGTCTTTCCTGAGAACGGGTTAATTACCAAGTACTTGAAACAGGGTGACATCTGGTGTGCTGCAGTCTTTGATTGTTTGATGCCTTTAGCTTCCACAGTCAGTGTTCTTGTGGGGGAGTTTTGCTTCTGATGCTAAAGAATGAAAAGGGCCACCCAGGTCCTTATGCACAAGTGACAAGAAGTCTCACTTAACGCCCCAAAATAACTTGGGGCCCCGGTGACGCAGTGTGAGGTGCTATTAAAAAGCCAAGGACTTGATCTGTAGAAGTGTAGTCATAATAAGGCTAGGTGAGCAGGGCAGCGTGGGCCTGTCCTGGTTTTATTGAGGTCTCAGCATGTGGGCACGGGTCTCTTATTGACCCTAGTGGTGCAGGGGTTAAGCACTGGACTGCTAACCCAAAGAAAACCAAAAACCAAGCTGATGCCCACTCATAGTGACCCTGTAGAGCAGAGTAGAAATGCCCTGTGAGTTTCTGAGACTCATTCTTAAGGGAATAGAAAGCCCTGTCTTTCTCCCGTAGAGCAGCTGGTGGTTTTGAACTTCGGATCTTGTGGATTGCAGCCCAATGTATAACCCACTACACCACCAGGGCTCCTGTTAGTCAGAAGGCAGATCTATAGCTTCAGCCAGTGTTTCCTAGAGTGTAGGATCTTGCCCCCGGGGGATGCTGGAACCATCTACAGATACCTACCCTTTACTCTGGATGTTGGGCTACAGTGCAGAATTAAAGAATTGCCAGGGTGACATTTTTCCTGCAAAGGGGCTGGTAGGGGGACACACACTGCCCCCCTGTCCCCCTGGGGAAGAACGCCGTGGCAGTGGCAGTCTATGCCTGTAAAGGTTGCAGCCTTGTAAACCCCATGAGCCCGCTCCACTCTGCCCTGGAGTGTTGCTGTGCCTTCAAAATGAGCCTTCACTGCCTCCGTCCCCTCCTCAAGACAGTTGGGTACACCTCATGCTGTGACACCCAGTGATGTGTCCATTATCTTTTGTCTAGGCTGCGGAGAAGGAAGCCGTCCTGGCGCAGCAGGAAGAGGAGAAGAGTGAACAGAGGAAGCGGGCCCGGGCCGAGAAGAAAGCCCAGAAGAAGAAGAAGAGCCGAGCCAGTGAGGATGCAGAGAGAGAGTGGGGTGACGAAGGTAACGCTTGGGCGAGGCATCGTGGAAACTCTCAGGCTGTAAGGCTGCTGCTCAGACAGTACTGAGAGCTTGGTGTCTCCCCAGAGGCTGGAGGGAGGCCTGCTGCCCCACCCCCTCTCTAGGGTGTATGTCTTGCAAACTAAGATGGTCTTCTGTTAAACTCAGGAAGCTTGTTGGTCTCAACTCCGCGTGATCCTGTCGGGCAGGGTAGGACTGCCCCTGTGAGTTTCCCAGGATGTAACTCTTGATGGGAGTAGAACTCCTCATCTTCCTTCCTCGGATCCGATGGTGGTTTTGAGCTGCTGACCTTGAAGTTAGCAGCTCAACATGTAACCACTATGCCACCAGGGCTCCTCTTGGTCTTTGTAAAGCTTGATAAAAACCTAAACCATTGCTTCCGTTTGGACGCAGTAGTTCTCAGTAGGGCTTCCAAGGCCATCAAATCCTTGCAGGAGCGGGCAGCCTCGATTAAACTCAGGACACTGTTGGGATATTGCTGCCTACTGTCCTCATTCCCCATTCCTCAGCCGAGGCCCTTGTCCCTGTAGCAAAGGCCCTTCATAGCCCGAGGCTTCCATTTGAAAACTCATGGTCTTCTGGTGTCAGTCTGGCCTCATCCTCAGTCTTCCTGTGACTCTTGTGACTTTTGCCCTCTGGGAGAAGACAGGCCCTTCGTCCTTAGCGCTCCTTAGCCTAGTTTGTCCAGGTGTTCCTAGTCAGCCCACATGTCTGACCGCAGGGACCCAGGAATGACGCTGGGTCCTTTTCACTGCCTCAGGGCAGGTGATTTTCATTTGTCCCTCATCAGAGCAGAGTGGGGCCCGTGTGACCCTGTGACCACAGTGCTGTGTCCCTGGAATGGACCAAAGAGGGCACCTGGAGCCAGCTGGGTCAGAGACCGTAGGGAGGACGTGGTGCATGCATCAGCATCTCAGGCGGAGGAAGGGGGTGTCCAGTGGGAAAGCGCATGGGGAAGCCCCACAGTCTGTGCTGTCCCTGAGCAGAGGGCGGGGCATGTGAGGCTGCAGCAGCAGCAGCAGGCCCGTGTGCTCCCCAGGCCCACAGGGCTGCTCTGGACGGGTCTGTCAGTAGGTGGCTCAACTTAAGTGTCCACAGTGACCCCGCCCTGGGCAGTGCTGAGAGTGCTGCGACCCCAGTGCTGGTGAGCTTTCTTGAAGGACCCGAGGCCGGGCTAGGCTAGTCCTTGGTATTCACTCAGAGGTCGTGACACCCGCATGTTAGTCATCTGGGTGCTGCAACAGGTTCCACCCTGCATCTGCTCTCGGAACTTCCCAGAGAGGGGTTCTGGAATGTGCCGCTGACGTGTGAGACCCTCTGGGCAATGGAGCTTGGTGGTTTCAGCCCTTCCCTGTGACTGAGCCTGTTACCCTGCATTCCTTGGGGCCCAGAATGACGCAGGACTGGTCTGCTCGGCCTGTGCCTCGTGTCTGAGGGCTGTTTTCAGTGGGCGTTAGGGTCCAGAGGAACAGAACCACCATCGCCCCGTAAACGTGTCCAGCAGCTTAGAGCCCTCCGTCACTGCTGCTTTCCTTGTGAACCCTGCAGAGCAGCCCTCCAAACGGCGGAGAGTTGAGAACAGCGTTCCTCCTGCCACCACTGCACAGGGCGCAGGCACGGAAGCAGAGCTCCCTGGGCGGAGGGCCCCTGTGGAGGTCGGCCCCCCTTCCAAGCAGAAAGAAAAGGCCACCGCCCTGAAGAGGGACATGGCCCGGGTGCCCCACGACAGCAAGAAGGATGGCATCACCGTCTTTGTCAGCAACCTGCCCTACAGCATGGCCGAGCCGGACACGAAGCTCCGGCCCCTCTTTGAGGCCTGTGGCGAAGTGGCTGAGATCCGCCCCATCTTCAGCAACCGCGGGGACTTCCGGGGCTACTGCTACGTGGAGTTCAAAGAAGAGAAGTCGGTCCTGCAGGCCTTGGAGCTGGATCGCAGCAATGTGGAGGGGAGGCCGATGTTTGTCTCCCCCTGTGTGGACAAGAGCAAGAACCCAGATTTCAAGGTATGCTTGTGGACACAGGCTGTTGGTGACAGACCACAGTGGACGCTGTGGACGCTGGAGCCCAGCAGAGAAGGAAATCGTTTGTTTCCCGCCAGGTTGTAGGTTCCCAAATAGATTAGGAAAACAATCACTGGGTGCCCCGGCAAGGAAAAATTCCTGTCCCCCATCATCGAAGACAAAGTGTAGGATCTGCAATTCCAGGCTCACCCCGCACTCCCCCCCCTCCACCCCAGGGTTACTCTCCCATTTTGGGAAACGCTGCACTGGAACCCGTGACTGAAAGCTAGCAAGGCGGCACCCTGCCAGAGCTGGGCAAAGCGGGTAGTGCAGGCATGCTCCAGCTGTCACGGTTTTTCCTGCCTTTAGACTGAATGGAGGTTTCGTGTGATTGCAGGAACTAGGATGTCTGACTGGCCTCGTGGCCTGGCCACTTGGAGCGTGTATTAGCTGGTTTGACAGCGATGAGATGAGTTACAGTAATGTCCACCTCTATGAAATGCTCTGCCGCCTTGAGACTGTGCTAACCGTTTGACACATGGCGTCACCGAGTCCTCCCCACGCTCAGATTCTTTCCATTCTCATAGACGAGGAAGTTGAGGCTTAGGGAGGCGGAGTGACTTGCCCAGGGTGACCCATTAACTAAGTGACACTGGCAGCCTGGACTTTGCTGCCTTGGCAGGGCAAGTTCAGGTGGATATGCTGGGACCGAGCAGGTGGTGGGGGTCCGGCAGGGCCCAACTGTGACCTACCCCTCCTTCCTGCTCCCCGACAGGTGTTCCGGTACAGCACTGCGCTGGAGAAGCACAAGGTGTTCATCTCGGGGCTGCCGTTCTCCTGTACCCGAGAGGAGCTGGAGGAACTCTGCCAGGCACACGGCACTGTGAAGGACCTCCGGCTGGTCACCAACCGGGCTGGCAAACCCAAGGTTGGCATTGGAGGCCAGCTTGGCTTCTCCATCTCCTGGGTGACGTCTTCCTGGAGGGGTGCCGGGTGCTCTGCTCAGAGCGATGAATCATTGGGCTCTGCTTGCACCCGGAGTCCAGTTATCCTGTTGGCAGCTGATCGTCCTAAAAGCGAATAAGGCATTTGACAAACCACATCCCGAGCATCCAGGGGCTGTGCTGTGATCCCTGGCTGCAAAGCCTCTTGGGCTCTGGCCAGACCCACATGGCACCTGCCCTTCTAGCATCTTCCTCTGCTTTCTTCCTTCTCACTGGGCCTCCAGCTGTTTTCCTGAGGCCTCCCAAGAGTCCCTTCTGGTTCCAGGTCCCTTTGGGCCTCCTCCCACCCCCCTTTCCTCCTGGGCGGCCTCCTTGGAGTCTTTAAGCCCTTTGCAGCCCTGGTGAGCAGTGGCTCTGCTCTCCCCACTGAGAACCCCCTGCTGCTAGTTCCCCTCTGATTGCTTGCACTCCCCTATGTTTCCCTTCCCGCATCTGTCCCCAGGTCCAGAACTGAGAGAGGCTTTCTCCCCTTACGGTCGGGAGGCAGGCGCACAGGAAGTGCAGTAGGGCAGGGGTAAACCGAGAGCAGAAGGCAGGCAGGTCGAGGGCAGTCTGGAGCGCTGGGCTGTGGCCAGGTCCCGGATCCCCGCCACTCTGCATTCTCCTCCTTCAGGGCCTGGCCTATGTGGAGTTTGAGAACGAATCCCAGGCGGCGCAGGCCGTCCTCAAGATGGACGGCATGAGCGTCAAGGAGAACGTCATCAAGGTGGCGATCAGCAATCCCCCTCAGAGGAAAGCTCCAGAGAAGCCAGAGGCCAGGAAAGCCCTTGGGGGTCCCCTGGTGCCGCGGCAGATCTACGGCGCGTAAGTGTCTGCACGCTTGGGCCCGGCTGGGGTGGGGCCGCCCCATGGAGCCTGCTCTCCGTGCTGCCCTTGCTGGCTCAGTGGGGAGGGTGGGCGGAGCGCAAACTCAAGGAGTGTAGACCGTGTTTATAAAGTCGCTCTTTGCTGATTGAATGCAGTGTGTGCTCTCCAGAATCACCTACAACAAACTCATTGGTCTCCTCCTGTGAAACCGAGGCTCTTTGCCTGGCAGGGACCAGACAGCACAGTTGTAAGGATCGTGGCCTGATTGCAAGACTGGCCATTTTATCCACTGCCTGTGACCCTAGCCTTGCTCCGATAGGGAGAGCTCCACTTTGTCATCGAAACAGCGGAGGCGGGGGTGGTGTTATCCTTCTTGCTTTCTGCTTTCCATCTTTTACGTTCATTTCAGCACCGTTAGGCCATACTGACCAATCTTCACCAGTTGGTCGGGGGCAGCGGCCCTTGGCGTCTCATCTCTAGAGGCTACCTTCCACGTTTGCTTTTGCAGGCGGGGGAAAGGAAGGACCCAGCTCGCTCTCCTGCCTCGGGCCCTGCAGCGCCCGAGCACTACTGCCTCCCAGGCCGAGAACGGCCCTGCCTCGCATCCAGCAGACGCCAACGCCACCCAGGCAGAGGCGCCCAAGATGTCCAATGCTGACTTTGCCAAGTTGCTTCTGAGAAAGTGAACGGGCCTCCGCCAGAGAAAAGAGATGCCTTACTTGACTTCGTCCCGGTTCGGTTACCGAGCCATGTGCCGGACCTCGGGCGCTCCCTGCCCTCCGATGAGACTGAAGGGGAGGGCTGTTCCCAGGCAGGAGGTGGAAACGTTCCCTCATATTGAGGGCAATGGGAGGAGGAGGGTCACGCTGCAGACTGGGCACAGGGTCTGGTTTCCGAAGCTATTTTTGTCTCAGAGTGTGAGCCTCAGAAGTGAAACCTGAACCCAGTTCTGAGGCTGCTGGTCCCTGTGGAAGACACCTGTCCTACACCTGTGCCCATCGTTCTTACTTTGTAAAAGACAACACAACCGATGTTAGCAATTCACCACAATGGCCTATTGTAGTAAAGGGGTGGGGACAAGGTGGGAATAAAGGCGCTGTGCATTTTTATATCATAGATTTGTAACAACATGTCAACACGTTGTGTTTCCTATAAGCAAAACACCAGCCCCGGTTTTCAGAGGAATTCTGTAGGCCGCTCTAGGTGGACCATGTTTCTTGGCCTAGTAACCAGTGATCCCTGTTTGTTCGTCTGACTAGTGAGTGTCGGCCCTTTGGTTTCCAGTAAATACCATGTCCTGTACGAAGTTCAACTCCTCCCCGTTCGGCTTTGCTTAGGAAACGGGAGCTTTCTTAGGACCTCTTGCCGATCGGTACTCAGCTGGTCATTCACGTGTTGGATTTATTTTGCTCAACCGAATAGACGTGTAAATAAAGGCTGTTTTGTAAGTCGTTCTATTGTGACTTTCTTTCAGTGTGGCTTGTCGTCTTCAGTCGTAAACCTAGTGGGAGGGCATTTCTACCCCATCCCGGAGCGACCAAGGAAGATTTTGAGAGCATTGCTGGTGGCCCAGCTGGGGACGGTTCAGTTTACTAAGGCACGGGACGGAATCTATGCCATGGAAACCGACCCCAGATTTGTTTCTTAAAGTATTTACACATCATTGGTTGTTTCTTTAACTCACTGTGACTTGGGTGAATCTGGTTTTCTATTCAACAATTCACATACATGGTTTCTGACTGCAGCCCCACCATGGTGGAGCAGCGCTTCCTCCACATCTCCGTTTCACACATTCCGTTTGTCCTTTCCCAGCCTTGCCTGCCTGCCGAGCTTTATCCCCAGGCAAGCTGGGGCCCTTTGACTCTTGTTGGGTTGACTGTCGTAAGCAAGTGCTGCCTCCCAGGTGCTGTTCACTGTACAGACCTGTCTGTCTGTCTATCTGAAAACTTGGGTGGGGTAGAGGTTGGTTTGTACAGTTACCTGGAGGATGTCTAAGGGGTGTAGGCTTTAGGGCTCCACCGGGCTCTAGCAGATCAGCAAGTCTCCTCCTCTTTGGGATAACTGTCTCACATTTCCCCTACTCTCCAGGATCTCGGGTTTGAGCGTTGGCAGCATGATAGGCAGACCACAAAGGGCGGTGACTTGAGATGCACCTTCTAGTAAGGTTGCTTCCCAGCTTTATCTTGTCCCAGCATAACAGATCAGTCCCTCCCAAATGGGGAGGGGCCACACAGGCGCAAACTTGGGTCAACACCACAAAATGGAGGACTGGCTTCAAATGAAAAATACTCAATGACATGAAGTTAATTCCAACTCGGGACAGAGTAGAACTGCCCCTGTGAGTCTCCCAGACAAAATCTAATTTTGAGACTGGAAAGCCTCATGTTTCTTCCAAAGAGCGATGGGGCTGTGAACTGCCTACCTTGGGTTTAGGAGCCTAAACATAACCCACTATGTCACGAGGGCTCTTGGACTAGGGATATCAAAAAATCAAATTCATTGTGATTGAGTCATTACTAACTCAGTAAACCCCTGTGGGTTTCCAAGACTAATTGTTTATGTGAATAGAGAGCCCAGTCTTCCTGCTGGTGGTTTTGAACTGCCGACCACGCAAATTGCAGCCCAACGTGTAATCACTGCGCCACCAGGCAGGGCTTAGTAAATGACACACTTTCTGCCTTATTAAATCAGTCTACACCACACGTTTCCTTTGTTGCTGTTAACTTCAGTGTTTGCTGAGACTACTGCCCCCCCCCTTTGATCAGAAGATTAATTTTGAGATTACCCTTACCTATAATTTAATGTCTCCCAAAGTTTAAAACCTCCCATTCTGCTTCAATACTGACTTCTCATCCATTTGGAAGTTCTAAAATGACACCTTTTTCCCTTTTGCTTGGCAGTTGTCATCACTTACAAATCAACTACAGAGCTGTGTCGTGTGTGTTTCAACGGAAGGTTGCTGGTTCTGTCTGAAGGACTATCATTTCTTCAATGATGGGTCTGGTTTTACCAAGTTGTGGAAATGGAAGCAAAACGATGTAGCCTTTCCCCATAAATGTATGTTGTAAATTACATGCCCCCTTGTATATGGTATCCCATTGCCTGCTTGCCTTCATGGTTTCTGCTGAGACATGAGCGCTTAATCTTATGGGTATCCCTTTACAGTCACTTTTTGCCCCCCACCCCAAGTTGCTTATAGGATTATTTTCTTGGTCTCTGGTTTTGGGAAGTTTGAATGTGATAGAGCTTGGTGATTTCCAGGAGAGCCTGTGAGGTTCTGCGTGTTCTCTGGGGCTGTCCCCTCACTTCTGCTGAAGGCAGTGCAGATGGCGATTACCTGGGGAACTCTCGGACAGCTCTGGTGCCTGAGTACTGGACACTGGAAGAGCATGATGTCATTAAGACAGGTGGATGTGGCTTCGGTTCTTGCTGCTTCACGTTGAGCTGTTGGGTCTTCTCACTGTCAACCAATAAATGACCTCATTTCCTCCACACAAGTCAACCCATGCTCATTACAGGTAGGTGTCAATCATCTCTCGAGCAGGATCCAAATGAGGTTTGAGATGTTGACTGTTCTCAAAATGGATTTCCGTAGTGGACCTGTCCCTTCAGAAAATCAAGGGTTGATGACAACGAAGAATAGGAAAGTTAAAATGGCTCCTCCTGAAAAAATCAGTCATTCATCCATATGACCCTAAGTAGGCCCTTTAGCCCATGCGTTTTGCCACATTTTCCTGTTGAAATCAGTCGTGGATTCAGGCCCCCAGGCCCAGAGAGAAAAAGAACAGCTCGGATTCTAAAGTCATATCCCTCACTTACCTCCTAGGCCAAATGAGAAACCCGATTGAATGCGACAGCGCAGTCTCTCAGATGTGTATGTAATAAAATACTTTATTAGGGTCAGTAATTTGTTAAAATAATATCCTTCATATTTAACTAAAGTGCAAATGCCTCTCCCTCTACAGTACAAACCAAGCCCTCATTCGGGCTTCCTTGGTGTGCTTACGAAACCCAAACCATAGTAGAATTATGGTTTAGGAAATAACCTCTTGGCAGCCGATAAAACTTTTTTTTTTTTTAATAAAGGCTTGAATTAACTGTCACCTGGGGTCATTTCATAGATCTTTTCGCATATATTTTTTCCTCAACGTTTAAAAAGACGTCTCTTAATGTGCCAGTTGAGACCCCTGGGTCATTATCTGTTGAGTACAGCAGAGCGGTGACCTTACTACGCAGAAACCAGAGCCTTGGCTCACAGAGCCAAGAGGGGGTGTGTGTCCACTGGCCATCACTTAAGACATGAGCCAAGGCCGGGCCCTGTGACTGGGAGAACGCCCCGGGGATGCCTGGCCATCTGGACTCTAAATAGCAGCAGCTGGATCGGCACCTGTGCCAAATGGAACGGGAAGAGAAGAACCCCCTCCGTGTTCATAAAACGGCCACTTGAAAAGGGCTGCATTACAAAGAACGGGTTTTAGCATTTTGCAAGTTTCTAGCAAAAAAAAATAAGGCCACTTGGAGGGGTGATTTCTTTCGCCTCCCGGAAGGGTGGGCTGGACAATCTGTGGGAAGTAGGGTGGGCAGGTGGGCAGGCCACGGAGTGGTTAAAGCTACCAGACAGAGGGCATGGATGGGCTGTGGGTTTTCCTCGGTGCCACAGAGCCAACACGCTCCTTCACAATTAAAAATGTTTGGTCAGTGTCTGTGTGGCAACTGTGTTCTCTGACGTCGACCTGTGGAACAGGTAGGCAGACCTGCCTACCTGTACAATACCTGGTTTGGAGCATGGCTGCATTCAGCTGTTGGATAACAGAGACCCAGGGTGCAGATAACTTAAAAGAAAATGAAGTAGCTGGTCAAGTTCCGGCAAAGGAAGCATTGAAGCCCCAAACCCACCCCTCTGGCTACTCCCTTGCTCTTAATTAGAAAAATTTTCTGGAGTTAAAAACCTGCCGTTGGTAAGACCATCGCCTCAGTAACCCTGGCTCAAGACTTCCTGGGAAGATTGGCTAGAAGAGGTACCAGTGCTAATTTTAGTGTCCTGTCTTAAAGACCTGCACTGCAAGTAAAAAATTAGGCACGGTGCCAATCTTTCCAGGGGAGCGAAAACCTTTGAGAGCAAGAGCGAGAGTGGGCTTTCAACCCTTTCTCCAAACCCTGGCTGAGAGGAAGACTTGGCGGCATTATTCTTGAAGACTCTTCTGGACCTCCCTCCCTGACAATGAAAATTCTGCTCCAGAACTTGGGTGTTCTGGTCACACCAGGAGCACTGATGCCCCACAGGCCAGCCAGGGTCCACCCACAAAGCGTGGCCCAGCCAACGCCATGGACACAACAGCTTACTCCACAGGAAAAATAAATAAGCGGGTAGCATGATAAATTATCTTCAAGACGAGCCATAATAACTTAGTTATCCCTGTGACTCAAACCCAGAATAGCTGGCAATGAAGAATGTGTAAGTTCTCCTCTTAGGTGAGGGGAGATGACTGAGCTTGTAGAAATGCCACGTGTCTTCTTTGTGTCTGCTCAGGCCTGCCCTGCAGAACTGACAGCTAGGGCTTCACGGGAAGCGTCTCCTTCAACCCAGAATGGTTGGGTTTGGCTTCTGGCAGGGCCACCGGGTACTCGGTGGTGGCCAAGAGGAGGGTGTCGAGGGTGCTCTCGGTACACTTAGCGATGAAGCGGATGAAGGGCCTCACGTCGCCCTCGTTGGCCACCTCCAGCACGTGGTAATACTCAGCCCGCTGCTCCTTGCGGATGGTGATGGGCGGGTAGCCAGCCTGCATCAGGATGAGGTTCATCAGCAGGCGGGAAGTCCTTCCGTTGCCGTCGATGAAGGGGTGGATGTAGACCAGCTTATAGTGTGCCAAGGCAGCGAACTCCACAGGGTGCAGATTCAGGGCGTCCTCCGAGTTGAGCCACTGGATAAACTCCTGCATCTGCTTCTCCACATCCTGCGGGTGGGGCGGGATGTGGTGGCCCACCAGGACCTGGGTCCTCCGGAACCTGCCGGCTTCCAGCGGGTCCACGTACCCCAGCACCCGCCTGTGGATCTCCAGCACGTCGTCGATGGCCACGGAGCCGGCGCGGGACACCAGGGTGGTGTTGATGTACTTCAGGGCGGCGTGCATGCCGATGACCTCGTTCTGCTCCTCCAGGCTCTTGCCCGGCACGGCGTAGCGGGTCTCCAGGATGTGCCTGATCTCCGACAGCGTGAGGGTGTTGCCCTCGATGGCCACCGTGTGGTAGATGTGGTGGTAGTAGGTCTCCTCCATGACCCTGCGCAGCGCCGAGCTGCCCTTGGGGATGGACATGACCTTCTTCACCTTGCTGTCTATGATGCTGAAGAACCGCTGGTCGATCTCCTCCACCAGGGGCAGCGTCCGGTCCCGGTTGACCAGCGCCTTCTCGTTGTAGGGCGAGATGGTCAGCGCCTTGGTGTACAGGTAATCTGCCTGGACAATGTCCTGGTCTTCTTCCAGGAAGACGCCGAACTCGGTGAGCGCGTCCACGAAGTCCAAGTCCATCTTGAGGGCGTGCAGGAAGAGCTTGTGGGCTTTGCTCCGCTTGCCCTGCCGCTTCATCTCCAGGGCTTGGTTCAGAGCAGCTTGGGCTTCCAGCCTGCCTGCTGGAAGAGAGGCAGAGGAGCATGGTCAGAGCAGACGCGTGGGGCAGCGGTCACCTGCGCTGACCTCCCGGGGGGCAGTGCACCTGTTCCAGCTGCGTGGTGAGCGCCCTAAGTGCCACGAGCGGGGCAGAGCAGGACTGCCCTTGAGGCTGTGCGGCGCGGCTGTTTTTAGGGCGGCAGACTGTTGGGCTTTCGCCCTCCCGGAAGCTGGGTGGGTTCAAACAGCCCACCTTTTAGTTAGCCGCCTAGTGCTTAACCACTGCTTGGCCCCAACTCACCCACGTTCAAGCATTCTTCTCCTGGCTGCTGTCCTGCTATCCCCAGAGCCAGTCTCTGCGCACCCTGGAGGGCGTCGCCCAGGCTCCCTGGTTTCTGCCTGGCAGTGACTGATAGGAGGCACAGGCGGGAGGTGGGGGAGGCCTAACCAGGTGGGCTCTGGCAGTGAGGGGCTCCTGACAGGTGGCCCTCTGAGGACTTCTTCCATCTCCCCCTGCCCCACGGTGCTGCACCATCTCTCAGTTTTAATGCTTTTCCTTGAATGGCTTGAAACCACTGAGCGACTTCATTCACAAATACACCTAGTTTTTTGCTTAAAAAAAAAAAAAGTTCCTTTCTTTCCTTGGACCCAGTACTTCTCTAGAGATGCTGGTATCTCCTCTGGAGACTTAGGGCCAAGCCTGGAGCTACTTTTGATGGTCACACCTGCGCTGGAGGGGAGGCTACCCCCCTGCCCCCCCAGTGAGTGGAGGCCAGAGGTGCAGCTCTCACGACCTAAGACATCACTAGTGAAAGACCCTAAGCTCAGTTCCACGGAGTGCCAGCCACACACAGTCCACCTCTTTGTGTTCCTCAGTTGTCTCAGGCTGGCTCATACCCTCTGGTCTCCCAATGGCCCCTCACTCTGCCTTCTAACCACCTCTCAGCTCAGACACGCACTCCCCTCAGAAGCCTTCCCTCAGCCCTGAGTGCCCTCCCCACAGTCCTATGTCCCGGGCGCCCTGCACACACCCGCGGTGTTGACACATCAGGAGAGACGAGTCGTACCTGGAGAGGCCCTGGGCTTGAGCACCAGCAGCCCCGTGTCCCTGGAGGTGACGCTGAGCTCTGTGGAAGGGCGCGTGCACTTGGTGACAGCGTGCTGCACCCTGTCCAGCTTGCTCCACAGCAGGTGGACGCCTTTGAACACGGCCAAGAACTGCTCCTCCCAGGCCCCCAGCGGCAGCAGCAGGGCCATCAGGGAACCCAGCGCCATGCTCAGCAGCGCTACCCACAGGAGGCGGCCCCAGGCCGAGACCCATTTCGGTTCGGCCACTGCCATCACGGGCACCATTGGCATGAGCGTCATCTGGACTCGTTGGTGGGCTCCGTGCATATATCCATCTTCAGCTGAGACAGAGCGGGACCTGGAAGGCAAACCCAGAGTTGTAGGAGGCGAGGCAGGAAGAGGGACATGCACCAGGCGCGTCCGACTTCAGCTGGAGAGAGACGTACATGGGTTCGACGTGTTCTGCTGTTGAGACCCAGAAAACACACCTACCAATCGAGCAGCTTTGACATGTCCACTCAGTGATGATGGATGGCATGCTTTGATTTCTGCAACCACTCGCTCCCTCCTGTTCTGAGTTGTACACCGCCCCCCCAACACACCACTGTCCCCCAAGGCTACTATCTTTTTGTTGTTGTTGTTACAATCATTTTATGGGGGACTCTTATAACAACCCACACATCAATTATATCAAACATATTTGTACATATGTTGCCATCATTATTTTAGAAACACTCTCTTTCTATTTGAGCCCTTGGTATCAGCTCCTCTCTGTCTATCTCATCTTTTCAGTTGCTGCTGTCAACCTGGTCCCACACAGATAGGTTGCACATGGGCATAATGCTTCCAGACCCTTTTCACTTAAGTGAGGACCGTGTGAGGCCTGGCAATTTCATTCACGATGGCTTGGGTTTGTATTGGGTCAATCTGCTGCGCAAGACCTCTCTCGAGTGTTGAAAAGCAAGGATGCTACTTTGAGGACTAAGGTGCACTGGACCCAAGCCACGGTTATTTCAATTCCCCGCCTGTGCACGTGGAAGTTGGACATTGAGTAAGGAAGACCAAAGAAGAATCGATGCGTTTGCATTACAGTGCTGGCAAAGAGTATTCAAAGTACCGTGGACTGCCAAAAGCCCAGCAGATCTGTCTTGCAAGTAGTATAGCCAGAATGTTCCTTCGAGGCAAGGATGGTGAGACTCTAGAAGATGCTCACTGAGGTGGACTGATCCAGGGGCTGCAATAATAGGCTCACACAGAAGAACTGGGAGGATGGCACAGGATCGAGGAATGTCTTGTTTGCTGCACATAGGATCACTGTAAGTTGGAACTGACTTGACAGGACTTAATAACATGATTTGAACTGACTTGGCTTCCCCTCACCTCCACTACTACTACCTCCACCTCCACCACCACCTCCTCCTCCACCTCCACCTTCACTTCCACCTCTCCACCACCTCCGCCGCCTCCTCCTCCACCTCTCCACCTCCACCACCACCTCCACCTCCACCACCTTCTCCTCCACCTCCACCTCCTCCTCCTCCACCTCTCCACCTCCACCACCACCTTCACTTCCACCTCTCCACCACCTTCGCCGCCTCCTCCTCCTCCTCCACCTCTACCTCCACCACCCCTTATTATTTGGTTTTAAGGCAACAAAAACTCACTGCCATCAAGTTGCTTCTGACTTTCTGATCAAATTGGGCAGGGTAGCACCGCTTCTGGGAGTTTCTGAGACTGTAACTCTTTACAGGAGTAGAAAGCTTTGTCTTTCTCCAGCTAACCCAAAGTTGGGTGGTTCGAACCCACCTGCCTCTCCAGTGGGAGAAAAAGATATAGCTATCTGCTCGTGGAAAAACCATATGGGGCAGTCCTAGTCTGTCACCCGTGGGGGGGGGCGACTATGAGTGGAAATCAACTCCAGAGCACCCAGGCACCACCGCCAACCTTTCTGACAACAGGGGAGTGCTTAACCAGCTGTGCCACCCAGGGCGGCAGAAAGAATGGTTAACTCCATTTCACGGAGGAGGGGAACTAAGGCACAGAGAGGTGTAAGTCCTTTCTCGACGCCCCACAACAGCGAAAACTCAGTGCGCTTCTGCTCAGAGTTCCCGGGTCTATGGCTCCATCTTAATAATTAGTTTGACCGGCGAACTTGCTCAGCGCGGACTCCGTACTGACTGATTAGGACTGACAGGCTAATGTGGGTTTCAAAGGGGTTCCAACGGGGGTCGGGGTGCCACGGGGCAATGGCAGCGGATCTGGAAGGGTTTCCTGAGCCAGAGGGCTGTAATTGCAACGTAGGAGTTCGCCAGGGGGCAGGGGAGGGTGCGTTCCCGCAAGTGCGATCTCTATCACCCTAGGAACGGTAAACTGAGGCCCAGAGAGGCGAGGAGATGGGTCTAAGGTCACTCTACGGAGCCGCCGCTTTCTGGACCGTGCCCAGGGCTCGCGGCGCCTCCCCGCACCCTCCCCGGCTCCCTCCTCCGGAGCCCCTCGGGGTTACCCCATCCTCACCACGCGCAGATGCCGGGCCCTCCCTCTGCTTTCCTCCGGCTCGCCAGCTCTGCAGCCTCCGGCTCCCGGGAATCCTTCCACAGCCAACTCTCTGACCCCGCCCTTAGCGACTCGCCATTGGTCAGCCCGTCCCACTCGCCGCAGCGGATTGGCCTGCTTCCCTTGTCTATCCCTCGCATTTCCGGGTTCCCGCATCGGGGTCGGCCTTCCTCGGGGAGAGACGCGCCGTGGGCTACTCCCATTGGCTGCCTCTTACGTCGGTCTCGCGCAGCCAATAAGCAACAGAGGGGGCGGGGCCTGGGCGGCCGGCGGGAGTTGCAGCTGCGAGTGTAGCGCGCGCTGCCGGCCCTCCGTACCTCAGTTTCCTCAGCTGTCAAAACAGCCGCCCTCGCACGTGTGCCACCAGGTGTACCCGCTTCCTCACCTTTCCTTCTCTTTTTTCCCCTTAAGTTTTTTTTAATTTTTCTACTGTTTGTTGTCGTTTTATTTTTAAAATCATTTTCCCCCCTTAAGTTTTTATTCACCTCCTCTCGATATGGCCGGGCTGAGTCTTGGGGGCTTCCAAGCTCAGAGAGTTTAAATTTGCTCCCGAAGCAGGGAGCAGAGACCTCCCTCTTAACGCCACGAAACCCCGAAACCGAGCTCCCGAGAACGTGGTCCGGCGCCGGTAAGCATGAAAATGTTAGTTTTCAGAGCTGGGTTCCAGTGCAGGCCTAGCGATGGCTCCCCGTCTGTAACATGGGACCGGCACCCCACTTCGCCTTCGCCCTCAAGTGTGGGACTCGCAGGAGGACTGCCACCTCAAGGTCTGCCTCCGCCGCCCCCCAAGTGCTCCTCGGGACACTGGTGGGTGTTATGGTTGGAGGTACACACCCCTGAGAACAAACCCGGCCGCTCTCAGCGACCCTGTAGGACCGGGCAGAACTGCCCCTGTCAGCTTCCCAGACTAACTCTTTACCAGAGCAGGAAGCCTCGTCTTTGCTCTGCGGAGCGGCTGCTGGTTTTGAACCGCTGACCTTGCAGACCGCACACAACCCAAGCCAGGGACTTGCTCCCTCTGAGCCTGGGATTTGCTTCCTCTGAGCCTGTGTGCTGTTCTGTAAAATGGACATCTCGCCATCGCAGGCCCTCAGCCGAGTTTTGTGCTGAGATCCTGCAGGCGCTGGATAAGAATTAAGTGTTACCAGGATTCTTTGGGCCAAGGACCAAGTTATTGCCGCCTGATTTCTTATCCCGCAGAAGAGAGTATTAGCGTCCCATGGGGAAGAGATTTTATTATCCTTACCCACACCGAGTCCATCCATGGATCATGACTCATAGAGACCTGGCCCATAGGATGGAGTTGAACTGACACCAGAGGATGCCAGCTTCATGGGAGCAGACAGCCTCACCTTTCTCTGGTGGAGTAGTTGGTGGCTTTGAACTGCTGACCTCCGGGTTACCACCAAGCACTTTAACCACGGCACCACCAGGATCCCCTTTTCACTAACATAGGTTGTATTCTGATTCTCTTTTAAGAAACCAGCTTGTCCACAGCACACAAGCAAGTGTCCAGGCTTGATGGACAGAGGTGTAAGGTGAAGGACTGATTTCAGCCTTACCTGTTGAATCATTGGAGCGCCCCATTTTTATCTTTGCCACTGAACCCGATCTCCCCCAACTCTAGTCTGGGTAGACTAGAGACACAAATTCATAAACACGCATTTGTATATAAGGGAGAGGTTTATATACAAGAGGAATTGAACCTTGAGAAACCATCCCAACCCAGTCCAGTCCAAGGTCATAGTCCGATTTAAAGTCCTCCTCAGACTCATGAAACACATGCAATGACATTGAATGTAGATCACAGGCCAGTGGGTAAAAAGTCTTTGGTGGTAGAAGCATCTCAGTGCTGGCAGGGGTCTCCACGTAGACATTTCAGTTCCCATGACTGCCTCAGGGTTAGTCCATGTGGCGTCTACTCAGGGATGCTTCGCAGGAACTCAGCCTTGTCAGTAGAGTCTCCAAGGGAATAGGAGAGAGAGAGAGGTGTCTTCCGCCTCCAAGAAAGAAGTACCAGATTTCCCAGAATTCTCTGGAGGCCATGCCCACACAGAAATCTCATTGGTTATCTCCAGATTGACAGCCTAGATTCCACCCTTACACTCCTAATCCTCAAATTCATGCCAGATTCGGTGACTACCACAGAGTACATCAATATACTAGTGTTCTTCTATTTGACCTGTAAATGCACCTGTGTGTTTTTAATTGACATTTTTTATAGTTTTGGTTTTAATGTCTGATCCATTTAGTCTCTGATCAATCTGAGACTAAACCTATGGTTCTCTGTTTAGTCTCTGATCCATCTTCAGCTTGTTTTTGTATATGGTGTGAGAGACGGGTCCTGTTTCACCCCTCTGCACATGGCTATCCAGTTTACCGCCCCCACTTATTAAAGAAATAACATCTTCCCAATGAGATATGTTTTAGCCCTTTGCCAAAGGTTCATTGTCTGTAGTTGAATAGATTTACTTCTGGGTTCCCAATTCTGTTCTGTTGGTCTCTGTATCTATTGTTGTGCTGGGACCAGGCTGTTTTGATTACCATAGCTATGTAGTCAATTTTGAGATTCTTCTTCAGTCGTGCTTTGCTTATCCAGAGCCTTTTCCTGTCCATATAAAGTTGGTGATTAGTTTTTACACCTCTTTAAGGAATGATGCTGGATGAGGGATCAGGATTGTATTATAGTTGTAGATCACTTTGGGTGGTATTGACATTTTCACCTGCTAAGTCTTCCTATTCATGAGCATGGCATATTCATCCATTCATGTAGGGTTCCTTTGGTTTCTGTAGTAGTGTTTTATAGTTTTCTTTGGACAAGTCTTTTGTTTCTCTGGTTAGATTTATTCCTAACTATTTCATCTTTTGGGTGGCTATGCTGTTATTTCCCTTTTCATAGCTATCTTCGTTAGTATCAAAAAATCCAACTGATTTTTGCATTTTAATCTTGTATAAGTGGACAGCCTATTCCTTCTTTTTAGTCTGTTCTAGCCTGGAAGCTCTACTGAGACCTCTTCACCATGGGTGGCCCTGCTGGTATTTGAAATCCTGGTGGCATAGTTTCCAGCATCCTAGTGTCATGCTAGCCACCACCGTGTGACACACTGACAGATGAATGGGAGCCAATTTCTTTCAGGTTTTCAGATTCGCTCGAGTGTGGCTCTTCATGATATTCAGCAATTACCCTTATTATTTCAGTTGCTTCTGCTCATCGTTTTCATTTCTCATTCATGTGATTTGCATCTTCTTGTTTTTTCCCCCCCTTTGTTGGATTTGCCAGTGGTTTGTTGACTCTGCTTATCCTTCCTAAGAACCAACTTTTGTCTTGTTGATTTTTCCTGTTTTAAAATTTCATTTATTTCTGGTTTCATCTTTATTATTTCTTGTCTTCTGGTGACCATAGGATGATTCTGGCTGCTCTTTTTCTAATTATTGTAGCTGTTGGCTACAATAAGATGTTATTTTTTTCTCTGCAGTGTGTGTTTATTGCTATAAATTGCCCTCTGAATATTGCTTTTGCTGTGCCCTAGAGGTTTTGTTATGCCTCCCTTCTTCTTCCTATTGTTGGTATGTAACTTTATAGCATTGTGACTTAAGAAGATGCTTTATAACATGTGTTTCCAAAATTTACTGAGGCTTGCTTTGTGACCTAAGATCTATTTCAGAGAACGTTCCACGTATATTAGAAAAGAACATATCTTTTCTTCCTTTGGGGTGAAGTGTGCTGGATCTGTAAGATCTGTCTCTTTGGGCTAGAGTTAAACCTTGGTCCTTGGCTCTGCACGAGAAAGAATTCACACCGAAGCCTGGCTCGTGATCCAAGTGAATTTAATGAGAGTTATAAGAAGCTTTAGGTTTTACGCGGCACCCATAGAATTCCTTTCGACCATGCAGCCTGGCAGAGACTGCTTGGGGTCACGCAAAGATCTCTCTCCCAAGTTTTTCCTCCGAAAAAGACTATTTTAAGTTCTTTCTCAAGTTCTCTCCCAGTTCCTTTCGTTTCTCCCCTCCTCACCCCCTGGCTCCTGCCTTTTCAAGGATTCCCGGGGGAGGTGTGGTGAACGACCCCAGGTTGATCCCAGTAGCTGAATTGCAATCACCTGGCCCAGGTGGGCTGATTCAGGTTTAAAGCCCATCCATACCTACCGGCGGGGAAAACCCAGGCTGCCTTTGTTCTGTGTTGGCTCTCCTGGGCATGCGTCAATGGACATCCCATCCCTGACTATCTGCCTAACAGATCTATCTATGAGTTGGTTCTGGATGTATCTAAGAGGCCATATATCTATGAGTTGGTTGATTGTGTTGTTTAGTTCTTGGCTGAGTTTCTACTTGTTTTGTTCTTCATTACAAGTGTTGCATTAAAGTATCCCACTGTCATTGTGGAGATGCTTATTTTTCTCTTCAATCTGTAAGAGTTTGATGAATGTATTTTGAGTCTCCTTCTTTGGGTACAGAAGTGTCTCTTGTGGTTATGTCCTCCTGTTCAGTCGTTCCATTAATCACAACGCCTTTCTTTGTCTCATGCTGGACTTAGTCTAAAAGTCTGTTGTATCAGAAATGAATCTTGCCTTGCTGGCTCTATTTTGATTGCCATTTACTTGATATATTTTCTTCCCATCCTTGGATCTTTTTCATCTATTTTTGTTTTTGTGTCTAGAGTGTGTCTCTGGTAGCATATGAGGGGTCCTGCTTTCTTATGCATTCTGCAACTCTCTGTACATTGAATCCACTTTCACGCAATGTAACTATCAATAGCTATGCATCTTTTGCTCTCAGCTTGCTGTTTATTTGTTTAGTGTGTGGTGCTACTTGTTTCTTTATGGGTAATTATGCACAAATATGAATGACCACAGCATTGCACTAACACATCAGAAGATTTGACCAAACTTGCGAATGATGATGGCAACAAATGTACAAATGTGCTCGACACAATGGATGTATGGATGGCTCACGATAAGAGTTGTTCAAGCCCCCTATAAAATGATAAAAAACTAAACCAAACCAAAGCACTAGCAGCAAGGAAAACAGCTTGGTTGTAGCTGGCAGAAACCAGGTGATTCAGTGTGGCATTGTGGTTGGGTAAGAATGACAACTTTGGCTGGAGCAGATAAGTTTCAAAAAGTACATCAGCCCTGGAAACCAGTGTCACGAGGCAAAATGTGTGTAAACAGTTGAGTGGAAAATGAATATGCTCTGCACACTCCCACCCAAACGAAAATTATTAAAAGAAAACTAACATAGTTTTAACATTGTAGGTATCTTGATACACGTCAGCTGAGCTTACTAAAAATGTTTGCGTTGTTATAATCAACTACAGGGATCTTTTTATGAAACAGCATTACGTGCCTAGTGAATCATGTGACACATATTTTATTGGCATTTGTTTTGGTGCCACTCCCCGGGCAGTGCCAGTCACCCTGTACACACCCACACTCTTCTAGTGACACCGCTCAGGTGGTTGCCATGGGGCTGGTGCAGCTTTGGCTACTCCCTCCCTCCAGGGTTGTTGTTAGGTGCCATCAAGTCAGTTCTGACTCAGAGCCCCTCTGCACAAGAATGGAACACAGCCTGGCCCTGTGCCATTCTTACAATCGTTCCCATGTTTGAGCCCCTGCTGCAGCCACTGTGTCAATCCATCTCCTTGAGGCCCTTCCTCTTTTCCAGCGGCTCCTCTACTTTGCCCAATGTGATGTCCTGCTCCAGCGACTGGTCTCTCCTGATAATATGTCCGAAGTAGCAGAGATAAATAAAGTCTTGCCATCCTTGCCTCTAAGGAGCATTCTAGCTGTATGTCTTCCAAGACAGGTGTGTTTGGTCTTCACCAGCACCGTCATCCAAATGCATCGATTCTTCTTCAGTCTTCCTTATTCAGTGTCCAACTTTCGCATGCATAGGAGGTGATCAAAAATGCCCTGGTTTGGGTCAGGTGCACCTTAGTCCTCAAAGTAACATCACTGAAGGCAGTCCCCGTTCGTTCTTCACTACCTTTTGGGACACCACTGCAGCCGCTTCAGGGAGTTTACATCATAATAGCAGATTACAAACCAGGCAGGAGCCATTAGTGAGTAAAAGGACCCCTAGTGAGAGACAATAGGGCACAGTGGGGACTCTGGAGAAGATGAGAGCAAACACCTGGTCAAGAGCAGGCAGCAGCCACTCCGTTCTAGCTCACATCTACCATGCTGGTGTGCAGTCCAAATACAAATTTCCCCATTTTTCAAAAGAATTTTCTTTTAAGCCTAGATTTTTGAGCTATTTTTGAAATAGTTGGCTGTGTCTGCCTGCCAGCAGCGGAGGGCTGTCATATTGTAATCCTGGTCATAGACTTTCCAGAAAGGAGCCCCACTGGCATAGTGAGTTATTAAACAGTCATGCAGTTGGAACCCCCCAGGCTTGCTCCATGAGAGGAAGAGAAGGCTCTCTGCCCTTGGGAACTCACACTGATAGTTCTACCCTGCCCTGTAGGGTCACTGTGAGTCAGAATTAACCGACGGCAGTGAGGTGGTGGTTATTTTAAGTATCATCGAGTCCGTTCCGACTCAGGGACCACATAGAGCGAAACATGCCGGGTTCTGCACAGTTGTTTTTCTGTTTGAGCCCCTTGGCAGGGAATGCTGGGAGAAACAGCACAAAGAAATCTCAGTAAATGAGTGCACCACTGTCTCTGGACACCAGGGGGCAGTCACTCCCCTGGAATCGCTTCCTCTTCCTTCAAGCAATCCCCTTGATCAAAAACAATGCTTAATTTTCTCCGTGTTCAGCTGTGTGGCATGCTCAAAAACTGGTCCCGGAAGCAATAGCGAAAAGTTGGCTTTCGCCGCCCTCTTCTGGGTCCATGGAGGAGTTGTCTAAAATGCTTACCTTGACGCTTGACACGGAGCCCAGAAAGATGCTGGGGGAATGGGTCCATTCTGCAAAACAAAACAAAAAGCCCACACTGTCCGCATCTTTGTGAAACAGCAGCCAAGTGATTTTTTGCCCCAGAGTTGGGCTCCTTTCCTTTGTAAAAACAAAGCCCCCACTCCCACCCCCACCTTGAGGGACTTGCATTACCTGATCCTGTTCTCCTCCTCACTCCTAAGCCTGCCTGATTTTTTTTCTCTCGCTTTCTTCTTCTGACTTCACACCCCTGCCACTCTCGTGTCAGTTGTCAGTGTGCAGGGCCACAGTGGCTTGCTTGTTGCGGTGACACCTGAAGCTATGCCATCTGCCTTTCAGAGGCCAGCAGGATCATCCCACGGTGGACACGCTTCAGCAGAGCTTCTGGACTAAGAATAGGTGGAAAGGCCTGGCAAACGTCTTCTGAAAACCAGCCAGCAGGAAACCTGATGACAGAGAGTCCTGGACTGGGAACCCACTTGATTGTAACCAAAAGAAAAACAAACAAAAAACCCCTCACAGCCACCGAATGGATTCCGACTCATAGCGCCCCTATCGGTCACCGTGGAACTGCCCTGTGGGATCCCGTAACGCTTAACAGGAGTGGAAAGCCCTGTTGTTTTTCCCCTGAAGTGGCTGGTGGTTTCGAACTGCTGACCTTGCGGTGTGTCACTGGAAGGCGCCTGAATTACCCAGGGGATCCAGTAATGGACTGAAGTATTCCAATGGTTGGAGAGAGCAGCAGGGCCACGTAGCACATCACCAACCACCTTTCCCCCAACTGTTTAATTAGTGACTCCCAACGACTTTAATTGCCCCGGGAAGCCACCTACGCCTGCCTGAAAATAGGGTCATGTTCACACGGAGATGAGCTGGAAGAGCAGTTTCCCATCAAAGCCTCTAAAAGCGGAGACCGACCCTGCTCTCGGCCTGGTTGGTGACAGTGACTGGGGGCTGGGGAGGGGGTTGTTGGATAGAGGGGCTGCATCCCACCCCAGATCCAGATCCCAGGCCCCTTTGATGTGCCTTAAAGCTCTCTTAAAGCTCTTGTGGAAGCTCTCGGTTGCCATAGTAATGTGGAATCGTGGAAATTAGCAGGGTGCCTGGCTGGCCAGGAAGCCACACTGTTCATACTCCATCCCTCCTTTTAAATAGATCAGCACTCCCTGAAGGGCTCTGGCTGGACATCACAGGGTCTGTGTCAGGTGTGGAGGAAATGCTCTTTTAGAAAGAGGCTTGGTAAGTGGAGAGCAAATGTTTTGAGAATGATGAGGGCAATGAATGTACATATGTGCTTTGCACAATTGATGTATGTATGCATTGTGATAAGAGTTGTATGAGCCCCTAATAAAATGATTAAAAAATATTTTTAAAATTTTGAGGACTCCTGGAAACCGTTCCATAATCCCAGTGAATGAAATACATAGGATTTGAATATTAACCCTCCCTGAGGTCGTTAGTTTATTGTGCCAACCTGGCCGATAAACACATGTGGGATTAATTGAAGGGCGGAGAGATAAATGGCTTGGCAACCCTCGCCTTTCTTGTCTCTTGCTCTTTGATCATCAGACCAGTGTGCGGCTGTCTTGCTGGTTCTGTGCCTCCATTTGCAAGCTAAACTACCTGTGGGACACCTCACCCGTGGACTATGTTACTGTAATTTGGGGTTCCTTCAAGGCTTGCTTCACCACACCATTGGAATTTACGTCTCTTGAGCTGGGGCTGTCGGACCCTGTCATCTGGCTGACTGTTGGTGACCTGCCTTACTGTTTGCTGCCGGTGCCCGGATAGCCTGAATTGCTCTACAGAGCACTACCCAGCGGCCCTCAAGACTTGAAGAACTACTAGTGTCTCACAACTGTCTTAAGGGAGTGAGTTGCACTCAGTCATTTGTACTGCTTTATAGATTAACTTACTGTTTATTTCTTATGTTATATATATATGTATAACTATGTATATATAAAATTTAAAAAAATAAAGAAAGGCTTGGGAGTAGAGTGCAGCTTTCACCATGGAGCGAGAAGTCGCTTCAGCAGGTCTCAGAGGCCCTGTGGCAATAAGTTGAGAGCCCAGGCAACTCCTCATTCTCTCGTTTTGCCGATAATATCTTTTCCCCGAGTGTTGTAAGAATCTGCAGAACACTACACTCGCCAAGTCGACATGTGCCGTGCCTGCACTCAGGGGGACCAGGGAAATCCATTGTGCTGTGGAGCCTTTCCCCAGTGTGTGCAGACAGATGTTCCAGCCTCAGAAACAGACACTCCAGCCTTCCCAGACTCTGCCTCCCCTTCCTCTCCTCCCGCCTGCCCCGGAAACCACCGTTAAGCCCTGAGCTCCAGTACTGCAGGGAGAAAGATGGGGCTTTCTACCCCAGTACAGAGTTACAGGCCCGGAAACCCACAAGAGCACTGTGCTATAGGGTTGCTAGGAGTCGCCAACAACCCAATGGCAGCGAGTTTCTATCACTGTGAGACCACTTCTTGCTAATCATGTCTCTGTGGAGGCACCAGGAACCCTGGAGGCATAGTGAGTTATGTGTTGGGCTGCTAACCCCGAGGTCAGCAGTTTGAAACCCTAATCACTCTGCAGGAGAAAGATGAGGCTTTTAAAAAATTTTCTTCCCGTCAAGAGTTTCAGTCTGGGAAACCCACAGGTCAGCTGTTCGAAACTACCAGCTGTTCCGTGGGTGAAAGATGAGGTTTTCTGCTCCTGGAAAGAGTTTCAGTCTCAGAAACACACAGGGGAAGTTCTACCCTGGCCCATAGAGATGCTGTGAGTCAGATAGGCTCGATGGCAGTGAGTGAGACTATGTGTAGAGCCTGGTACAAGGGTCTTGTTGTGGCTGAGTTTGCGCTTATTACTCATGGTGACCTTCTGGATATAATAGGCCAAAACATGGCTCACTGATATGTTGGCATACGCACGATCTTTGTCTCTATATAGCCACTGTGTATGTTGAGTGCCTGTCTTGGTGGCAGAGTGGGTTACGAGTTGGGCTGCTAACTACAAGGTCAGTAGTTCGAACCCACCTGCAGCTCTGAGTAAGAAAGAGGAGGTTTTCTGCTCCCATAAGAGTTACAGTCTTGGAACCCACAGGGGCAGTTCTGCTCTGTCCTATAGGGTGGCTGCGAGTTGGCATCAACTGGATGGCAGGGAGGTTGTATTCTCTCTAGCTTCATCCTTCAGCATTAGACGAGACAGTGGCTGTTATGATTCAAAGGATTTTCATTGGCTCTTTTTCAGAAGTGGAGCAGCAGGTCTACCTTTCTAGCCCGCCTTGGTCAAGCTTCAGGGAAACTCATCCGATGGGAGCGATCCTGCTGGCTTTCAAAAGATGGGTAGCACACCTTCCAGCATCCTACCACACACAGCCATCACAGATCAGCAACCACACAGTATCATGACATCCCAGGACACAAACCCACAATATCACGACCACACACAGCCATCAAAGGACAGTACACTCACATCATGACCACACACAGACCATCGTAGGATGGTAAACCCACATCATGACCACATAGAGACCATCACAGATCAGCCAAGCCACATCATGACCACATAGAGATCATCACAGGATGGCACACTCACACCACAACCACACAGACCATCACAGATCAGCCAAGCCACATCATGACTACATAGAGACCATCATAGGATGGTACATTCACACCATGACCACACACAGACCATGGTAGGATGGCAAACCCACATCATGACCACACAGAGACCATCACAGGATGGTAAACTCACACCACGACCACACAGACCATCACAGGACAGTGCACTCACACCATGACCACACACAGACCATCATAGGATGGTAAACCCACATCATGACCACACACAGACCATCAAAGATCAGCCAAGTCACATCACAACCACACAGACCATCACAAGATGGTAAACTCACATCATGACCACACACAGACTATCACAAGACAGTGCACTCACACCATGACCACACACAGACCATCACAGGACAGTAAACTCACCACGACCACACACAGACCATCACAGATCAGCCAAGCCACATCATGACCACCACAGACATCACAGGATGGCAAACCCACAGTATCACGACCACACACAGACATCACAGGGCGGACGGCACACTTGCAAATGGGTAGTGGAATCGGCACATTTGTGCTTGTTATTTTTATCCGACAGGCCCAGTTTGTGGTGACCTCATGCACAACAGAAGGAAACACTGCCCAGTCCTGTGTCTTCTTCACGCATGAGTCCATGGGCTGTGGCTATTGTCAGTCCATCTCCTGGGGGGCCTCACACACAGCCACTCACCTGCTACCAAGTCGATGCCGACCCAGAGCCCAGTTCGACCCTACAAGACAGGGTAAAACTGCCCTGTGGGTTCCTTAGTTTGTAACTCTTGACTGGAGTAGAAAGCCTCATTTTTCTCTGGTGGAGTGACAGGTGGTTTTGGACGGCTGACCTTGCAGTTCGTAACTTGATTTGTAACCTACTATTACCATAACCAAACCAAACCAAAATAGTTTTATAATTCCTTCTGCTTTCTTTTCGATTGAGGTTGTTCTCTGTTTCGTTTTGTTGTTGTTGCTTTGTTGGTTTTTTTTTTAACTGTAAATGAAATGTAGGTTAAGTAATCTCCAGGGACAGTTACTGGAGTAATGCTTTCTTAGGGATATGGTACGGGAGTTTGGGGGAAAATGGGAAGCTAATAACGATGAGTACAAGAAAGAAGAAAATATTCTAAAATTCATTGTGGTGATGATTGTACAACTCTATCTACTATGATTGAACTATTGAACTGTATTATATGTGAATTATTTGCCAATAAAGCTTACAAAAAAATCCCAAACCCAAACTCACTGCCACGGAGTCAATTCTGACTCACAGTGACCTTGTGGTTAGCAGCCCAATGAGCAACCCAATACACCATAGGTGCCTACTAAATGTTTGTTGACTGAACAGACAGCCAATGAATGACCTTAAGTCCTCTAAACTTTGGGAAACATTGAGATAATGCACAGGAAGTGGGGTGCTTGGCTTTTGACCCGCAGTAAGCAGTTAGGGAAGGGGGTCCTGCTATAACTGTTGGCTAGGGCAGAGAAGCAAGAGCCCCTTGGGCTAACACCCTAGCCTCTTTCCCCCCTTGTCAGCAGCCCTCCTCCCACTCCTTTGGGTCCAGCCCAGGGGGACCAAAGCCCAATGATTCTTCTGATAATGTCTACACCCTCGGTCCAGATGGCTGGACCAGGCTGAGCCTTGGCTATTGGAGAGAAGCTGTGGGGTCTAGGGGGAGCTGTTCATGGCACACGGACGGCCAGGTCTGCCCTGAGCTGTTATTTATCACTGCCCTGGCATGGCTGCAAAGGAGCTGTCAGGAATCTGGGTCCACAACTGCATCCAGCTGTCTGCCACCAAAGCACATCCTTCACCGTGTTCCCGGGAACATCAAGCCCCCTGTCTGTGGGCATGCCCAGAACCTGCCTTGGTGGTGCTCTCATTCTTTTTCGCTGTTCCACGAAATCTCCTGTGATCACACGGCCAACAGCTGGCGAGGCTTTGCATACGGCCGGAAGTTCAGTGAGCTCAGTCTCATATCTAGACAGAGCACGGCGCAGATGTGCCCGGGGAAGACTCTGCCTGTATTGTCTTTGTTTGCACAGCTGCATTCGCCACTGGCCTCTTTTGACTTCTAGCCCTGTCTCCTGGTCCCCAGGGCCCCAGGGACATTGCTCTTGAACCTTAGAATGGTCTCTTGGAGGTTTCTGAGGGGGCTCAGTCTCAAGGAGTGCCAGGAGGAGATGTGGTCTAGGGGGCTCTGTCCTCACTATGGTGCCTTGGGCAGGTCACTTCCCCTCTGGGCCTCAGTTTCCTCACCTGTCAGATGAGGCGAGCAGGCACGTCTTCATCTACTACTGTGTGCAACAGGGTCGGGTCTGACTCATGACGACCCTCCAGGAGAGAGTAGCGTGGCCCCGTAGGGTTTCCTTGCTTACTAAAAGTGAGGAGGATGTGAGGCACTTGCTCATGAAGATCAAGGATCACAGCCTTCAGTCTGGGCCACAACTCAACGAAAAGAAACCAGGAACCTGCACAACTGGATCAATAGATAACATCGTGATAAGATCGACACCGTGGAGGATTTTGTCTGGTTTGGATCCACAATCCGTGCTCATGGAAGCGGCAGTCAAGAGATCAAAAGATGCTTTGCACTGGGCAATTCTACCGCACAAGACCTGTTTAGAAGTTGAAAAGCCAGGAGGTTACTTTGAGGATGAAGGCGCACCTGACTCAAGCCATAGTATTTTCAGTTGCCTCACGTGCATGTGAATGTTGGACATCAAACAAAGACAACTGAAGAAGAATCAAAGCGTTTGCATTATGGTGCCGTCGAAGAAAATTGCAAGTACCATGGACTGCCAAGAAGGAGAAACAAATCTATCTTGGAAGAAGTACAGCCAGAGTGCTCCTTAGATGCAAGGATGGCAAGACTTCTTACCTTCTTTGGACATGTCAGGCGAGCTCAGTCCCCAGAGAAGGACCTCGTGCTTGGTAAAGTGGTGGCGCATCAAAACAGGACGGCCCTTAACAAGGTGGATGGACACAGAGGCTGCAACAACGGTCTCAGTCTACAAACAATTGTGAAGATAGCACACCCTAGTGCCCCCCCACCCCACCCACACACCAAACTGAACTCACTGCCATCATAGTGACCTTATAGGACAAAGTATGACTGCCCCTCAAAATCTTTACAGGAATGGACAGCCTCATCTTTCTCCCACAGAGCAGCATACGGGTTTTGAACCACTGAGCTTGTGGTTAGTAGCCCAATTCATAACCTGCTATGCTACCAGGGCTCCGGTTCCTAGCTGGCACAAATAGTTCGCACCCAACTACTATTCTAAAAGGTTGGCAGTTGACCCCACCCATCCAGCGGCACCGGGAAGGAACAGGGCTGTGATCTGCTTCCATCAATATGATAGCCAAGAAAACCCCATGAGGGAGGGAGCCAAAGTCTCTCCGAAGGGAAACCAATCTACAGGGCTGGTTGCCCACAGGAGACCAGAAGAATTCGATAGTGCCTGGCCACCACAACCAACTATTCTGCTCAGGGCCTAGATAGATGGACCCTGATAAGATGGGAGGAAAACGTAGAACAAATCTCAAATTCTCGAAAAGTTAAGGCTTACTAGACTAGATGGGACTCACCCTGAGATTTCCATTTAACGATGAGGCCACCTTTTACCAAAAATAACCGATTAGATCACAAAATACAGGCTAGTAACCATCCAGGAGATCAAGAGGCTAACAATTATGCTAAAGCAAAGTTGAGGAGCTAAGGGGCCAGGGAAACTAGAACACTGGAAATGGAACAACCAGAGTGCAATGGAAGAGAACAGTGATGCATGGTGGGACATGTAACTCACGCCATTGAAAAATCTGTCTCTAAGGAACATTCTGGTTGTACTTCTTGCAGGACACATATGTTTGTCCTTTTGGCAGTCCCTGGTACTTTCGATGTTCTTCACTAGCACCACAATTCAGCAACCTTGTGGAGCCCTCATGGCATAGTGGTTACGCATTGGGCTGCGATCTGCAAGGTTGGCAGTTCAAAATCACCAGTCACTCTGCAGGAGAGAGGCTGGGCTTTCTTCTTTCATAAAGAGTTACAGCCTCAGAAACCCCCAGGGGGCCACTATGAGTCAGCACTGACTTGATGGCAGTGAGCTAGGATAGGGTACAACTGCCCCATAGGGTTTCCACACTGTCATCCCGACAGAGGCAGACGGCCACAGCTTTCTCCAGTGGGGCAGCTGGTGAGTTCAAACTGCCAATCTTTCAGTTCCCAACCAAGTGTTTACCCCCGTGTCATCAGGGCTTCTAGAAATTATTGATTATGTAATAAAATGGTCAAAGATGGCAAAAGCATTTTATTCTCTAACGACTCTATTATGGCAGGGCTGGCAAAGAATATTCAAAGTACCACGAACTGCCAAAAGGACCAAAAATTCGGCCTCAGAAGAAGTACAGCCAGAATGTTCCTGAGCGGCAAGGATGGAGAGACTTTGTCTCACGTACTTTGGACATGTCGTCGGGAAAGACCCGTCCCTAGAGAAGGACATCACGCCGGGTCAAGCAGAGGGGTGGCGAAAAAGAGGAAGACCCTCGATGAGATGGATGGACACAGTGGCTGCGAGATGGACGGACACATGGGCTCAGACCTAAGAGATGGACACATTCCTTGACGAGATGGACGGACACATGGGGTCAAACCTAAGAGCCATGGTGAGGCTGGCGCAGGGCCAGGCGGTGTATCATTCTGTTGCATGCAGGGCCAGCATGGAGCCCTGGAGGGACGGTGGTGACATATTGGGCTGGTAACTGCAAGATCTGCTGTTTGAAACCACCAGCCGCTCAGAGGGAGAAAGACGAGGCTTCCTACTCCCGTAAAGAGTTTCAGTCTCAGAAACCCACAGGGGCCATTCTACCTTGTCCTGTAGGGTGGCTATGGGTCAGAATCGACTCGATGGCAGTGAGTTGAGTGAGGGAGATGTTCCATAAGTGGTCATTTCTCCTCCCCTCCTTCCTGGCTTGTCTCTGTCATCCCCTTCTTCTCTCCTCCTTCCTCCCAGTGTTGGTGAGCCAACTGCATGCCAGGCCCCGTTGTATCCTGAAAGCAGAGTGGCCAACAAGGCAGAGGCAGCTCCGGTTTCCATTTCCCTGGACAATACATGCCCTCGCTCAGGCTCTGCAGGCCCATCAATAAGCTCAGGGTCAGACCCCAGAGCCCCACATGCAACATTTGGACTTGGAGCTGTAAATCCAGGCCAGACAAGTCGGGGCTGCTTGGTGGATGTGTACTTGGATATTCCAAGGTCGCTTCATATTCTTGCTCCCTCTCTTTTAATTGGTGGCTTTAAGGCACGGGAAGATTTTACTCCCAATGTGTGTCTCCAGGTCTCCTTGGACTAATTGGTTTACCCGGCAGCCTCGGGCCCGTGTTTTGTGAGGAGGCCTTGGTTGGCGTGAGCTGTGGGGCGGTCTCTCTTGGGAGGCAAGGGAAGTGTTTCCCAGATCATCCCATTCCCTGCCTGGTCTGGTTCCGTCATTTATTACCTGACTGTCCCCTGTAGGTACTAAGGTTACTCACTGCTGGTTTAAATAAATGTAAGTCTAATTAAGCTTGCCTGGCTTTTGGGGCCCCATTTGTCTCATATGGAGAAGGCGGATAATAGAATCACTTAAAAAATTTAACCATTTTATTGGCATATAATTCATATATAATTCATATACAATGGCTGGCTATGTTTTTGTTAGGTGTCATTAAGTAGACTCACTTAAAAATCTTGACCATTTTCTTGGTATATAATTAATGTATGATACAATACAATGGCGTGTTAGTCTGGGTAGGCTAGAGAAACAAATTCATGGATACTCATATGTGTATAGGAAAGACCTTTATATAAAAGAACAATTGTATATTGAGAAAATATCCCAGCCCAGTCCAGAGCAAGTCCATAATTCTGATACTACCCTATATGTCCAATACCACTCTATAAATTCCTCTTCAGACTCATGCAATACATGCAATGATGCCGAATGCAGGAAGATTGCAGGCCAGTGGGTGGAAAGTCTTGTGGACACAGTGGCGGTGGGAGCATCTCAGTGCTGGTGTGGGTCTCCATGTGGCTCCTCCAGTTCCGGGGCTCTGGCTCCATCAGTGTAGCTCCATGTGGCTTGTCAACAGGAAATTCAAGCAGAGTATATCTGGCCTGCAGTGAGCTACTTATCTCTTTTGTGCCTCTAAATGAGGTCAGCAAGCTGTGGTCTGATTGACAGACTCAACTCCACCCCTTCACTTTTAATAGTCTCTAGTTGACACCAGATTATGTAACTACCATAGAGGGGTAGCCTCAGGCTGTCTTGCTCACCACAGAGCTTCATTGGCATTAGCTCAGCACGTGCTTGGTGGCTGACCATGGCCATTGGGGTGTGAACAGTGCTTCAAGCTCTCCTGGGAGCTGCATTCCCCACCCCTCCCTGCTGGTTCATCAACAGCCTGGGGCTGGGTCCCACAGCTGCAGAAGTCCCCTTCCTGCTTCAGAGCCTTCAAGGGGAGTGCATGGTTCTTCCCCACCTCTTGTTCACGCCTTCCTTCCCAGAAGACCCACTGCAATGCACTGAGATCCACAGGGAATGTGGTGGTGGTAGTGGTGGGGTGTCACTGCGGCCCATAGAAGCATCCCACCACCACACTGACCACCCAAGGGACCACCCCTGCTGCTCCAGAGGGAGGGTCTGTCCCAAAGGGCATACTGGCTGCAAGTGTCTCAGTGTATTGGTCTGTGATGTTCATGATCACTGTGGGTGGCCAACCATCTCAACATGCTGTGACTTCTGGCCAAGAGCAGCTACGTCTTACCCAGGCAGGCCACCTGCGGCTCAGCTGATTGACGTCTGTGCAGGGCTCTTCCTCTCCCCCAGGGCATCTCTTCTCATGTGGATGGATGGCCGAAGGCCAAGAAGCCGTCCACTGCTAGAGAATTCGATGGGTCTTTACTGTGTCGCATCCAATATCGCCCCACAGGTCCCAAGCCAAGTCACAAAGCCAAGCTTGACACCAGAGGGATGGATAACGAGATGACTTTTGACGCTGCAAATGGTTAAGCGTTTGGTTGCTAACTAGAAGGTTGGATGTTGGAGACCACTGAAAGGTGCCTCAGAAGAAAGGGCTGGTGATCTACTTCTGAAAAATCAGCCGTCGCCAACCTGATGGCAACTGGTTTTTAGTGGGAGGACCGTGGCCAAAGGGGTGGCTCCAGGAAGGGGTGATGTACTTCCACCCCTTAGCCGGATCATGATGGTTCCTGAGGGGATGCCCTTGGCATTGGCCACTGTTAGTGGGGGGTCGGACAGGAAGACCTGTGTTTGCTCAGCCATGCCTGCATTTGGATGAGGGGAGTGGGCAGGTATGTGAGAAAAGGTGCCTGAGATTTGCTGAGTCCTTGAATGTCCATGCATAGCTTTACTGACTCTGGTTGACTGTACTGACGGTGAGCGACAGTACCCAGGCAGGTGCCATTCACCAGGAGCTGAGCACCTCTAGCAGCCTGCAGCCGGCAGGGAAACAGGACGTGAGAGCACCTGGATCACCTCTTCCATTTTCTTGCTTTTAAAGGCACAAACTTCAGTTTTGTGTTGTTTTTTTTTTAACAAGAAACTCTTTAATATATTTTGAAGAAGCAGACACGTTCACGGATGCAAGGCTAGCGGCTACTCACCGGGCTGTGGTGCTGGCTGAGCCTTCCGGGCGGGCAACCCCATCAGAGGAGAACTCTGCTCCAGGGGTTTTTCCCTGCTGGGTTTCTCTGAAGCAAATTTCCAGGCCTTTCTTGGTAGGCACCTCGGGGTGGATTCAAACCTCCAATTTTGGGGTTAGTAGCCAAGTGGTTAACTGTTTGCACCACCACCCAGGCACTTACTTGGGTTATTGTGTGAATTCGTGGCATAGCTTGAACATACTATCCATCCCTGGGACCCCGGGTGGCATTGTGGGTTACGAGGTGGACTGCTAACCTCGAGGTCAGCAGGTGGAAACCAGCAGCCCCTCTGAGGGAGAAAGACCAGGCTTTCTGCTCCTGTCAAGAGTTACAGTCTCAAACACCGCCCCCCCCCCGCGCCCCACCCCCACCCTCCCCTCGCCCAGGGGCAGTTCTACTCTGTCCTGTAGGGTTGCTGTGAGTCAGAATCGACTTGAAGGCAGTAGCTAGCAAGTATCAGTGTATCAGCTATCCCTCCGACCGTCCCGCCATCATCTATTTTGACTGTGCTATATAAGTCACATACTATCAAAGCTGCCATTTTGAAGTGCACAGCTGAGTGAGTTTTACTGTGTTCACAAGCTTGATCTGATTTCCAAACATCTCATCCTTCCCCAAATCAAAAAGCCAACCACCAACAAAACACCCCGATCTCTCCCCCAAGTCTCCCCTGGAAACTGCCGGTGGACCCTCTGGACCTATGGGTGTGCGCCTTCTGCTTGGGGAGTGTTGGGCGGCTCCCCCAGCAAGCTCTGTAGTTGGAACCCACCAGCGGCCCCCGCAGGAGAAAGAGGAGGCTGTCTGCTCCCGTAAACAGCCACAGCCTGGGAAACCTGCAGGGGCAGTTCTACTCTGTCCTGCAGGCTCGCTGTGAGTCGGCATCAGCTGGAGGGTGGTAGGTGGGTGGGGTCATTTCATCCGAATGGCATCATATCGTATGTGGCTTCTTTCACTCGGTGGAATGGCTCTCGGGCTCAATCGCGTTGTAGCACGTTCAGTAACAGACGACTTTTTTTTTTAATCGTTTTATTAGGGGCTCAATAACTCTTATCACAATCCATCCATACATAAATTGTGTAAAGCACATCTGTACAGTCATTGCCCTCGTCATTCTCAAAACATTTGCTCTCTGCTTAAGCCCCTTGGCATCAGGTCCTCATTTTCCCCCTCCCTCCCCGCTCCCTCCTCCTTCATGAGCCCTTGATAATTTATAAATTATTATTTTGTCATATCTTGCCCTGTCCGATGTCTCCCTTCACCCACTTTTCTGTTGTCCGTCCCCCAGGGAGGACGCCACATGTAGATCTTTGTAATTGGTTCCCTTTTTCCAACCCACTTTCCTTCTACCCTCCCAGTATTGCCACTTAAACCCCTGGTCCTGAAGGGATCATCTTCCCTGGATTCCTGGTGTTTCCAGTTCCTATCTGCACCAGTGCACATCCTCTGGTCTAGCCAGACTTGCAAGGTAGAATTGGGATCATGATAGTGGGTGGGGAGGAAGCATTTAGGAACTAGAGGAAACTTGTATTTTTCATCGTTGCCACATCACACGTTTACTGGCTCGAACAGACGAGTTCTTAACTGCTTTCATTTCACTGTGACCATAAGGGCACCTTCTTACCTGTCACTGCTCTTCTTGTCCAAAGTAAAACCAAACTCACTGCCATTGAGTCAATACCAACTCATAGAGACCCTATAGAACTGGGCAGAGCTGCCCCTGTGGGTTTCTAAAATGAAGTCTTTACTGGAGTAGAAAGCCCCATCTTTCTCCTGTGGAGCAGCTGGTGGTTTCGAAATGCCAATCTTGCCAATTGCAGCTGAAACCCCATCAGGGCTCCTGCCAGGGGCCCACTGTCACTGGAGGCAACAGTGAAGAGTATTGCCCCTCTTCTGGCCATTTATCCGGTCAATATGAATGGCTTGTGCTCAACTACTAATGTACAGTTAGCAGTTTAACCCCCTCCCAGCCGAGCTGCTGCAGAAAGGCCTGGACATGGCAGCCCAGAAAGCCCCATGGAGCCGTCTATGTTGTTACACGCGGGGTCACCACCATGTGTAGGCATTGAGACGAGGCAGTCCCCGCCTGATGGCTCGTTTATTGTGCCAGGTGTGGTTCTAGGGAATGAGACAGGCCAAACTTCCGCCCTCAAGGAGGTTTTAGCCGAGGGAGGGAGGGAGACAGCTGAGTGTGGTCAACAGATTGCGTATGATCAATGCTCTCATCAGGGGCACCCGGGAGTCGCTGCAAACCCAGAGCGGGTGAGCAGCCCAGGCCTGAGCACTCTGGTGAGGTCCTGAGGGATGGGCGGGAGTGTGAAGATGGGTTGGAAACAGAGGAGCTTCGGGGAAGGGCCTAGAGGAGCTGGACGCTGGAATGCTCATGCGGCCACGGTGCCAGCTAGCTAGGGGTATAGGTGTGAGGGCAGGGACTACCGGAGTGGGGTCATGGAGACGGTGGTCACACAGAACAGGGGGTGTTGGCCTGAATGCCAAGCAACTTGGCATTATCAGTTGGAACACATGAATCCATCAAAAGTACCGGGTAGGGCCTAATTTGCACTGTAAAGCACTCTTAGTTCACACACCTGGGTCACAGGGCAACATTGTACAACTTACAGTGGTGAGCAGTGACTAGAGCCTTAAAAGTTCGTGAGCAGCCCTCCAAGGGACAATGATGGCTGTCCCACCTGCCACCTCTCTTCTTGCCAAAACGAAAACCAAACTCACTGCCTTCAAGTCAGTACCAACTCATAGAGACCCTACAGAACAGGGTAGAGCTGCCCCTGTGGGTTTCCAAGACTAACTCTTTACTGGAGTTGAAAGCCCCATCGTTCTCCCGTGGAACAGCTGGTGGTTTTGAAATGCCAACCTTGTCGATCACAGGCGCATCCTATCAGGGCTCCTGCCAAGGACCCATTGTCATTGGAGACAACAGCAAGGCATTGGTGCCTCCCCTACCCAGAGCAAAGATAAGTAGTGAAAATCTAAGCCCCATGGAAACAATTAGTCCAGTGGATGAATGAAGCCTCCAGACACCAGCTTCCTGAGTCCCGAAGAACTAGATGGTGCCTGCCTACCACTCTGAAAAGGATCCCATTAGAAGTTTCTGGGTAGAGTGGGAGAAAGATGTAGAGTAGAACTCAAAATCATAAAAAAAGAGACCAGGCTTCCTGGCTGGAGAGCGACTGGTAGAAACCGCTGCCTGTGGCCTTCAGCCACATTTCAGGTCTCAACCCGCACTCACCCGCAGGGATCCAGCTTCAGCCCAACACTAGAGAGGTCGATAAGAGGATATGCATGCTCTCCTTAGACTCACCAGCCATTTGTGATTCAGAGGGCAGCCTTTGTGTAAGGACAGAGTTCAGATGGACACAGGAAACAGGGAGGAAGTGGGAAAGCTGGCAGGCCCTTGTGAGTATGGCCACCTATGAGGGGACACAAACAAAAAATGCACATGAATAGTTGAATGTGAACCTGATCTGCTCTGTCAGCCTGAATCCAATTCATAATTAAAAGTTAAAACCAAACCAAAGCCGACAAGGCTCAGGGCAGAGATCGGGGCTGCGTGGAGCATGCTTGTGGGGGGATGGAGCCAACAGGATGGTATTGGTTTGTCCACAGACCCTACCGGGTACAGCGAAGGACACAGTAATCCTGGCTTCTCAAAGAAACTTTCAAACCTACTGCCATCCAGTGGATGCCAACACACAGAGACTCTACAGGACAGGGTAGAACTCCCCCTGTGGGTTTTGGAGGCTGGGACTCTTCATGGGAGCAGACAGCCTCATCTCTATGGAGGGGTTGGTGGGTTCAAACTGCCCACCAACTTGTAACCCACTCCATCACCAGAGGTCCTTGTCCTGACTTCAGAGGGGCTGAATCAGACTTACCCATATTTGAGTGTTGAGGCCGAAATCCTGAGACTAGAGACGGCGAAGATACTCATTAAAAAAAACCAACCAGCCAACCAACCCAGTGCCAACTCCTAGCCACACTACAGGGCAGGGTAGAATGACCTCTGGGGCTGTCCAAGGCCACTGTTCTTCCAGAAGCAGCCCACCCGTCTTTCTCTTGCGACTGGTGCCTTAGAACCACTGACCTTGCAGTGGGTGGTGTGGTGCTTTCAAGCCTGCACCACCAGGTGCGTAAGATCCTCAGAGGCTCACAAAATTGAGTCAAGGAGGGCTTCCCAGCAGTGGTGGCCCTGAAGGAAACACAGTCACCAGCTTCTCTAGAGACAAGGATGTTAGGAGCTGGATCCACCCTGGGATGTAAAAGTTCCCAGGAGCGAGCATCATGACCAGCTGCTCGTCTCAGGGTCAGCAGTCTGAACCCACCCAGCAGCGATGCGGAAGAAAGGGCTGGCAACTGACTTCCTTCACGATGACAGCCGAGAACATCAGCGGGGGCAGTGCTCCTCAGTGACCCGGGCTGCTATGGGTCATAATCAACCCAGATGGCAATGGGTTTCTTCTGGCCGCTGCCCAGGCCGCTTTCAAAAAATAAAAGGGTCACCTTTTTAGTCTCTCCTAGCCAAGAAATTTGCCCAAGAAGGAGTACAGTAGGCGCTCCGCCAGGCAAAGAAAAGATTCCTCTTCCCATTCCTCAGCCAGCTCCGCCGCTGGTGTGAAATCATCTCTTCAACAAGGAAACATCAGGATAGTGTACCCAACAACACACCCCTGTTTTGCTAATTCTAACGTTGAGATCCGTAAGGTGACAAGTCTCGCAGGAACCAGCACGTTAGCCTTACAGGTTTCTCACTCTGCATGTGGGTTCCTGAGGGAAGCCGGGAGAGAGAGAGCATTCCCAGAGTCTCTGCTCAGGTTTTGGTTTTCTTCCTTCTGATAGGAACCAAGTTAGCCCAAAGACACTGGGAAACGCCAGTGGTAATTTGTTCCCCTTAAAATCTAGATGGTGCCAGGCAGCTGCTCTGATATGGATCATAAGAGAGGGCTTGTAGTGAATGGGAAAAATACGTGGGCCGGAACTCAACGTTGTGAAAGAGACCAGGCTGACTGGTCAGATGGAGACTGGTAAGACCCCCGGGACTATGGTCCTTAGCCATCCTGCCTGCCTGGAAATTACCTCGCCCTGTGGCTCACGGTTCAGCGCAGTAACAGACAGCTCTATCAGGGGAGCAGTCACAGGAGGGAGGCCTGCACTGTCTAGAACCATCACCCATTCGAGACCAGCAGGGGCAGTGTTAGCCCAGGGACAAAGTTCAGAAGGCAGGGAGGGGGAGGGAAGGAGGAGGACTGGAGATGGGTGAGACGCAGCAGCGGGGAGGAAGCAGGACTGAAATGACGTCGTGGCGATGGCAATCAGCGACGCGAAACAAAACGGAAAAGCATCCCTGGATGCTTAACGGATCTGCTCAGCAAGCCTTCGCCCAACTCACCATGAGAAGTTAAGGGCAAGGGAGAACAAAAGACTGGAACGGCTGAGTTCACTCAGAGAAAGTGCCTCACATTTGGGGGTGGTTCACACAGCACCCGGTGCCATGAGAGAATGGGCTGTCTTGGGCAGGGGGGCGAGGTATCATTGTAGGTGAGGGATGGTGGTGGTTTGGGTTGGTGATGGGGTGATGATGAGGAGGGGATAGATTCTGGATTCATCTTGGGAGCAAGGAGACCACGATACGCTCACAGAGCAGATACGAGGGACTGGGGGTGGGGTGGGGACAGCACACAGTCCAGTGGTAGACTTTTCGCCTTCCATGCAGGAAACCTGGATTCACTTCCTGGCTGATGCATCTCCTGTCCAGCCACCACTTATCAGGGAAACTCATGTATTTTTTTTCTCTCTTAGAGCTTTCAGACTAAGACCAGGAAGAAAAGTCTGGTGATCTCCATGTGAAACCCAGCCATTGAAATCCCCACAGGGCCCAGTGTTTGAATCATGGGGATGGCATATGGGGCTGCCACGAGTGGGGACCATAACAGGGACCTGGGCAAGAAAAGCGTGTGTTCCAAGGGCACCCTGCGGCTGGCCCATCTTGCAGACCATATTTTGGGCTGACCCTTCTGCGCACTCTCTGAGGCCAGAGACTAAGCCCCACTCCTCTTCTGCAAGAAGCAGGTTTCTTCTTCCCTGCGTTCCAGGTACGTCCTGCGGGCTCCACCATCAATTACAGCCCACTTGGCCAGTGCCGGCCAGCTGGTCTCCCAGCAGAGGCTAGGGGAACAGGCTTTGGCATGATTATGCTCCCTGTCTGACCCCGAGGAGATGAGAAAATAGACTGAAATCCCCCTGGCTTTGTGCCTCCCCACCCCCCCCAAACTAGAGTAAGTCACGGCTCAATCAAAAGATGGCTTTTTAGAGCAGCCGCCGTGAAAATGGGTTAGCCAGGGAGAATCTTATTAGAGGGAGCCGTGTGTCAGGGGACAAGAAAGAAAGAACGAACGCAATTTAGCCCTGTACGTTCTCACGAAAGGGATTGTACCTCTTAGAAAAAGCAGTTGCCCCTGTTTGGAAGGGGCCGTGGGTGGAATAAACCATGGGGATGATCCCAGGGACCAGAGGGCAAGGGTCATGTGACAAAGGTCAGGGCAGCTTCAGGCTTCCACTGGGTGCCTTCCTCTGGAAAGTGTAGGCGTTGAAGTGAAAGGAGCTGAGCCTTTTGTCCCCAGGGTGTGGCCCTGTGTGGCAAGTGTGGTAGTCTCTAGTCACAAGTGGCTGTTTGCATTCAAATGGATTAAAATGATGTAAAACATAACATCAAGCACCCTCCTTCTACCTCCCCTCCCCCCATGTGCACTACCAGTTAACCCGTTGCTGCCCAGTGGACTCTCATTCACGGTGACTCCACATGTGGCTGAGTGGGACTGGGCTCCGTCTGGCTGTTTTATGGCTATATGCTCTTCATGGACTGCCAAAGGGACAAATGAATCTGTCTTGGAAGAAGTATGGCCAGATTACTCCTTAGAGACCAGGATGGTGGCGAGACTTTGTCTCACGTGCTTTGAACATGTTGTCAGGAGAGACCAGTCCCTGGAGAAGGACATCGTGCTTGGTCAAGTGGAGGGGCAGCGACAGAGAGGAAGGCCATCGAGGAGATGGATGGACACCGTGGCTGCAACAATAGGCTCAGGCACAGGGCCAATTTTTATTTATTTATTTATAATAAATCTTTTGGGACAATTAAAAAAAAACATTTTATTAGGGACTCATACAACTCTTATCACAATCCATCCATACATCAATTGTGTAAAGCACATCTGTACCTTCTTTGCCCTCATCATTTTCAAAGCATTTGCTCTCCACTTAAGCCCTTTGCATCAGGTCCTCTTTTATTCCCCCACCCTCCCCACTCCCCCCTCCCTCATGAGCCCTTGATAATTTATAGATTGTTATTTTGTCATATCTTGCCCTGTCTGACGTCTCCCTTCACCCCCTTCTCTGTTGTCCATCCCCCAGGGAGGATGTCACATGTAGATCCTTGTAATCGGTTCCCTCTTTCCAACCCACTCACCCTCTACCCTCCCAGTATTGCCCCTCACACCCCTGGTCCTGAAGGGATCATCTGCCCTGGGGCACAGGGACAATTTTGAGGATGACAAAGGACCGAGTGGTGTTTCATGCTGTTGTGCATAGATTTGCTATGGGTTGAAATCAACTTGATGGTACACAGCAACAACAATATAGGAAGGGTGTGGCAGTGACATCATCTCCTGTCAATTTACAAAGGGGTGGAGTCTAGCCTGTTAATCAGGTCATAACCAATGAGGCCTCTGTGTGGGCATGGCCTTCTCCTGAGCATTCTGGGAACTCCTCTATTCCTCCCTGGAGGCGGGAGACAAGCTCTGCTTCATATTCCTGATGACAAGCCACATGTAGCAGGAAACAAAATTTCACAGTCGCATGCTGTTCTCTTAAATCAGCCATCACAAAAAACAAGGTTCAAGGGAAAATCCTTTTACGAAAAAACTTGCTGGGACCAGAGAGAACCTTCCCAGGTGATGCCACTGGGTGCACTAGCTCAGAGCGAGTTACTGGGTGGTGTGTTAACCCAATGCTCATCAGCAGGAAAATGCTTACTATGAAAGCTCTGCCCAGCGGAGGTTTTTTCCCGTTTTTCTTTTTGTACCCCCTCATACTCTTCAAGCTGATGAAGCATCGGAAGGATTCACTCGCCAATGCCAGGAAATTTGCAGGACAACTTCTTGACTATATTTGTACCCACCCCAAAGAAAGTTAGCCCAAAGAATGCTCAAATTATAGAAAACATATTATTTTTTGCCGAATATATCAGTAAAGTGTCTTAAATATCAATTAAATTTTTCTGAGTATCACCCAACACTGGTTGCAGCAGTATAAGACAGGGAGCTGCCAGAGGTGCAGGCTCTGTTCAGAAGAGACCATGGAACAAAGGATATCATGGCTGATGTCCGATGGATCTTGGCTGAAAGCAGAGAGTATCAAAAAGATGTTCACTTGTGTTTTGTTGGCTATGCAAAGGGATAGGGCTTTGTGAACCCTAACAAACGATGGATAGCCTTGAGAAGAATGGGAATTCCAAACACTACATTGCACTCACTCCGAACCTGTACACGGCGCACGAGGCAGTTGGGAGAACAGAACAAGGGAAGAGCGCATGGTTTAAAATCAGGAAAGGTGTGCATCGGGGTTGCATTCTCTCAGCATACTTATTCAGTCTGAATGTAGAACAAATAAGCAGAGAAGCTGGATTATATGAAGAAGAATGTGGCATCAGGATTGGAGGAAGGCTACCAACCTGCAATACTCAGATGACACAATTTTGCTTGCTGAAAGTGTGGAGGACTTGAAACCCTTGCTGATGATCAAGGATTGTAACCTTCAGTCTGGATTACAAATCAGTGTAGAGAAAACGGCAATCTTTACCACTGGACTAGTAGGTAAGTAACATCGTGGTAAATGGAGAAAAAATGGAAGGTATCAAGGATTTCATCTTGCTTGGATCCACAATCAATGCTCATGGAAGCAGCAGTCAGGAGATCAAATGACTCATTGTATTAAGTAAGTCTGCTGCACAGGGCCTCTTTAAAGCAAGGATGCTTTGAAAAGCAAGGATGTTACTTTGAGGACTAAGGTGCACTTGACCCAAGCCATAATATTTTCAGTCACCCATGCATGTGAAAGTTGGACATTGACTTAGAAAGCTTGAATCCGGGTCTCATTTAGTTCCATGCCCCTCGAGTCCTTTGCTGTTGTGCCAGTTCATCTTACCAAGGACCTTCCACGCCCTCACCGACCCCCTCCTGCACCAAACGCAACGGTGTCCTCCTCCTCCAGGGGTTGATCCCTCCCACGGACGCATTCAAAGCGAGTGCAGAAGACAGTGTGCTGTTGTCACCTGCAGGGGTTTCAGAGGTAGATTGCCAGCCCTTTCTCCCTAGTCTGTCTTAGTCTGGAAGCTCCTGTCCACCATGGAGAACCCTGACGGTCTTTGAAATATTGGTGGCATAGCTTCCTGCAGCCCAGCAACACACGTCCACCACATGTCCAGCTCAGTGACAGATGGGCGGTGGCTTTTGGGCCACCTCAGAAAGGCTGATCCTAGAAGTTCACAGTGTGCATGCTTTATATTCACGGGATGTTCCTCCTCACCTCCTTCAAAGAGGTCAAAGCCATTATGAATCCGTAGTCATTAGCCAGCGCACAGACACTGAAGGCTGACTCCCAGAGCCAGGGCTCTTATTCTCTCTCACCTCCCCCGCAGAAATCCGAGGGAGGGAAAGCACGGAGCAGCTGACACGATCCCCCCACTCATTTTCTATAAAGAGGAAAATTAGCTGCTCTAATAATCATGAATATTAATGCCTAGCCAATTTCACTCAATTAAAATGATGATCTATAATTTTGTCACGCAGCTTTATGGAGGCCATTTCAATGACTGCTGAGTGAGCTGGGGGACTCTTCAAAATTCAGACTTTGGGTGGGACACTTTTACATGCCCCCCATCACGTCACTGGTTGGACCCCAAGTCCTTTCTCAACCAGAATGCTTTGGTTTTCACGCTTGGTACTTTCTTCTGTTGTTAGTGCCGTGTTGAGTTTGTGAGATCCTGTGCTGCTCACATAGACTCTCCTTTCCCTCTTCTGATCACAGGCTTCTGGGGATGTGAACCAACAGCTATATTTGTTTCTGGCGAGCCACCATCCCTGGCCACAGCTGAATGACCAGAGGGAGAGCACCTAGTCCCTCAAAAGGACAAATCAGAGTCCCTTCCTTGGGTACTTGGGATGGGAACCAACAAGGTATAGGGTCACAGGGATGCATCTGAACAAAAATGCAGAGCTCAGGAGCTGTGGGCAGCTCTTACTTCCTGTCACACTAAGGGTGCCACAGTCCGAGCCAACAGCACACAGAGAGGCAGGCTGAGAGGGGCGGGCCCAAGAGGAGATGTGGTAGGTAGGCTTTGGGTCAACTTGGCTGGGCCAGGATTCTCAGTGGTTTGGCAGTTGAAGCTTCCCCAGGATGTGACCTAATACAATGTAGTCAACTCCATGAAGGGACCTACTGTGAGAAGCCAAGCAGTTGTGGGAAGGTTGGTATGGAGTGAAACCCCCTTATTCAGGCCACAGCTCCAATGATGATTTCTTGGCAGTGTTACCTGCTTCATCCATTCATTCATATATATATTCATACACACACAGATACACAGACACACACACACACACTGAGGAGAACCTCCTCACTTCCTGCTGGTCTGGATCCTGTCTGGCTCATCGGCCTCCAGTTCTTTGGACTTGAGCCAACCGTTGTCATTTGCATTCCAACCCTGGTTGCAATCAGCTGCCATCCAACCTGGCTGTCCTTGGATTCATCTACCTCTCTATGGTCTTCCTGCTGCATCTTTCTGTTTTATCAGTCCCTCAAGTCCTTACTCGAGTCAGGAGAAGCCTCCAGCTTCACATCAGACCCACAGACTTGGACTGGACTGGACTTAGGCACTTCTACAACTGTGCAAGCCACTTTGTTGTCACCTGGACTGAGACCCAGCCTGCCTTGTTCATTATGATACCCTAAGACCTAGAAAAGGAGCCCTGGTGGTGTAGTGGTTAGCTGCGATCCACATGATTGGCAGTTCGAAACCAACAGCAGCTCCGCAGGAGAAAGACTGGGCTTTCTACTCCCATAAACAGTTACAGTCTCGGGAATCCACAGGATTGCTTCATAAGTCAGCAGTGGCTCAATGGGCATGAGAGGACCTAGAATAGGTGGTCACTTTGAGGACTAGGGTGCACCTGACCCGAGCCATTGTATTTTTAATCACCTCATACACATGTGAAAGATGGGTATTGACTAAGGATGATCAAAGAAGAGTTGATGATACATTTGAATTGTGACCCTGGTGAGGAGAGTAACAGTACTCTGGACCACCAGAAGAATGAACAGTTATGTCTTGGACGAAGTACAGCCAGAATGCTCCTTTGAAGAGAGAATGGTGAGACTGTGTCTCACATACCTTGGACATGTTATTGGGATAGACCCATCTCTGGAAAAGGATATCGTGTTTGGTAAAATCGAGGGTCAGAGGAAAAGCGGAAGACCCCCAATGAGATGGACTGACCCAGGGGCTCCAACATAAGGACAATTATGAGGCTGGAGCAGGACGAGGCAGTGTTTCATTCTATTGTACATCAGGTCACTGTGAGTTGGAACTGATTCAGCCTTTACCTAACAACAACAACACTACCTAGACTAGGACCTGGTACATCCAGGGTGGCCAGTGAATATTTGTACAATGGACAGGCAGAGATAACCCTCCTCTGTTAAGCACCAGTGGAGCCCTGATGACATAGTGGTTACAAGCTGGTCTGATAACGACAAGGTCAACAGTTTGAAACCACCCATTCTTGGAATCTCACAGGGGCAGTTCTACCTTGTCCTGTAGGGTCACTACGAGTCAGAATCGATTCGGTGGCAGTGGGTTTGGTCTTTGGGTTGGTTGCTAAGTAGCAAGCTGTGTCTAGTGACCATAAACAGTCCAAGGATCCAGAGTTCCTTGTACTTGACCTCCCTCTGGTGCATGGAAGCCTCTTCCTAAGGGTGTCCAGAGAATGTGGCTCAGAAGGCAGACCCAGGATTCAGCACACCCAGCTCTGAACCCCAGCTCTGCTGCACAGCGCTAGCTGTGTTTCCCTCAAGGATGTGACTAAGCCTTTCCACCTGCATCTCTTATTCTTTAAAATGGGCGGCAACAATCCTTTCTTTCTCATAGGCTTGACAAGTCCAGTGAGCCAGTGATTGTCAGTTTCTTAGCCTGGTGATCGGCCCGAGGTACTAGCTCACCATGTGGGTTTTGGTGAGAGCTCCGTCCAGAGACACTGCCCTTTGCTGTTGAAAAGGGCTGGCTAGATCACTCAGTGGTCCACGAATTCCTTCATTCATTCAGGCGACATGGATTGAGTACCAGCGTGTACAAGGCTCCAGGGATGTGATATGTTTGCTCTCTTCCAGGATGCGTTGGCATCATCAAGAGCAGTCCCCGGGAGATGTTCTAAGGCATTGATTACCCCAGGGGCTCTCCAGGGCCACCAGCACCAGTCCTGTGCTGGCAGGGTTTAGAAGTGGGACTCCAGGCAGTGATGGGCAACTTGTAGAAATCTTGCAGCTGAGAGAGCTGGGTTTTGAATCCAACTTGGGGAATTTACCTCCTTGATTAGCCCGTTTTCCCACCTGGAGAATGTGGACACGCGCAGGATGCAGGGGCCTTCTCCCCTAGTGAGAAGTATTTGGAGGGATGTTCAAACGTATCACCCAAGGTTCCACCTGCAGAGGGAGTGAGGCGGTAGGCCTACGCTGGGATGACGCCCCAGGTCATTATGAACACACCTTGCGGAACTGTGAGCTCAATAATCACTAGCACTTTATCTGCCATCCTGGCACCTTAAGCACTGCAGACTCACCACCTTTAATTGTACTCTGTCTTCCTTAGGAGTCACGGACACCCTGTAACTGCTAACCTGTTTTCTCTCTCTCCCCTTCAATGCCCAACCTTAAAAGTCTTGTTGGGGTGCTTTCCGTGGTGCTGAAACAGGCCACTTCTGTTACGCTCTTGTGAGAGGTGCTCCTCCCTGAAGACAGATCTGATTGTCGGTCTGTCTGGTCGTCTCCTCCTCCCAGCCTTCCCCTCCTGGGGGCGGGGTAGCAGAGAAGAAAGCATCCTGTTCTTGTTTCCACGCCAAGCTGCCAGTGCTGGTTTCCATGACAGCAGAGAGAGCGCCTGAAAGCCAGGCTCTTACTCACGGAGGAATTAAAAAGCCACCCTCTTAGAGAACAAATACTGATTCCAGGAGGGTCCTGGAGACTGGAGAGGGTTGCCTTTTGATTCATCCACACACATGGCATGAGGCATCAGGCAAGAGAAGCTGCACGGCCACGGAGCATGGGTTTCTGTGAGGACTTCCCTTAGGAGGGCGCGTACGTGACAATGGTGCTGGAAATAGCGATGTTAACACCTCACAGGGCCATCACACTTTAAATAAACTTTGGGGAAAATATTTTAGAACCTCAACACATCCTGTAGATTTGGCCCAGGCAGAAACAAGGGCTGTAAGCAGAGAGGTGATTCAGGTACTATGCATTCATATTGTACGTGGGACATCTCATCAGTGCCCAAACACTGACTCCCCCACTTCATCAAGACGGCCCAGTTTCTGTGTCTCTCTTCTCTTTCACCCACACATCCTAGTCCTGAGTCTCTCTTCCCCCTTATCAAGATGTACTAATCCTGTATCTTGCCTCCTCTTCAAGATATACTTGTCTCCCATCTCTCCTCCCCTCATCAAGATATACTTGTCCTGTGTCTCTACGCCTCTTCATTCACAGGCATGTGTCCTGTGTCCCATTCTGCCCCTCTTCTCTAGTAAATTGACCCAACTGAAAAGTCCATCTTAGCTAGAGGGTGATATCGAGTTGATTTTCTCAAGCCAAGATTATTCCTGGAGCTAGTACTCTAATTCCAACTGGACCCCCCAGCGGTGAAGAGCCGATACTTTGCCAGATCAGAAGGAAGAAGAATTTTGAATACAGGTATTTTTTTTCCGGCTCAGTTTACACTGAATTCACACACACGCAGACACATACACATCGTAAAGACACAGCAGCAGATGCCCCCTCTCTGTGTGTGATTCACACCAGCAATGGGCCAAGAGCAGAGGCTGAAAGGCCCCCCGAGGACCCTTGAAGACCCCTGAGGATGATGAACTAGGCCTGGAGCATATAAGTCTGTGGCCAACGGCAGAATGGGCACTGCCACCCCCATTTCTCTTGCTCTGGCTCCCCGTAAATATCTCCTGGCCCCTGCCCCTCCCTGCCAGGATTGCTGCCAGCTCCCAGGTATATTAAATTGGAGTAGTCAATGCTGGTTCTTCTTGAGTGGGGGAGATGGCGGGTTCTGGGGGAATCTGCTCCAATAGGTTTGACTCAGGGGCCCTGCTCTTTGCAGAGGGTGGGAGGGGGCTTCTGCATGCAGAATGGAACCGCCTCCTTCTCTGGTTCACTAGGGACTGCTGGGTTTTCTGAAGCCACCAGTGTCCCCAGGACCCAAGGCCCTATAGTAATCAATCAACCAATCAATCAAGGTGGATCCCAGCTGGCTGGCTTCTTGAAGACATCAGAGGCACCACCAAATGCCAGGAGCCCCCAAAGCCCCCATAAAATCCCATAGCACCCCATACTAGGAGCTCCCTGAGAAGGTTAAAAGCTGCCTTTAAGCCTGGTCTGAATCTCAGCTCAGCCCTGGAGCAGTTGTGTAACCCTCTTTGAGCCTTGGTTTTTCATCTGTAAAATGGGCATGATACCTCCCTCACAGGACTGACACTAGAATGATGTGACACTGAGGCCCTCCCCCAGCCCCATTTGATTAATTCCACTGGACCATCATCATGCCACCAGAGCCAGGGAATAGCCACAAACCAGACTTGGAGAGATGTATTCACAAAGTGTGACGGCAGAGGCCAACCCCCCACCTACTGTGGAGTAGCCCTGCTGTGCCTACAGTGCTGTGTGTCCCATCTGGGTCTGGATATGGAGCCGAGGACAAGTTCCAACAAGGAGGAGGGTGCTGGTGATGGCGGGTGGGGCTCGCTTTAGGGTGGCTAGCAGACGCTCTCTTAGGTGCCTGGGCCATGAAATGTATGTTCCCCTGAAGAATCCAATTGAAGAAGCCTCGCTCCCTCCCCCAGTCTTTGCCCGCCAGCTCCCCCAGCTCCCTTTCTCTCTCTTCTTTGAAACCTCCATCATTCCCTCTCCCCATTGCTCAAATATTTCTTGAGCCTCCCCTGGGAGGGCCCTTGGTTGGCAGTTTGTACACACCAAGTGGTACCCCAGAGGAAAGTCCTGGAGATCCGGGAGGCTGTGAAAGCCCCGTGGGGCACAGTTCTGCTCTGTAGCACATGGGGCCTCTGGCAGTTGGAATGCTGGGGGGCTCCGGCAGTGGCGTTTTCCTTTTAAAGGGAGGGTTGTTTTGTTTGCTACACACTGGTCCCTTGAACAAGAAGCCCTGGTGGCATATTGGTTACATGGTGGGATGCTAGCCAGAAGGTCAGCAGTTCAGAACCACCAACTGCTCCAAGGGAGAAAGATGAGGCTTTCTACTTGTGTCAAGAGTGTCTGTCTTGGAAACCCGCGGGGCCAGTTTTTCCCCTGTCCCTTTCGCAGTGAGTGGCTCCTTGAGCAAAGCAGGCCCGGTCTCAGCTCTTGTGGTGTCTGTGTGGGAAGACAGACGGACAGCCCACCAACCAACAGAGATGAGTTTAGGGGCCAAACGCGACCCTGGCTGGGACCTGAGATGGGCAGGCTCAGGGAGGAGTCCTGAGGAGGTGACCTGGTAGTTGAAGGAGCAGGCACTTGGGGTCTGGGAATTCCTGAACACAAGGCCACGGGGAGAAGAAGAGGTGAGGGCGGTTCCAGAAATGGAAGAAGGACAGAGCACCTGAGGAGGGGCGCACAGATGAGGCCAGGGCCAACAGAGCACATCCTACCTTGAAGGCCAGAGTAGGAGGGGGGGGTGCTTTTGGAGCTTCTGAGGTGGGAGCGCCTTTTGTGCTTTGTGGTAGTTATATGATCGTTTGTCCATTTGAGAGGAATAAGAAGGAAGGAGTGGAGTCTACTCCTTCAATCAGGTCACAGCTAATGAGGCCTCTGGGTGGGCATGACCTTCTCCTGAGGATTCTGGGAATTCCAGTATTCCTCTTTGGAGGCGGGAGACACCCTCTCTCTCTGCGGATTTGTAACCCATTCTGAAGGCTGCAATCTTTGATCTTCCTCAGCAAGTATGTCAAGTGCTCCTCACTTTCAGCAAGCAAGGCTGTCTCATCTGTGTATTGCAGGTTGTTAAGAAGCCTCCCTCCAATCCTGATGCCACATTCCTTTTCGTTTAATCCAGTGACCCTATAGGACAGATTAGAACTGCTCCTGAGGGTTTCTGAGACTGTCAATCTTTATGAGAGCAGGAAGCCCACCTTTCTCCTGAGAAATGGCTGGTGGGATTGAACTACTGACCTTGTGGTGAGTAGTCTAATGTGTAACTCACTATGCCACAGAGGCGCCTGGTTTCAGCCAATCAACCCGTTTGATTTCCCTGGATACAGTGATTAGCTTTGGTCTGAGCATGTGACCTCCTGCAGTCCAATCAGCGTAGACAGATGCCAGGATTCTTTGGTCTGTGCCTTTGGGGGGAAGGCATGTCTTGTTTGTGGATGGCGTGGGTTTCCAACCTAAGGCCCAGACCTGCTGCAGCCCTTTTGCTTTTACAAGGAAAGCCTGTCTGGGGATAAAGTCAACACTACGGGGAGGTGTGAGGGTCAAGAGAGTGGAACATGAGCAAGAGCCCCGAGAAGGTATCATTTCGAGCGTATGGATGCTTTGTACAAAATGCCACTGTGACACTGTACTTACCACAGTGAGGAGCCGGACAGGCTGTGTGTGTGTGTGTGTGTATGTGTGTATGTGTGTGTACAGCATGGGGACTGCTGACCACAAAGTCGCAGTTCGAACCACCAGCAATGCTGCAAATCTCCCACCCCCCTACTGAAACTCACCAAGCTAGCTGCCATTGCGTCAATGCTGACTCACAGAAACCCTATAGGACAGCATAGAACTGCTCCTGTGGGTTTCTAGGACTGTACCTCTTTTGTTATTCCCCCCAAAGCTATGTATTTAATTTTTTTTTACAAAACAACCTTATCACCTTCAAAGTACTCTCCACTACACTTATAACATTTGTCAGATCAGCAATTCCATTCTTAGAAACATTTTTAAATTTTTTTAAAAGATTATTTTATTGGGGGCTCTTACAATCATGCATACATCAATTGTATCAAAGATATTTGTGCATATGTTGCCATCATTATTTTCTGAACATTTACTTTCTATTTGAGCCCTTGGTATCAGCTCCTCTTTTTTTCCCCTCCCTCCCTGCCTTCCACCATCATGACCCCTTAATAAATTATAAGTTATTATTATTTTCATATTTTACTTGGGTCGCTTTAAGACTGTATCTCTTGATGGGCGTAGAGAGCCTCATCTTTCTCCCACAGAGCAGCCGGTGGTTTCAAACTGCTGATCTTGTGGTTAGCAGCCCAACACGTAACCACTAGGCCACCAGGGATCCTAGCCACACTGCAGGAGCACCATCCAGAGGAACTGCCTTGGAAATCCTCAAGAGCAGTTCCACCCTCTCCTGTGCCTGGGAATGGATTCGATGTCAATGCTCGTGTGCAATCTGATTCAGTGGGCATTCTAGCTATCTGCTCAAGAGAGGTTGACATGTGTTGACTTAGGTGAGCAGGAGGTTGGAGATCCCTAAGAGGGCGGAGACAAATCCGAGGAGGGAGGCTGGTGAGATAGACTTGGGGTGGGGGGTGGTGGTGGTGGTGGAGGAAGCTTGATGAGTGGATTTAACTGTAGGCTTGACTCAGACTTGATCCTCTAGGACAGTGGTTCTCAACCTTCCTGATGCCACGACCCTTTCATACAGTTCCTCATGTGGTGGTGACCCACCAACTAAAACATTATTTTCGTTGCTACTTCATCACTGTCATTTTGCTACTGTTATGAATTGGGCAACCTTTGTGAAAGTGTCGTTTGACCCCCAAAGGGGTTGTGTGTGACCCACAGGTTGAGAACCGCTGTTCTGAGATGCGATCCCTCCCCCACACCATGAATGTACAATAAAAAAAATCCACTAAAAGGGAAGAAAGAAAGGTGAGAATGAAAAGGAAGCAGGCCCAGCGATCATAAAGAGAATGAACTCATCTTCTAAAGATATTACTGTGGACCATGACCTCTCCTTGGATGGGTGGGCGCTTCCAGCGTGTGTGTGCTTTCAACAGGGCTACCATGGTCAGCGTCAGGTCTCCACGGACCACAGACATTTCTCTAGAGAAGACAGGCCCCAGAAGGAGAAGCAGGGAAGTTCACAGGTTGTGCAAGCTTTGCGTTTGGGTGGGTCTGCCAGCTGCCCTCAGAAAAGGCTTTCGAAATGCAGCAGCCTGTTCATTCTGGGCCCTGTCCCTCTGCCTGGCCAGCAGTGGGGAGGGATCCCCACCATCCTGATGCTGTTGCTCATATGGCCAAAGAAGCCCGGACTGTTTGTTTTCAAACGCATTTCCTGGACTCCTCCTAATCACGAACAAGTTCCTAATTTTCTTGAAAACACCCACCATCCCACTTCCTTTCGGATACCACAGTTCCCTCTTTTGTTTTGTTTTCTCCTTCCCATTTTAAGGCTGCAGAATTCCTTTTATGCCAAAACACCTCAGGGCTGGCTTCCCTGTGGATGGAATCACCCCAAACCCATGGCTGTGGAATCAGTTAGAGTCTATCTGTTAGACTCCCAGCTGGCCTCTGCAGCGTTTTGGAGACTGTAAGTCTTTCTGGGAACAGAAAGCCTCATTTTTCTCCCATGGAGCGGTTGGTGGGCTTAAACTACCGACCTGGTGGTGGCAGCCCAACGCCTAACTCATGGCGCCACAAAGGCTGGCAGTTCAAACTCACAGGCCGCTCCGCACGAGAAAGACGAGGTTAGCTGCTCCTATCAAGATCTAGTCTTCACTCTCTACCGGGTCCCTGTGAGGTGCCACTGACTCAATGGCTTTGGGGTTGGCTTGGTTTGCAATCAGTGGCCACCTAGTAGGAAAGGCCTGGTGATCTACTTTTGAGAAATTGGCCACAGAAAACTTCCCAGGGTAGGGAGGGGCAGTTCTACTCTGACACACATGAGTCAGAATCGACTGGGTGGCAATTGGTTTTACTGGATGTGGGCCACCAACCAACAGAGCATTCTCTCCCTGTTGGGTCAGAGACTTTCAGTTTCGAACATTGTTTTTACGGGGACAATTAAGCACATAAGATGAAACAAGAACAAGCAGAGTGCCAACCCAACGTAAATTAGGTTCAACTCATTGCCAGGGTGGAAGGTGATCAGGCGGGGGAAGCAGGCAGGGGATCAGAGGCAGGACATCCACTTTGCTCACCTTCATCAGCGCTTCTGTGGCAGCAGGTCCTTCTGTTCAGTGCAGTTCCACGGAAGTCCACAACCACGATGCAGGGCCTGTATATGGAAGCCCTCAGGGGGAGCATTGGGATTCTGTCTTTTAATAACGGCAGTTCAGACGGAATAAAAAATTAATCAGGACATGTAATCAAAGCTAAATTAAACACCCATGCTAAGTAGAAGCCCCCTGCCCTCCTCTCCACCCTCCATCTCTGCTGAGCGATTAGAATTAAATAGAAATATCTGTTTTATTTTACCCTCCTTACCCCTGCCCTACTTCACCCTTTTGCCAATGTTTTTATTTATTTTCTGTCCTTCCCCAACCCCTGTAAAAGTCAAGCGAAGTCTTAACAAGCGCCTTGGTGAATGATGTGGCGTTCTGTTGGCGTTTTCAATTTGGCCATATTGATTTATAAGGTCTTTTCAATTACTGCCTTCTTGGCGGTAGTGCGTAGGACCAAGTACGTGAGAACCATGCACTATTGGTCCCAGGTACTTAGCAAGGGGGCATTTGTGCGTCTGCTGCGGGATGGATGAAGTCGCAGGTGAGGAAGCTGCCCGTGCAAGGGGTGTTCAGCGAAAGACTCGGGTTAACTAACATAAGGACTTGCCTTGTATTAGAACAGAGGGGTGGTGGTGGGCGAGCAGCATGGAGCTTCTGAAGGGGGCTGGTTAGGAACTGCCGTCATTATCGTGAACATAATAGATGAAGCAATTTGAATTCAAAGGAAGGCAATTTGGAATCTTAATAAAATGTCTTCTCTCCCTTATTGCGCGAGCGTGGCTGGATGGCCTCTGAGGAGTCATCGATCAAAACCAAGGTGCCAGGGACGGAGTTCCCCTAATTCCGGCTCTGGAGTTTGCTACTCAGTGTTAAGCATTGGGTCCAAAGCAAAATCTCCGGAATGAATGAAGGGGTGGGTGAGTGAATGAATGAAGATTGAGAGAGATCATTGGACGGTAGCTGTGGTTGTCATGGCAGGCTGGCCCAGCCTATTGGCTAAGCCGGGGCAGCATCCATTCACCAGGCACATGCATGCCCCCATTCAGCAAACATTTATTGAGACAGCCATGCGCAGGCACTGTGGAGGATGCTTTTCCATTGGAATAGAAAAGCCAAGTGAAGGGACAAGAAAAACGCAGGTACCCGACCCTCCATACCTCCCAGTTCATAGCAGGCTAAACCAGTGGTATTCTTTACCCCCTTGAGCTTCCCCTGCCACTGGATGGAATGGGAACAATGATGTTTGTTTTCAGAGAACCTCGGGGGCACCTGAGGTTCAGAAAGGCGAGGTTGCCCCCTGGTAAGTGGCACCCTAGAGCTTCCGTGGATGCTTTTCGTGGGTGTCTTGTCAGGGAAGCTAGGAGAGCACAGAGAATCACAGAGAAGAAAACTATTCTAACCCCACCACAGTTAAATTTTGGTGGGGAACTTTCTGGAACTTTCCATGGGCATTTTTTTTGTCTGCCACCCATCCCCACCCACCTCTCAGGAACTGGCCCTCCTCCCACCTATGGCATCTGTGGTAGTTACATGATTTCATGTCAACTTGATGATATATAAGAGTGTAGGGGGTGGTATTCAACCTGTCAATCAGGTTACGGCCTGATGGTGACTCCTTGTGGGTATGGCCTTCCCATAAGGAGAGTACTGGGAACCTACCCCCTCACACCTCTCCCTTCACTTTCCTGCTGGTGAGCCACCCTGAGACCTGCCACAGTCCTGGAGATGCATCCACCACCATTGGATCCACAGGACTTTGCACCCACCAGCCTGTGATCTTCCTGTATTCTGCATCATTGCTTGGGACTGCATGAGTCTAAAGAGGGACTTATGGACTAGTATCGGACTTATGGACTTGAGTTGGACTGGGCTGGGATGTTTAATTAACATATAATTACTTCTTGATATAAAGCTCTTTCTTACACACATGAGTGCCAATGGATTTGTTTCTCCAGTCCACCTGGCCTGGCATAGCATCGTAGGTGTGCTTTTGGAAGCCAGGCTTGCACAGGCCCGACAGCTGATTAAATCCAACATGGACACCTGACTCAAGCTGAACGAATCAGTGCGTTCTTTGTCCTTGGAATCTGGAATGGGAACCAACAGGTTCCAGCCTCACTCTTGGTAATTCCATAAAGGGAGCAGTAGAGAACTTTGCCTGGGTAGCACCTTGTTATGGGCTTGGGAGCGGAGGACAGTGATCACAGCGAGGGAGTTGTTGTATGCTGTTGAGTAAGTTCTAACTCATCTCTACCCTATATGACAGAGAACTGCCTCCGGGGCACCCAAGACTGTAATCTTTATGGGAGCAGATTGCCACGTCTTCTTTGTCTCAGAGTGGCGAGTGGTTTTAAACCATTCACCTTGCCATTAGCAGCCAACCACTTTAAGCTGTGGCACCAGGGCTCTGGAAGAAGGCCAACTGAAAGAGAAACTCAGAGACGCTTCCTCCCCATGGTCTGGCCCCATCACACACCAGGTTCTTCGTTCATCCTGCAACACATCTCCTTTTTCTAACTCCCCTAGACTGAGAGCATTTCCGTCGTTTGCAACCAAGAAGTCTTGTGTCAGGATGCTTTTTCATGGCAAATGACAGGAACACGAGATAAAACCAAACCAGCGAAACAAAACCCAGCCATACCTACCAGCAAACATAAAACATTGACCTCTAGACTTTGTTTACAAGAAACCTGGATGAAGGATGTTTGAGGGCATTTTGTATCATCAAAGTTCTCTTATTATTATTTTAGATCATTTTCTGAATTCTTGAACCTGTTATTATTAGCTCCCCATCCCCAACCTCCCCTGAAACAACCCTAAGAGCGGCTAACTATCTCTATGGATTGCCTATCCTGGATTTCATAGAAAGACAATTAAACCAAACCAAACCAAACCAAACACCCAATGAAGATACCCAAATAAAACACAGGCAAACCTCAACCCCAGAGAAAGCAGAAGAGAGTAGAAACGAGAACAAGTTAAAAATGGACCAAGAGGGTGAACAAATGATAGCATGTTAAATGTTAACCGAACTACATCTGCAGAAATCCACTTTCCAGGGCATGCTGCCCAAGGGCAAGGCTGTTCTCATGCATGGTCAGGGGTCTGAGGGAGTCCAAGGGAGGCTCACTCTGAGTGAAGACTGTGCAAATGGATTTGGGGGCCTTCACTGTCATCCGTGGTGTGACAGTTATTTTACGTCACCTTGCATGTGTGCAGGGGTGTAGTCCAACCTGTCAATTAGGTCACAGCTTGATCATGCATTCTGGGAGGTGTGGCCTTTTTATGAGAGACACACTAGGGGTCCCTCATTTCTCTCTGCCCCATTCACCCTCCCTGCTTACTGGGACTCTGTGTCTGCCTCAGAGGGCAGCCTCATGTGGGCCTGGGAACCAATCTCCCAAGATGTCAGCATCCTGTCTTGTACCCACTGATCCTTGGATCCACATGTCTCTATCCACTGTCCCACGATCTCCCTGCCTCCCGTTTCACCTTTCTACATCATCAGCCTGCGGTCAGGTGACTCTGAAGAGGGCTCTGGTCAACAACGGACTCATGGATTTAAATTGGACTGGTCTGGGCTGCCTTCTTGGTTACTTCTTGATGTTAAGCTCTTTCTTATACCAAATGAGTATCACTGGCTTTGTGTCTCTCGGGAACCCAGCCTAACACGCGCAGCCTTCTGCAAACCAGGTGGCTCAGAATTTAAGTTTGACTGAAATTCCCTCCTCTGATCTTGAAGGCTGGTTATTGTTGTCTATTGCTATGGAGTGGACCCCAATTCACAGTGGCATCCTGTGTGTACAGTAGAGTTGCTCCACAGGGATTTCCAAGGCTGGGACCTTTTGGAAGCAGGTGGCCAGGTCTGATTTCTGAGACACCTCTGCCAACTTTCCACTACTAGTTGAACATGCAACCATTTGGATCCCTCAAGGGCCTAACATTTTCCATCCTCTGTCCTGTAGGCAGCGACTCTCCCTATGGTCACAAGACAGCCAAGGATCACATCCTCTAGCTACTGTCTGTGTGAGTCTGGGTAGACCGGAAAAACAAATCTAGGGAGACATATGTATGTAAGAAAAAACTTTATATAAAAGAGCAATTGTATATTGAAAAACATCCCAGCCTAGTCCAGATCAAGTCCAATATTAACCCATATGTCCAAAACTAGTTCATAAATTCCTCTTTAGACTCACACAGCCATGCAATAATGCCAAAAGCAGGAAGATCACAGGCCAGTAGGTGGAAAGTCTTGCAGAGCCAGTGGTGTTGGAAGGATCTCAGCGCTGGCATGGGTCTCTACATGGTTCCTCCAGCTCCAGGGCTCTGGCTCCATCAGAACAACTCCATTTGGCTTGTCATCAGGAATGTCTAGCAGAGTGTCTGTGTCCCACCTCCAGTGAGCTATTTATCTCCTCAGCACCTCCAAAGAGGTCATCAAGCTGCAATCTGATTGACAGGTTAAACTCCACTCTTTCACTCTTAATAGTCTCAAGTTGGCACCAGATTATGTAGCTACCACACTGTCTAAGAGCAGGAAGAGAGAGCAGGAGCTCTCTCAATATGCCGCTCTCTCTAAACTCACAACCAAACCCACTGCCCTCAAGTTGATTTTGACCCCTAGTCATCCTCTAGGACAGAGTAGAACTGACCCTATGGGTTTCTGAGGCTGGCCATCTCTATGAGAGTAGAAAACCTCATCTTTCACCTGCAGAGCATCTGGTGGGTTCGAACTGCAGATCTTGTGGTTAGCAGCTCAAGGTGTACTCCACCATGCCACCAGGACTTCTTTTTAACTCTTATCGGGGAGGAAATGATTTCTTGAAAGTATCACAGCAAACTTCTCTAGGTTTATTGGTCAAATAAAGGCTCTATGTGTACCTTAAAGCCAACCAAACCAAACCAAACTCACTGCCATTGAGTTGGTTCTGATTCACAGTGACCCTGTAGGACAGGGTGGAACTGCCTCTGTGGGTTTCTGAGACTGTAACTCTTTATGGGATTAGAAAGCCTCATCTTTCTCTCACAGAGCAGCTAGTGGGTTTGAACTGCTGGCCTTGTGAGTAGCAGCCCAATATGTAACCACTATATTACCAGGACCCTTCTTACCTCTATAGACCAGTTACCAGAAAATGGAAGTGGGGAGGGTGCCATGATTGGTTTAGACCAGTGGCTCTCCATCGTCCTAATGCCATAACCCTTTAATACAGTTCCTCATGTTGTGGTGACCCCCAAACCAAAAAATTATTTTCATTGCTACTCCATCACTGTCATTTTGCTATTGTTATGAATCGGACGACCCCTGTGGTAGGGATGTTTGACTCCCAAAGGGGTTGCGACCCACAGGTTGAGAACCACTGGTTTAGACACATCTTACTCCCCCCCACCCCCACATACACAAGGACTGAGAGTATTTGGTTAGTAGAATAAACTATAGGCTCTATGAATGAGGAGCCCTAGTGGTACACTGAGCTGCTAACCACAAAATGAGTGGTTCGAATCCATCAGTTAATCAGCGGGCAAAAGAGGAGGCTCCCTGTTCCCATATAGAAAGTCTCACAAACCCACAGGGGCAGCTCTTCTCCATCCTGTAGGGTCACTCTGAGTCAGAATCGACCCGATGGCAGTGGGTTTGGTTTGCATTTTGAGATGAAGGGCGTGGAATTGTGAGGGCAACCCACAGACATCTCCTCAAGCCCTAACTAACCCCGTGTACCTCGTGTCTTGCAACCTGCAATACCCGCTTAAAATACTGTGGCCCCCTTGCCCTGTTGATAAATACACCAAGGGCCAGCGCCTGCTTGCTGTTCTTCCAGAATGTGATTCTCAACGCAGGTGGCCCAGTGAGATATTCCAACTGTCTGATTGACACGCACCACCTCTGGTGCCGTTGCCCTGGCAACAATCCATCTCTGACCTGATTGTCAAGGACAATTGGGTCTTTGTCTTCCTTTCCTACTTCTTTGTTGGAGACTAGTGTTCTCTCTGCCTTTGGGTTGCTAACGGTAAGTTCTGCAGTTGGGAACCCCCAGCTGCCTCGAGGGAGAGGGAGCTTTCTGCTCCCATAACGAGTTGCAGCCTCAGAAGCGCACAGGGCTGCTCTCCTCTGTCCTGTAAGGTCCCTCGGGTCTGCATTGGCTCGATGGCACTGAGGTTTCTTTTTCTGTTTTTGAGTGTTCTCCCTCAGGACAGACCTTCGTATCCAGAGAGCACTCTTTCCTCTTCCCTTCTCCCCTGCCGGTTTCTGAGGACCCCTATCAGACGGATGATGGACCCCCAAATCCTGGCTGGCGATGGTAGGCATCAGGGGGAAGACTGCACCTCCACCTCTGTTGATCCCCTCTCTGGGTGAAGATTAGGGGGTCTGGAATTTGGACCTTTGGACTCCAAATGCCCTCCTAGGATAGTACCCAGCACAACCTGACCCCAGTACTGTCCTTGTGAAGCTTCATTTCCCTGCCCCCCAGCAGAGGCGGTCCAGGGCCAGGGGGAAGCCCACAGACTTTGAACTTGGACTAACCTAAGGTTGAATCCCGGCTCTCCCACGTGGAAGCAATTTCCTGAACCTCCAGGACCCTCCGTTTCCTTGCCTGTGAAATGGTTAGAATAATGGTCACTCAGCAGGTCCCAGTGCACATGGGCCACCCCACACGTCAAAACGACCGAGACCCTCATGAAGTGGCAGCTGCTGATGGTGTCAGGTGAGCCCCTGGTGGGTGCAAACAGTTACTCATTTGCCCCTGAAGGGCCAAGTGGAGGTTTGAATTCATCCAGTGGTGTCTTGGAAATGGACTTGGGAAAAGATTGTTGCCGTGGATGGTGTTATCCTTGGAGTGTGGTTTCCTCTGACACACAGGGAGCCACTGAGTGGCGACTGCGTAGACGGCACTGGGGGCACACTAGGATATTCCCATTGGGCTCTCTCCTTCTGATAGGAGATGCAGGGGGAGCGTGGTTGGGCCACGCTTGAATGGACCTTAAATTTGGATCTCATGTTCCATGGGATGAGGCACTGGAGATGGGGGACTCAGGGATCAGAAGAGTGCTTGTCCATCAAGTCGTGATGATGAAGGTGAGGATGACTGAGCATTTGCAATGTGTGTACCACGGCACCAAACATGCCACATGCATTCTCATGTCAGCCACAGCTCCTGTGGCTCACAGACGGATCCACTGAGACTCATTGCGGCTGAAAGAAGGGCCTGTGTTAGGCTGGGTTGTCTAGAGAAACAAACCCAGTGACGCTCATACATGTAGAAGAAAGAGTTTTATGTCAATAAATAACCTTATATCAAGAAGGCATCGCTGCCCCGTCCAACTTAAGTCCATGTGTCCTGTGCTAGACAGACCCCTTTTCAGACACTCATAGCTGCAGGCTGGAGATGCAGAAAGGTGAAGCGGGGTGCAGGGAAAGCACAGGCTGGTGGGTGTAGAGCCCAGTGGATCTACTGTTGGTGGAAACATGGCAGGAAACCCATAGATCTCAGGGCTGGGCAGCCCACATGGGGTCGCCCAAAAGACTAGGAAGAAAGGCCTGGTGATCTACGCTGGGACGGGCAGAGTACCAGCCAGAAGGAAGGTGGTGGGGCAGAGAGAGAGGAAAGGTCTTGGTTTCTCCCTTATAAGAAGGCCACACCCCTAAGGAGGCATCATCATGCTGGAACCTGATTGAGAGGTTCAATTCTACCCATACAGTTTTACACGAATTCAAGTTGACATAAAATCTAACTGCCCCAGTACCCAAGGGGCCGGACTCCAATGGGGCAGCCAAAGCAGGCCTTGGACCCCAGCCAGTGCTCCATGGCTGCCCCTCAGCTCTTCCCATGCCAACATGATTTCCAGCGTCAAGCTTTCAGGATGAAGTCCACCTGGCTGTGTCCTGAACCCGAAAGAGCTCCAGGGAAGGGCAGAGAGAGCAGACGTCTGAGTCTCCAGATCCCTGTTGCAACTGCAAGGTCAGTAGTTTAAAACTCCCAGCTGCTCAGTAAGAGGCAGAGGAGGCTTTCTGCTCTCGGAAAGAGTGACAGTCTCGGAAACCCACAGGTACAGTTTGACCCTGTCTTATAGGGTCACCATGAGTTGGAATCCACTCCATGGTAGTGAGTTTGTTTTGTTTTTTAATTGATCAGCGAATTTGAGTGAACGAGTGCTGGTATACCCCCACCCATCTACCAGTTTGTCATACTGCGGTGGTTGGAGTGGTGCTAGGATGCAGGAAGCTCTGCCACCCATATTGCAAATACCAGTAGCATCACCCATAGCAGACAGGTCTCAGCAGACCCAGATAGGCTTGGAAGAGAGGCCTGGTGATCTACTCTGGACCTCAGCCAATGAAAACGCCATGGATCACGACAGAAGACTGCTTGACGCAACTGCTGCAGCGATGGGTCCAAGGCTACCAGCGACTATGAAGATGGTGCAGGGCTGGGCCTCACTTTGGTCACTTACATATGAAGTCACCGTGAATCGAGCCGATTTAATGGTCACTAAGGGACATGGAGGCCCCATGGTCCACAATTAACCTTCACATGTCTGTGTGTATGTGCACAGAGTATGGATATGCGTTTGAAGGCGTGGATGGTGCTCACCAGATCCAGCAATTGCTGTGCCGCCCAGTCCGACTCAGGGTGACCACAGGCGTGCAGAATAGACCCATGCTCCTCGGGGAGGTCAAGGCTGTGACCTTTTGCCAGCAGAAGGCCCGGCCTGTCTTCAGAGTCACCTCTGGGTGGTTTTAACTCCCAACTCACCTTTTGCCTAATAGAGGCTTAACTCTTCATATCACCCAACCTCTCCTGCGCAGCCATGGAAGTGACTCAGGTAGAGGAGGAACAAGTGTTTCCAGGAAGACAAGCTGTCACTAGGGAGACCTGAGAGGGCTCAAGTCCAGCACTCACCATTCCAATCAAACTCGCTGCCACAGAGTAATTCCTACCTTTCTCTTCTCTTATTGGAATGGTTACCTAGTGGTCAGCAGTTCGATACCACCAACCACTCTGAAGGAGAAAGATGGGACTTTCTACTGCTGAAACTCACAGGGACGGGTCTACCCTGTCCTATAGGGTGGCTGTGAGTTGGCATTGAGCACTGTTTGTGGATCCAAGCACCATACGGCCACAATGCCTGCTCTGATTAAAAGAAAAAAACAACCACCCTATAAAGGTTCACATAAGGCAAGCATTGTTAAGAAAATGTTTTCTCTCTTTTAAAGTTTCCTCCCATAGCTCTTGAGGTACAATCACATGCCCTTAGTCACTCGAGTTCGAAAGGCACTATTGAATGGATTTTGACACATGTGTACACCCATGACACCATTACTGTAATCAAGAGAGTGAGCAGTCATCCCTTTCAAAGGTGCCCTCATACCTCCTGTTCCACCTTGTCCCCAAGCCCCAAGCAAAACTCACCCCTTTGCTGCTATTGGTTAGTTTACTGTGAGGTGCCAGCCCCCACAAACAAACAGGTCCAAGGGGCGCTTGTGTAACTGAGGGGTAACATTCAAGAGACATCAGAAAAGACAAAGCATGCAAATGCTCACCTTTGCAGTTATGATTCAGGAGCCAGGTCCACGCAGAGAAAGAGAATATATTTCCAGCCAAGGTTTGTTTATATACAAGCTCCCTTAATGACAGGTAACCACATACGTAACAAAGTGGTCTGTACCCTAACCCTAAAGGACCCTGAGTCTGTGGGAGGAGTAACCTAATGCCAGTGCAGGGGTAGGTAAGGGGGGGTGGCTGTCTGCAGAGCCTAGAGGGCAATAGTCCGTGTCTGCCTCTTTAGTTAAAGCTGCGGCTACATAGCATCAGCCATGTGCTTGTCAGAGGTGACTTTCAGGTAGCATTATGATGGGAGGATATGGTGGGGGGCAAGAGAGGCCTTCACCCCAGAAACCCAGCCTGTCAGGCTTCTTAATATATGAGAACAAAGGATTCATCCATATAAGCTCTCTTCTCATTCTCTGCTCCCCACAATTTGCAGCTTCTATAATTTTATACCAAAGGAATACTGTCATCGAGTGGCTTCTGAATCACAGTGACCCTATCTCAAACTCACTCACAGCATTCCCGTGTAGGACAGGGAAAAACGGCCCCTGTGAGTTTCTGAGACTGTAACTGTTTACAGGTGTAGAAAGCCCCGTCTTTCTCCTGAAGGATCACCCGGTGGTATCGAACTGCTGACCTTTCAGATTGCAGCTGAACTCATTTACCTTGTTTTTCTCCCTTGGCACGGCTGGTGGATTCTAACTGCAGACCTTGAGGTTAGCACCCCAGCATGTAACCCAGCATGCCCCTGGGGCTCCTCATGTGACAGAGTGTGAAAAAATACCCTTTGAAGTATCAAAACATTCAAAGCTCTTAGACCGTGTAATTCTTAAAAACTGTCTTCTGCCTAAAATAGCTGCCTCCCTTCCTACTTGGTATTTTTTCCTCCCAGCTAGTCACTCGCCTCCTTTTAAAAATAATCTAACCGTGTTTGAGTGTTTCCTATGGGGTAGGCGATGTTTCACAAGCATCGCTGTATTAACCATGTCATCCTCACAGCCCTTTTCAAGAGGCACCTCTTATGATTTCTGGTTCATGGATGAGGAAGGCGAGTCAGGGAGAGGTTAGGTGACTTGACCAAGGCCACCCAGCTGGTCAGTGGCGGAGCTGGGCCTGGCAGTCCTGGGCTCACACTTCCACTTGGCTGCTGAATGGCAGCTGCGCCCTTGGTCTGGGTGTCTCCGTTTGCTAGTGCTCCTGTCACAGGAATACCACGAGTGGGTAGGCTTAAAGAACAGACATTTACCGGTATTTTCTCAGCGTCCAGGAGGCAACAGGTTTGCATTCAGAGCACTGGTCTCAAGGGAAGACACACGAGGTTATCTGCTCCCACACAGGAGTCACAGCCTCGGGGACCTTGTACAGGGTGGCTGTATGTTAGAAAGTGTGCGTCAGGGTGTGTCCTCTAGCCATACTGATTCAATCTGTATGCTGAGCATATCACCAGAGAAACTGGGTTATCTGAAGAACCCGACATCCGGATTAAAGGAAGAATGAAAAACCTGCAATATGCAGGTGACACACCCTTGCTTGTGAGGAGGACTTGAAGCACTTGCTGACAAAGATCAAGGATTACAGCCTCCAGTCTAGATTACAACTCCTTGTAAAGAAAGCAAAACACCTTCACAACTGGATCGATAGGTAGCATCAGAATAAACAGAGAAAAGGCTGAAGCTGTGAAGGATTTCGAACAGTGTCCATGGAAACAGCAGCCAAGAGATCAAAGAAGGCGGCATTGTACTGGGTACATCTGCCGCACAAGATCTCTTTCAAGTGTTGTCACTTTGATGACTGGTGTACGCTTGGCTTAGGCCGTGACATTTTCTTTCTTTTTTTGAAAATCATTTTTATTGGGGGCTCATACAACTCTCATCACAATCCATACCTACATCCATTTATGTCAAGCACATTTGTACATACGTGGCCCTCATCATTCTCCAAACATTTGCTTTCTACTTAAGCCCTTGGTATCAGCTCCTCATTTCCCCCCTTCCCTCTCCACTTCCCCCGCCCTCATGAACCCTTGATATTTTATAAATTATTTTGTCATGTCTTACACTGTCTGCTGTCTCCCTCCCGTCACCCATTTTTCTGTTGTCCGTCCCCCAGGGAGGAGGTTATATGTAGATCCTTATAATCGCTTCCCCCTTTCTACCCCACCGTCCCTCCACCCTCTGGTATCACCACTCTCATCACTGGTCCTGAAGGGATCATCTGTCCTGGATTCCCTGTGTTTCCAGTTCCTATTTGTACCAGTGTACATCCTCTGGTCTAGCCAGATTTGTAAGGTGGAATTGGGATAATGATAAGTAGGGGAGGAAACATTTAATAATTAGAGGAAAGTTGTATGTTTCATCGTTGCTACACTACATCCTGACTGGCTCATCTCCTCCCCATGACCCTTCTGTAAGGGGATGTCTCATTAACTACAGATGGGCTTTGGGTTCCCACTCTGCACTCCCCCTCATTCACAGTGATATGATTATTTTGTTCTTTGATGCCTGATACCTGATCCCTTCAACACCTCTTGGTCACACAGGCTGGTGGGCTTTGTTGCTTCTGAGCTAGATGGCTGCATGTTTACCTCAAGTCTTTAAGACCCCAGACACTAAATCTTTTAATGGCCAGACACCATCAGCTTTCTTCACCACATTTGCTTGTGCACACACTTGTCTTCAGCAATCATGTCGGGAAGGTGAGCATCATGGAATGCCAGTTCAATAGAACAAAGGGAGTACTTGAGTGGAAGGCCATGGCATTTTCAATCCCCTCAGACGCATGTGAAAGTGGATATTGAATAAGGAAGTCTGAAGAAGAATTGATACATTTGAATGACAGTGTTGGCTAAGACTATTGAAAGTACGATGGACTGTCAAAAGAACAAACAAAGCTGTCTTAGAAGAAGCACAGGCAGAAACAAGGGTGTTGTGTTAGTCTGGGTAGACTAGAGAAACAAATTCATAGACACTCATGTGTGTAAGAAAGAGCTTTATAGACAAGAGCAAATGAACATTGAGAAAACATCCCAGCCAGTCCAGATCAAGTTCATAAGTCTCATATTAGCCCATATGTCCGACACCAATCTATAAATTCCTCTTCAGATTCACGAAAACCATGCAATGATGATGAATGCAGGATGATCACAGGCCAGTGGGTAGAAAGTCTTGTGGATCCAGTGGTGGTGTAAGCATCTCATCACTGCCAGGGGTCTCTACATGGCTCCTTCAGCTCAAGGGCTCTAGTGTTGCTCCATGTGTCTTGTCCACTGCAGTGTCTTCCAGGGAGGGACCCCGTGTCCCACCTCCAGCAAGCTATTTATCTCCTTAGCGCCTCCAAATGAGGTCATCATCAAGCTGCGACCTGATTGACAGGCTAAACTCCATCCCTTGACTCGTAAGTCTCAAATTGACAGCAGATGATGCAACTAACTACTACAGATGTCAAGACTTCATCTCATGTATGTTCTCAGAGTGTGTTGTCAGGAGAGACCAGTCCCTGGAGAAGGACATCATGTTTGGGAAAGGGGAGGATCAGCAAATAAGAGGCAGGCCCTCCAGGAGATGGGCTGACACAGTGGCTGCCACAATGGACTCAAGCACAGGAACCATTGTGAGGAGAGCGCAGGACTGGGCGGTGTTTCGTTCTGTTGGGTGTAGGGTCACTATGGGTCGGAACTGACTCAGTGGCACCCAACAACAGCAACACTGGTTGGAATGGACTCGATGGCATTGGGCTTGGCCTGGTGTGGTTTTGCTCAGCTCTGGGAGAAAATCCATTTAGCCTCAGCTTCTCTAGCTGGGCATTCCTCCTTCCTTGGCTCTTTGGCCAGCTCCATGTAACATCTATCTGTGCAGCCTATGTGTGTGCCTCTGACATTCTTTGGAAGGCAGCTATGCTCACCATTATACCACCAACGCTGACATTCTTTGGAAGTATTATCAGGAGAGACCAGTCCCCAGAGAAGGACATCATGCTTGGGGAAAGTCGAGGGGCAGCGAACAAGAGGGAAACCCTTGGTGAGATGAACTGACAGTGGCTGCAATTAGGGGGTCAAACACAACAATTTTGAAGACGGTGGGGGACCAGACAGTGTTTCCTTCTTTTGTAGAGAGGGCTACTGTGAATTAGAACATACTTATTGGTTACCTTCCTTCCCTAACCCCACCAAGATACCACCTAACTAACAAAAAGAACCACTGGAGATGCAATGGGTTAGGTAGGCATTGAACTGCTAACTGTAAGTGTGTCAACCCCAGCAGCCACTCCCTGGCTGTCTGCTCCCATCAATATTTACAGTCTTCGAAAACCTAGAGATGGAGTCCTTATGAGTTAGAATGACTCAGTGGAAGTGGCCGAGGAACCCAACCAAGAAAACCCTATTATACATGGGATTGAACCCACAGTAGGTTGTTAGGTGGTAGCTAGTCAATTTGACACTCAAAGCAACAACTTCACTTGACAGAGTAGAACGGCCCCCAGGGTTTCCTAGGTTGTTATTTTTAGGAGAGTAGAGGACAAATATCCCCCTCCAACCTTGGAGAAGATGGGTGGGTTTAAACCATTTACCATTGTTAGCAGCCAAGTGCTTAACTACTGTGCCCCCTGAGGCAGGTCTAGAGGTTCGAATTCCAACACCTCTTAGAGGAGACAACATGCAATCGGGACCGCCTGTCCCCTCTTCACTCATTGTCAAGACTTGTCTGGCTTTTGAGACTTTTGAGCTCGAGGCCTCTGACCTGCCTCCCCACCCCCTTTGGCAAGTCCTGCAATTGGGGGAGATTCCGTTGGGTTGGTGATCGTGTTTTCATTTTCCTGGATTCCACCCCGAGATGGATTTGGACATGCCAATTTTAGCACTGTGATGACTCTGTTTCCCGAATGTAGGCCACAGCGTCTAATTTGAGCTGTAACTTAGAAACGGTGTCCGCAAAACCCCCAGCGAGGCGATGGGTGATGGACACGTGCAAGGTGGGGTCGGGGAGCACGACACCCTGTTCTTTCCTTTTGGCTTTCTATAGTCACAGGAGACAATGGTCTTCCTTGCTGATGGTCGTGGGTATTTGGGCTCTGCCTTTGGTCTCTGGGGCCAGCATTGAAGGTGCACCTCAGATGTCACCCAACTAGAAAGAGACCCGTGCTCCAGGATCTTGAGACCCCCTTGTACTCAGTTTCCTTCATAGCATGAAGGATTTCACTTGTCCAAGACCCTCTGGTTCTATGAAGTAGTTCCTTCCTGTATGGGAACGATCGTTTTATAGTGCCACTGAGTTCATTTCTACTCATAGGGACCTTATGTGACAGTTGAGCTGCCCTTTCTTGGTGGTGATATTTATGGGACAATCAACCAGGTTATTCTCCTGCAGACCTGCTGGGTGGGTTTGAACCACCAACCTTTTGGTTCACAGCGTATGTGTTAGGTTGGGAAATGGTTTACACCAGTGGTTCTCAACCTGTGGGCCTCAACCCCTTTTGGGGGTCGAATGACCCTTTCATATGGGTCGCCTAAGACCATAGGAAAACACAGAAATATTTCACAATATGTAATTACATTTTGTTTTGAGATTAATCACTATGCTTTAATTATGTTTAATGATGTTCAATTCATAACAATGAAAACACATCCTGGCTATCAGATATTTACATTACGATTCATAACAGTAGCAAAATGACAGTGATGAAGTAACAATGAAAATAATTTTATGGTTGGGGGTCACCACAACATGAGGAACTGTATTAAGGGGTTGTGGCATTAGGAAGGTTGAGAATCACTGACTTACACGGGTGTAGAAATAGGTAAGTCCAGTCTGGTTCAAGTCAGGTTTTGCCTGACTCGTGGAAGCTGATGAAAAAGAAGCAGGATGACGAAGCAGAGACCATAGGGGGCACAGGCTGGTGGATGCAAATGTCTGAAGGCGGCTGAATTAATCTGTTAGGTAGCAAGATAGGGAGTTCTTCCTCTCCATGCCTAGGGGCCTCCTACAGGAAGTTAGAAGTTGGTAAAGGCTAAAGGGCATGCACCAATTCAGGCCCCAAACTAAGAGGTGGGGTGGTGGGGGAAATACACCTAGGTGGGCAGTACACCTGGATTGGCCCAATCTAGGCCAGAAGTCAGCCAATGGGGTCAACCAGTACCACTGACCATACCTCCCAGTGGAAGGCCCTGAAAAGCCAGAACCTGGAGCCCACTACTCTCTTTCCAGCTGCTCCTTGGCCTTCAGCTCAGCCGTGCTGCCATCAATCTCTCTCTCTCTTCCCTTCAGGTTGCCCCATGTTGGGGGGGCGGTGCAGTTCTGTGTTCAGTTAACTGTGAAGCCTGAAACTTCTTCTAGCCTTTATAAAAACCCAATTGGATCACAAACCAGGCTTTGATGTGAATTCTTTCTCATGCTAAGCGAAGAACCAAGGTATTTCCCACCCGAGATGTCTAACAAATCCACCATCGGTACTCTGCTGACGGCTCCTGGGATCAGCAGGCAATGCAGCAGGAGACTGAGGAGCCAGACACAAGATCCAGCTCTGGCAGAAGATGAAGGGCCAAAGAGGATTTGATTCTGCTTAGTCTCTCTCTCTCTCTCTCTCTTATGCAAAAAGGGTGATGACACCACAGAGGTGTCATCAGGCTGTGATGAAATTGATGCATTGAGCTTGGTCCCTGTCCTCACCCAAGAGTGTCTGTCTCGTTGACATAATCCCTAGCCATCAGGGCTGAGCACTTAACCAGTGCCCCACTATAGCCCCTTCAAGGTTTGGTACCTGTCCTTAAATGAGAACTCACATTGCGCTCTATAGGCACAAAGTCTCTTACAGATATCGTCTCATCTTCAATACACAACAAATTAACACACATAAAATGAGGCTCAGAGTGCTTACATGATTTGCTCATGACTGCACAGCTAGTAGAGTCCCCGGGAGTCCCCTCCCTTGTTATATTTTCAACTACAAGTTGGTGGTTCAAACCATCAACCGTACCTTGATGGATGATGAGACTCTCTGCTCCCATGAAGATTCACAGCTTCAGAAATCACATAGGGTCACTGAGCTGTAAATGGCTCAATGGCAGTGGGTTTGGGTATAAAGTTGCTGTGAAGATTAAATGGACTAGTGTGTGGGCCCTGGCAATGTAGTGGGCTACATATTGGGCTGTTAACCTTAAAGTCAACAGTGTGAAACCAGCTGATCCACAGGAGAGAGATGAGCCCTTCCACTCTATAGAGATTTATAGTCTTATAAACCCACCAGGGCTGTTCTACTCTGTCCTATAGGGTCCTTATGAGCCAGAAGAGAATTGATGGTGGTAATGAGTGAGTGCATGTATAGTGTAAATGATTTGCACTTGACTAAATGTGGTAGTAATCCACCCAGTGGCACTGTGGAAGAAAGGTCTGGTGATCTGATATTATTTGAGAAAACCCAGTTCTACTCTGTCACACCTGGGTTGCCGTGAGTTGGAACTGAGTAAAACATAAAGCCCAAGGCATAGTTCCTGGCATGAAATAAACCAATCAGCCTTAGCTGTTACAGTTTATATTATCACCAGCAATACCTGGGTGATGGAAACTCAGTTCTTAAGTGTGTCTTTATAAGGAATACTTATTAAGGGAAAAACCAAGTGGACTACATCTGTGGGAAGAGCTGATGGGAGAAGCTCAATACCAGTAGCTAAAACCAGGCCAGGGGCCAACGGTGAAACAGACCATCAGTTGCTCATATATCAGTTCCAATTGGAGCTGGAGAAAATGAAAACAGGTCGATGAGACCCAATATACGATCTTGAATATATACCCACCCAAATTTCAAAGACATCTCACGAACAGACGTGATGCATGGAAAGAAAGAAAAGATCAAAGCGGGTGTCAGAAGAGACTCTGACACTTGTGCTAAACGAAATGGGAGAAACGAGCTGAACAGAAAATTTCTAAGGAGAGCTTGAGAAGACAGAATAAAATGTTATACTGAAATGTGTAAAGACCTAGAGTTAGGAAAACCAAAGAGGAAGAACACACTCAGCATATTCTAAACGGAAAGAACACAGAACAGATCAAAAGAAGGTTGAAAGAATATCCAGTCACTATTCCCCAAAGAAGCAATCGATGTTCAACCATTTCAAGAGGTAGCATCTGATCCAATGGCACTAAAGAAGTTCAAGATGGACTGAAAGTAGTAGCCAAAAACAACCCTCCAGACATTGATGGAACAACAATAGAAATGTTTTCACAAGCTGATGAAGCACGGGTCATGCCCCTCATCTATGTCCAGACATTTGGAAGACAGCTGCCTGGCCAAGTGACCAGAAGAGATTCAGATTTGTACTAAAGGAAGGTGACCCCACAGAAGGCTCAAATTATAGAACGGTATCGTTAATAGCACACGCAAGTCGCAAATTGCTGAAGATCATCCCACACCAGTTGCATCAGTACACTGAGAGGGAGCTGCTAGAGGTTCAGGCCAGATTCAAAAGAGGACACGGAACAAGGGACATCATTGCTGATGTCAAATGGATCCTGGCTGAAAGCAGAGAATACCAGCAAGTTGTTGATCTGTGTTTTATTGATTAATCCAAGGGACTGGACTGTGTGGATCATAACAAACTATGGCTAACCTCGAGAGCATGGGAATTCCAGACCACCTTTTTGTGCTCATGTGGAACTCGGATGAATCAAGAGGCAGTTGCGAGAACAGAACCAGGGACTACTGCACGGTTTAAAATCAGGAAAGGTGCGCATCATGGTATATCTTCTCACCATACTATTCAATCTGTATGCTGGGCAAACACTCAGAGAAGCTGGATTGTATGAAGCAGAACTCAGAATCAGGAGTGGTGGAAGTCTTATTAACAACCTGTGCTATGCAGATGACACAGCCTTGCTTCCTGAAAGCAAGGAGGACTTGAAGCACTTGCCGATGAAGATCAATGTTTGAGCCTTCGGTGTGGAGCACAACCATGTAAAGAAAGCCCAAATCCTCACAACTGGACCACTAGGTGACATCATCATAAATGGAGAGAGATTGAAGTTGTCAAGGATTTCATCTTGCTTGGATCCACAATTAATGCTCACAGAAGCAGCAGTCAAGAGATCAAAAGACTTATTGCATTCTGCCACACAAAATCTCTAAAGTGTTAAAGAGCCAGGATGTTGCTTTACCTTGAGGACTAAGTTGTGCCAGATTCAAGATATGGTATTTTCAGTGGCCTCATCTACATATGAAATTGGGACATTGAATAAGGAAGACTGTAGAAGAATCAATGCCTTTGAAGTATGGGGTTGGCGAAAATATTGGATATTTTGCCTGAGCATCGTCGTGTGAGGCGACTCATTTGGTGGACGGACACTGTACATATACTTCTAGGGCTATATTCATCTTCTTGCTAATCCACGTACAACCCCATTACAGTTGACGTGGTCCCCTTTTCACAGATGAGGCTCCGCACGAACGTGACACACTCGCCTTCCAACATGCTGGGCTCTGGAGATACACAGTTCTGAAAGGCATTGTCAGAGATCAGTTGCCAACTGTTGAATGTGCCTGTTAGTTTGTGGGTGCATGAGGGTCTGCCCTTCCTAGTCATGGCTGTACTGGCAGCACCCGGGAAATGCCAGGATCACCGAAATGACGGCAGTGAGGATCAACTGCTTACTAAGGACTGTGCCAGGTGCATAGAGACTGCCACTGATTTGGCTGTGCTTAAGACACACGTGAGAACCTTGAACCCTAGAGAGATGAGGTTGATGCTGTGTATACCCTGAACTTCACAAGGCTGGCTTTCTTTGACCCCGAGAGTTGGTCTGCAAGACCTTCTGGTCTACCGCAACTTGTCATCTCTGTTGTTGCTGCTAGGTGTCTCCGAGTCAGCCCCACTCATAGTGACCTATGTTCAGCAGAAGGAGTCACCACTGGATCCTGCACCATCCAAATCATTGTTCCGATGCTGGAGCCAGTGTGCCAACCCATGCTACCAAGGGTCTTCCTCTTCTCTGCTGCCCCTCAACTTTCCCAAGCACTGGCCTCTCCTGACAACATGTCCAAAGTATGTGAGATGAAATCTCACCATCCTTGCTTCGAAGGAGCATTCTGGCTGTACTTCTTCCAAGACAGATTTCTTTGTTCTTTTGGCAGACCGTGGCACTTTCAATATTCTTTGCCAACCCCTAATACAAATGTGTCAATTCTTCTTTGGTCTTCCTTATTCCATGTCCATATTTCTTATGCATACGAGGCAATGGAAAATTCCTTGGTTTGGGTCTGGTGCACTTTAAGTTCTCCAAGTACCATCCTTGCCCTTCAACACACTAAAGAGGTCTTGTGCTGATTTGCCCTGTGCAATTCATCATTTGATCTCCTGACTGCTGCTTCTATGAGCATCCATTGCAGAAGCAAGTAAGACACAATCCTTGATAACCTCATTCTTTTCTCCATTGATCACCAGGTTACCTATTGGTCCACTTGCAAAGATTTTGGTTTTCTTTACACTGAGTTGCAATCCGTACTGAAGGCTGCAACCTTTGATCTCCCCCTTCTGTCTGGCGACATGACATGGGTGACTGCTTGGTTTGTAAAGAGAGACGTGCTGTACTTCCCACTTGGGCAGCAGGGATCAGGAATGAGGAATGTGTCTGGGTTTGTCCACCAGGCTAGGAAGTGCTCTGGCCTTGGAGTTGGGGTGTGTATCTCAGCTGGTGACTCTCCTCCTGGGGTGACCTACGTCTTCATTTGCAAAGTAAGAGGATTTGTTAGTCTGGGCATATGAGAGAAACAAATCCACAGAAACTCATATGTTTAAGAGAGAGTTTTATATAAAGGGTAAGTGCACATCAAGAAAACAGCCCAACCCAGTGCTGCCCAAGCTCACAAGTCCAACATTAGCCCATATGTCTGACACCAATCCACAAAGTACTCCATCTCACAAAACACACGCAATGATGCAGACTGCAGGAGGAAAGCTGAATTAGTGAACGTGTAAGCATCTCAGTGCTGGCAGAGGTCTCCATACGGCTGCTCCAGCACCCAGGGCTGTGTCCGGGTAGGTCCATGTGGCTTCTCCTCAGGGTTGTCTTGCAGGAAGTGAGCCTTGTCAGCTGATTAGGGAACTGGCTAAGGCAGCTGCACCCTGGTCCGACCATCAGAAAGCAAGAGACCCGAGAACTCGAGAGGTGAGGCTCACCGAGCCATTTATCCCTCCATCCTTCAATTACCCCCACCTGTGTTTATCGGCCAGGTCGACACAATAAACTTTAACTATCTCAGAGGATAAGATGATGCCCGAGAATTAGAGGCAGAATATGAAGGGGTTAGGAGCATGGGTACTACAGCCATACTGCCTGGGTCTACATCCCAGTTCTGCCCCTTACCAGCTGTGTGCCTTTGGGCAGCATGTTTTCTCTTTCTCTGGGTCTTAGTTTTTTTTTACTTAAAAAAAATCATTTTATTGGGGGCTCATACAACACATCACCATCCATCCACCCATCCATCCACCCATCCATCCATCCATCCATCCTTCCATCCATCCATCCATCCATCCATCGTGTCAAGCACATTTGTCCATTTGTTGCCATCATCATTCTGAGCCTCAGTTTCTTATCGGCGGCAATGAGTGAGCATCGTATCATCCTCGTAGGGTAAAGGTGATCGTTCAGTTAGACGTATAGGTGTAGTGCTCTGCTCTTGGGACATAGGGATTGCTCAAAACACAGGGGCTTTCCATGAGTCAGAGCCAACTTGATCTCAACAAACAACCCCCACCACTACAAATGACTATTATTGCTAGCAATAGCACTTTATCATTGCTACAATATATAGACATGCCAATCAGTAGGGCGAAAGCTCAGGAACAGGAGCATACCAGGAGAGCTGTGCTGTCCCACGGGATCATCACACAAAACACTACTGACTATACTGGCTTCCAATGGCGGTTCTTACAAACGACCCAGAACTTGGTAGCTCACGTAATATCTGATTTGTAGATGGAGGAAGGGGCCATAAGCCAAGGAATGCAGGTGGCCTCTGGAAGCTGGAAAAGCTGGGGGTTCATTCTCCCCAGGAGCTTCGGAAAGGAACCAACGTCGCTGATACAGGGAGCTTCACTGAGTAAGACCTAACTTTGGACTTCTGACTTCCAGAACTCTAAGACAATCTGATACTTTGTTGCAGTGCTATTAGGAAACATGTACAGTGTATATATATTCTTGTTATTGGGCACTGTCTGTCAGTGGATTCTGACTCATGGTCACCTGGCGTTACAGAGTAGACCTATCCTAGCCAAGGGTTCTCTTGGCTCTAATATTTTTGGAAGTTGGTGGTTAATCTTTCTCATATCCACATAAGTGCATGTTCATGCACGCTTGCACACTGACATGTGTGCACATGCATGTGCACACACATGCCTGTGTATGTATACAGAGGGAAGGAAGGATGAAACTAATGTGGTCAACACTAACTTTTGCGGAATCCTCATGGAAGACTATATAGGGTCCTAGGTATTATTTTTTTCAATTGTTCTGTAAGTCTGAAATTATCTCTAGATAAAAAACGAAACAATAATACCAACCCACCAAAGCAAAAATAACCCAACTCACTGCCATCGAGTTGGTTCCAACTCATAGGGACCTTTTAGGACAGAGTAGAGCTGCCCCTGTTTAGAGGACGGGAACAGAGAGCCTCATCTGTCTCCCAAGGAACAGCTGGCGGGTTTGAACTGCTGTCCCTGCACTTAGCAGCCCAGTGCCTAACCCCCGATGCCACTAGGGCTCCTTAAACAGCAATATGGGAAACAAAATAGACTTCTGTTCTTCATGCTGGGTATTCCTCTTAGATCTGTCTTTCAATTACCTGCCAGGCCCTTGGCCAGCACTTTTTGTATGTGGTACGTAGCACAATCGTCATTCATGTTTATCCCTGGAGGGAAGTACCTGTGTCCTGTTTTACAGACCAAGAAACTAAGGACCCACGAGCATCAGTAACATGCCCAGCTAGTCTCTGGGCATGTCCTGATGTGGGGAAGGGTGGAGGGACAGAGAGCAGCGGTGAGGTCCCTGGACCTGCAGCATCAGCAGCACCACCGCCAGGGAACTGGTCAGAAACAGACATCCTTGGGCCTCACCCCAGACCTACTGCATCCCGCCCACTCAAGGTGGGCCCAACCATCTGTGTGCTCTGCGGTGATCCCCAGGCCCCCTCCTGTTTGGGAACCATGACTTTTGCTTGCTGCCCGGTGGCCAGCTTCAGCTCTGGTTATCGTCCGCTTGCATTATGTATGAGGCTTCATTAATATGCAAATCCATGCCTGTTGATTGGCTTGCCTGGCATGGTGCCACACATCGCATAAATCAGTGCCTGCTGTGCTTCCTTGTTCAGTAATTTTCCAACTGTGGACTGTTCTGTCGTTGAGACAAGATCAGTAAATCTTCCACTCCGAGGGCTGTGAACCAGGTTGGCTCCCATACGCCCAGGCCTGGGGCCCATGAGGGGACTGCAAAGGAGTTCTGGGGCACTGATGGATTTCAACAGCATCTCCACTTTGTCAGTTATTAGCTGTGTGAACAGAATAAGGCATGTGACACCTCCCAGGCCAGTTTCTCAGCTGTGAGGTACAGGGGCTGGTAGCATCTTACTGAAAAACAGAAAACAGAACTTGCTCCGCAATGCCAGCAAATCGCTCACTCACACGCCCATGTGTGGGGATTAGGTTTATGGAAGCAAATCGCCAGACCTTTCTTCTGTGGCACCGAGCAAATCCTTCACCCCACCCAGGGACTTTGATCGCATCTTAGGAGTTATGCATGTCCAGGGTCTTCCGAGGGCTTCAGTGGCTTGTCCAAGGTCACACAGCCCTCTCTCCTGGTAGACTCAGGCTAGAAGCTAGGTTTCTCGAGTCCCACACCAACAAGTTGTGAAGGATTCCATCTCTCTTGGATCCACAATCCATGCTCACGGAAGCAGCAGTCAAGAGATCAAATGACACATGGCATGGGGTCAATCTGCCGCATGAGACCTCTTTCAAGGGTTGGGAAGCCAGGATGCTACTTGGAGGACTAGCATGAGCCTGACCCAAGCCTGGTATTTTCTTTCCATGGTCTCCTCTGCATGTGGAAGTTGGACATTGAATAAGGAAGGCCGGAGAAGAATTGATGCAGCTGCACGATGGTGCTGGGAAGAGGATTGAAAGTCCCACGGACGGCCAGTAGAACAAACCAATCTGGCTTGGAGGAAGTCCGGCCAGAATGCTCCCGACAAGTGAAGATGGCAAGACTTTGTCTCACGTACTTTGGACTTGTTATCAGGACAGACTAATCCCTGGAGAAGGACATGATGCTTAGGAAAGTAGAAGGGCAGCAAAAAAAAAAAAAAAGAAAAAAGGGGGGTGGGGGTGGGGAAGGCCCTCTGTGTAGATAGATAACATAAGAAACAATCAGTTAATTAAATTATAAAGCAGTACAAATGGCTCAGTGCAACTCACTCCTGTGAGACACTGGCAGTCCTTCAATGGTGTGGTGAAGCAGGTCTTGAAGGAACTTCAAATTACAGTGACACCGTCCACGGGTTAGGTGTCCCACAGGTAGTGTAGCTTGCAAATGGAGGCAAAGAACAAGCAAGGTAGCCGCACAATGGTCCGATGATCAAAGAACAAGAGACAAGAGAGGTGAGGCTTGGCGAGCCATTTATCTCTCCGTCCTTCAATTAATCCCACATGTGTTTGTTGGCTAGGTTGGCACAATAAACGAACTACCTCACCCTCAAGGAGATGGACAGGCACCATGGCTGCACCAACAGACCCCAACATAACAATTGTGAGGATGGTGCAGACCGGGCGGTGTTCGTCTGTCGTACATAGAGTTGTTCTGAGTTGGAACTGGCCGGACGGCATCTAACAAACACAACAGCAACACTGAGACCCCACCCCTCCTCCATGAACCATCTGGAGGCTGGTGTTGCCTGCTGCTCAGCCAGGTCAGCTGCTATGCTGTATCGCTGCTGACTGTGTTGTGGGGGTGGGAGTCTGTTTCAGGAGTCTGGACACAGAGCAACTCAGCCTGCCTGTTTCTGGAGACCAAGGCACAGCAGGCAGGAGGTGCAGCCTGTGGATGTAGGTGGCTGCTGCTCCTGCCTTGACTCACCGTGTTCTCAATTTGCCTGCAAGCCATTGGCTGGAGCTGGGCAATCAAGCGGCCCCCCTTTGTCCTCCCTATTCCTCAAAGCCACGCCCACCTCCGAGCCCCTGCTCTGACTAGTCCCTCTAAAGACAAGGCTTTCTGCTTTTGTGAAGAGTTCCAGTCTCAGAAACCAACAGCAGGGTTCTACTCTGTCCTATAGGGTTGCTTTGCATTAGAGTAAACTCAGTAGCAGTGAGTTAAGTTATTAAACTAAACCAGACCAGACAATGCAAAAAACAAAACAACAACAAAGAAACAATGGATTTTTTCCAAAAGATATGTATTTAAAAATTTTTAACAAAACAACCTTATCACCTTCAAAGTACTCTCCACTCCACTTAATACATCTGTCAAATCTACGATTCCATTCTTGGAAACATTTTTCAAATTTATCTGTTTGAATGGCTGACAGCACCTCCCTCATTTTTTTCCTTCACTTCTTCTATGCCATCAAATCCCTGTCCTTTCATGTCCCTCTTCATTCTTGGAAATAAAAAGAAGTCGCCTGGAGCGAGGTCAGGTGAGTCAGGTGTGTGGGGCAAGATAGGCATGCTGCTTTTTGCCCAAAACTAGTGCACTGAGATGGCTGCGCGAACAAGTACATTGTGGTGGCAAAACCAGTCCCCCGTCTGCCACAAATCAGGCCTTTTTTGTTACACACTGTTACACAATCTGTTCAGAACCTCTAAATAGAAAGCTTGATTAATAGTCTGGGTTGGTAAAATGAATTCCACATGCACTATCCCCCTCATCACATCCGTTCCCCCCTCCTTTTTTGCTACCTCCTAATACAATACAATACAAAAGAAAACAATATAATGCACAACCATACCACACCATATCATACAATCCAAGGGAGATGGCCTCCCAGGCCAGACAGGAGTTTGTTTCTCTTCTCCAACCTCCATTCTTGGTAAAACATCCAAACCACTTCTGAGAGAGAGGGAGAGAAAGAGAAAGAAACAGAAAGGGAGAGAGAGAGAGAGAGAGAGAGAGAGAGAGAGAGAGAGAGAGAGAGAGAGAGAGAGAGAGAGATCCACTCGAATGGAGTCCTCCCATCTCATCCCTAATTCCTGGAATTCTTCCCCTTCCAAAGTAGCCAATTAGGCGCTCTCTCTCTCTCTCTCTCTCTCTCTCTCTCTCTCTCTCTCTCTCTCTCTCTCTCTCTCTCTCTCTCTCTCTCAAAAGCCATGTATTATACTTTAGGTGAACATTTTCTGAGCACACTCATCTCCCATCCAACAGTGGATAGGAAAGTGTTCTATGACACTGCTGGACTCCGCCTCCTGAGTCCGCTCTTTCCCCATTCCGCCCTGGGGCCCGTTTCCTTCCCTCAGGTTTCCTACCCCTTCCTACTGCCTCATCTTTGCTTCAGGACACAGGTTGTCTGGTGATCCCTGTGCCTCTCAGGTGGCGGTGTTTATTTTCGGGCCTGTCCATCGTTTGGCTGAAAGGTGGTCTCCTGGGAAGGGTTTCAGTTCCAAGTCAGAAAAGTGGCTTAGGACCCTGGTCTTGGGATTCCTTAAACAGATGCTTTGTCTCTTTTCTACGCACATACAAGTGGACAGACATAGATGATGGACGTATACATGCAAAGAAAATGTCTATGATTACATGAGCGATGTGCATATTCCTTGTGGCCCTGTCAGGTAAGCGCTGGACTGCTTACTGCCAGGCTGGCAGTTCAAACCAGCTGCTCTGTGGAGAAGTTGAGGCTATCTGCTCTCATAAAGATGTACAGCCTCGATATGGTAGGCTGGGTGGACTGCAGAAGCAAATCCAGTGACACTCATCTATGTGCAAGAATGAACTTTATAGTCAGAAGTAGTTATATATCCCAGAAAATAGCCCGGTCCAACTCAAGCCCATCGGTCTGAGACTAGTCCATCAGTCCCTCTTCAGACTCACGCAGCCACATGCAATGGTGCAGAAGGCAGAAAGATCACAGGCCGGTGGGTTGGGCACAAAGTCTTGTGGATCCAGTGGCGGTGGACACATCCCCAGGGCTCTGGCAGGTCCAAGTGGCTCACCAGCAAGAGAGTGAAGGCAGAGGGAGGCGGGGAGGTTCCCAGGGCCTTTCTATGAGAAGGCCACACCCACAGGGAGACATTGCCATCAGACTGTGACCTGATTGACAGGCTAGGCTCTATCCCTATGCTTATTATTTTGTTTTGTTTTTCCCTATGCTTTTTTAAATTGACCATTTAATAGGGGCCTCTTACAGATAGTATAACAATCTATAAATCAACCACATCAAATGAACTTGTACAAATGCTGCCCTCATCATTTTCAAAACATTTGTTTTCCACTTGAGCCCTTTGATATCAGCTCCTGTTTTTCCCCTCCCTCCCCCAACCTCGTGAACCCTTAATAAATTATACATTATTATTAGTTTTCATATCTCACACTGTCCAATGTTTCCCTTCACCCACAGTTCTGTTATTCATTGCCCTCGAGGGTGGTTACGCATTCATCATTGCTATCAGTTCCTCCTTGCCCTCCTGCCCGCTCTCTTTCTGTACCCTCATGGAATCATTACTCCCATTACTGCTTCTGAGGGGTTTATCTATCCTGGATTCTGTGTGTCGAAAGCTTTTATCTGTACCAAGGTACATACACTGGTCTAGCAGAATTTGTGAGGTCAAACTGGGGCTATGATAGCGTGGGGAGGAAGCATTAAAGAACTGGAGGAGTGTTGTGAGTTTCATCAGTGCTACACTGCACCCTGGATGAGTCATCCCTTCCATGTGTCCCTTCTGTGAGGGAATGTCCAATTATCAACAGATGGGCTTTGGGTCTCCATTCTGACCCCTCTCCTTCACAATGATATGATTCTTTGTTTTAATTTTCTCATACCTGATCCCATCGACACCTCATGATTACAAAGGCTGGTGTGCTTTGTCCATGTGGAATTTGTGGCTTCCTTGTTAGATGACTGCTTTTTAATTTCAAGCCGTTAAGATCCCAGGCACTACATCTTTTAATAGACTGGCACCATCAGCTATCTTCACCACATTTGCTTATGCACTCATTTTGTCTTCAGTGAGCATATAGGGAAGGTGAGTATCACACAGTGCCACGTTGTTAGAACAGAGTGTTCATGTGTTGAGGGAAGACTTAAGTAGAGGCCCAGAGTCTGTTTGCTACCTTAGTGCTTTAATAGATAAATATATATACATAGATCAATAACCCTGTTTTATATATTAATATATTTACATATATGCATGTCTATATTTATACCTCTCTCTATAGCTTTTACCTACCAGTCCTTTCCTCGATTTCCTTTTATTTTCCTCCTGTCCCACCATCATGTTCGCCCTTCACTCAGCTTTCAGTAATTCCTCTTGGCTACATTATAATTAATCAAATACCACCAGGCACCCTATACCCTCCTTACTGTCCATTTTAGATCCCTTGATGCTCCCCTGTCCCTGAGTTTGTTGGCTCACTGCTCCTTCCCTGCCCCACCCCCCCACCAGCCTCCTCCTCTCCCATCCCTCCCTCCCCACTGGAACGTTCTGTCCGTTGTTTTCCTTGGGATTCTTTATCATGCCTGTCTTATGTAGAGAGACATAACAGAAAAAGAAAAGAAAAGAAAAGAAAAGACATAGTTCCAGGTCTATCTGTTGACCTTTGTGAATGTCCTTCAGCCAGTCATGTGAGGTGCCAAGTACTGCCCCTGAGTTAGAAGCCTATTTTAGGGATTCCTCAGGGATTTCATAACCTCGCTCCCATTGCTGATCTGTTATGATCCCTTTGTGACTCACCCCACTGTTGGGGGATCTGACCAGATACATTCCTGCACTATGTCTCCAGTGTTGTCCTCTTTTGCAATGTGGGCCAGTGAGGGGATGACATGTCTCAAGTTGGGGCTGGTCCTACGGTCCTCTCTGTGCATTGGCAGCTCCGAGCAAGAGTGTTGTCCTTGAGGCTTGGTGGGCCAGCATGAGGTCCACTTTCTTTCTCTTTCTATGCTTTTATATAGTTTCAAGTTGGCATGATACCAAGGGCTCAAGTAGAAAGCAAATGTTTTGAGAATGATGAGGGCAACACATGTACCAATGTGTTTGACACAATGGATGGATGTATGGATTGTGATTAGAGTTGTACGAGCCCCCAATAAAGTGATTTAAAAAAAAGGAAAAGAAAAGGAGGCCATTGCATCCTGTGGAGATGGGATGGTGGCCTTTCATGGACAGCAGGCATTGAACTCCCAAATGGCTTGGGGAGAGAGCTGGGTGAGGATGGCTGGTGTGCCTGCCAGGGAGACAGGGTTGAGTGTGCAGTGTACAGTAGGAGCCAAAAGCAGAGTGATGGAGCTCACAGAAATCCAGTCTGAGTTCCCCAGGCTGGCTGAGCAGCAGCTATGGCTCTGGGGGAGTTGGCCTCAGAGGCTGGAGGTGGTACCAGGCAGCTGGTCCTGGAACTAACTCTTGCCTTCTTCCCACCCCAGAGCCCAGCGCCTGGGGCAGGGACTGGCTTGCGCAGCCTCCAAGTTCCTCCATCTGTTATCCTCAGAGGATCAGAGCAGAGATGGAAGGCGATGGGGCCGCGACTATTGGACAGTGAGAAGTGAGGGTCCCAGGTAAGCTTGGCAGATGCTGGGTTGGTCCCTCTGTCCCTAGTGACATAGCATGGGGCCCTAATGGATGCGCAGCACAGTCCACGGTCCCTTGCACTTTTGGGCTGTGATGAGTTTGGAATTTGCACCGAGCCTGGCCCTTAGCGATGATCTCACAGATACATTGATGAAAAGAACAGAGAGCGATCAAAGGTCCGAGCTAGGATGGTCTTTGAGGATTACACGAGGTCCTTGTGTGGCAGTTACATAATCTCCTGTCAACTTGTGAAGGGGTAGAGTCTAGCCTGTCAGTCAGGTCACAGCTTGATGATCTCATTTGGAGGCACGGAGGAGATAAATAGCTCACTGGAGGCCAGATACACTCACTCCCTGCAAGACATTCCTGTTGACAAGCCACATGGAGCTAAGCTGATGGAGCCGGAGCCCAGGAGATGGAGGAGCCATGTGAAGACTCATCCCAGCAGTGAGATGTTTCCACCACCACTGGATCCACTGGACTTTCCACTCACTGGACTGTGATCTTCCTGCATTTGGCATCATTGCATGTGTTGCGTGAGTCTGAAGAAGAATTTATGAACTAGTATCTGACATATGGGCTAATATCAGACTAATGGGCTTGACCGCGACTGGGCTGGGATGCTTTCTCAATATACAATTGGTCTTTTATATAAAACTTTCATACACATATTAGTCCTCCTGAATTTGTTCCTCTAGTTAACCCGGACTAACACACCTTGTTTCTCAGATAGGGATATTGAGCTCCACAGAGGGGCAGAGGGCTGTCTAAGTCCAACCAACTGGTGGGGTCCTTTCCAAGTGTCCTCAGTCAGGCTGAATGTACTGGAGAGCCCCCCCACCCCCACCCCCGATACCTTTGCTTTCTGCTCTCACTCTTCTGGGTGGCATTAAGATCCATATCAATGCCATTCTTCCCCTGCAATAGTCTCTGTGGCTCCATGCTGCCCTCCCTCAAAACCAAGACACATGTCCCCGGTGTAACTGACATCCCCATGATATGCCCTGCCTCCCCCCTCCTACCCCACAGCTCCACTGCCTGCTGGCAGTCTCTGCACTGCTCCTGTTACCTACATGCAAGCATCCCAAGCCCTGTTGGTTAGTTAGGCACCTAGACCCTGGAGTCAGAGCATCTGGTTGAAATCCCAGCCCAGCCACTTCCTTCGGTACTTTGGGGAAATTGCTCCCCATCCCAGATCCTCATCAGCCAAAGGTTCCACTCCCACAGGCTTTACCCCCAAATCCTCACAACTAAACTCATAGGTAACATCATGATGAATGGAGAAAAAAATCAAAGTAATCAAGGATTTTTGTCCCACTTGGATGCACAACCAATGGTCATGGAAGCAGAAGTCAAGAGATCAAAGATGCATTGCATTAGGCAAATCTGCTGCCCAAGACCTCCTTAGAGTGTTGAAAAGCAAGAACGTGACCTTGAGGACTAAGGAGTGCCCAACTCAAGCCATGATATTTTCTTTTCTTTTTTTTAAACATTTTATTAGGGGCTCATACAACTCTTATCACAGTCCATACATACAGCAATTGTCTAAAGCACATCTGTACATTCATTGCCCTCATCATTTTCAAAGCATTTGCTCTCCAATTAAGCCCTTTGCAACAGGTCCTCTTTTTTCCCCCCTTCCTCCTCGCTCCCCCCTCCCTCATGAGCCCTTGATAATTTATAAATTATTATTTTGTCACATCTTGCCCTGTCTGACGTCTCCCTTCACCCCCTTCTCTGTTGTCCATCCCCCAGGGAGGAGGTCACATGTAGATCCTTGTAGTTGGTTCCCCCTTTCCAACCCACTCTCCCTCTACCCTCCCAGTATCGCCACTCACACCCCTGGTCCTGAAGGGATCATCCACCCTGGATTCCCTGTGCCTCCAGCTCCTATCTGCATCAGTGTACTTCCTCTGGTCTAGGCAGACTTGCAAGGTAGAATTCGGATCATGATAGTAGGGGGGGCGGGGGGGTGGGAGGAAGAATTTAGGAACTAGAGGAAAGCTATATTCTTCATCGGTGCTACATCGCACCCTGACTGACTCATCTCCCCCGCTAGACCCCTCTGTGAGGGGATCTCCAGTGGCCCACAAATGAGCTTTGGGTCTCCACGCTGCACTTCGCCTTCATTCCCTATGGTAAGACTTTTTTTGTTCTGATGATGCCTTATACCTGATCCCTTCGACACCTCATGATCGCACAGGCTGGTGTGTTCTCCCATGTGGGTTTTGTTGCTTCTGAGCTAGATGGCCGCTTGTTCACCTTCAAGCCTTTAAGACCCCAGACACTATACATTTTGATAGCCGGGCACCATCAGCTTTCTTCGCCACATTTGCTTATGCACCCGTTTGTCCTCAGCGATTATATCATGGAGGAGTGCACCCAATGATATGATTTTCTTCTTCTTTGATGTCTGATAACTGATCCCTTCAGAACCACATGATCACACAAAGCCATGATACTTGCAATGGCCCCCTATGCATGTGAAAGTTGGGCACTGAATACAGAAAACTGAAGAAGAATCGATGCATTTGAATTGTGGTGCTGGAGAAGAATATTAAAATTAGCCTGGACGTCAAAAGGACAGACAAAGTCTGTTTTGGGTGAAGTACAGCCAGAGTGCTCCTTAGAGGCAGGGGTGGCGAGACTTCATCTTACATACTTTGGGCACATTGTCAAGAGAGACCAGTCCCTGGAGAAAGACATCCTGCTTGGGAAAGTTGAGCGGCAGAGAAGGAGAGGAAGGGCCCTCAAGAGATGGATGGACCAGTGGCTGCAACAATGGGTTCAAGCACAGGAATGATGGTGAGGATGGTACAGGACTGGCTGGTGTTTCCTCTTTCTGTTGTGTGTAGGGTCACTGTGCATTTGAACTGACTCAATGGCACCCAATGACCATCCTGAGCCTCAGTTTCCTCATTTGCAAAACCGAGCCAACAGCCCTAACACCTGCTTCCCGGGGTGGCTGTGATGTTTAAATAAGCTATGTGTCTGTGAGAGATGCCTATTCTGTGATGGTTACTATTCTCTTGTGATAGGTGGGTTTACTGTGCCAACCTGGCCAATAAACACATGTGGGACTGATTGAAGAGCAGATAGAAAAATGGCTTGGCAAGCCTCACCTTTCTTGTCTCTTGCTCTCTGGTGATTGGATCAGCATGTGACTGCTTTAAGCTAGGTCTCTGCCTCACCTTGTGAGCTACACTACCTGTGGGACACCCAACCTGTGGACTGTGTCACTGTAGTTTGAGGTTCCTTCAAGACCTGCTTTGCCATACCATTGGAATTTACATCTCTTGAGCTGGGGACTGTCGGACCCTGTCATCTGGCTGACTGTTCGTGACCTGCCTTGCTGTTTGCTGCCTGTAGCCGGATTGCCTGAATTGCTCTACAGAGGACTCAGCTGTCTGCTTCCTTGACTTGCACCTGGTGGACCTCAAGACTAGAAGGACTGCCAGTGTATTAGCTGTCTCATGGAAAGAACCCTGTCTAACACATCTCTTTTTTTCACATTCCCATGACCCCTCTCTCACAGCTCAGCCACGGTGACACCTACTCCTCTCTTATCAGCCGACTCTCTTATTATCTGGCATTCCACATTTATGACCATGTAAAAAAGGTGCTGCTGAGCTGCCTGACCCAGCAGCATTACTCCCGGCAGTAATAAGCACCGAGCTACGTAGCGAGAGGATGCTGGCTGTGATGGCTAATGTTATGGGTTGACGTGGCTGGGCCAGGATTCACAGTGATTTGGCCAGTGTGATGTGGTTTATATAACAACCTGGTCTTGGGAATCTCCCTGTGTTGGTAAGTGAACAGTGGGGGTGTAGTGCTTTTTATATCTGATCATTTTAGGGGGTCCCTGGGTGGGAACAGGAGCCATGATTGTATAGTAGGCCAAGCACTGGGCTGCTCACTACAAGATCAGCCATTCGAAACCACCAGCCAGCTGCTCCGAGGGAGAGTAAAGAGTTACAGGGTTAACTCCCATTAAGCGTGACAGTCTCAGCAACCTACAGGGGCAGTTCTACCCTGTCCAATGGGGTCACTAGGGGTCAGCATTGTCTTGATGGCAGTGGTTTGGTTTGCGTGCCAACACTTGGTGTTGGACGACTAAAGGTTGGTGGTTCGCACCCAGGCAGCAGCTCTGCAGAAGAAAGGCCTGGCTATCTGCGTCTGTCAAGATGACAAAAGAAGAAACATTCCAACCTCCTTGCTGTCCAGTCGACTCTGACTCGTGACGACCCACCGGGCCCCGTAGTGTTTGCAAATTTGTGAATCTTTACAGAAGCAGACGGCCATCTCGTTCTCCCATGGAGCAGCAGGTAGGTTCGAACCCCCGACCTTTCGGCTAGCCTCTGCGTGCTTCAGCACTGCATCACCAGGGTGCTTCCTATAAAGATCATGTCCAAGAAAACCCCCTGGACACATGGGGATATGGTGGGTTGGAACTGATTTGCTGGCAACGGGCTTGGTTCTCGTAGGATCACATGACTAAAATGCCTCCCCCCACAGACTGTCATCTCCGGGAGCGTAGGGGTTATTCTGCCTCATTCACAGCTAGGTCCCCAGCACCCAGCACAGCACCGGGCCCCTAGTAGGTGCGCAGGAAATGCACCCACTGGGGCGGTCATTGTGGGCCACGAAGTGACCGTGCCACCGTGTCCATGGAAATGTACTTCAAGGTTACCTGTGTCTGAGGTCACCTGGCTGAGGCTGCTCTGCTTTGTGCCTGCGGCTCTGGCCTAGGTCTGCCAGGGCTGGCTGGTGCTGCACCATCATGCTTTGTCTAATTAGATCCATCAAGGAGCAAACAGAGCAGCAGCTCATCCCGCATGACCCCAATTAACTTAGGGGCACTTCCAGCTGCCAGAGACGCTTCTGCATGCCCCCTCAGCTGGGAAATGGCCATTGCTCTCCGGCCACGTGGCTGGAGGGAGTCAGGTGACCTGGGCCGGCCAGTCTCTCACCAGCCCAGGTGGAGGCCTGGGAGCAGGAGGCCTGAGAAAAACGGATGTAAAGACGTAAAGAAACAGACTGACCTCCACGTTGCTCATGCTTTGTAGTTTATAGACTCCTTCTCCCCACACTGGCTTTTGAAGGTGAGGACCTTGGGCTACTGGCCCCATGTCCTGAGACCCTTCGCCCCTCCCAGCCTCATCTTTCCCTGGGTGTCCCGCCTCCACCATAGGGGGATGCAATCCCTCTGCCACATTCTGCCCCAGGTGGGCTTCCTAAAGTGCACTTCAGTTCCTCCTTTCTCTCTACCCCCCCCCCATGGCTCCCCAGAGCCCCAGATAGAGCCTAGCTTCTAATAAAGGCCCACAAGGCCCTTGGTGATCTGCTCCCTCCTGACCTTGCCTGTTTTAGCCTTTGCCGCCTCCCCACCTTTCCCTGGCGCCTTCTACTTAAAAAAAAAAAAGAAATCATTTTATTAGGACTCATACAACTCTTATCACAATCTATCCATACATCAATTGTATAAAGCACATTTGTACATTCATTGCCTTCATCATTCTCAAAACATTTGCTCTCCACCTAAGCCCCTGGCATCAGCTCCTCATTTTTCCCCCTCCCTCCCCATTCGCTCCTCCCTCATGAACCCTTGATAATTTAAAATTTATTATTTTATCATATCTTGCCCTGTCTGATGTCTCCCTTCACCCACTTTTCTGTTGTCCATCCCCCAGGGAGGAGGTCACATGTAGATCCTCGTAATCGGTTCCCTCTTTCCAGCCCACTCTCCCTCTAGGTTCCCAGTATCGCCACTCACACCACTGGTCCTGAAGGGATCATCCACCCTGGATTCCCTGTGTTTCTGGTTCCTATCTGTATCAGTGTACATCCTCTAGTCCAGCCAGACTTGCAAGGTAGAATTGGGATCATGATAGTGGGGGAGGAAGCATTTAGGAACTAGAGGAAACCTGTATGCTTCATCGTTGCTACATCACACTCTGACTGGCTTGTCTCCTCCCCAAGATCCTTCTGTAAGGGGATGTCCAGTGGCCTAGAAATGGCTTTGGGTCTCCACTCTGCCCCCACCCCCCGCCTCATTCACTATGATAAGAATTTTTGTTCTGATGAGCCTGACACCCGATCACGTCAACACCTTGTGATTGCGCAGGCTGGTTTGCTTCTTTCATGTGGGCTTTGTTGCTTCTGAGGTAGATGGCTGATTGTTTACCTTCAATCCTTTAATACCCCAGATGCTAAATCTTTTTTTTATGCTATATCTTTTGAATAGTCGAGCACCATCAGCTTTCTTCACCACATTTGCTTATTCACCCACTTTGTCTTCAGTGGTTGTGTTAGGAAGGTGAGCATCATAGAATGCCAACTTAATAGAAGAAAGTATTCTTGCATTGAGAGGGTACTTGAGTGGAGGCCCAATGTCCTTCTGCTACCTTAATACTAAACCTATAAATATATGCACATGGATCTATTTCCCCATCCTCATATATAAATATATTTCCATATGTACATGCCTTTATTTAGACCTCTATAAATGCCCTTTGCCTTCTAGTTCTTTCTTCTGTGTCCTTTGATTTTCATCTTGTCCCACTATCATGCTCAGTCTTCATTTGGCTTTCAGTAATTCCTCTCGGTTACATTACTCTTGATCGTGCCCTACCAGGCCTCCTACACCCTCCTCACCACCAATTTGGATCACTTGTTGTTCCTTTGTTCCTGGGTTTGTTAACACCACTACCTTCCCCCCCATCTCTCCCTCTACCATGTCCTCCCAGAACTGTCAGTCACATTGTTTTCTTCTCCAGGTTGTTCATCCAGCCTATTTTATTTAGACCGATCTGCAGAGATAGTAATGTGAACAAAAATAAGACAGAGCAAAACCAAGCAACAATATACAACAAAACAACAACAACAACAAACCAATGGCAAAAAACAAAACTAAACACAACAAGAAAGAAAAGCTTGTAGTTAGTTCAAGGACTGTTTGTTGGCCTTTAGGAGTCCAGTCTGTTGGGGCACCACGTCCTGGCCCCAAAGTCCACCTTCAGCATTCCCTGGGGACCTCGCCGCTCCATGAACGAAGCAGCTTTCATTTTCTTCGCCGAGCTTTGCCTACTGCCATTTCCAGGTCCCTCTGCCAGGGACACTGCCTCCCTCTTTGCCAGGCAGAAGCCTGTTGAGAAAGGCTTTCTGGATGTTTCCAGTCTTGCTCTGCCTCGGTCATATCTAACGCAACACTGTTCCTTGTTCCATGCCTTGTTCTTTCGCCCAGCCCCCAGATGCTTAACTTGGGGAGGTCTGAGCCTGCCAGCCTGGGCAGTCAGGACTGGCTCCTTGAAGGAGGTGGTGCCTGAGCAGGAGGCTAGAGAGTAGAAAAAAACTCCCCAAGCCTCAAACTCTACTGCCGTCGAGCCGATTCCGACTCATAGTGACCCTATCAGGCAGAGTAGAACTGCCCCCGTGGGTTTCCAAGACTGGAAACCTTTACAGGAGTAAACAATGTCCTCTTTCTCCCTCAGAGTAACTGGTAGTTTCAAACCTCTGACCTTGTGGGGAACAGCCCTCCGTGTAGCTCAGGGCTCCCTTGGAGAGTGAAAGGTCGGGTCAAGGAGAATGAGAAGGGAGGTTGGGTGGCAGTCAGGGGAATTGGGACCTGATCAAGCAGGGTCACTGGTGCCAGGCCTAGGAGTGTGAACTTCACTCTGTTGGCTGAAAATCACCATCAGGTCTGTTGCGATCAGAAACTCGAAAGTAGCTGGGCTTTTGGATGACCCGTGAGCCTCACAGGCCACAGAGGGCAGATGGGACCCAGGAGCATCTTAAAGAAACCCACTGAGGATGCCACGGCAGTAGATCACACGCGAGGACCAGATCCAGGACTGGGGCAGAGAGAGGAGGAAAATTCCCGAGTCAAAACATGCCAGAGCCAAACAGAGGCCACCAAGAGTGGTTTCAGTCCCCAGTGGGGCCATGAGGGCTGGTGGGGGACCAGCTCTGGCTGCCCTTTCATGGGAGTCATGCTTTGCCATTGCAAGTTGCCTGCTGGTGATGGTCGGTGCCTTTGAATTGAGTGCACCTGCAGGCTGCAGGTCAGTGGTGGCTGAGCTGAGCATAGAAGGACAATGAGGAGGGGGAGGGCATGGGGGAGGGTGTGTGGCGGGGTGGCCAGCTCAGTCTGAGAGAGAGCCTGGGCGCAGGAGGTCGTCCAATGGGGCTTCAGCGTGGGCATGTTGTTGGAAGGCATCACGTCGATTCTGACTTATTGTGGTCCCATGTGAGTTGTTGAACAGCCCCCTACAATTCTCTAGGCTGTCATCTTCACTGGAGCAGATACCCAGGCCTTTCTGCCACCCAGAGTCATCGGATAGGTTTGAATCACCAACTTTGTGGTTAGTAGCCAGCCAAGCGCTTGAATACTGGGCTTCTCTGATAAATGCTCAAAAATATTCACTGCCATCAAGTCAATTCTGACTCGTGGTGGACCCAAGAGGGAAGGGTAGAACCACCCCTGTGGGTTTCCGAGACTAAATTTTTATTTTATTGGGGGCTCATACAACTTTTATCACAATCTGTACATCCATCCACTGTGTAAAGCACATTTATACATTCATTGCCCTCATCATTCTCAAAACATTTGCTCTCTACTTAAGCCCCTGGCATCAGCTCCTCAATTTCCGCCCCCCTCCCCACTTGCCCCTCCTTCATGAACCCTTGATAATTTATAAATTATTATTTTGTCATATCTTGCTCTGTCTGATGTCTTCCTTCACCCACTTTTCTGTTGTCTGTCCCCCAGGGAGGGGGTTATATGTAGATTCCTGTAATCGGTTCCCCCTTTCCACTCCACCCTCCCTCCACCCTCAGCACTGGTCCTGAGGGGTTTATCTGTCCCGGATTCCCTGTGTTCCCAGTTGCTATCTGTACCAGTGTACATCCTCTGGTCTGGCCAGATTTGTAAGGTAGAATTGGGATCATGATAGTGGGTGGATGGGTGGGTGGGGAGCGTTTAGGAAGTAGAGGAAAGTTGTATGTTTCACCGTTGCTACCCTGCACCCAGACTGGCTCATCTCCTCCCCACGATCCTTCCGTAGGGGATGCCCAGACTAACTTTTTATGGGAGTGGAAATCTCATCTTTCTCCCTTGGAGCCATTAGGCTGATGGTTTCAGATTGCTGACCTTGCTGTTAGCAGCCCCATCAAGTAGCCCACGATGCCACCAGGCCCACCGGAGTCATGCTGTCTCCTTTAAATAATTCACACCTGCAGCTGTTCTTCATTTAGCACCGTCTATCAGCTAATCATTGCTACAAGCAAAAAGCCACCGGCACAGATGACTCCTGCAGGGCATGGGGATGGGCAGGGGCTTACCTGCCACCACCAGCTGAGAGGAACATATGAACCAGAGCCAGGACACGTAGGGCCTTCCTTTCCAGACACACCACAGTCATGAGGTTCTAGGGAGTCACTGTTGAAATAGGGTAGGATTTGATGATGTGACACCTGAGTTTGAACTTGGATTCTTCCATCCATTGCCTACCTTAGCCTATTGAAGCCCATTTCTGATCTGGAATGCAGGACAGTGAGACACACTCCTCTGTATATGAATGAGGCTGAAGCAAGCTCCATGGAGACACTGGTCCTATTGCCTCCTCCACAGGAGGTGAACTGAAAGGAAGGAAGAGAAAAGGAAATATTTACTGAGCATCTCCTGTCAAGAAGCACTCTGCATCTTGTAGTCAGTGAGCCTGGTGCTCCACCTCCATCCATCACTCTAGCACCCTCGGGCCCTGACTAGAACCATAGCTTCATGGAGAACCCGAGTCTTCCTGCCTGAGGCGAGTCCTCCTGCTATGGAGATGAGCTCAGCCTGCAGCGAGGCTGGCTGGGATTCGGGGGAGGTAGCCAGGGAGGGATGGTTGTTGGTGGAGACATACTGCAGCATCCTTGCCTCTCAGGCTAGTCAACTCCGAGCACACTCCACACGCTCTCCCAGAGGCTCCCCAACAAGATAAGATCCACGTCGTCCATGATAGACACCTGCCCCAAGCGCCCTCTGTGTTGGTCTCCCTTCCCTTCTCTGCTCACCTCCTGGCCGGCATTCCCTGGGGCCAGTTCCAAATAAATGACTGCACCCAAGTCCTTGCCTCAGGGTCTGCTCCTTGAAGAACCTAAACTAAGACCCCAAGGCAGTTCCGTGTTGTGGTGGCTATGGTTATGTGGCAGCTCATCTAGGCCATGATGATTCTCAGTGGCGTGGCAGCTAGGACGCAGTCGTTTGCCATGATGAGCTCTGATATGATGTCACCATCACCATGATGAGCTCTGATATGATGTCACCACTTCCATGATGATATTTGCCATGAGCAGTCATTCCGTTGAATGGAGTTTTCCTTGAGCTTGTTCCCTCCTTCCAGGATATGTGGACTTTCTGGTTTCTTGTTTTTCTCAGCTCTGGATCCTGCATCTGCCTCGCCATCCTTTGTTCTCTAGTTCTCCGGTCTTGATCCAGCAACCTGCCCTGTTCTCCACTGACCCTGGGTGTCGTTAGCCCCTTCTGTCTATGAACCAGCAACCACGCTGCCATCTTACCTGTTGACTTTGGATCTGCGCACCTCTGCAGTTAGCAGCCTGCTGCCTGGCCTGCCAGTCTTGGGTTTATCTCTCCTTATAACTACATGAGCCAGGAGAGGTCTCCAGCCTTACGTCTGACCCTCTATAACCCTGTGGGCCATTTCCTTGAGATATATTCTCTCTATGTATACATACACATGCACACACACGTGTCCATTAATATTTGAAATGCCAACAGAATCATCCCAGATGAACCAGTTCCTTAGGAGTTTCCAGATGAAGACAGACTAGGGAGAAGTGGACCACTTACATAAAATTTGTCGACGAACCTCTTACAAATCACAGTGGAACATTGTCTGACATCATGTTGGAAGATGAGCTCCCCAAAATATGACTGGGGAAGAACTGCCTCCTCAACGTGGAGTCCACCTTAATGATGAGTATGGGGTCAAGCTTTGGGGACCTTCATTGGCTGATGTAGCATGACTCAAAATGAGAAGACATAGCCCCAAATGTCCATTAATAATCAGAATGGATGTACAATGTACGAACCTAGGGATATTGAAAGACATCAAAAGTGAATTGAAACCTGATGCAAGGAGCTTAAGTGGAGAGAAAATGCTTTGAAAATGATTAGGGCAAAGAATGTACAGATGTGCTTTATACAATTGATGTATGTATATGTATGGATTGTGATAAGAGTTGTATGAGCCCCTAATAAAATGTTTATTAAAAAAGTGAATTGAAATGGCTAAAGATTGATATCCTAGGCATTCATGAGCTGAAATGGATGGATAGCGGCCATTGTGAATTAAAGAGCCATATAATTTACTATGCCAGGAATGACAAATTGAAGAATGGGCTAGATTTATTGTCAAAAAGAATGTTTCAAGATCTATCCTGAAATCCAGTGTTATCAGTCATTAAATGATATCCATATGTCTACCGGTAGAAAAATGATACTTTCTATTGCTGTGGAGTGACAGTGTCAGAAACCCACAGCGGCAGTTCTACCCTGTCCTGCAGGGTCACTATGAGCCAGAACTGACTTGATGGCAGTGAATTTGAGTTTTTAAAAATATATATACCTACACAGGGGAACAGCTATGGAATTAAAATCAGCAATGAGGAGGACGTAGAGATCCCGGTGCTGTTGGAGCAACAGAAATCTTGCTGAGAGGAATTACCAAGAGGTAGAAGAAGGGCGAGTGTGATGGTGGGGCAGGGGGATGGTAAAAGGAAACAGAGGGAAGGTCTTGGAAGCAAAGCTATGAATAGCATAAACATAGGTGTGCACTTATGTAAATATATTAATTCATACAAATAGAAGTATTGGCCTAGGTACATATATTCATATAGCAGTACATTGAGGAAGTGGATGGACTTTGGACCTCTGCTCAAGTCCTCCCTCAATGCAAGAACACTTTGTTCTAACATCTTGGCACTCTGTGATGCTCACCCTCCTAACATGATCACTGAAGACAAAATGGGTGCACAGGCAAATGTGGTAAAGAAAGCTGATCATGCCCAGCTATCAAAAGATATAGTGTCTGGGGTCTTAAAGACTCAAAGTTAAACAAGCGGCCATCTAGTAGAGAAGAAACAAGCCCATATGGAAGAAGCACACCAGCTTGTACAGTCATGAGGTGTCAAGGGGATCAGGTAATAGGCACCAGAAGACCAAGCACACACACACACACACACACACACACACATTATTGAGAGCGAGGGGGGTCAGAGCCCATACCCCAAATCCATCTGTAGACAATAGGACATCCCTTCACAGAAGGGTCACAGACGGGATAAATCAATCAGGGTGCAGAATAGCACTGATGAAACACATGATATTCCTCTGTTTTTTTTTGAGGCTTCCCTACCCCCCACCAAGTACACTGGTACAGATAAGAGCTCATGACACACAGACTCTAGGTCCGATAAACCCCTCAGGAACAGATATGGGAGTAGAGGGTAGGTAGGGGAAAAGGGGAGGACGGGGGAACCAATTGCAATGATTGGTGCATAATACCCCACCCCACCCCAGGGGGATGAACAACAGAAACGTGGGTGAAGGGAGACAGTGGTTGGTGTAAGATATGAAAACAATAATCATTTATAATTTATCAAGTGGCCATGAGGGTGGGGGGAGGGCGAGGAAGGAGGGAAAAAAGAGGAGCTGATATCAAGGGTTCAAATAGAAAGTAAATGTTTAGAAAATGATGATGGCAACATATGTACAAATATGCTTCATACAACTGATGGAATGTTATAAAAGCAGTAAGAGCCCCCAATAAAATGATTTAAATATATGTATATAACTACAAAGAAGATCAAGCAATATGACTATTCAAATTTATGCACCATCCACTAAAGTCAAAGATGAAGAAATTGGAGAATTCTATCAACTTCTGCAGTCTGGTATTGATCAACATGTAACCAAGATGTACTGATAATTACTACTGATTGGAAGGTGAAAGTTATCAACAAAGGAATGATCACTAGTTGGAAAATAAGGTGTTAACATATTTAAAGCTGGGGATAACATGATAGAATTGTGCAAGACCAATGATTCACCGAAAATACCCTTTTCAACAATGTAAATGGTGACTCACACGAACTCAAATGGAATACACAGGAATCAAATTGACTACATCTTTGAAAAGATATTGTGTTACACAGGGTTCTCTAGAGAAACAAAACCAGGACACTTATGTGTGTGTGTGTGTATATATATATAGCTTAATTTGTCCACACAGCAGTACAGAGGGCTCTGTTCAACTCACGTCCGTGAAACAGTTAATATACTGGAAGTCCTTCAACTCATGAGGGCTGCTGCGTCCAAGGTTAAGGAAGCAGGCAGCTGAGTCTTCCCTAAGGCAATGCAGGCAGTCCAGCCACAGGCAGCAAACGGCAGGTCACCAACAGTCAGCAGCTCAGGATCTTAATGAAGCAGACCTACTGGGATATAGAATTCAAGCAATGCAAGATGATAGGATCCAACAGGCTCGAGCTCAAGTGAAGTATACACCAGCAGTGAGGCAAAGCAGGCCTTGAAGGAATCTCAAGCTCTAGTGACATGTGGCTGTCCCACAGGTAGTGTAGCCCACAAGTTGAGGTAGAGAACTAGCTAAAGCAGTCACATACTGGTCCAATCACCAGAGAGCAAAAGAGAGAGGGAGGCTGGGCTTGTGGAGCCATTTATCTCTTTGCCCTCCAATCAAACTGTGACCTTATTAATCCCACATGTTCCTATTGGCCTGGTTGGCACAATAAATCTACCTATCACAGAGATGATGGAGAAGTTCAATGTCATCAGCCAGAAGAAGGCTAGGGGTCAGCTGTAAACATCAATTTACCACCATCATATAAACCATCAATTGTTCATATGCAAGTTCAGGTTGAATCATAAGAAAATTAAAACAAGCCCAGGAGAGCCAAATTACAACATTGAGTCTATCCAAGTTGAATTTCGAGACCATCTCAAGAACAGATTTGATGCATTGAGCACTAATGACTAAAGACCAGATGAATTGTGAGGTGACAGCAAGACCATCATCACGAGAAACACAAAAGGTCATTTACAAGGCAGAAAAGAAACACAAGACCAAAGTGGTTGTCAGAAGAGACTCTGAAAGTTGCTCTTGAATCAAGAGAAGTAAAAGCCATGGGAAGAAACGACGAACAGAAAAATGGAAAGGGCAGGTCAAGAAGACACATCGAGGAATGACAATGACATGTGCAAAGACCGGGAGTTAGAAAACCAAAAGAAACCCTCTCCGCATTTCTCTAGCGGAAGGAACCGAAATATTAATCGAAGCCTGGAGTTGCAATATTGAAAAAGGAAGCGCTGCCAGAATCCTGTACTGTGTCTCACATACTTTGGGCGTGTGATTAGGAGGGACTAGTTCCTGTCAAAACACTTCATGCTGAGTCAGAGAAGAGAGACTACAGCCCTCAAGTCTATGGATTGACACAAAAGCTGCAATAACGGGCTCAAGCATAACACTTGTGAACATGGCACAGGGCTTCCTTCTGGTGTACCGAGGGCCCCTATGAGTTGGTGCTGACCGGACAGCTCCCAACAACAACATGGATGAGTGAGTTAATTTATTGTGCCAACCTGGCCGATAAACACATGTGGGGTTAATTGAAGGGCAGAGAGAGGCATAGTTCGGTGAGCCTCGCCTTTCGAGTTCTTGGGTCTCTTGCTTTCTGATGGTCTGACCAGGGTGCAGCTGCCTTAGCTTGTTCCCTGCTTCAGCTGGCAAGACTTCACTTCCTGCAAGACATCCCTGAGGAGAAGCCCCATGGATCTATCCCGATGCAGCCCTGGATGCTGGAGCAGCCATGTGCTGACTCCTGCCAGCGCAGAGATGCTGACATGCTCACTGATCTGGCTTTCCTCGTGCAGTTGGCATCATTGTGTGTATTTTGTGAGATGGAGGAGGACTTTGTGGATTGGTGTTGGACATATGGGCTAATGTTGTACTTGTGGGCTTGGGCAACACTGGGTTGGGATGTTTTCTTGATGTGCACTTACCCTTTATAGAAAACCCTCTCTTATACATGAGTTTCTGTGGATTTGTTTTTCTAAAGCATTCAGACTAATACACTAAGATATTGCACGATGCAGGAAACATCCAAAGAAGATGGAAGGGGCCCTGACCTGGCTCCTGAAATCACAACTGAGAGGCACTTCTCCAGGCCCTCTGGAAATAGCCTTGTGAATTAAACAGGTGAATCCCTCTGACTTCAGGGGCTTTCATCCCTCCAAGGAGGATGAGACAAAATACACAAGGATGATCATGGACACGTCCCACATTTTGTAGTAAGGCAATAGGTCTCTGCGGTTGCTGCCTGATTACAGATCTAATAGGCAACATCGCGATAAGCTTAGGAGATATTGAAGTTGTCAAGGATTTCGTTTTACTTGGATCCACAATAAATACCCATGGGATTAGCAGTCAACAGATGGAGTGATGCATTGCCCTTGGACAAGTCTGCTACAAAAGACTTCTTCCGAATCTTGCAAAGCAGAGACGTCACTTTGGGGATTGACGTGCGCCTGACCCAAGCCATGGCATTTTCAGTGTCTTCGTATGCAAGCGGAAGCTGGACGATGAAAGAAGAATTGAAGCATGTGAACGCTGGGGTTGGCAAAGAATGTTGGTTATAACATAAACGGTCAGGAGACCCAACAGCTGCCCTGGAGGAGAGGTGAGAGTGTAATCAGAATGCTCCTGAGACCCAAGGATGAAGGGACTTGGTCTAGCTTCGCTTGGACATGTTATCAGGAAGGACCAGCTCCTGGAGAAGGACAACATGCTTGGTCAGTGAAAAAGAGGAAGGCCTTCAATGAGAGGGATGGCCACAGTGGAGGCTCCAACAGGCTCCAGCAGAGCAATCATGGTGAGGATGGTGCAGGACAGGCAGCATTTTCTTTCCGTTGTGTCAGAACCATGCCTAACAACACCATGACTGACACCAACGTTCAACCCTTTGGAGGCCAGTCAAACTGCTCTGCATGGTGGTTGTACCCTCTTACATTCCCATCAGTGGTGGGTGAAGATTCCAACCAGGTTGTTTCTTGCCTTGGATGACCTTTCTCTTCTGCTTTCCAACCTCCAACTCCACCCAGTGAATTCACTGATAGGGCTCTTCTAGCTGTTGGCTTTGGAACGCCCACCAAATGATTCGGTTGTGGCCAGACAAACAGTGGATGGAAATCTCACACAGGGATTGGTCAGTTTAGCCATCCAGCTCCATGTCGCCATCCAGCTGGGTTTAAAATGAGCCACCTCAGAGGCAGGAATGGGGATTTCAGCAGCATCAAGAGAGAAACACAGAAGTGGAGCATGTCATTTGGACCCTGAGAGACCTGTGCACAGAGTCTCCTTGATCCAGGAGACAGGAGGCTGTGACACCGAGGAGCAGCAGAGGGATGGTAGAAACAGAACCAAGAGCACAAGGTGCCAGCGGACTTCTGGCCCACAGAGTGAGAAAGCTTAGTGTTTTTCAGGGAGGATGCTAGCTTGTGCCTTCAGACACTTACTAAGGGGAGAGAGGTTTGCTGACCCCCAGAGATAGAACTGAGCACCTTTGGTTGGGGGCTTATGGTGGAGTGGAATGTCTTTAGGGCACTCATCGGAAGCACTGAAAGAACTTTGCCACATTGCCAGAGCTGGGCAGACACCAAGGAGAGGCTGCTTAGCCGAGAGGCTCAAGACCCAAGAGAGGCATGTCTGGGGGAATGGCTGAGAAGGGTTGTCCTGACCTCAGAACTGAATCCTGAGCATTTCTGAATTCTAACCTGTTCACCTCCCTAATAAAGCCTGCAGTCAGTAGTAAAGGAAGAAGATGGCAGGAATACACGGAGCCATGGTATCAAAAAGAATTGGTCACCATTGGGCCATTTCAGGAGAAGTCATATGATCAAGTACCAACCGAAGGTATGGGCAAAACACAAGACTTCTTAAGTTGATGGAATACCTATGGAAATATTTCAATAAGTGGAGGCAGCCCTGAGTGTGCTCACTCATCTGTGTCAGGGATTTGCAAGACAGCTCTGTGGCCTGCCGATCCATATTGATGCCCATTGCCAACAAAGGTGACCCGATAGAATGTGGAGATGATTGAACCATATCGTTAATATCACGTGCAAGTAAAATTTTGCTGAAGGTAATTAAAAAAAAGATTGCAGTAGTGAATTAACAGGGAGCTGCTCAAAATTCAAGCTGGAGTCAGTAGAGGACATGGAAAGAGGGATCTCATTGCTGACACCAGAGGGATCTTGGCTGAAAGCAGAGAATTTAGAAAAATGTGCACTTGCATTTTCTGGGCTGTGCAAAGGCATTCAACCATGTGGCTCATAACAAACTATGAATAATATTGCCAAGGAAGGGAATTTCAGAACACTCCAATGGGCTCATGTAAAAGCTGCACACAAGCCAAGACTCAATTTTTTTTGGTATCGAGCAAGGGGATACTGAGTGGTTTAAAATCAGGACAAGTTGTGTATCAGGGTTGTGTTCTTTCCCCATACTTACTCGATCTATATGCCGAGTACTTCATTTGAGAAGCTGGGGTATATGAAGAAGAACATAGCACCAGGATTGGAGGACGGCTCACCAACAACTTTCAAAATGCAAATGACACAACCTTGCTTGCTGAAAGCCAAGAAGACTTGACTGAGGAAGATCAAAGACTGCAGCATCCAGTATGGATTACATCTCAGAGTAAGGACAACAACAATCCTCACAATTGGGTCAATAGGCACTGTGTTAGTCTGGGTTGACTAGAGTAACAAATCCAGAGGTACTCATATGTGTGTAATAAATAACTTTATATCAAAGAGTAACTATAAATTAAGAAAACATCTCAGTACAGTCCCGATCAAGTCCATAAGTCTGATATTAGCCCATATGTCCAATTCCAGTCTATTAATTATTCCTCTTCAGACTCATGCAACACATGCAATGACACCAAATGTAGGAAGATCACAGGCCAGTGGGTGGAAAGTCTTGTGGATTCAGTGGGGGTGGGAGCATCTTAGCACTGACGTGGGACACTATGTGGTACCTCCTGCTCCAGGGCTCTGGTTCCATCAGCGTAACAGTCCCGCAGAGAGAGTGTGTCTGGCCTCCAGTGATCTATTTATCTCCACGGAGCCTCCAAATGAGGTCATCAACCTGCAACCTGATTGACAGGCTAGACTCCACCCCTCCCTCAAGTTACCAGTAGATTATTTAACTGCCACAAACACTTTCACAATTAAAAGGAGGAAAGGGTGATATCAAGGATTTTGTTTTACTTGGATCCACAATCAATGCCCATGGCAATCCAGTCAAAAAGCCAAACGACACATTGCATGATTGCAAAGTATCTCTCTGAAGCACCAGTCACTTTGTGGACTAGGGTGGGCCTAGCCCCTGGAATGATATTTTCAGTTGCCTCACACCCATGTGAAAGCTGGACCACGCATAAAAAGCAGCAGAGAAGAATTGATGCATTTGAATCACTATGGTGTTAGGGAGGCATCTCGAATGGACTTCCGGAAGAATGAACATATTCATCTTGAGTGAAGCACAGCCAAAATCTCCCTTAGAAATGGTGGGGAGACATCCTCTCTTGTACTTCGGACATGATCACGGGAAAGTAAGGAGAAAAAGAGGGGGAGTCTCAAGGAGATGGATCCAGTGGCTGTAACCATGGAGTCAAACATAGAGACACTTGTGTGGGTGTTTCAGGAATGAGTGGGGGTCCATTGTGTTGTAGGTGAGGTTGCTTTGAGCCTTACCTGACTTCATGGCACTTCACAACAATAAGCTTCACTGGTTTTGCTTCTCAATAGAACCCAACCTTAGACGTTTGTGATGGGGTCTCTGAGGATCTTAATCTACAAGAGATTCGAGGCTTCATAACTTTCCTCGATGTCTCACCCGCAATGTTTGGGCTCTCATTATCAGTGTTCTGTAATAACTCTATCATGGAACCCGATTTAGCAAGACTTTCCCAGCCATTCCACCATGAAGTTGTCAGAGTGGACTTTCTCCAAACCAGACCCAACCTTGCCCCTTCCCAGTACCCACAGGAGAAGGTCCAAACTCATCTGCAAGATTTACAAATGATAGAGCCTCAGTTTACTCCTTGTCCCACCCACCAGTCCCCAACGTGCTCTCTTTCTGTTTGCCAGGAGGATCTATTCTCCCGATGCAACCCATGACATCTAAGGTCTTTCAGCCCCTGCTCATGTTGTTCCCTTTTCCCGCAGTCCCGCTCTTCTCGAATTACCACGTCATCTGCCTTTCAAACTGTTTAAGACTCAACTCATGCCATCTTGACTGGGAACCTTTCTCGTCCTTTCATTCTCCTTCTGTGCTTGAATAATCTTGGTGGTAACTCCCAGCCCTCTGCTAGAGGCCAGGTAGGAGAAGAGCCTGGCCTCACCATAGAGACTTGCCACACCTTCTTGGAGTCTCATTGTCTGTGATGGAGTTGCATGTCTCCATCGCCGACCAACACTGTGATTAGAGGAGGGTAGGACCCAGATTGAACATCGCTGCATAGTGGGACCTCTCCAGAGCTGTTCATGTCTTCAGAAGAAAAGAATGCAGAATGACCAGCCCTTCCTCACAAATCCCCCCACGGATAGCTTCAAGATTTTCTTTCATAATTAAAGAAACTATGTTTAAAAACTAATTTCATTGATATAAAATGTTTGAGTCAAGAATTGATACACAGCTGGACAAGCTCTGTCTGCTAAACTACAGATAATCTATTTATTTAATCTATATGAGCGGAATGGCTCCTTCTCCATGAAGGGTAGCCTGTGCTTTCAGATGAACTTCTCCCTCAGCCTGCGTTCTTCCTGAAGAAGTATGAACATGCACTGCCATTGAGTCGATTCCGACTCATAGCGACCTATAGGATAGAGAGGAACTGCTCTTGTGGGTTTCCGAGATATTGTCTATTGTAAATCTTTAGGAGAATAGAAGTGGTGGGGTTCAAAGACCTCTTATGGATTTTTACAGTTGCTCTCTCTTTCAGTCCAACCTAGCTGTGTTTTTGCCTATACAATTCTCTTAAAAAAAAAGTTATGGGTCTTTTGTGAATCTTATTGGGAGGTGGCTCACTCCACTCTGTAGCATAAAGCCATAGCCACAGTTCCCTTTAAGATAAACTCTTCTCTAACCGGAGCTTCTGTTGAGAAACCCGAGGCAACTGAGGCACAGTAAGTACACGCATTCCTCACTTATCCAAGCCTCATTATTCATCCACACTTATGACTGTGCACCAAATCGTAATTTGACTGTTTCATGTATTGATAACAAAGGTCTGGCAACAACAAACATCAAGGTATAAGGCGACGGTAATATCGGCTGTGATCAACTTGCTGGACAATGATTCCCAATGGTTTTCAGGTATGCGATGATAGAATTTGACAGTTATGTAATGGCGTCGCTTGGTGTTATTTAATAAGACCACCCTCCATTTTGTGATCTGATGTGATCATCCTCCATTTTCCAGTAACACTGATTTTTCACATAACAACTTGATCTTTGAAACCTAATGGCATTGATACATAAGAGGTGGGTGCAAAAAGATTTTTAAAGCATATGATTTGGCTGGTTGCTAATAAAAGGCATTATCTTGGATCTTTATAGTCATTCCCTCAACTTCCTGTGTCTACCCTCTTTTCCTGTCAGTGCTCCGGAGTTGAACTTTGCCTGGAGACCTTTAATCATTTTTTTCCATATGGAAATGTGGACAGTTTTCAGAACCAGCCAGTCCTGATCTCTTTTTGGGTCACACCCATCGCATTAGCTTCTTTCTCTTCCCTGCGTCTTACTGTAAGTAGCAAAAACAAAACCAGGTGGTACCATCCCATTCTGCCTAGAGCACTCCCTACCTAGAGAACTCCGTAAGACCAATTGTGATTTTGAATTTCCACGTTGGTCCATCTGATGGTGTTGCTAAGCTCTCTGTGACTACACAATAAGTATCCCTTTGCTCCAGCTTATCATCTATTTGCTCACACACACACCAAATAATGGATCCAACCATTATTTAGCTATGTTGTCACCAGGATGAAACTGCTTCAGCATCTGCTTTCACAGAGCTTATCTCCTAAAAGGATCTTATTCCATTCCCCTCAATAAAGTACGGGTGAATATTTCTATTTACCAATGAAGAAGCTCAAGTTCAGAAAGACAGAATCAATGGCCTAGGGGCTCACAGCCAGTAAGTGGAGGCTCTGGGATTTGAACCCAGCTTTGTTTCTGGACTCAAGTGCCTACTCTTGCTAGGCACCTTCAGACAGGCACCAACTTAAGAGTGACCCACAACAGAATCTTGCCGTCCCCAAACCGTTGTCACAATAGGTGTGCGTGAACCGATTGCTGCAGCTCCTGTGTCCATCCATCTCCTTAAAGGCCTTCCTGTTTTATGCTGACTCTCTACCAAGCATTGGCATGCTGCTCCGAGGATTGATGCTGCTATTAGAGTTACCATTTCTGGAATTCCATTCCTCCTGCCCTTGTCAAGGTCAGAACCAACATCTATCTGGTCCTCGAAATTCACTGGGAACTGAGTTGCATGGTTCTGTATCTCAGTGCTATTGAGTAAATTCTGACTCATCGAGGCACGATAGGGCAGGGTAGATCTGCCCTTGCAAGTTTCTGAGACTTTAGCACTCACGGGAGCAGAAAGTCTCATCTTTTTCCCATAGTACAACTTGTGGTTTTGAACTACTCACCTTGAGGTCAGCATCCTGACATGTAACCACTACACCACCAGGACTCTATGGGTACACACACACACACACACACACACACACACACAGTGCAATGGTGGGAAAGGACAGACAGTCATGGATGCTTTTCAATAAGGGGCCTTTGGTGGTTCCTGCCAAGACATCTCTGTCCCCCAATGCTCTGCTCACAAAACAGGAAAGATTGGGTTGTTCTCAGCATCCACTTGTGAGGGAGGATAGGACCAAGATGGGTCCTTCAGTGTTGACATCACTGGCTTTTGTAGGAAGCTTATAGGGGAAGAGAGAAGACACACCAATTCAGGCAGGAAAATGAAATTCCATGCTCATAAAACCTCAGGAAATCGCTCTGTTCTCTCTCCTCCCTCCTGCTTTGCCATTTCACGAAGTCACAAGATGCTCTCAATAGTGTAATACCCCAGTTGGATGTAGGGAAAAATATGGGCTAGGGGGTGAAGAGAAAGCCTTGTCTCCTGGATGCTGTAAAACACACGGTATCTCCTTGATCTTGACCTCGGGTCAGAAACATGGGAACCTTTCCTGAGCTACAGGTACTCTGTCAGCTTTATGAACCAAACTCACTGCCGTTGAGTCAATCCTGACCCATAGCAACCCTCTGGGGCAGGAGGCCCCTGTGGTTACTGAGACTGTCCGTCTTTACAGAAGCAGACCCAAACTCAAAGCCCAACTCACTGCCAGCGAGTCGATGCCGACTCACAGGGAGGGACCCTGTAGGACAGGGTAGAGCTGCTCCTGTGGGTTTCCGACAGAGTGATGCTTCCCAGGGGTGGACCGTGTCACCTTTCTCCCGTGGAGCGGCTGGTGGGTTTGGACAACTGACCTTGCAGTTGGCACAGCCCATGGGTAGCCCACTCTGCTACTGGGACTCCTCGCTTTACCAGCAGAAAGGGGCCAGGGGGAGTCTTGAGAACAGCCCGGGGAGACTCTGGCCTCATGTCCAGCTCCTGGTATGAGATCAGCCTGCAGTGTTTCCTGCTGCCCCTAGACAAAGACACAGGGAACTTAGAGGGAGGATGCCGTGTGTTGCCCGAACTGCAAGTCACCGGATGCCTAGAGCGATCAAAAGCGGGGAAAGCTATAACGGAAACTCTTCCAGAGTCTTCCGGAGGAAATGACCTGACCGAGACCCTGGTTTGACTGGTCTCCGGAAGCGTGAAATGCTTCACTCCTGTTCTCACAAGCCACCCAGTGTGTGGTACCACGACACGGCGAGAGCTGGAGCTCAGCGGAAATGCCTGGTTTTTCTGGATCTGGTAAGTTTCCCGCCTTACCCTCACTTTCCTATTGTTATTTAGTAGTGGAAAATCCGTGGGTTTCCCTTCTCTGACAGGTGTAGGCCTTACACAGGCTCTAGTTTTTGTAGACTTGACTGTATCTGTCAAGACACCACATACACACACACCTCCTTCTCATTCTTTGGGGCTCTGGTAGTGTGAGCTCTGCATCAAGCTGCCCATCACAAGGTCAGCAGTTCAAACCCACCAGCTGCTCTGGGGGGAAAAGATGAGGCTTTGTACTCCATCAAGATTTACAGCCTCAGAAAGCCACAGGGGAAGGTGTACTCTGTCCTAGAGGGTTGTGATGAGTCCATATAGGCTCAATGGTCGTAAGCGAATGTCTCATTCTTTATTAGGCCAACTATTGCAGTCTTGGGAGAAATCCTGGGCTTTCTACTCCCGTTAACATTTACAGTCTTGGAAACTCCCTGGGGGCAGTTCCACCTTGTCCTAGAGGGTCGCTGGGAGTCGGCACCAACTCGATGGCAGTGAGTTTGGCTTTGAGTTTTGCTTACATCCCAGGAGAGGCCTTTTCCCACCAACTTACTTAAGGTCATGCCCATTCTCACATGATCTTTTTTTTTTAGGTTTAGAGAATGAAAGCATATAATCATTATAAATAGATATTATAAGTGCAGGGCAATATTAATTCAATTAGTCATTTCATCTGACAACAGCGAACAAGAAAGACTATTCATGGCAATATTCAACGACGTCATGACCATGTTAGGCAGGGATGGACCTGGAGAACAGGATGGTGAGTGAAGTGGGCCAGTCACAGAGGGAAAATCCCCAAAAAGATAAATATTTTCATACCCAAATGAACACATGCTGAGGTTTGCTCAGGTGGAAAGGGATGAGGGGAGATAAAGTAAAAGACTAGTCTACTGAAGGTGAAGGGTAAGTTAGGGGGGAATTTGATGAGTAGTTTAAACAAAGTTGACCCTCTGAAATATCAGCCCTCACCTACCATACAATAAAAACTATAAATGTCTCACATTCTCTGACTACATCCTCCTGTTTTACTTTTTCCACAGCCCTGTTGCAGTCTCATTATTTAATTAAAACTAAAAAAGAAACCCTGTTCTTTAAAGAAAACAAAAACGATTGAGTCGTTTCCGGCTCATAGAGAGCCTACAGGACAGGACAGAACTGCCCCTGTGAGTTTCCCAGACTGAAACTGTTCTCTCGAGTAGAAAGCCTCATTTCCCATCTACGGTGGTTTCGAACTGCTGACTGTTACCACACTGAACCACCGGGGCTCCTCCCCTTGTGGTAAAAGAGCCCCGACTGCATCAAGGACACGTCCCAACACTCCCTGCCTGGGTCTAGTTGGTCAGTCCCATCTGGCCTTTGGAGGATTGTTAGTGGAGCGGTTGGCTGATTCAGCAGCTCTGTAAGCAGCTTGTCCTTTGATCACTTTGCAGCGAGGAAAGAATGCGTTTGCAGACTTGCTCCTAAGAGAGAGTGGAGCACATCCTGGCCCACTAAGCCCTGAGGACGATATTCCTGCTCAGAGCAGCCAATGCACAGAGAGCACCAGAGGGCCGGCCCCACCACAAGACACGACATCCCTCACTGATCCATAGTGCTATGGGCGGACAAAACTGGAGGCACAGTTCAGGAATTGTGCCTAATCTGACCTCACTACACCGGGGTGAAACACTAGGGGTGTGCAACAGAACAGCAAGGGAAACAGAGCAATGATGTCCCCAGGGAATTAGAAAAAATAGACTTTGGATCCAGGATGTGGCACCCCTTCAGACTCAATAGGAAAACACTCCTAAAGGTCAACAAAAAGACCTGGAAATGTTTATAGGCTTTTCTTTTTTTGTGGTTGTTTTTTTGTTGTTGTTTGTTTTCTCTATTGCTTTGTTTGTTCTGTCTTGTTTTTGTGCTAATTATTGTCTCTGCATGTTGATCTAGATAAGATAGGCAGGATAATCTGGAGGAGATAGCAATGGGACCGACGTCTCTGGGGACACACGAGAGGGGGAGGGGGAGGGAAAGGAAAGGAGATGTCTACAAACCCAGGGACAATGGAACAATGAATAATCTAAAATCAATGGTGAGGAGGGTATAGGAGGCCTGGTTGGGCTTAATCAAGTGCAATGTAGCCAAGAAAAATTACTGAAACCCAAATGAAGGCCTGACATGACAGTGGGACAAGAGGAAAGTAAAAGGAAATAGAGGAAAGAACTAGGAGGCAAAGGGCATTTGTAGAGGTCTAAATTCAGGCATGTGCATATGTAAATATATCTATATATAATGATAGGGAAATAGATTTATGTACATATTTTTATATACTAAGCATTTAGGTAGCAGACAGATATTGGGCCTCTACTCAAGTGCTCCCTCAACGCAATAACACTTTATTCTAATAACCTGGCAGCCTGAAATGCTCACCTTCCTGACACATCGCTGAAGACAAAGCGGGTGCATAAGCAAAGGTGGTGAAGAAAGTTGATGGTGCTCGGCTATCAAAAGATAGAGCATTTGGGGTTTAAAAGGCTTGAAGATAAACAAGCGGTCATCTAGCTGAGAAGCAACAAAACCCACATAGAAGAAGCACACCAGCCTGTATGATCATGAAGTGTCAATGGGATCAAGTATCAGGCATCAAAAACCCAGAACAAAAAAATCATATCAATGTGAATGAGGGGGCACTCAAAGCCCATCTATAGACAATTGGACATCCCCTTATAGAAGGGTCACAAGGAAGAGACAAGTCAGTCAGGGTGCAATATAGCACAAATAAAACATACAACTCTCCTCTAGTTATTTAATGCTTCCTTCCCACCACTATCATGATCCCAATTCTACCTTATCAGAGCATGTACACTGGTACAGATAAGAGCTGGAAACACGGGAATCCAGGAGAGACAAACCCCTCAGGAACAATAACGAGAGCAGTGATACCAGGAGGGGAAGGGGAAGGTAGGGGGAGAAAGGGGGAACCAATCTCAATGATCTACATATAACCCCCTCCCAGGGGGATGAACCACAGGAAAATGGGTGAAGGGAGACATCGGTCAGTGTAAGACATGAAAACATAATAACAATTTATAAATTAGCAAAGGTTCATGAGGGAGGGAGGGTAGAGGAGGGAGGGAAGAGAAATGAGGAGCTGATACCAAGGGCTCAAGTAGAACGAAAATGATGATGGCAACAAATGTACAAATGTGCTTGACACGATGGATGGATGGATGGATTGCGATAAGAGCTGTATGAGCCCCAATAAAATGATTTAGAAATAAACCCCCAACAAAACAGACTTGCCCCCATGGGGACTCAGGGTGGCTGAGGTGGGCAGGCTCTGCCTGGGTGGCCCACAGGCAGGCTGCCCGTCTGGCAGACAGTTAATGGACTACTTGGTTAGCTCTCTTTGTCTGCTCAGAAAGCTCCGGCCAGCCTTTTTGCCGACTGTGACGAGTGAGCCCTGTGAGCTCACCAGCTCAGGCTCCTCTGCCGAATCCACCGAGTGTTGCTTTGTGAAGCTAAGCATTTCTACACTCGCCAGAAAGATGGATCCAGGAGGGTTTTTTGTTTTTTTTTTTGGTGCCTGGGGTTCTTCACAGGGGAACTGTTTCCTAGAGCTGCCTCCTACTGCAGGTCGATTAAGTACCAGGTATGAAGATATATAAAATATATAATAAAATATATAGAATCGCCTCCTATGCATGTGAAAGTTGGCTATTAGATAAGGAAGACCAAAGGGGAATCGAGGCCTTTGCCTGATGCTGCTGGTGATGACGATGGAAAGTACCACGGACGGCCCAAAGAACCAATGGATCTGTCTCGGAAGAAGTACGGCCTGAGTGTTCTTTCGAGGCAAGGATGGCCAGCCTTCATCTCACATACTTTGGGCATGCTGTCAGGTGGGACCAGTCCCTGGAGGAGGACATTGTGCTTGGTGACGTGGCGGGTCAGCGAAAAGGAGGAGAGGAAGACCCTCGCCAAGATGGATGGACTCAGTGGCTACCACGCTGGGCTCCCACAGAAGCACCATTGTGAGGCTGATACAGGACCCAGCAGTGCCTCGTTCTGCTGTCCAGTGGGTGGCTCTGGATTGGAACCAACTCAATGGCATGTAAAACAGCAACAACAAATGTGTGTGTGTGTGTGTGTGTGTGTGTGTGTGTAGAGATAAGTAGAAATAGGAATGACTTAAAGGGGGCCTGGCACCTAGTAAGCACTATGGAAGGATCACACCGCCACACACGTCTTGAAGCGGTTGCAACCGAGAGCCAAAGAAGTGAAATGAGTTGCTTAAGGCCAGTGGCTTGACCTAGATCCTGCCTCTTGCGGCTCCAGTGCCTGCTTTCTCTTCTTATCCCTAGCCCATGCCTTCACCCCTTACCCTGCTCCAGGCATCAGCGTGGGACACCCTAGCCTCTATGGCTTGGTCTGCCCCCTCTTGATTCCCATCGGTCCCACACCTACTCTCAGATCCTCCAGGGCCTTGGAAGTCAACAGCCGAGCCCAGGAAATACATTAAAAAATTAGCTCCATGCTCCCGTTGTCCGGAGGCTGTGGCGGGTGTTGAATTATTCAGGCTGTTCGGGTGTGAGCTGTTAGCTTTCCGCGGCTCCTTGCCTCAGTGGCTGCCCTGGCAGCTTGATGGATGAGTCAGTAAAACCCTCAGAGGCTAGGAAGAACATTCTTAATCACAACTCACTGGTGGGAGCGAGGGTTTCTCTTGCACTGGCTGCTCCAGCTGCTCAGCCTGGCCCCTGCCGTTGGCTCTAGTGAGGCTGTGGCTTCACAGCTCAGAGTTGTCGGTTTTTAAAGAATGGAGCTGTGCGCGCATCAATGTCATTTTAGTCAAGGTGTGATCAAAAGAGACTCTATTTTAGCTGCATGGCTTTGTGACGTTGTTCCATTTGAGCACATGGTTAAACTCCCACTTGGTTCTAGTTAGGAAGCATTCCGCTTCTAGAACCTTATTTCATATACGTACCGCTTCCCAAATTACTACCATCACGGCTTCTGGACAACTCCTCTCTTGACCTCGGTCCCCACAGATGAAAGTGACAAATCAAATCACTGCCATTGAGTTCACGCCGTCCCATGGTGACCCTACAGGACAGAGTGGAGCTGCCCCTGTGGGTCTCGGAAGTTGTCCATCTTACAGGAGCAGAGAGCACCCTTTCCCCTCCCCCAGTGACTGGTTCTATAGACCCTGGAGTTTCACTGACATGCTGTAATATGAGCTGCTCCTGGCTTCTCTGGTGGGCATACCCTTCCCCGCACCCCCCGATTCACTCATCTTGTTGCAGGTATCGGCTATCGGCTCCCCTTTTTTTGTTCTTGTTGGGTAAATCCGTATTATGAATTTACCAGTGTTCTTCCTCATTCTACTATTGATGGGCACCTGGGGTGTTTCCAGGTTGTGTCTTTTACGAATCGAGCTGTTACCACTAATCTGATGCACAAGTATTGTGTGAGCTTTTGCTTGTATCTCCCGTGGGTCCATACCAAGGAGCACAATGGCTGCATCTGAGGGCAGGTACTTGTTTAGCTTTATAACGTTCCCAGAGGGGTTGCATCATAGTTGTAGACCATGTATACATCTGGGTGTTCTGGTTTGTGTTAGTCTGGGGGGACTAGAGAAACAAATTTAGAGACACTTATATGTGTATAAGAGAGAGTTTTATGTAAAGCGTAATTGTACATTAAGAAAGCATCCCAACCCAGTCCAGTCCAATGCAATATGTCTGGTACCAATCTATAAAGTTCCTCTTCAGACTCATGAAGCACATGCAATGATGCCAAATGCAGGAAGATCACAGGCCTGTGGGTAGGAAGTCTTTGGATCCAGTGGTGGTATTAGCATCTCCACATGGCTTCTCTAGCACCCAGGGCTGCATCAGGGTAGGTCCATGTGGCTTCTCCTCAGGGATGTCTCACAGGGGGTCAGCCTTGTCAGTAGAGAGTGAGCAGAGAGTCTCTCCTGCCTCCAAGGAGGAAAATGCTGGAGTTCCCAGAATTCTCAGGAGAAGGCCATGCCCACATAGAGGTCTCATTGGTCATATCTTGATTGACAGACTAGACTATGACCCTTCACTCTTAATCCTCTCAAGCCCCAAATTGACCCCAGATTATGTAACGATCACACGGCTGTCCTACATCCTCAATGACACTGGTATTGTCCGTCTTTTCCACTTCAGACGTCCTAACTTTTGGACATCGAATCAGGAAGCCCGGAGAAGAATCAATGCATTTGAATTGCAATGCTGGCCAAGACTATTGAAAGTATGATAGACCGCCCAAAGAACAAACAAGTCTGTCTTAGAAGTACGGCCATAATGTTCCTTGGAGGCGAGACTTTGTCTCACATACTTCGGACATTTTCTCAAGGGAGACCAGAACATCCTGCTTGGTAAGGTAGAAGGGCAGCAAAACCCAGGAAGACCCTGGACGATACACATGAACACAGTGGCTGCAACCGTGGGCTCAAACCGAACAATTGTGAGGACCAGGCAGGGCCGGGCAGGGTTTTGTCCTGTTGTACAGAGGGTCACCGAGTTGGAACTGACTTGACAGTTGCTGTCAACAACAACAACTTTGGCTTGCTGTCTTTGGTCACACATGCAGAAAGACCAGTCCCTAGAGAAGGGCACCCTGCTTGGTAAAGAAGAGGGCCAGAGAATGAGGGACACTCTCCATGAAACGGGCTGGTCTAGCAGTCCCCACAAATGTTGCTGTTAGGCGCTGTGTAGTGACCTAATCTTATGTCAACTTGAGGGTACTAAGAGTGAAGGGGTGGAGTCTAGCAGGCCACAGCCTGATGATGCCTCCTTGTGGGCGGGGCTTCTCATGAGGATTCTGGGAACTTCCTCTCTCTGCCATGGTCCTGCTGTTGGTAAGCCATGTGGAGACTTGCTGAGACCGGCAAGGAGCCCCTTTCTCCCTCTGTTTCACCTTCCTGTTGAGGAGCCACGCTCAGAAAGCTGGAGGAGCCACGTGGAGACCCTCCCAGTGCTGAGATGCTTCCACCACCACTAGATCCAAAAGACTTTTTACCCCCTGGCCTGTGATCTTCCTGCCTTCGGTATCATTGCATGTGTTATGTGAGTTTGTAGAGGAATTTATGGACTAGTATCAGACATATGGGTTAATATCAGACTTATGGACTTGATCTTGAAGGGACTGGGATTTTCTCTCAATACACAATTGCTCTTTGATATAAGGCTCTTTCTTATACATATATGAGTGTCAATGAATCTGTGGATTTGTTTCTCTAGTTGATCCAGACTAACACAGGTGCCACCAAGTTGGTTCCAACTCATGAAGCAAGACCCTTATCTCACTCCATGCACAAGAATAAACTCAAGGTGGGTCCCAGACCTTGAGGTAAAACCCCAAATTCTTAGGGCCATCAACGAGGGAATTGGGACAAACCTGAGAACCTTGGCACAGGCAATACATAGGCTAACAGAAATAGGGAAGGATACAATTACAGAGAAGTCACAAATTGACAAGTGGGATATACTGACGATAAAACACCTGTGTACATCAAAAGAATTCACCAAGAGAGTCATAAGAGAGCCCACAGACTGGGAAAACATCTTTAGCAACAAAACATCTGACAAAGGCCTTATTAATAAAATCTACAATACTTTTCAAACTTCCAATAAGAAAAAAAAAACTAACCACCCACTGAGGAGGTGGGCAAAGGACCTGAACAGAAGTTTCACAAGGGCAGAAATCCAAAGTTTCACAGGGGAAGAAACTCAAATGGCCAATAAACATATGAGAAAATGTTTCTGATCATTAACCATAAGAGAAATGCAAATCGAAAACTGTGAGATACCACCTAACACCCCCAGAGATAGTCCAATTAAAAAAATCAGAAAGTAAAAAGTGTTGAAAAGGCTGTGGGGGGATAGGAACTCTCATCCACTGCTGGTGGACCTGTAGGTATGTGCAGCCACTATGGAAATCAATTTGGTGATATCTAAAACAGATGGAAATTGAGCTACCATATGACCCAGCAATCCCCCTACTGGGCATATTCCCAGAAGAGGCAAGAAACAAACGATGGTCAGACATCTGTGCTCCAATGTTCATTGCGGTACAGTTCACAGTTGCAAGGAGTTGGATGCAACCCACATTTCCATCAACTGACTAGTGGATTAAAATTCTGGTACATACATACAATGGAGTACTATACATCCCTGAAAAGCAGTGATGAACACATGAAGCACATCACTGCATGGGAAGAACTGGAGGAAATCTTGCTAAGTGAAGTAAGCCAAGCACAAAAGGACAAGTACACGAGTCCACTGAGGTAAGCTTAACAAAACAAATAAACAAAATGGGGCATAGGGGAAAAGTTACTATATACATACATTCCTGGGGTCAGGTCCAGGTATTACGGCAGGGGCCAGACCAAATACAGGGATACATACAGCAGCCAACTAATAGGAGGGGGAAAGAAAGAGAAAACAAAAAAGTCATGGGTAGGAGGGGAGTAGGGCACTAACCCACCCAAGGGGAGGGTATTGTTTATGTCTCCACAGCAGGGGGAGAAAGAGACCAGGTTTCAACCTGATGCGGCAAGACATGAATACAACATACCGGTATGTACCAAGGAACCAATAGAGAGGTCTGCGGGGCTGGCCCCAATCATGTGGACTCCCCCTTTAGAAAAATGCACTTCAGAGGACAGTACTGGGGCTACTGCTTGGGGAGAGGGGGTGTGTCTGATTAGAGCACATGGAAGAAATGAAAAGGGATGGAGAGGGAGGGAAGGACATACTGACCCACCAAGCCCCGAGGATGATATTCCTGCTTAGAGCAGGCAATGCACAGGGAGGACCGTAGGGCCAGCTACACCACAGGACACGGTAACCCTTACTGAAGCATGGTGCTGCAGGGGACAGCACTGGAGACACAGTGTGGGAATTGTGCCCAATCTGATCCCATCATTCTGGGATGAGGCACCGAGGGCATGCAACTGAGCAGCAAGGTGAGCAAAGTGATGAAATCCGGGGGAATACCAAAAATAGACTTTGGAGACAGCGTGTGGCACCCCATCAGACTCGACTGGAAAACATTCATAAAGGCCAACAAAGACACCTAGAACTACTTATAGGCCTTTCCATTTTTGGCAGTCGCTTTCTTTTTGTTGGTTTTGACTTCCTTTGTTGTTTTATTTGGCTTTGCCTGGTTTTTGCACTTATTAATGTATTTGCATGTCTATCTAGATAAGATAGGCGGGATAAATAACTTGGAGATGTAAAGAATGGGACCAATGGTTCCGGAGGGATATGGGAGAAGGGGAGATAGGAGAAAGCGGGGGGCGGGGAACCAACCTAGGGACAAGTGAACAACAAGTGAACTAAAATCAATGGAGAGAAGGACGTAGGATGCCTAGTGGGGCGTAATCAAGGGAAACGTAGCAGAAAGGAATTAGTAAACCAGAATAAAGGCCAAATATGATGGTGGGACAAGAGGAAAGTAAAAGGAAATAGAGGAAATAGGAAGGAGGCAAAGGACATTTATAGAGATCTAAATACAGGCACATATATATAAATATATATATAACAAGAGGGGAAGAGAACTATGTACTCATCTATATGTGAAGAATTAAGATTGCATATCTGGACACACAGGGAATCTAGGACAGATGAACCCCTCAGGACCAACGGTGAGAGTGGCGACACGGGGAGAGAAGGGGGAGTGGAAAGGGGGAACTGATGACAGGAATCTACATGTAACCTCCTCTCTAGGGGATGGGCAACAGGAAAGTGGGTGAATGGAGACGCCGGGCAGTGTGAGATAAGATATCTTACAGGAAGTGAGCCTTGCCAGCTCTTTGATATAAAGTTCTCTCTTACACCTATATGAGTGTCTCTGGATTTGTTTCTCTAGTCAACCTGGACTAACACACCCATTCACGGTCCGTATCTCAATATATACAACCATTAAAACACAGAATGCCATCATTTGTCATGGATAACCCTGTGATAATTACTGGTGTGATTGTTAAGGACACATATGTAATCTTCACTGGGTTTGCTTCTCTCGAGAATCTAGACTAAGACCTAGGGTGGCTAAAAGGTCAAAGAACAGGGTTGTTTTGGAGAGAGAGTGGAAGAAGGGAAAATAGGAGGCACCAGAAGCCTGGAGGTGGTGAGAGTGGACCCCTGACATAGTACCAGACTTTACAGTTCACACAGCACACTAAAATCCATCAGCTCATGTATTCAAATCCCAAGCCAAGAAGTCAACCCAGAGATCCTGGCGACAACTTTGCTACATATGTTGTTTCCATGTTTAGGGACATCCCCGAATGGACTTCTCTTCTCCATCCTGTCTCACGCCATCTACTTGATGCCTCTTCCTTCATTTTCCCACTCTATAGCACTACCCTGGGAGTCTTGGTGGCGTATTGGTTACGAGTTGGGTTGGTAACCACAAGGTTGGCAGTTCAAAACCACCAGCTGCTCCAGGACAGAAAGATGAGGCTTTCTACTCCGGTACAGAGTTAGTCTTGGAAACCCACTGGGGAAGTTCTACCCTGTCCTATCAGATTGTTCTGAATTGGCATCAACTCAATGGCAGTGAGTTTGGAGTTGTCAGAGCAGTACCCTGTGAAATTATGAAATCAATCACCCTTCTTTTCATGGATTCAACTAACCAATTAAGGAGCCATTCAGTAAACCAACTAGCCAACCATCCAGCTTTGAAATCAGTAAATAGATTGACCAAACAACTAGCCCTTTAGTTAACTAAAACAACCAAATATCAACTAACTAGTAGCCAACCAGCTAATCAATGGACTAATCAACCAAGCAATGAGCAACTAATAAACGATACAACCAATTCACAAGCCAACTAATCAGCCAAATAATCATTAACCAACCATATAGCATGAATCAACCAATCAATAAATCAAATTTAAAAAATAAAACAGTATTTACTGGTGTTGGGTGAATCCGCACAACCAAACTCTGGCTTGGCCAATTGGGTCCTTATGGGTGCCCTTGTGGTATAGGGGGTTACACGTTGAATCACTAACCTCAACATCAGCGGTTTGAAGCCACCAGCAAGCTCTGAGGAAGAAAGATGAGGCTTTCTCTTCCCATCAAGAGTTACCGTCTTGGAAACCCACAGCAGCAGTTCGGTCCAGTCCTATAGGGTCACTGTGAGTCAGAATTGGTCGTGAGTTTGGTTCCATGGAGTTGAGTTGGCCCTCAGCAGCCCTCCTGGCCGCGAGCTCCCCCCACCCCGTGTCTCCCTTCTGTTGCTCTGCTTTCCAGAATGACCAGAGCAGTAGTTGGCAAAGTGGACCCCTTTGGCAGGGCTCTGGGGCTTTTCTGGAAGGCAAGGGGCCGCTGGGTAGGCAGAGACTGAGTCTTTCATCCATGCTTTTTCCAGCTCCGCTCCCACGTCTTCCTCTTCTGCATCTTGGGCTCTTGAGTGTGCTCGAAGAAAGGATTCAGTGTCTTAACAGCGTTTAAAACTCCTGCCCGTGTGTCACCTTTTCCACTGTAAAGGTCAGTGCTGTGCGTTTGTTGGCGATGGAGGAGCCATGAAGGGCCGCCCCAGGCTCCAGACCTGCTGGAGTTCACAGTTGCCAGGTGTAGAAAGCACAGAAGCAGGCCTTGTGCCCGTGCCTCCCTGGAATGTGAGGTGGCTGCTTTCTGAGGAGGTGGAGTTGGGGGTCTGGTTGACTTAAGACGAAGCTCTGGGAGAACCACGGTCAGTGAGAAGCTGAGTTTCCATAGCTCCTACCTGCCTTGCCTCCCTGTTTCCAAAAACAGCCAGCTCCTCATCATCCAGGCTTGGCTGGAATTCCCAAATAGCTCCCGGCAGGGAATGGGATGTCCTTGGACACAGTGCCCATGAGCAACAGACTCCAAAGGGCTTTCTTGCCACAGTGGAGGCTGACCATCTGCCTTTTAATTTTTTGGATTCTCCACGGGAGTGGGGGAACAGAGAGACCTGCAGGGAGGTCCAGGAAGAGACCATGGAGGAAAGATCCACTGTTACCTAAACCCTAGAGGCTCCTGGTACACGCAGGCCTGGGATTTCCTCGTGGGACTTGGTTTGCTCTGTTTTCTAACGCCGCTCTAACAGGAATGCCCTGTGTGAATGGCTCTCAAAATTAGAAGTGAACTCTCTCACCATTTAGGAGGCTAGACATGCTACTTCAGGGGGCCTTTGGACAACTGATCAGGAGGGATCAGTTATTGGAGAAAGACATCACACCAGGCAAAGTTGAAGGTCAGAGACAAAGAGGAAGACTCTCAACGAGATGGATGGACGCCATGGCTGTTCCAATGGGCTCACACACAATGGTGGGGATGGTGCAGGGCTGTGCAGTACTTCGTTCCATCGTCCCCCGGGTCACTGTGCGTCGAAAGAGACCCCAATGGCTTCTAACAACAACCACGCCCCCCTCACAGTGGTGGTTATTGTGCCAGAGCGTCTCCTCCAGGGTCTCCCTTGCCCTCAGTGGGCCTTCTCTTTCACCAAGCATCATGTTTCCACACACACCCCATACACAGACACACACACACACACACACACACACACACCTCCCTGGTTTTGCTCCTCCAGAGAATCCAGCCTAAGGCACCCCTTGGGGAAACTGGACAAACAGCGAGTTCCTAGAAGAGTTGGGATCATAATTGAGGGTTCTGATGTGTCCTTAATGCCGTGAGCAAGTCTAGAAAATGTCCTCTCTCTGCGGGACTTTTTATTTTCAGCCAGGAGTGCATGTCCCCTGACTGGGACAACTTGTCTCTAGTTCTGTTGGAACACAGAGAGGACCTCAGGACCCCTAGTCTCAGGACCCCCATCTCTGCAGCTCTGCCTCCCCACCCCCAGCAGGGCCTAGGCTAAGCTCTCTCCCGCGGCATGTGAAACCTCACTGCCAGCCAGCCTGCCTGCTGTTCTGAGCGGCTATCATTTATTCAGAAGCATGGCTGGGAGTGTGTGATTTATTGGTGAAAGTTCGGCTGTGTTCTTTAGGCAGCTTGTGGTTCTGCCATTAATTTTTCAGAGATTAAGAGCATGATGGGGAAGATTAATTTAGTGACTCTGGGGATCCTTAGACAGCAGCTTCCAGAAGGGGTCCCCACACACCTTGATGCTCACCCAGAAAGAAGTGAGTGACTTCCTGCTTTTTCCAGGAGGTGATAGCATGAGCTTCCTGTAAGGAGGAGACTGGTATTCCAGAATAAGGGGATGTTCATCGCTGGAGTTAGGGGAGCTCTCAAGCCAAACTGACTGCCATTGATTGGATCTCAATGGATAACGACCCTCTAGGACAGAGTAGACCCGCCCCCGTGGGTTTGCAAAGCTGCACATCTTCACAGGAGAAGAGAGCCTCAGCTTTGGCTTGCAGAGCAGTGGGTGGCTTCGAACTATGGACTTTGTGGCTAGCAGCCCGATGTGTAACCCACTTCGCCACTCAGGGCTCCTGTTCTCCTGCTGGAGCCGTAGAATATATGAACTGAAGAGTCACGGTCTTTGGGTGGAAGAAGGGTTCTTTGAAAACTGCATTGCAGCCCTTGTATTTTCACCAATGAAGATACCGAGGTTCAGAGTGGAGACGTGAACCACTCAGAGGCCCCCAGAGAGAGCAGCATCCTGACTCTGAATCCAGTGCCTGCTTTGGGACACTAGGAGGCCTTGCTCCCAGAGCTGTGTTATTTTGAGGTGGCCTTACACCCTAAACTTTACAGAGAATGCATCCACACTTTACAGATAAAGAAACTGGGGTTCAGAGAGGACACACGACCTCCTGATTATACATTTTATGGGGACCACTCCATTTTTCACAGCAACCTATGGGGAGCCTCGAGAAGAAGGGGAGTTCCTGAACACCTCATTGTGCCCATCACAGCCCCTGCACGTGGACCAGGAGGCAGTTGGGTGAACAGATGATGGCCCAATGGTGGGGTTTGGAATCAGGAAAGGTGTGTGCCAGGGTTGGATCCTCTGACCATACTTATTCAAACTGTATGTTGAGCAAATGTGCTAGAGGGGTTCTCTAGAGAAACAAAACCAGAATGCTAATAAATATATCTATATACCTATAGATAGATATATGACATAAGAAATAAACAGTTAATTCAATTATAAAGCAGTACAAACGGCTCAGCGCAACTCACTCCCATGAGACAGTTGTGAGACAGTAGAAGGGTAGCAAAAGGGGGGGGAGCAGGGAAGGCCTTCTGTGTTAGACAGGGTTCTCTAGAGAAACAAAACCAGAGTGCTAATAATTTTATATATATTTATATAGATAGATAACATAAGAAACAATCAGTTAATTAAATTATAAAGCAGTACAAATGGCTCAGTGCAACTCGCTCCTGTGAGACAGCTGTGAGGCACTGGCAGTCCTTCAAGTCTCGAGAGCCGCCGGATAGTGCTCTGTAGAGAGATTCAGGCTATCCCGGCACAGGCAGCAAACAGCAAGGCAGGTCACCAACAGTCAGCCAGATGACAGGGTCCGACAGTCCCCAGCTCAAGAGATGTAAATTCCAATGGTGTGGCGAAGCAGGTCTTCAAGGAACCTCAAATGACAGTGAGACAGTCCACGAGTTACATGTCCCACAGGTAGTGTAGCTTGCAAATTGAGGCACAGAACCAGCAAGGCAGCTGCACACTGGTCCGATGATCAAAGAGCAAGAGACAAGAAAGGTGAGGCTCACTGAGCCATTTACCTCTCTGTTCTTCAACTTATCCCACATGTGTTTATCAGCCAGGTTGGCACAATAAACTAACTACCTCGGCAAATCATCAGAGAAGCTGGATCATATGAAGAAGACGGTGGCCTCAGGATTGGAGGGAGGCTCACTAACAACTTGGGGTGAGCAGATGGCACAGCCTTGCTTGCTGAACCAGAGAAGGGCTTGAGGCACTTGCTGATGGAGTTCGAGGGTTGCAGCCTTCAGGATGGACTCCAGCTCCATGGAAAGACAACCCCAATCCTCCCACCTGGACCAGTAGGTAATGGAAATGGAGAAAAAGATGGAAGCTGCCAAGGGGTTTGCCTTGCAGGGACCCACTACCAGTGCTCGTGAAAACAGCAGTCAAGGGACCCCAAGACGAGTGGCCTTGGGTAATGAGCCACGTGCCTTTGGGGAGGTCACTTTCTGAGCCCCAGTTTCCTCATGCAGAGTGAGGATCGTAGGAGCACCCACATCATAGGCTTGTTATGAGGACGAGAGGAGAGAACTGAGGCGAAGGGTGTCCCTGGTTGTGGCAGTTACGTCACCTCCTGTCAACTTGCGAAGGGGTGGAGTCGAACCTGTCCATCAGGTCACAGCTTGATGACCTCATTTGGAGGCATGAAAGATATAGTTTACTAGAGGCCAGATACAATCTCTGCTTGTCTTTCTGAGACATTCCTGATGACAAGCTACACGGATGAGCCAGAGAACTGGTGCTGGAGGAACCACGTGGAGACCCACGCCAGCACTGAGAGGCTTCCCCTGCCACTGGATCCACAAGATTTTCCGTCCACTGGCTGTATCTTCCTGCATTCGGCATCATTGCATGTGCTGCGTGAGTCTGAAGAGGAATTTATACACTGGTATCGGACATATGGGCTAATATCGGACTTATGGACTTGAACTGGATTGGGCTGGGATGTTTTCTCAATGTACAATGATTCTTTGATATCAAGTTCTCTCTTACACACATAGGAGTGTCTATGAATTTGTCTCCCTAGTCTACCCAGACTAGCAGGGCTGCCGGAACAGCAGTGCCAGAACTCGGGACTTGAGCTCGGCTTCCCTGCCTGAAGGGGTTGGGCTTGGCCGTGTGACTTGCTCTGGCCAATGACATGAAGGCAGACATGACGGCCTGCCAATGCCGAGCACCTGGTCCTGGAAGACTCCTCACCCATCTCCTGTGTGACTCCACTCCGGAGAGAAACATGCCATCCCCGGCTGTTACTGATCCCAAACTCCATGGGGTTGAGTCTCTTCTGACTCATTGCGACTCTGTGGGGCAGGATAGAATGACCTCATAGGGTGTCCAAGGTGGCCACTTAAAAAAATCATTTTATTGGGGGCTCGTACAGCTCTTATCATAATCCATCCATCCATGGTGTCAAGCATGTTTGTACATTCGTTGCAAGGTGGCCACCTTTATGCACACAGCTGCAGCTTTCTCCCTCTCAGCAGTCTCATGCTTCCACATGCATCTATATGTACACACACATGCACACGATACATACACATACATACCTATCTACATGCCCGATTCCTCCCATCCCCACCAACCAAATCACCTGGCCACATATATAAGATGCATGTTGCATTTAAACTAACACAAGGGGCTGTGTGGTTGGCAAAATGTAGAACACTCAGATTATCTGCATACCCTCCCCCTCATTCTCTCTCTTTCATTCTCTCATCTGACACAGACCTGAGAATCTGATGGGTTGAGGCTTAAAATAACTGGGGATCATTTTAAAAGTGTCCTGGGCATTCCTGACGACACGACTGCCGAGGCTGCAGATGACACTCCCTACGCGAGGCTCGCAGACGTGAGTTGTTGAGTGGCGTGGTGTTGTGACTCGATTTCCACCAGCTTCCACAAAGCAAGCGGTTTCCTACAGGAAGAGACCACTTTTTCTCCAACACCCAAAAGAAGAGCCGGACTTTCCTCTTGGCATAGTGGGGGGTTGGAACGAGTAGCCACCCCACCCTGAGGTCGGAGGGCACTGAGTCTCCACTTTGCCCAGTCCCCTCCATTCCCTGTACTCCATATCTGCCCAGTCCATCCATCGGGGTGACCCGCCGATGTGCAAGCATTTGCACCCCCATATCCATGACTCTTTGCTGTGAGGTGCTGTTGGGCTGGTTCCAACGCATCGCGACCCTCTAACAACAGAGTGGACCGCTGCCCGGTCCTGGGCCACCTCACCACTGTTCTTAAGTGGCAGCCACGGTGTTGACCCATCTCGTGGGGGGTCTTCCTCTTCATGGCTGCCCCTCTGCTTTACCTAGCATGATGTCCTTCTCCGGGCACTGGTTCCACCTGACACCATGCCCAACACAGCCAACATATCCAACCCGTACTTTGGACATGTTGTTGCTGGTAGGTGCCACCCAGTCAATTCAGACTCAGACCCAACATACAACAGAGTACCACAGGGCTGGATCCTGCCACACTGTCCCCATGGTCGCTATGTCTGAGCCCATGGTCGCTGCCACTGTGTCATGGATGGACTTGATCTTTCTCTCTTTTTTTGCTGCCTCGTTGGCCCCGGCGAATGTCAGGACCGGTCCCGCTTTCCTGTCCCTCTTCAGCTCTCCCAAGAAGTCATCACTCCGAGAGTCATCCCTGAAGGACTCCCCCTTTCCACTCCCCAGCCCGCCCATCCTCCATCCTCAGAGTAGATTTCCCGAGAAAGGGGAGAGGACTCAGAAACACAGAGTCCCTGCAGGAGGCAGTTGGAGGCTGTTTTGATCTCGGAGCCTTTTGAATCTGCTCCCAGATGGGGGACACATGAGGCACCCGGGACATGGCGGGAGGACTGCTAGGAACAGATGGTTGCTATTTATGGCGACTATGGAGCCAGAGCCCCCTCTCCCCAGTCTTCCTCTCCCTGCTTGTAGACTTCCCCAGACACTGTGGGCGGGGGGAGTGCAGCCACTGGGTTTTGGAGTCTGGTGGGGATGGGGGGGTGTTTTATTGCATGTTGTTCTCTCACAACAGGATGCCCACACCCTGAGGGGGACACGGGATTGCCAGAGTCGGGGAGAGCAGTGGGGAGAAGTCTCGGGGGTGTGTGTGGGTGGAGTGGTTCCTTTTAAGACCAACTTGATGGTTTGGTGGTCAGCCCAGCAGTCCCGGGGAGACTCGGGAGCTCCAGCCCAGACCTACTGGGTGGGCATGTGCATCTTAGCAGGCACACCTGGTGATTGGCCTTGGAACCCCTTTGGGAAGCACTGAGAGCCCAGTGCTCCTGGAAGATCCAAGGTGTGAACCGAGCAAGGGTGTGAATCAAACTGAGTCAGGGTGTGAGAATAAGGGGGGGACGTGAGTAGGGTGGGAGCGGGGTCAAGGTGGGACTTGAGTCACACCCTCTCGGAGTAAGGCTGCGAATCAAGGCACAGTCCACACGGAGCCTGCTCTGTTAACAGATCTCTCATGCTCACAGCTATCCAGTTATCTCTGATTCACCCTGACCCTACAGGACAGGGGAGAACAGACCCCTACCCCCACCCCCACCCCCATCCCCGTGGGTTTCCAAGAGGAAATCTTGATGGGAGCAGAAAGCCTCCCCTTTCTCTCGAGGAGTTGCTGGTGGTTTCAAATCACTGACCTTTCGGTTTGGAACTTGCTGTTAGCAGCCCAATACGGAACCCACGATGCCACCAGGGCGCCTTTAACATAGAGATATTAGGACGTAATTCAATCCATGACTCAATTCAATCCTTCTGCTCGGTCTAGACTCTAAAGTTCAAAACCATTGACGAGTCACAGGAAGCTCTCATGCCCAACTGACCTGGGTTGGTCTGAACCCTGGCTCTGCCTCTCACCTTGGACAAGTGTCCGCATCACGAAACCTACATGTTTTCAGCTATGAAAATGTGCACACCGCTATGAGGTGTCTACCAGGGTGGAAGGGAGCGAGGCTTATAGCGAAGGGGTGCATGTGTGTTTCTCACTCATGGGCACCAGCTGGGCGATCGGGAGTGATTGCCACTCCCACAGGAGTGTCTGTTGAACTACCAGGGCACCAGTGTCTAACACCTTGTCAAGAACCAGCCTCCCCTTCAACCAGGTCCAGGTGCAGAAGGTGACAGTGCCTCTACTGCCTGGGCCAGCGTGCTTCAAAGTTCATCTCCACTCCGGTGGGCTCCGCAGGACCCTGGGTCAACTAAGATGTTGCCTTTGGAGACAGAAGGGCCCTTGAGCTTCGGGGGGTGGGGGTGGTTGGGACCCAGCGGGGCAGTCAGGACCAAGGACGTCAAACTTTGGTGGAACCAAAGGCAGCAGCCGTAAGACCAGAGAAGCCAAACCCGCCAGGATGCATAGGACTCACCTGGAGCCATCAAGTCGATTCCGACTCACGGTCCCCCTGTGGGGCAGACTAGAACTGCCTTGTGGGTGTCTGACACTGTCAGTCTTGATGGAAGTAGAGAACACCCTCTTTCCCTCAGAGCGGCTGGTGGTTTCGAACTGCTGACTTGGCGGTCACCAACGACACCACCAGGGCACCCTGGTGAGAACGAGGCAGGTTGATAGGGAAACTGAGACCTGGATAAAGGAAGGGGCTGGAGGAAGTTCCTCCCGCCAACGGAGAACAACACAGAGACCCCCGCTGCCTCCGATGGCCAGACTAGACGCCGTCCCCCACCATGGCTTGTCCTTACTTGCCTCCCCCAGCTCTTGTCACCTCGTGAGCATCTGCTTGTCCTCCTTCCCAGAACTTTGTAACACTCTGGCCTCATCTTCTCTCGGGGACTGAGCCAGTGTGCTCCACCAGCACCTGCAGAGAGCTGGGGATGCTGGGAGCCCCGGCTGTGACCCCAAGGCTTGAGGTCAGTGTGAGCTCATTCAGAGGGACCGGGCCAGCTTGGTGTCTCCAGACTGGGGTTCCAGCCATTGCACTGAACAGGGGTGAATTCGCTGCTGTTATGCAATACTCCTTACGAATTACGAAGAAGGGGGGCAGGGTGGGGAAAGAAAACCAAGAAGAAAAACCCAAACAAGCTCACCCACAATATCAGCCTTCTCCCTCCGTAGAGATCACCGCTTAGCGAGGCTGGCTCATCTCTGGGCCCGCTCCTCCCCTTTTCCACGCCCCCAAGGATGAATTTTCCTATTCACCTGCGTGTTCTGTTGCTGGGGTTAGATGCTGTCTGGTCCATTTCAACTCAAGTGACTCTAGGGGACAGTGTTGAACTGGCCCCCCAGGCCTTGCTCTGGCTTCATCCGTGTTTGTTTGAAATGAACTTGGATGTCCTGGAAGAACGCACGCCCACTTCAGTTTAACTTTTCCTCTTTTGTAGCCGCTTAGACCAATGCTTAGATCCGCCAGGGGGTGGGGGTGGGGATGGGGGGGTTGTTTAAAGCTGTGACCCATCTCTGTCTTAAAAAGCAAACAAAACGAACAAACTGCATTTATTATTCTGTTTTCTTGGGGTTGTATTGATAAATATTTTACATCATTTTATTGGAGGCTCTTACAGCATACCGTACATCAATTGTATCAAGCATATTTGTACATACGTTACCATCATCGTTTCCAAAGCATTTTCTACTTGAGCCCTTGGGATAGCTCCATTTTCCCCCCTCTCCCCCACCCTCTCACCCTTGTGAATCCTTGATCAATTATATATGGTTGTTATTATTTTGTATCTTATACTATCCGTTGTCTCCCATCACCCACATTTCTGTTCTCTGTTCCCTTTGGGGGGGGCTATATATCCAACTTTGTGATGAGCTTCCCCTTTCTACCCCTTCCACCTCCCCAACTATCCCCCTACCCTCATGATATCGTTACCCCACTATTATTCCTGAGGGGGCTATCTGTCCTGGATTCCGTGTGTTGAGAGCTCTTACCTGTACCAATGTGTTGTCCGGTCTAGCTGGATTTGTAAGGTAGAACTGGGCCATGGTAGTGGGGGGAGGAAGCCTTCAGGAACTAGAGGAATGATGTGTGTTTCATCAGTGCGGTACTGCACCCTGGTTGAATCATCCCTTCCATATCACCCTTCTGTTGGGGGGATGTCCAATTGTCTACAGATGGGCTTTGGGTCTTCACGTCAGCCCCCTTCGTTTGCATCTAAATAGTTGTTTGGGATTTTTTGATACCAGATCCCATAGACACCTGGTGATCACACAGGCTGGTGCGCTTCCTCCACGTGGGTTTATTTGATAGATGGTATTTATATATTTTTTTCATATTTCCCCCTTTGTGGAATATGATACCTACAGAGGAGCACAACCCATCTCCCCAAATCAAATCAGTAACAGTATCCCCTTAATATCCCCCTGCCCCCATGCAGTTCTTTGTTTTTGCCCACCCCCCATCCTCCCTCCCTCCTTAATTTTCCCCATCTCTTCTCTCCCCATCCCAAGCCTCTCCCCTCCCCTCCCCCCTCCCCCGTCTCCCAACCTTAGCCTCATCATAGACTTTAAATCTTATATCCTTTGGTATAAAAACTATGTTTCTTTTCTTTATTTTCCTCAATAATAGTGGTGTCATAAAATAGCCATCTTTATGAGATTGATGGACTTGGGTAAGCAAAATAGTCTCTAATTTTGCCTGTGTCTTAAGGGGATGGACAGACTAGCCATTCTTTCTCAAGGACGCACACTCTTCCATTAGATGAATGACCCAGGGTTTGCTGATCCATTCCTTTTTTATAAACACGTGTATTAGCACTTAATCCAACTGCCGTACAATTAAATAATTCAGTCACATCAAGAAGAGCTGTACAATGGTCGCCATATTCAATTTTTGAACAAATTCTTCCTCCTTATACTCATTGTTATTCATATAATTATTTTTCCCAATTGTGGCAAAAATACACACCATAAGACATTCTCTAATTCCACAACTTCTACTTATAGGATTCAGTGTGATTGATTATTATACTCTTTGTGTTGTATAACCATTAATGGTATGTTTTTCCAAATGATTCCACCACCACTGACATAAACTCAATGCCTTTCTCGTTGGGGATTTTCCCCCTAATTGTTTCCACCTTTCTGCTGTTCTAGAAATTGCTGCAATAAGCACAGGTGTTCACATAGCTGGTCGTGGTTTGGTCTTTATTTCTTTAGGATATAAACCAGGGAGAGAGATTGGATGATTATTAGGTATTTGTATTTGCCTTTGCTTAAGGTCGCACCATACTGTTTTCCACAGTGGTTCAGCAGTTCTACACTCCCACCAGCAGTGGATGAGTGTTCCGATCTTTCCACATGTTCTCCAGCATATATTATTATGGTTTATGTTTGCTGAGTGTGTTGGGGTGAGGTGGTGTCTCATCATTTTTGAAAGGTATATTTCCCTTCTAGTGTTGTTATGAGTCAGCACTGATTTGATGGCAGTGAATTTGGTTCTGGTTTATTGTGAATGAATGTGAACATTTAGCTGGCCATCTGGATGTCACAGTCAGCAAGTTGTCTGTTCATGTCCTGTGCCCCATTTTTTAATTTGGTCATTTGTATTTTCTTATTAAGGTGTAGGCTTTGGGAACAACTATATACCTGCTACATCCCACCTCAAATAATGGAAGCCAACGCGCATGTGTAGGCATGGAACTTGGCCAAGAAGAAAGGCTACTAAACCTCACGGACCTGGAGAGTTGTGATATTTCCCCCAACATCAAACCACACCACTCCCCACCTCCGCTTCCACTCCACCTGGGTCCCACTCCATTCCCCACCCTGTCACGATTGCCCACTCCCGACCATTCCGCACCGTATCACACCACCCCACAGCACAGCACACCACTCTACACAGCACAGCACCCCACAGCACAGCACACCACAGCACCACTCTGCACAGCCAGACTCCTGAGAAGCCAATGGAGATAGGCAACCGACTTCTCCTGCCTCCTCCGAGACAGGAAGACATCTGTCTTGGGCTGAGAATTTACAGTTTTTCTTTTTCCTGAGTTCTAGCTGACTCTCCTGTCCTCCACTTCCCGGCTCCCTCCCAAGCATCACACACACACACACACACACACACACACACACACACACACACACACACACGGCAAGCAGAAGTGGGTTAGGCCAGGAGGCAGCCAGCTGCTTCCCGAGAGAAAGTATGGAAAGTATGGAAAGTATGTATGCACCCTCAGGGTGGAGATGCTCCCAGAAGAGGCGGTTGTGTGTGTGTGTGTGTGAAGGCAGGGGGTGTGGATTCTGACTGACACAAGCGGAGTCCTCAGACCCTTGGGCCCCTGTGATTGTGGGCCTCTCACAGGCCACAGGCACTTTTTAGAAGCCATGAGACCTCTGGGCGCTGCCTGCTTTACCATCACACCCATTGGTGCCCCACCAATTGCTAAGGGCTTTCTGGAAAGTGGGACCTGCCGCTGTTTAACCCACTGGGAGAAGGAAAAAGTGTGTATACTCAAATGACTGCCTTCAAGTAGTCCAGAGAGCACCACCCCCACCCCCCGCCAGGGGGACCTTGATTCCTAGTAGAACTGTTTGGGGATTGAACTTGTCCAAAGGTACCGCGGAAGAAAGGCCCTGGCAATCAGAAAGGCCACATGGCCCAAAAAACCCGAGCTCGGCCAGTCGCTGAAGCTGAGCCCGAACCTTCCAAAGACGGCGAAGTCAGCTTTCATGTGAAGCCAACAGCGCCAGGAGGGAGAGGGAGTGCTTTGTCTCCTTGCATCCTGAACAAAGCAAGGAAGGTTTTGTGTTGTTGTTTTTTAATAGAATTGACAAATGGGCTTCTCTGGGACAGGAACAAGAAGACTGTTGAAACTAGGTGGGGGGATTGGTCAGCACACATCGCGTCTTCTTCTCATGCAGTGGTCTCCTCTGATGAACAGTATGTCGCCAGGGCCCTGGGGAAGCGTGACTACCAGTGACCCCCACAAAGGGATGGTTTGTCTTACTATCCCCCCTCCGGCGGGGGATTCTCCGCCCCAGACATCCCTGTGTTCTGGCCCGGAATCACAAGCAAATCCCGGATTTCACTGTCTACCGCCGAGCAATTCAGGACCAAGCACACCGAAATTGTGACGCAAAGTAAGTTTGAGCTTCTAAAAATCCCCGTGACCCCTAACCCACTCCTGTCTGCTTTAGTCGCAGCCCCAAGGAACCAGAGGAGCAGGGGTCACCGAGGGAATGCAGGGGTCACCGAGGGGTGGGATGGACCTGAATTTCACAGCAACGAGCAGGTCATTATGATGAAAATTCGAGATCAGCAAACTTTGTGTGTCTAAAAGGCTAGATCGTCAATATGGTAGGCTTTGTGGCTATTCATGGACTGAAGTATGCCTACCTCAGACTATGTGTTGTAAAACCTAACATCTGTGCCTGTGGTCAGAGATCTGTAGCAGAGGTCAGCAGTTTGAAACCACCAGCCACGCCATGGGAGGAAGTTGAGGCTTTCTATTCGTGTGAAGAGTTGGTCTCAGAAACCCACAGGGGCAGTTTTTTTTTCCCCCTCTAGTCTTTTATTTTATTATTTATAATCCTTGGATCACACAGGCTGGTTGCTTCCTCTGTTGGACCTAGGTAACACCTCACTTAGACGATGGCTTTTTAAAAAATATCAGTTTATTGGGGGCTCATACAATTCTTATCACAATCTATCCATACATCAATTGTATAAAGCACATTTGTACATTCATTGCCCTCATCATTCTCAAAACATTTGTTCTCCACATAAGCCTCTGGCATCAGTTCCTCATTTCCCCCACCCTTCCCTCTCTGCTCCCCCTCCCTCACGAATCCTTGGTAATTTATAAATTATTATTCTGTCGTATCTTACACTGTCCGGTGTCTCCCTTCCTCCACTTATCTGTTGTCCATCCCCCAGGGAGGGGGTTTATATGTACATCCCTGTAATCGGTTCTCCCTTTATACCACACCTTCCCTCCACCCTCCCAGTATCACCACTCTCACCACTGGTCCTGAAGGGATCATCTGTCCTGGATTCCCTGTGTCTCCAGTTCCTATCTGTCCAGTGTACATCTTCTGGTCTAGCCAGCTTTGTAAGGTAGAATTGGGGTCATGATAGTTGGGGGGGGGGGAGCATTTAAGAACTAGAGGAAAGTTGTATGTTGCATTGTTGCTACACTGCACTCTGACTGGCTCGTCTCCTCCCCGCAACACTTCTGTAAGGGGAGGTCCAGTTGCCTACAGATGGGCTTTGGGTCCCCACTCTGCACCCCCCCTCATCCACAATGAAATGATCTTTTTGTTTCTTCCTTTGAGGCCACTGTGAGGCGGAATTGACTTGGTAGCATTGAGTTTGATGCCTGGAGCTATAATCCCATTTTGGACTGAGTTGTCGTCCTTACTGATACAGAGTTAGAGTAGGGTGTGTAGTTAGTCAGCCTCTCGCGCTTTCTCTAGCTTTGTGTGTATGAATTGTGTGACGGGTTACAGAGCAGATCATGTGTTTTACGTTCAGTCCACTTTGTTGCAACTCATCCATTGCAATCTCCTCAGCAGACCACCTCCTAGTCCACTTCTTCCTGGTTTCCATCCCATCTTCCTTCCCAGGTGGCTGTACTTTGTCCTTCGGTAAATACTGCCTCTTTGATCTTAAGGGCTTGGCTTTTCTGACACAGGTGTGGGTTCAGTTACAGACCTGAAAGGTGACGGAAAGGTCTTGGGGATTCCACCAATTTCTCATTTTACCAAAGACCTTCTGATTCGATCCTTTTCAGAGCAGTTCGCAGTGGTGGCCGGGCACCATCTAGATCTCCTGGTCTCAGGGTCACGGAGGCTGATGTCTACCTGGTCTTTTAGCACACTGAGCTAAATGTTCCTGAGACACATAGTTGTACCTTAGATGGCTGCTTATGAACTTTTAATACCCCTGTCGCTGCTCACTGAAGCAGGAGGTGGAACGTTATCTTTGTGAATTATGTCCGTCCAGTTGGCCTTGCTGTCGGTCTCTTTTGAGACATAAGAAATTAAAATAAAAAAATTGCATCCACACCATGGTCACAGGCTCCCCCATTGGTGTCTTGAAGCTCTCCCACCAGTTGTGGTAATAATATTCCATCTCTCTCTGATAGGAGCCCCATAATTGGAACACACACCCTACTAGCCCTTTACTTCTGGGTCTCAGGATATGTCTTAATTCTCTAGTGCTGCTGTAACAGATATGCCATAAGAGGGTGGTTTTATAAAACTGACATTTATTTTCTCACAGTTTATCCATTCCCATAGAGTTGATTTTAACTTATAGCAACCCTATAGGACCGAGGAGAAATACCCTATAGCAGTGGTTCTCAACCTTCCTAATACCTTATATAGGTCCTCATGTGGTGGTGACCCCCCCAACCATAAAATTATTTTTGTTGCTACTTTATCACTGTCATTTTGCTACTGTTATGAATCAGGCGACCCCTGTGAAAGGGTATGTTGGGCAGGGTTCTCTAGAGAGACAAACCAGATTGCTAGTAATTATATAAAAATATATTTATAAAGATATATAATACAAGAAATAAACCGGTAAATTATATACAGATAGATAATACAAGAAATTAACAGTTAAATTATAAAGCAGTGAGACACTAGCAGTCCTTTGAAGCTTGAGAGCCACCAGTTGCCAGTCCCCTTCTGTAGAGAGAGCTGGGCTATATATACCCAGGCAGCAAATGGCAAGGCAGGTCCCCAACTGTCCCCAACTCTCGGTCCCCAGCTCCAGAGATGAACATTCCAATCGTGTGGGCTTAAAGGGACCTCAACTTACAGCGACACAGTCCACAGGCTAGGCATCCCACAGGTAGTGAACCCCTTTAAATTGAGGCACAGAACAAGCAAGGCGAGGCTCACCGAGCCATTTATCCCTCCGCCCTTCAATTAATCCTACTTGTGTTTATCGGCCAGGCTGGCACAATAAACTATTGCAAGGGGTCATTCGACCCCCAAATGGATTGTGACCCACAGGTTGAGAATCACTGCTCTATAGGATTTCAAAAGGTGTCAATCTTTATAAAAGCTGACTGCTACACCTTTTTCTTATGGAGTAGATGGTAGATTGGAACTGCTGACCTTGCAGTGAGCAACTCCGTGCTTAACCCACAGACTCCTGCATGCTTCAGAAGTGATTAGGTTGAAAACACACCCCATGGCCCGCCCCAATCCCAACCATGTGGACAGCCGTCCCTCCTCACAAAAGAATTTACTCCAGAGCACGGCAAGGAAGCTACAGCTCAGGGAGAGGGGCATGTCTGATCAGTGCATACAGGAGCAAATGAAGGGGGAGGGAGAGAGAGTGGAGCACAGCCTGGCCCACCAAGCCTTGAGGACGATATCCCTGCTCAGATAGGACCATATGGCCGGCCCCACTGACCCATAGCTCTACAGGGGACAACACTGGAGACACAATGTGGGAATTCTGCCCTATCTGACCCCACCACACCAAGACAAAACACTAAGGGCGTGCAACCGAACAGCAAGGGGAACAGAGCAAGGAAGTCTGGAGTGAATACCAAAAATAGACTTTGGGGCCAGGGTGTGGCATCCCATCAGACTCAACTAGAAAATACTCCTAAAGGTCCACAAACAGACCGTGAACTATTTACAGGCTTTTCTTTTTTTTTCTTTCTCATTGGTCTTGATGTTGTTGTTTTGTTTTCTTTGTTGCTTTATTTTTCTCTGTTTTGTTTTTTCTGCATATTATTATCTCTGCAGGTCTATCTAGATAAGATAGGCAGGCTAAACAATCTGGAGGAGAAAACAATGGGACCGATGATTCCAGGGGGACATGAGAGAGGGGGAGGTGTGGGAAAGAAAGCAGTGTTAACAAGCCCAGGGGCAAGGGAACAACAAGTGATCCAAATTCAGTGGTGAGGAGGGTGTAGGAGGCCTAGTAGGGCTTGATCAAGGGCAGTGTAACTGAGAGGAATTACTGAAACTCAAATGAAGGCTGAGCATGATAGTGGGATAAGAGGAAAGTAAAAGGAAGTAGTGGAAAGAACTAGGAGGCAAAGGACATCTACAGAGGTCTAAATACAGGCATGTACATATGGAAACATATTTATATATAAGGATGGGGAAATAGATCTATGTGCATATATGTATAGGTTTAGAATTAAGGTAGCAGATGGACATTGGGCCTCCACTCAAGTACTCCCTCAATGCAAGAACCCCTTGTTTTATTAAAATGGCATTTCATGATGCTCACCTTCCCGACACAATTGCTGAAGACAAAGCGGGTGCATAAGCAAATGTGCTAAAGAAAGCTGATGGTGCCAGGCTATCAAAAGATATAGTGAGTGTCTGGGGTCTTAAAGACTTCAAGGTAAACAAGTGGTCATCTAGCTGAGAAGCAACAAAGTCCACATGGAAGAAGCACACCAGCCTGTGTGATCACAAGGTGTCGAAGGGATCAAGTATCGGCATCAAAGAACAAAAAATCATATCACTGTGAATGAGGGGGAGTGCGGAGTGAGGACCCAAAGCCCATCTGTAGACAACTGGACATCCCCTTACAGAAGGGTCGCAGGGAGGAGACAAGCCAGTCAGGGTGCAGTGTAGCAAAAATGCAACATACAACTTTTCTTTAGTTTCTAAATGCTCCCCCCCCCCACTATTATGATCCCAATTCTACCTTACAGATATGGCTAGACCAGAGAATGTACACTGGTACAGATAGGAACTGGAAACACAGGGAATCTAGGACAGATATCCCTTCAGGACCAGTGGGAGTGGGGAGGGAAGGTGGGGTAGAAAGGGGGAACGAATTACAAGGATCTACATATAACCCTCTCCCTGGGATATGGACAACATAAACGTGGGTGAAGGAAGACAGCAGACAGTGTAAGACATGACATAATAATTTATAAATTATCAAGGATTCATGAGGGAGGGGGGAGTGGGGAGGGAAGGGAAAAAATGAGGAGCTGATACCAAGGGCTCAAGTAGAAAGAAAATGTTTTGAGAATGATGAGGGCAAGACATGTACAAATGTGCTTGACACAATGAATGGTGATAAGAGCTGTACGAGCCCCCAATAAAATGATAAAAAAACACACCCCACACAGATACAGCCTCACGGACATGAAGATGATCCTAGGTCTGAAGAGAGGCACCCTGGGGCATGGGGAGGTCAGCAGTTTGAAACCCCCAGCGGCTCCACAGCAGGAAGAGGGGGCTTTCTACTCCCACCCACACTTAGTCTCAGACACCCGAATGGGGCAGCTGCACCCTGATGCACAGCATCGCTAGCAGATGGATTCAGCTTCATGGCAGTGAATTTGGCTGGGTTTTGGAAAGATTACCAGTCGTGGAAACCCACAGGGGCAGTACTCGTCCGTCCTGTCGGTTTGCTATGAACCAGAATGAACTCAATGGCAGTGACATCCGCAGATGTTGGGGTCACGACCCCAACACATATTTGCGGGGAGCCCAATCAGTTGATTACAGGGTGGTCCTGGGGAGAGGGGGGTCTTATGGCTCAGGATGAAGGACACGCTGGGGCAGTGGTTTACCTTAAGCCTGAGCTGCCGTAACTGTCCCAGCTGGGGTACTTTGGGACAGGGTGACTTCAGAGAGGCAGACCTAGGTCACGCTGTCGAAGGGCCCAGAGAGGGAGGCTCTAGTGGTGACCAGAAGTGCTCGGGGCACCTGGGAGTCCAAGGGAGAAGCCTGGTCACCAGGGCCAGGACCCCTTTGCTTGATCTCCTTACAGAGGTCAAGCACTCTGTCTGCTTCTGAGTCAGAGGCCCCTGCAGGAAAAACCAACCTTCGCTTCCAAAGGAGCCAGCCACACACTCTTCAAATGAAAATAGGAACGATGGCCCCGTTACCATGACAAACTCTTCGTGTTGCCCCACGCTTTTAAATCAAGAGTTTCTGTGACCCACATAGGAAGGTGCAGAGAGCCTCCCCGTAAACGTACTCGGGAAACGGATCTGGATCCGGCCTTAGAGCAGAATTAGAAGGAGGCCCAGCAGCCAGGAACGTGTGTGTTCAGGTCTTTGAAAGCAGAGGGATGCCTGATGCTGGGGAACCGGATGTTTGCACTTTCTTCCCTCTTGGGGCCTCGGCTCATGGGTAAGGTCAAACATCCCTGTAGGACACGGACCAGACTCGGACTGACCCGGACTGGTTTGTGGACTCCAGAGGGCTGAGCCAGGGCTGCAGCTTCAGGCAACCCCTTTGGCCTCAGCTTTCCCATATGCGAAATGGGAGTGGTGTGTGTGTGTGTGTGTGTGTTGTGTGTGTGTGTGTGTTGTGTGTGTGTGTGTGTGTGTGTGTCTGGGGTGGGGTTCCCCCCTTAGGCCTCCTCTCCAAGGAAAACAGCAGGGGAGGGTGAGAGAGATGGCCGGGTTGGGAGGTGGTGGTGGTGGTGGTGGTGGTGGAGAGAAAGGACATGGGACAGACGCCTAGAACACAGGCTACACTGGAAGGGAGTTCTTTGGGCGCACTTTTCGGGGTGTTTGAAATGATACAGAACCATAATTCTGCACCTCCTCCAGCGCTCAACCGATGGACCTACTGGTTTGTGTTGTGCTCACATTCGGGCCCAGAGGGGTCCGGGCAGCCTGTTCTTTGCGGGTGACTCTCCTCGGCCCCTCCTATGGCTGAACAGACCCCTTGTCATGGAGTTTATGTTGCCCTGGGGTCTGTGTTAGGTTGAGTTCTCTCCAGAAAAGAAACGTGATGTGCGCATGTGTGCAGAAAACAATGGATGTCAAGGGATAACAGCTGCCCCAATTGTCGAAGGAGCTCAGGCTCTGTCCGAGTCTGTAGGTCAGTTGTAAGGCAAAGGCATCAGCAGCCCCACCACAGGACATTCAATGAACCGGATTCAGGAAGCATCCTGGTTCTGTGTCCCCCAGTGGCTGGGCCCTCTCTGTCCAGCTTCCTCACCTGGTTGAACCCCAGGTCTTTCTGACTCAGCAGGCTTGGCTCTTGACTGCGAGGCCAGGTTGCCCCGCAGAGCAGGCTCGGCACGTCTTCTGCTCCCTAGAAGAAACCTCAACATCTCATCTCTGGGGAGCTGATTTAGACTCACGCCATCCCTGTGTGTGTCAGCAGACAACTGCACCCCCTGGTGGTGGAGTGATTGCTCCTTGGGCTGCTCACCGCAAGGTCAGCAGTTCGAAACCACCAGCCCCTCCAAGGGAAAAAGCCATGATTTTCTATATCCATAACGATGTAGAGTGTTGGAAACCCACAGAGTCAGTTCTACCCTGCCCTGTAGGGACGTTATAAGTCAGAATCGACTCGGTGGTAGTGGGTGTTGAGTCACTGAAGGGAATCCCAGAACAGACTTTTTTCCGGGGATGCCTTGAGTGGACCTGGGCCACCAGTGTCTCTGTTAGTCGCCCAGCACCAACCATTGGTCCCACCCAGGGATCTTGCTGGTTGATGCCGTCCCTGGAGAGGGAGGTGTGGGCATGGGGTCTGGCACTCATTGCCCATTGCACGTCCAATGTTAGGAGCTAGGTGAGGAGACAGGTATGGGCAGGGCAGAAAGGAGGTGACAGTGGAATTCAGGAAAGCATGGACGTCTTGGGGAAGAACACGCCCCCATGAGCAACTTTGCTGGGTAGATGGGAAGCTCAGGGGGAGCCCTGGAAGGCTGACCAGAGGAGAAAGCAACGGAACTGGGTTTGAAAGATGACCAGGAGGCCGCTGGGTGGCTCTAGAAACCATACTCATGCCCTATAGGACAGGGTAGGAACTGCCCCTGTGGGTTTCCAAGACTGTTACCTCTTTATAGGAGTAGAAAGCCTCATCTTTCTCCAGTGGAGCAGCCAGTGGTTTTGAACTGCTGACCTTTTGGTTAGCAGCCCACCTTGTAACTTACTACGCCACCAGAGCTCCTACCGGTGTGGGACAGTGGGGGTGGGTGGGAGTGGGGGTGTCAAGCAGGCATTTTTAGCTGAAAGGGAAAGGCTTAGGGTGGGAGGAGGTGGCTAGGGACTGGGATGCTTTGGGGGGTGGGATGCCCTGGGAGTGGGAACATGGGCTGCTCAGGACTTGCTGTTTGGCTTTGGATAGTTGGTCACCCTTTCTGGGTCGCTGTCCCATCCTGTGCAAAATGGGTCCCCTAGAACCCAGCGTCGTGCAGCCGGGCCTCACTTGGTCGCTGGGAGCAGCCATAGGCTTCCTACTAGGCCAGCTCCCAAGTCTTCCCATCCTAGTGCTGGAGAAACGGCGCAACTACCGCTCTCAGTGTCCGAGGTGACTCCGCTGCTCCCCAGAGTGGAAAACTGTGTGGAGGGGCCGGGGGAGACCTCCAGGCTCATGAGGAGCCCTGGGCTCCTTATCTACCCCCGCCCCCCACCACCAGGAAAGCCCCCTCCCCTGGCCTCAGAGCTGGGGCTTCTCCTTACTCCTCACCCTGTTTACCGTGTCCAGCCTGGGAAGTGCTGGGGCCCGGATGCTCCTGGGGAAGACAGACTTGGCTGGCCTGCCAGCTGCCTCCCACCACTTCCTCCTTGGTTCCAAACACCCGGCTTCTCACTTCCGCCCTCTGTGGCTCCACCTCAGACAGTTCCCAGGGACTTGAAAGAATCCCACGACCCACAGCTCTCAGGAGCCCTTAAAAGAAAAAAAAAAACAAAACATTTTTGTCGGAATGCGGTGAAGATTCACAGGTCGGATGTTCAGCAATTCGCACTCATTGTGACTCACCCTGCCCTTGCCAGTCCCTTGATGTGCCATCGCGGAACCCACTTCCTTCTGAGGCTTTCTGCTTTCGTGCCCCCTTTTTTTCTAACCCTTGAAATGGGGTCCTTGGGTCAGGGCTGCCTTTTCAGATCTTAAGTGGTTGGTTACTCTCCCTTGGAGGTGAGTTCAGTTCTTGACCTGAAGGGTGACTATGGTTAGAGTCGTGTGTGTGTGTGTGTGTGTGTGTGTGTGACTCATAGTGACCCAGCAAGCAGGAAGTCAATGGAGCAGACAGGGGAGGGGCTTCTGTGATCAAAAGGCCATGCCTTCCAGGAGCATCCTTAACCTGTGACCTTATCCTGACAGGTTGGACTCTCCAGCCCTGCACAAGTGAGAAACCTCAGACTCACTGCCGCTGGGCCGATGCTGACTCACAGCGACCCTCGAGGATTCCTGAGGCTGTAACTTTTTTTCTTTTAGTCATTTCATTGGGGGCTCATACAGCTCTTATCACAATCCATCCATCCGTCCATTGTGTCAAGTGCATTTGTACATTTGTTGCCCTCATCATTCTCAAAACATTTGCTTTCTACTTGAGCCCTTGGTATCAGCTCCTCATTCCCTGCCACCCCCCCCACCTTCCTCCCTCATGAACCCTTGATAATGTATAATTTATTATTATTATTTCATGTCTTATATTGCCCAACGTCTCCCTTGGGCCTTTATGTGGGGGGAGGTCAGACGCTTACAGACTTCCTCCCTGAGGGCAGTTAGTCTTGCTCCCTGCTGCTGGAGACAGTAAAATATTTCTCCAAGAGACCTGTGACCAAGCGACCAAGAATGTTCACACCCTACCAATAATGGTCTCTATCAGTTGAGCCAGGGAACAGGCCAAACTGGCTCTGTGACCTCCAAAGTTAAGTTGTTATCCTAAATCTAGGATCTGCCCATCTTGCCACGCGTATACCCCCAATCCCTCCTTTTCCTATTACATGGATGCACCTAGATCACTCCTCCCATTACTGTATTACCTATAGCACAACCCCTTCCTGTGACGTTTGTCCTCACCGGTAATTAGAGGGTTTGCGTGTCCCCAGAGAATATAAAAAGCCTGGGCTAGCATTAAACTCTCTCCCACCATGTGGACCATCAAGCGGGGCTGAGGTGAGCATGCTACTATGAATCATGTCTGACTCCATTTATTTCAATATTTCTCTTCTATCTCTCATGCTCTCTATAACTTTACTATGATTTTTACTTATTATCGCTGTACAATTGTGCCTACCAGACCCGTAATGATGTGTTAGGGGCTGGCTCCCCCACTTTTCTGTTGTCCGTCCCCCAGAAAGGGTCTTATATGTAGATCCTTGTAATCGGTTCCCCCTTTGCAGCCCATCCTCCCTCTATACTCCAGGTATCACCACTCACACCACTGGTCCTGCAGGGTTCATCTGTCCTGGATTCCCTGTGTTTCCAGTTCCTATCTTTACCAATGTACATCCTCTGGTCTAGCCGGATTTGTAAAGTAGAATTGGGATCATGATGGGGTGGGGTTGGGGGTTGGGGAGCAAGCATTAAAGCGAGGCTGTAACTTTTCACGGAAGTAGAAAGCCTCTTCTTTCTCCCACACACGAGTACAAGTTGACATAAAAACTAACTGCCACACATTCATTCCAAGGCAGAAAAAGCCAAGTTCATGATGGTAGCCGAAGACCTGTGGCTTCTAATTGGCCAGCAGCAACCTGGTCTTCTCTCCCGCAGAACAGCTGGGTGGGTTTGAACCACAGAACTTTTGGGTTGAAGGCAAGTACTTAACCATTGCACCACAGGGCTCCTTCAGAAAACCTCCCAAACTCATGGCCCATGCTGACTCACAGCCCCTGTGGGTTTCCAAGCCTGTCACTCTTTCCAGGAGTAGAAAACCTCATCTTTCTCCCGTGGAACGACTGGTGGTTTTGAACCTGTGACTTTGCAGTTCACAGCCCAACGAGTAGTCACGACACCACCAGGCCTCCTCAGAGAGCCTGTCTCTATTAATAACCGGCTGTCAGAGGATGGTGTGCAGGACTCTCACTGCCCTGTGGAAATGTCTCCTGCTTTGTTCTACTAGTAACTTCTGGGTGACTTGGGACAGGCTGCTTGCCTTCTCTGGGGCGCAGGCCTCCATCTGTACCCCGAGGGTCCTCTCAGTGCAATGTTCTCCAAGTCCCTAGGGAAGCCTGGGGGAGGGGAGAGGAAAGGGGTTCAGGAGTCAGATAGGCTGGATGTGCTCTCGGAGCTCTGTGACCTTAGCCAAGTGACTTAACCTCTCTGTGCCTCAAGGTATTATCTGTAGAATGAAGGAGTTAGACTAGATGGTTTTGAAGTGTAAACCTCACGGAGTTAAGGGTTAAGGCTCATGTGAGGGGAGCAGGGAGGAGGGGGGGGATAAGGCTCCTCCAATCATCAGAGTGTGCAGTACTCAGGCAGGATCAGTCCCCCCTCTCTCCTCCCCCCACTCTCCTCTTGCCCCCCTCCCCTCTGTCTCCTGTGCTTTCTACAAGGCTATTTTTGGCAACCTTGGCTTTAGACTCAGACAGACCTAAAGTACAGCTCTGTCAGCCCCAGCCGGGGTCTCTTGGCTAAACGGCTCAGCGTCACCTCTGAGGACCCCACCGTCCCCATCTGGGAAATGGGGTGAGCGACAGGCCCGGGCAGCGCAGGGCCCACTTCTCGATTCTCCAGACCAGGTGACATCGACAAAGGAGACTCATCAAGCGTGAAATTGGAGGGTGACTTGTGTGTGAGCACCACCAGCCCGAGTGGGTCCTCAGTTCAAGCTGGGGCTGGATCCGGCTCTTCCTTAGAAGTTCTCAGAACAGAGGAAGGGACGCCCCACACCCCCTCCCCCGGGTGGGGCAAAGGGTTAACTTGCTGACAGCTACCCAGGAGGTTAGTCCACACCCACTCAGAGGCGCTTCCCAAGCAAGGCCTGGTGATGGGCTTCTGAAACACCAGGCATTGCTGTATGCTGAGACAGGAACTCTGTCAGAGGATAAGTGGTAAGCAGGCCAGACAATGCCCGGGTAGTGCCTGGGGTGGGCATGGGGGGCAACCCACAGCAGTTAGGGGGAGCCCAGGGGAGCCCCGCTGGGAGGGGGCTTTCAAGCTGAGGCAGGGGAGGAGGAAGAAGTCCAGGGTGTGGGCGAATAAATGTACCCCCCCCCCTGGGGTCCGTCCCCAGCAGCAGGGCTGGAGGCTCAGAGCTCTGGCCCTGGCAGGAGTCGAAATGCATCTCCCGGGGCGCCCGGTGCTCCCCCAGCCCTGCAGCCTGCCTAATGGGCACAGCTCCCACTGCCAGAAGGGGCGGGTTGTCCTCAGTGGCTCCCCCCTCCCCAAACTGCCCGCTGGCTGGCTGGCTGGCAGGGGCAGCCTCCCTTGGTGGCCCCCACCCCACGCAGCTGGCGGCCCCCGCCCTCGGTGAGCCCAGTTTCCTGCTCCTCCCGCCAGCTGTGGCTCTGGCTGGGCTCTGCCCGGTCTGTTCAGGGCAGCCGCAGGAAGGCGAGGGAAAGCTCCGGAGCTCGGGAAAGCTCCGAAGCTCGGAGCCAGCGGAGGGACCTCTTGGTGAACTGTTCTGAGAATGGCAGGCGCTCAGAGGGGGCTGTGGGTGAATGAATGAAGGTGGGCGGCCCGCCGGAACTGTGTGATGGGCAATCGACCTCACGTCGTCATCGTAACCTGAGGCCACAGCACTCCTGGGAGACCCGGGAGCCCACTGCTGCCTCTGAAAGGTACCTTGTTTAGTTCTGTGCTTTCCCCTCGGGACCAGGGAGGACCAGGAGTCAGGAGGAAAGTTTGAATTGGTCTCTTTTAATTTGTGGTCAAAATGCAAGTAGTTCAGTGGTCTGAGCAGCTGAGGTGAGCATTTGCCCTGAGGCTGGAAGCAACCCATGAGGCAGGCGAATATCCACGTCCTCATCTGACAGGTGGGGGAAACAGGAGGCTGGGGCAGCTGGGGGAGGCACGAGGCCTGGCTCAGGGCTGCAGAGATGGCTAGGTTAGAGGTGGGGCCAAAACTGGGCGGAGAGGCCACACAGCCTGCATCAATCTCTGTGAGCACCTTAACCAGACTTCCTCCCAGTCCTGGAAGTCAGAGAGGAGATCTTGGCCCGACGGGGACCCCTTCGTGTCTCTAGTTCATACCTTCACTCATCCATTCTCCCATGGTTCTTGCTACCTGCCTACTAGGTGTCAGGGCCCGGGGGAGCTGGGGGCTGGGTCTTTGGCTGCTCGCGGCAACAGTTCAAACCCACCAGCTGGTCTGCTGGAGAAAGACGAGGAGGCGGCCTGCTCACGGCAGCACTTTGAGTCGCAGAGACCCTAAGGAACAGTTCTGCTCTGTCCCAAAGGGCCTCTGGGAGTCGGGGTCTACTAAGTGGCAGGGGGTGTTCTGTATCCCTCTTCCTCGCCCTCTTTGTCTCCTTCTCCCTTTCCCTCACCCTCTCCCCACTCCCACTCTTCGTCATGGTCCCTGGCTGTGAGGTCGGCTCTTACTCCTTCACGGGGACCCCAGGGGCGCAGGAAGAACTAACTGGGCTGCACGTGGTCTGGTGTTCAAGGCAGATGGCCAGGCCTGTCTTGCCAGGTGCCTCTGGTTGGGACCGAACCAGCAACCTTTTGGTTTGCAGTTAGTTGAGCGCTTACTGTTTGGGCCACTCGGGGACTCTTCTGCAGCCCCTCACCCATCCTCCTACCTTTGTCTCCCTCTCTGCTCCTCTGTCTGTCGGTCTGTCCGCCTGCCTCTCCATCCGTCATCAGCTTTCCCACCTCCTGTTTGGTAGCCTGCTTTGTCCTTCGCTGTTGGTGTGGCGGACACCCTGTTACCGTCAGGCCTGCAACGTGCTTTTTTATAGGCACAGGGCCAGGATGTCATGGGGTTCATGGAACTGCTCCCCATGTGTTGGCTTCTAGGTTTTGGGGTCTCCCTGCCCATGATTACACACAGTGTTGTGACAAATGCCCCAATGGACCATCAATTGCTACCTTTTCAAAAATAAGGCTGTTGGCCAGCCTGTTGGTCACATTGCCCCCTGGGAAGTGGTGCCCACTTGAACTTCCTTGGTATTTATATCAGTCCCTCTAACACCCCCCGGCCTTCACTGACACAGGGGTTTCTCAGTTCTTACCCGCTCTCCACCCTGACCCCACCCCCATGAGAGCGATCAGATGGACACCTGGTTGCTTCCAGACGTGCTCTATTGTGGTTGCTGTTAGTAGGTCTGGTCAGCCTTTCTGAGCCGATGACTCACCTCTTCTGGGCTGCGGTGCTCACCGAAAGGTGAGTCGTTCCAACCCGCCGGTCGCTCCTTCGGAGAAAGATGAGACTCTGTACCTATAAAGATTTCCATTCTCAGAAACCCGCAGAGGCAGTTCCACTGTATCCTTAGAGGGTCTCAGAACTGACTCAATGGCCATGAGGTGTTTTTCCCCAAGTTCGTTCGCCATTTTTCCGATGGTCATGTTTCTCTTTTTCCTATTGATCTTAAAGAGCTCCTTGCATATGGAAGCTCCGTCCATTTGCCAGTGAACATCGGTTGAGACTTTCAGTCTCGGAAAACATCCACTTTCAGACTCAAAAAACCAAACTCACTGGCTATCCAGCCTTCTGACTCACAGCCATCCGACAGGACAGCAGAACTGCCCCTGTGGGTTTCTAAGTCGGTAACTCTTTACGGAGGTAGAAAGCCTCACTTTCCACCTGCAAGTACGACTGGTGGGTTCAAACGACTGACCTTGGGGTGAGCAGCCCAACGTGTTGCCCACTGTGCCACCGGGGCGCTCACCTTTCAGACGAGGATGTTGAAAATGAATGAGGTGCCAAGACCAGCTTTGGGGAAAAAGTACAAGCAACTAACACATCTTACGACAACATTGATGAGATGGCGCACGATGGGGAATAGTTGGTTTTAAAAAAATAGTTTTATTGATATCAAATCCACACACCCTATGCTTCCATAGCTAAGTTGCTTAGAGAAAGAGCTGTATATCCATCCTCAGAATCAGTTCTAGTGCTCCCTCCCGCCTCCCACATTCATTATTTGCCCCATTCCCCGCCTCTCCTCCCCCATCGCGGTTAAACTGCCGCCTCTATGGAGCTTCTCCTGTGCTTCAGCAACATAACAGAAACAATAAACACTCAAATGAAACAGAACAAATAATGAGATAAAAATAAATCGTTAGAAAGAAAAAAACACCAGCAATATTTTTTGAAAAGCCAGAGAGGAAATTTCTGTCGTGGAACAAGTGAGAGGTCTTTAAATTTAGAGCAAATTCATGTTGGCTCAAGAAGGGAGGTCATCTAACCGGATGGCATGTCACACCAGCGCTCCACCCACCACCATGGAGTTGACAGTAATCTCTGTCTGGTAACAGAGCTGTTTGCGCCCCTCGTCTGTGCCCAGAGGGTATTTACGAGGGATTCCATCTGCCTAGAGACTCTGCAGATAGATTTTGGGGTCCCACTGCCCTCCATAGCCGTCTACAAATTGGGTGTTCACACTCTGCATCTTCCCTTCATCATATCTGGACTTGGCTGTCGTCAACTTTGGGTCCTACCGGCTGGTGGGCTTCTTCCAGTGTGGACGTGGTTGAGGGCTCACTTAGATGGCTGCTTGTTTGAATACAAGCCTTTAAGACCCCGGACACTGTGCCGGTCGATAGAGGACCAGACGGACAGTGTTTTGTTCTGCTGTGCACGGGGTCTCTCTGGGTCGGAACTGACGAGGGCAGCCCACAGCAGTCACCATGACAATAAACGCACTGCTAGGCGGCGATCACGCAGACCTGCCCAGCTCCGGGAGACCAGGTCCCACGTCCCAGGGAGGAAGTGGTCAGGCCCTGGGTTTTGTCTTTCAATGAAGAGGCCCAGCCTCCACTTCCCTCTTCATGACCCATCTCCCCTGGGTCTCCTGATTTCTCTTGCCCTCGCATCTTGGGTAGTTGAGATGTGAACCTGGCAGGCTGGCCCCGCCATAGGGCGGTTGGGCAGGTGTCTTGTCAAGCTGAGGAGACGCTCAAGTGGTCAGGTAGCAGACCCTGAGAACCCCACAGGACTGATAGCGCTTGGCATGACGGGGCTTTCTCTGAACCTCTCAGGACCAGGCCAAAAGTCAAAACCAAACCCCCCCACCCCCGCTCTCAACTCGATGCCGACTCATTGTGACCCTATGGGACAGAGCACAACTGACCTGTGAGTGTCCGAGGCTATGACTGCATACATGAGTAGAAAGCCCAGGCTTTCTCTTCAGGAGCTGCTGGTGATTCCGAACTACTGACCTTGTGGATGGCAGCCCAGCGAGTAACTACTGTGTCACCAGGGCTCCTGGTGAACTTGAACTTCAGGGACTAGATCATGTTGACTTTGACCAAACCACACCTCTGGCTGGAGCACATCTGGGAAGTTTCCCGGCTCTCAGACTGAGTCAAGGTCCTGTGTGCTGGCCTTGACCGGTGCCTGACCTGCAGGATCGTCCACGCCGCTGTCCTTGCCGGTCTCTCCTGCGAGAGTGAGGTTTATGGAGGGCAGACCTGGGGCCTCCTTCCCTCTGCCTCCTAAGCCCCTTGTGAAAAAGCTCCCGCCAGAGGGGCTCGGTGAATGTGTGTCAAGTAGATTCATTTCCTCATCTGGAAAATAGGGAGTTGTCTCAAAGTTCTCATTCTCCGGGGGTGCGCATCTCTCAGTTCACAAGCCTGCTTTATTGATAGGAGTTTCTGGAAGCCTCGCCACCATGACGAGGGCACTATGTATATGTCTTTGACCGTGTTGACTACATATGAGACATAACCTACAGATTAGGAGTTTGAGTCCCGATACTGCACCTCCAGACAGTGGGTGTTGGCGTAGATTGTACGGGTCCTTTTTGAAGCTGGTCTGCCACCTGTCAGCTGAGGGACCTGGAGCCCGTTACTCCTTACCTGTGGGCCTCAGTTTTCTCATCTGTAGAATGGGAATTTGAATAGCCACTCGGGAGTCGCTAGGAGCCCTGCTGGCTGGCGTACTGGTTACTTGGCCTGCGAAGGGCCAGGTCAGCAGTTCAAAAGCACCAGCTGTTCTGGGTGGACTGTTTTAGGCCACTTGACCTTGGTGTGCCCTGGAGCTGTGGTCCTGACCTCTGAGGCCCAGCAACGCACTCCCTGAGGTTCATGGTGATGTCATAACATTGACCCCTGTTTATACCACCACATGAGGGGATATATTTGCAGCAAAGGTGAATAGACATGTGTGAATATTCTTTGTCAAATATGAGTGCATGTGCGTGCGTGTGTGTGTGTGTGTGTGTGTGTGTGTGTGTGTGCTGCGCTCCCATCTGCACCCACCTGGGGATAGACATGCACGCCTATCCCCACATCTGCTCGTAGGTCCCCGAGGGCTGGGCAGCTGGAGATGGAGAGCCCTAGTCCCTCCATCAGTGGCCAGGGTCCCAGCGCTGCGTGTTCTGTCACTCCGAGGAGTCCCCTGGGCTCCACTCTGAGTGGTGCACCCCGTACCCAATCCACAAGGATGTGGCTTCGACCTCAGGCACAGGAGGGTCCACACAGGGGCAGGACTGTCTGTCCTGGGGGCTGGGCATTAGCCATCCTTCTGGTCACCAGGAAAGTGTGGGGGACAAGGGGGGACGCCATGGGCCACTCTCCAACACTGCTTGCCCAAGTTCAGGATGGTGCCGCCCAGTCAGACTGGCCAGCCATTCACCCACGTGTCTCCTCTCCAGACACTAGGATTCAGCTGATTCTCTGGGGGCAGTATTCAATCCACTTCACCGTGCTTTCCCCTGAAGCCAGGGCTCCAGCTTGGTGACATCACACGGCCTCTTGTATCTCTGTGGAAGACGAGGATCTGTGTGTGTGTGTGTGTGGGGGGGGGGGTCTACCGAGCATGCCATCTTGCTGGAACTGCAATTTGAAAGAAAAAAATGTTTCTTCCAACTTCAGTCCTCAGCATCAGAATCTCGGAGGATAAACATTTGGAGTTGTAATTTGGAACCAGTTCCCCAGGGGTGATCGGAGCCCCCGCCCCCCAAAAAACTTGAGAACCACTAAACTAGAATTCTTGGACCATTTTTTTTGCCCTTTACTTAGAATTTTGGGTTCTTTGCTGCCCACAGAGGTTTCCTTTCTCCTTCCTAAGAAAACATCCATGTGCCTCTGTGAACCCACAGTCTCTGTGTCAGCAGTTAAGGCCAGGAGGCAGCGTGGGTGTGTTAGTCCGGGTGGTCTAGAGAAATAAACCCAGAGACACTCATATGTGTGTAATAGAGAACTTTATATCAAAGAGTAACTGTATATTAAGAACACATCCCAGCCCAGTGCAGATGAAGTCCAAATGTCTGATACCAATCTATAAATCCCTCTCTAGACGCACGCAACACATGCAATGAAGCCGAATGCAGAAAAATCACAGGCCAGTGGGTGGAAAGTCTTGTGGATGCAGTGGTGGTGAAAGCATCTCAGTGCTGGCATGGGTCTCCACGTGGCTCCTCTAGCTCCCAGGCTCTGGCTCCATCTATGTAGCTCCATGTAGCTTGTCCACAGGAATGTATAGCAGAGAGAGTGTGGGTCTGGCTTCCAGGGAGCTGTTTATCTCCGTGGTGCCTCCGAATGAGCTCATCAAGCTGTGACCTGCTTGACAGGCTAAACTTCACCCCTTCCTTCTCAATGTCTCAAGTTGACCCCCGATTACACAACTACCACAGTGGAGAAGAAATGAAACTTCATCTTGCAGTGCCACAGAAAGCTAGATCGCCGTCAGGGTCGCCCAGTGTGGTGGCTTTGAAAAGGTGATGAGCCAGGGGCCCTTTACTGAAATGCAGAACCTCTGGAGATGTGTACTTTGAATCCCCCTTCAAGAGGTGGTACCCTAGTGGAAGCAGAAGGTTCCTCCACTCACATGACCGTGCTCATTCTCATTGCCTCTCGGGTGGACCTATGGTCCTGTAGGGCAGCTGGTCAAGGTCAAGGGGTTAGTAGGCCCACAGGCTGGGTCACGGACTCGCTGCAGGGAGAATGATTACCCTCGATCTAGGAATATCTGCCTTGGAGTTAGGCATCCATTCCACAGAGAGATGAGAACACCTTTTCAGACCGTCACTGAACTTGTTACATGATTTTTTTTTTAAGGGAAAGTGCCCTAACTCTTGGACCATCATCACCTCATGTACAAACAAAGAGGCTGGATGTTGTATTAGGATAAGCTGAGCTGCACTAACGAATAGACCCAGATAGGTGTTGTCGCTGCTGGGGCCATCAAGTTGGCTCCGACCCATAGCAACCCCATGTACCACAGAATGCCCGGTCCTGCACCATCCTCCCAATTGTTCCTGTGCTTGAGCCCCTAGGTGCAGCCACTAGTCAATCCATCGAGTTGAGGGCCTTTCTCTTTGTTGATGCCCCGCTAAAGACACATGCAATGGCTCAAAACCAACCAACCAACCAACCAACCAACCAACCAACCAACCAACCAACCAACCAACCTTCAGTCCTCAAACAAAATCAAACTCAAATTAAAAAAAACCAGATGCCTAACTCCAAGGCAGATATTCCGAAATCGAGGCTAGCCGTTCTCCCTGCAGCGAGTCCAGGACCCAGCCTGTGGACCTACTCTCCCCTTGACCATTGCCAAGGTCTGCATCCAGCTAGTCGAAGATGGAAGCGTGAAGGCGTGGAGCTGGCACTTCCCTGTCCTTTCCCCTGAAGTCAGAGCTTCAGATTATTAACACCACTTGGCTTCTTCTGCCTTTGTTGTATTTTGCTTCCTAACTGCCTCAGCTGGGAGGTGACACACACATCGCTTCTGCTCTGTGGTGCACGGTTCAGAACCAGTCATGTGATCAGTCTAACTGCAAGAGAGCCTGGGAATGAAGTCCTTGCCAGAGCTATGGGCCGGGGGAGGAGAGGATGGATTTTCATGAGCAGCTAGTTGGGATGGCTTCAAGAGCCCTTTCCATTATTGAATTCGAAGCCTAAGTGGTCACGGTCTAATTTTACTAGCTTGGCATCTGATTGGCTCACTGCTTAGCACGGTGATGGTGGACCCATGAGCATGTTTTCTCCTCAATGGGATCAGTAGCAGTTGCTGTGGGGTTGGCTCCAACTGAGAAGGGCTATGGTGCTCCAGTGTCTGCTTGCTTTCTTTTTAAAAATAACTTGATTGGGGGCTCTTACCAGCTCTAATCACGTGCCTTCCATCCATCCATTTGTGTGAAGCACAGTTGTACATGTTTTCATCATCATCATCAATCATCTTCTTCTCTTTTTTAAATCATTTGAATGGTGAGCTCACAGCTCTGATCACAATCCATACATACTTCCATTGTGTCAAGCACATTTGTACATTTGTCCAGAGTGTTTTCCATGGCTGGTTTTTCACAAGGGGGTGGCCAGGTCAATCTTTTAAGGTACTTCGAATCCACCGCCTTTCAGTTAACAGCCAAGCCCTTCACCATTTTGTACCACCCATGGGTTCCAATCCACAAGGTCATCTCCACTGTGGGTCCACCATCACCACGTTCACGATCAGATTAGCTAATACCCTGAGCACGTCCCCAGGTTCCAGGTCCCCCACCAAGGCAGCTGCCATTCCCATCCTCTCTTGGGAAAAGCATCCAAGAGGTATGCCTTTATTGAGTGCAATATTGATGGAACCCAATGTTTCCGTGTGTCTTAGCTCTTGTCTCATTGAATCTTTTGATGAGCCTAGGTAGGACTCTACCCCCCATCTTACAGATGAGGAAACCGAGGCTTAGAAAGGTGAAGGGACTTACCCAAGACCACACAGGATGTTAAGAAAACCACAGAGCTTGGATTTGAACTCAGTTTGTCCTATTGAAGTCTAAGGGTCCTATGGCGCATGAGCATGTGTGTGTGTATGGGTGTGTGTGTTTAGGGTAGGGATTTTCCTTGAGCTGAACTCCCCAAGGGTTGAGCAATGGAAGGCCACAAGTTACCATGAGGTGACTGCCCTCACCCGGGGAAGCCCAGTGTGGCCACGGATAGGAAATGGGATGGCGTTTGAGGACACAGATGTGTTGGCGAGAGTGTCTTGTGGGTTTGGGGACAAGCCTGGATGAAGAAACCCACCCAGGAGCAAAAGCTGCGCCAACGGGAGACATCCAGATAGACCGGATCTGGTTCACAGCCTCAGGGTAGGGTAAGATAGGGTACAACTCCCCTGCCCCTGTCCCCCGTAGTGGTTATCTCCTGACCCTTGAGGCCACCAGGGCTGGGATTAAATGAGTGATGTATCTATGAACATGCTCGGCCACCAACTGAGGTCGGAGGGTCAAACCAAACCAAACCAAACCCAAACACCCACTCATTGAAAATCCTGTGGAGCCCAAGGCCACCCTGACATACACATGGTATGTCCTAGGTCAGGTCATGGGTCGCCGTGAGCCAGCTGCCACTGACTTGATGGCAACTGGAGACATGTATGTGCTTATGTCTAGATATCCGAAAGCGCTGAGATGAGCGGACTCCCTGCCAGCGAGTCGATGCGGGCTCATCGTGACCCTGCAGGACAGGGTAGAACTGCTCTTATGAGCTTACAAGGCAGCAACTCTTTACAGGAGTGGAAAGCCCTGTTTCCTGGGCTGCGGCTGGTGGTTTGTAGTCCAACGCGTGACCACTTCCACCAGCAGGGCTTCTGGTGAGAACAGCATACGATCAGCTCAGTAAAGGCATGATGGTTTTATTCTCTGTTGGGGGTGTGAGCTCCCCAATTCACCTTTGTTCAACTGGGCTGGCATGGGCACGGGTGACCCGAGGCCTTGGGTTCCCAGGCTGAGACTACTCCTCTGACCCGTGTCCTGGCTTCCTGCCTGACCCGCAGAGGAGATACATGCTGCGTCGGCAGGTGGCTGCTTGGGCCTGTCTTCACGGCACCAGCGACACACTTGGGCAATTCTGGAAGGTCCAGCCAGCTGATTCAGCAGGGGAGGTGGGCTACCAGGGCAGGCAGAACCTCAGAATCGGTTCTGCTTTTGGGGAGCAGAGACTGAGAGCCTCCAACCCCTGAGGGTAGCTCTTGTGCAATAAGGCACATGCCTGGGGGCGGAGGGGAGCAAGGAAGGAATGTGCGTGCCCCCTCTTTTGTTTCTGGGCGTGAGGAGTCAGGGAGACTGGGGCGGGGGCGGGGATCTGGTGGGGAGTGGGTGGAATGTCGTGGGGTGAGGCAGGCTGAGCTGGAACTGATACCTACCCTCTGCGAGAGCTCAGGCACGGCACTGACCTCTGTGAGCCGGCCCCCCGCCATGTCCCCTTGCCTCAGGGTTGTTTGGAAAGTGCCCACAGTGCCTCCTGGGAGTCTAGTAAGGTGCCCAGCAAATGACCTTGGGTAGTGATTAGGGTAGGAGGAGGGTTATTCGAAGTCCATCTCCCCACCCCTTACTTTTTCAAATTTATGTGGACAGGCCAGAGACCCACGTCCCTAAATACCCCAAACACACTCACTGTCATCGAGTCAATCCGGACTCACAGCGACCCTACAGGACAGGGTAGATCAGCCCCTTGGGTGTCACTGTGTGCGAGAGCAGAACCCCCCCTCCCATGCTCCGTCTGTCTCCTGAGAAGCAGCTGATGGTTTCAAACTGCTGATCTTGCAGATTGTAGCTCAACGCATCACCACAACGCCACTGGGGCTGTCAGAAACTATTGACTCACCAGCGTTAGAGACAGGAAGCAGGGGCCCCTACAACCAATGTCCCCGGGGTCCTGTTCCCACTTTTAACAGTCACCAACAACCACCCAGCTGCTGTTGAGCCGACTGACTCTGACAGGTGTCCACCCTCTGAGAATCAGCATATAGGTTGAGCCCCATGGGGTTCTCAGTGGGAGGCCTTTGGGGGCATTGATCACAGGCTTTCTTCCCAGCTGCCCCAGGGTGGACTTGAACTTCTGGCCCTTCCTGTAGCTGTGGAGCGTGTTAACTGTTGGCATCCCCCAGGGGATCCAATGCTGGCAGTGGTTTGAACAACTTAGGCTTCTTAGCGTGCTGGAAGTAAGAAGGCCCACGTGGATGGGTTTCCCTGGGTAAAGTCAAGTTGCTGGCAGGATCACATGCCTGCTGGGGGTGGGGTGGGGTGGCAAGAGTGACCCTAGAGAAGAAACTGTTTCCTTGCCCTTTTCCACCTCCTACCCACCAGGGCCACCCACAATCCTGGCCTCACAGCCCCCTTCGAAATCCCCTTCCAAGCCGCCCTCTTTGATTTATGAGGATCGCTGTGTTTTATGTGGGACCCACCCAGATCATCCCCAATCACTTCCCGATCCATCCCTAGGCTCTTAATCACACCCGCAAAGTCTCCCAGAACCTGTGCCTCTGTCGCCTGACATAGCGATTTCAGGCGGAGAGAGCGGGGCCCCCAGTATGAATTGGGAGGTTTGACAAGCGAGGGCTGTCTGGTGTGGCGGGCAGGAAGCAGGGGGTGACAGGAGGGGCCCTGGAACCTGGGCAAGGTCTCAGCAGCCACACCTCTTGTACTGGGTGGTCCATTTCATTCCATTTCCCCCGGGCACAGCATCCTGTTATCCACCCGCCTCCACCCCAACGCAGGCCCCACCTTCTCCAGACAGTGCTTACACTTGAACATTTCAACAACTTAAACTTGAAACTGGATTCCAGACAACCCGGGCTTGCGGCTTTCTCTTGGGTCGTCTGGTCCGTCAACCGGCTTCAGGAAGAGAGCGCTCTCTGCGCCCCCCATCCCCAGGAGTTTGCTGCTGACAGCTGTAGTCAGTTCATTTAGGAAGGTGGTTTGGGTCTTTACTGGTGCGGGGACGACTGAGCTGAGGTGGACATGACCGCCTTCCCCGGTGCCCCAGGGCCGAGGGAGGTGGGGCTGACTGGCACCAGGAGCAGGCTTTCAGGAAAGGGGGGCAACATTTCAGTCTCTTTGGTGACAGGCTTGGTCTGCAGGGTTCCACTCCCCCTGGGTCATGACGAAAACGGGTCTCCCTTGAGTAAGAACACAAACGACTGCCTGGTGGGTAGAAGCCGGAGCCCGCCACCTCACAGACCTATTTGTAAGCCCATTCTCTGCCACCTGTTGGCTGGGAGCCCTGGGGCACGTTGCTCAGTGGCTCCGCGCCTCAGTTTCCTCCGCTGTGAACGGATGCAGGGGTTGTCAGGCGCCATGTGGTTTGAGTGAGGTCACATGAGGACCCAGAGTTGGGGCCTCAGCATGAGGGTGCTGGCCTGGGGCCGTTGGAGGAATGAATGCTGGGGCCTGGAACCCTGGGTCCCTGGGAAAGGCTAGCAAATGCCAGTGTGGACCATGCCAGGGGGTGCGGTCGGTCTCCCTCCAAGCCCTCCCTTCCGTTTCCTGCCTTGGCCTGAGAACACAGCAGAGGAGGGAGGTCTTGAATTGCCAGCCTTACCATTAGGGCAAGCAGTCCCTGTCTGGTAAAGGGGCTTTGTGTGTTCTTTCTTTCTTAAAAATCATTTTGTTGGGGACTGGTACAACTCTTTCACAATCCATTCATCCATCCATTGTGTCAAGCACAGTTGTACATTTGCTGCCCTCATCATTCTCAAAACCTTTGCTTTCTACTTGAGCCCTTGGTATCAGCTCATTTTTCCCCTTCCCTCCCTTCCCCCTCCCTCCCTCCCTCTTGAACCCTTGATCATTTGTAAATTATTATTATGTTTTCCATGTCTTACACTGTCTGATGTTGCCCTTCACCCACTTTCCTGTTGTCCATCCCCCAGGGTGGGGGTTATATGTAGATCCTTGTGATTGTTTCCCCCTTTCTCCCCCAACCTTTCCCCTACCTTCCTGGTACGGCTACTCTCATTACTGGTCCTCAGGGGTTTATCTGTCCTGGATTCCCTGTGTCTCCAGCTCTGATCTGTACCAGTGTACCTGCTCTGGTCTAGCCATATTTGTGAGGTAGCACTGGGGGCTTTGTGTTTTCTGTCCCTCCTCCCCCCACCCTCTTTCTGCCGGAGGTTTCGGACATGAAGGAAAAGAAACGCTGTGGCGGGGGGGTAAGGGGGGGCAGGCCTACGAAGGTCTGCTGGCTCAGCGAGGCCCCTCCCTTGGCCACCCGCTGATGCCGCTCAGGTCTGGAGTGAGGAGGGTTAGGGTTAGGGGTGAGAAGGAGGGGATCCCCAATAGCTCGAGGGCTAAGAGGCTCCTCTCAGATGAGGAGGCTCCTGCCAGGTTGGCATGAGGCATTGGACGTTGGGTTCCTGGACCTCCCTCTCTTCTCTGATGGCTCGGCTGTAGGACAAACAGCACATTATTTCACCGCTAACCAAAAGGCGGGGGACATGAGTTCAAGCACAGGGACCACCGAAGAAAGTTCTGGTGGTTGACTTCCCCCAGATAAGCAGCCCCTGCAAACCCTCCAGAGGAGAGTCTTCCCCTGATGGGTCTGGGGTTCGGGGGAGTCGGGAGCCCCACGTTGTTTCTCCTTTGAAGAACTTTTTCTTCTTTCTTTCTCTTGGCTGTTTCCACTGCCGGATGGACTAGGTCACTTTCACTAGCTGAGTCCAGGGGGGGGGGCAGTCCCCCAGATTCCACTCCGTGCAGCCAAGGCTGTCCTCTGGGACCAGCCACTCCTCTTGGCAGGCGCCCAGCAGACAGTTTACAAATCTGGGATCCGCCCTTTGGCATCACACACACGCTCAACCGCGGGATACTCGGAAGGCAGGATGGCAGCCCCATTTTGCCGCCCACTAGACCGAGTCCCAGAGAGAGGGGGTCGGGGGGTGCATTCACTCCCCCTTTTATTCCTTTATCACAAGGTCCTGGAAATACCTTGGAATTTCTGGAAATTCCAGAAATTTCTGGAAATACTCCGCTGCCTTGGACATACCAGCTATCCTCCCGTCGGCTTTTAGCTTTGATTTTAAATAAAGCGTCAGGATGGTGAGTGTGGGGCCTGGATTTGACTCCCGAGTCTCCCTAGCCGGCTGCGGGATCCAGAACTTTCTAGCCTCAGTTTCCTCACGTGGCAGTTCGGGACGCTGCCGGGCTCGGTCATGAGTGGTGTGGAGGTGAGTCAGCGCAGCAGCTTCACCATGCCCGGAAGAAGGACCGAGATGGGTGGTTATCGGTGCTGAATGCGTTGTGATAGGTGTTAAATAGGTGGTTAGAGATGAAGCGACTTGCCACAATAAAAACAAACAAAAAAAACCCCAAACTAGATGAAATGCCATAATCCAGGTCCAGGCCTCACACCCTGTGCCTGGCCCTTAGCAAGCGCTTCATAAAGTCTTGGGTCTTGGGCGTCTGGGCATTTGAAATAGCTGGAGCGCATTGGAGGTCCTCAGGAACCGCTCCCCCAAATTGGATTTCATTCCTTTATTGGCCCCTCTACTCCACCTCCCAGGCCTTGTCCTATGCCCCCACCCACCCACTGACCGCGGCCCCCAAGCCCTGTCCCGGTGCCACCACGGGGAGGCCAGCATTCCCGGTTGTGGAGAAAAGAGTAAGTCTATGAACGGAAGGCCCTGGCTAGCATTCATGTCTCCCAGCGCCTGAAGACTTCTTTTCAAGCGCTGGGAAGCTAGGAGGCGACTTTGAGATCTTTGGGCCACGCACCTGGCCCAAGTCATGACCTTTCCCAGCACCTCCTCTGCGCGTGTGAAAGTGGGACTTTGAATCAGGAAGGCGATGGAATCATGGGGGCATTTGGATGGTGGTGCCCGTGAAGGATAGGGACCGAACCACGGATTGCCGAAAGAACAGACGGTTGGAAGAAGTACCGCCCAAGTGCTTCTTAGAAGCGAGGAGGGCGTGAGACTTGGTCTCCAGCACGTTGGCCATGCTGACAGGAGAGGCCAGTTCTTGGAGAGGGACATCTGCTTGGTCAAGTGCAGGGTCAGTGGAAGAAGAGGAAGCCCTTCGACCAGATAGATCGGCGTTGGCTGCATCGATGGGCTCAGATATACGAACTGTCCTGAGGAGGAGCAGGGCCGGGCAGTGTTTCGCTCTGTTGTGCCACGGGGTTGCTAGGAGAACCCACTTGAGGGTACCTACTGACCACAAAGCCATGTAGACCGGTTGACACCTCTGAACAGCTTCGTGACAGGTGGGAAAACTGAGGCTCACCTTGTGGCCACCCAACTCACAGGGAGGAAATTTCCAGGTGCCTCAGGCTCCACTTGGCCAACCTACCAGCCAGGCTACTGCCGTTCTCCCAGCCCCCTTCTACAGGGTGCATGTATGCTCTTCCTGTGTGGTTTCCACAGGAACACCCCTCCCACCACCACAACCACCACCAGGGTGGGACTTTGGGATAAGGTGACACCGTCCCCTTCCTTGAACTGACCCAAACCATACCAGTCCCATAAGACTGGTTGAAACCAACCAGGCGTCTGCTTGGAAACCCACACAACGGAGTCACTCACCCTGGTGAGTTTGCCACTGATGGAAGCTTGCTGTGCCCAGTCTTTGCTGGGCAGGAGTGGGGGGCCGGGGAGCAGGGAGTGTCCATGACGGTGGACCTTGGGGTACTGTGGAGACGGGCTCATCCTGGAGGCACATGAGCCGCAGCCTTCTCTGCTGCAAAGGACTCCAGGCCAGGAAGTGAGTGAGTCAACTCCATAGGGGAAGTTTAGAGTTCCAACTTCCCCGCATCTCCAGTGGGGCCTCCCCGACTCCCCCTTTCTTCAAACATCAGAGGGAATTGGGGGTGACTTTCTTTTCTCTAGGGTAGCCACACGTCAGCAGAGCTCAAACCTAGGAGGCGTGAGGGCGAGCGTTGTAATTTTGACACATCCCCTGGCTACCCGGCTTACCCATCAGGCGGTCGCTCCCTGGCGGAGCCTGGAGACAGAAGTGGCCACTCCTGCCCTTCCGTGCGCCGTGGAGAAGGAGCCTGGGGTCCCGGTGGCCCTCTGCTGAACTGGTAAAACCCTCTCTCCATCCAGCTATTTCTGCCTTCCTCGCGTGGGCCTCGGAGGGCATCCTGGCAGAGGGCAGGGTGGCACAGCTTGGGTGGTGTGGAGAGGCACGCAATTCACCCAGGTGCAACTGGAGAGGCAGGGTCTCGTGGCGCTCAGAAGCTTCTAGAATCTGCCTGCTGGCCTCAAACTCCTTGACTTCGTAGCTGGGCTGCCGTGGATTCCTGTTCTGCGAAAAGGTGTGCGTGATTCTGCCTCGCGTGTGAGGCTCACAGGTGCTGAGAAGGTGTCCGCCATCCTCAAAAGTCAGCTCCCTGGCATGGAGTGGATTCCGACTCACCGCGACCCGGGAGGACAGGGTGGCACTGCCCCTGTGCAGGACCTCCTCTGCCATGACCACTCCTTCTCGAACGCACAGTAAGGGGAAGGCACCATTAACGACGATCACTGTATTTTTCCCTGCGGGACCTGCACCTTCCCAAGGACTTGTGGGCATCGTCTGGTGGTGCAGTGGTTACGGGTTAGGCTGTTAACTGCGTCGTCGGCAGTTCAAAACCACCAGCTGCTCCATAGGAGAAAGATGGGGGCTTTCTACACCCATAAAGAGGGACAGTCTCAGAAACCCACAGAGGCAGGCCTCCCCGTCCTGTAGGGTCGCTATGAGTTGGCATCGACTCGACGGCAGAGAAATGGGGTGAGGTGGGGTTTGGCTCATTGGGATGTCACCTGCTGGGCTGATTTGGGGGGACATGTCACCACCTGCTGAGACCCCCCAGGGGTCTGGAAATGGACTTTCTTTTAAAAAATCATTTTATTGGGGTCTCGTACAACTCTCATCACAATCCATACATGCATCCATTGTGTCAGCACATTTCTACATGTGTTGCCCTCATCCTTCTCAAAACGTTTACTTTCTACTTGAGCCCTTGGTATCAGCTCCTCATTTTCCCCCCTTCCTCCCCCACCCTCCTGCCCTCACAAACCCTTGATAGTTTATAAATTATTATTTTTTCATGTCTTACACTGTCCGATGTCTCCCTTCATCCATTTTTCTGTTATCTGTCCCCCAGGGAGGGGGTTATATATAGATTCTTATAATCAGTTCCCCCTTTCTCCCCCACCTTCCCCGTATCTTCCTGGTATGGATACTTTCTTTTTTTTTTTTTTTTTTTAAACATTTTATTAGGGGCTCATACAACACTTATCACAATCCATACATAGACATACATCAATTGTATAAAGCACATCTGTACATATTTTGCCCTAATCATTTTCTTTTTTTTTTTTTTCTTTTACATTTTATTAGGGACTCCAACAACTCTTACCACAATCCATACATATACATACATCAATTGTACAAAGCACACCCATACACTCCCTGTCCCAATCACTCTCAAGGCATTTGCTCTTCACCTAAGCCCCTTGCATCAGGTCCTCCTTTTTTTCCCCCCCTCCCTCCCTTTTCCCCCCTCCCACATATGCCCTTGGTAATTTATACCTCGTTATTTTGTCATATCTTGCCCTATTCGGGGTCTCCCTTCCCCCCTTCTCTGCTGTCCCTCTCCCAGGGAAGAGGTCACATGTGGCTCCTTGTAATCAGTTTCCCCTTTCCAACCCACTCACCCTCCACTCTCCCAGCATCGTCCCTCACTCCCTTGGTCCTGGAGGTATCATCCACCCTGTATTCCCTGTATCTCCAACCCTCCTATGTACCAGTGTACAGCCTCTGTCCTATCCAGCCCTGCAAGGGAGAATTCGGATCATGGTAGTTGGGAGGAGGAAGCATCCAGGATCTGGGGGAAAGCTGTGTTCTTCATCGATACTACCTCACACCCTAATTAACCCATCTCCTCTCCTAAGCCCCTCTATGAGGGGATCTCCATTGGCTGACACTTGGGCCTTGGGTCTCCACTCTGCACTTCCCCCTTCATTTAATATAATATATATATACACATACATATATACATATACACATAAATACACATACATACACACACTTATATATTTTTTTTTGCATGATGCCTTATATCTGGTCCCTTGGGCACCTCGTGATCGCACTGGCCGGTGTGCTTCTTCCATGTGGGCTTATTTGTTTCTGAGCGAGATGGCCGCTTGTTCACCTTCAAGCCTTTAAGACCCCAGACACTATCTCTTTTGATAGCCGGGCACCATCAGCTTTCTTCACCACATTTGCTTATGCACCCATTTGTCTTCAGCGATCCTATCATGGAGGTGTGCAGTCAATGATATGATTTTTTGTTCTTTGATGCCTGGTAACTGATCCATTTGGAACCACTCGATCACACAGGCTGGTGTGTTCTTCCATGTGGACTTTGTTGCTTCTGAGCTAGATGGCCGCTTGTTTATCTTCAAGCCTTTAAGACCCCAGTCACTATCTGGATACTTTCATTATTGGTTCTGAGGGGTTATCTGTCCTGGATTCCCTGTGTTTCCAGCTCTTATCTGCACATGCTGTGGTCTAGCCAGATTTGTAAGGTAGAATTGGGATCATGATAGTGGGGGGAGGAAGCATTAAAGAACGAGAGGAAAGTTGCATGTTTCGTCGGTGCTACACTGCACCCTGACTGGCTCTTCTCCTCCCTGAAACCTGGAAATGGAATTTGGTGCCTCCCTTGGGAGCTTCAGCAGTGGGAATTGGCACTGGTCTCCCTCCAGGTCAGTGGTTCTCAACCTGTGGGTCGCGACCCCTGTGGGTGGGGCAGGGTGTCGAACGAACCTTTCACAGGGGTCGTCTGATTCATCGCAGTAGCAAAAGTGACAGTGATGAAGCAGCAACGGAAATCATTTTATGGTTGGGGCGGAGGGTGGCCACCACCACATGAGGAACTGTATGAAAGGGTCGTGGCATGAGGAAGGTTGAGAACCGCGGCTTTAGGGCGATGTTGCCTCTGTCACAGAGATGGAGCCATGGGCGGGAGGGAGGAGCTGAGCACTCAGCTGCTGCCCTCTGCCACATGCTGGCCTCTCCAGGCCTCTGCTGTCCCTTCTGAATGGGCTGTGTTAAAGGGGACAAGAGCCAGAGCCACCACTGCAGGCTGCAGGAGGCGCAACAAACGCAGGGGCAGCTGGTCCTCTGACCCAGCCTTGTTGTGACCGCGGGGAATTGTCTCAGAAACCTGGCCTCAGAAAAGGCCCAGGCCTGGGGGCCTTCCCGCTCCGCCTGGGGGAGGCTGTCAAGATGTGTGTGTGTGTGTGTGTGTGTGTGTGTATCTTGGTGGGGCTGGGGGGAGGGTGTCAGGGGACGCAGGACATGGCTTTCCCCAGACTCTTTGATCTGCCTACTCTGAGCGTGTACTTCCTCTGGCATCTTGATTTTTGCCACCCCCCGTGTTTTGTTTTAAACTCACAGATTTGTCATGTTGGGGGTGGGGTGGAGGGCCCGGGCCTCATCCCCAGACCTTGTAAGACATTGAAATCTTGCAAGCTTGTGAGCCTGGAGTGGGGGGAGGGAGAGACGGAGGGATGTACGCTTTACTTACATTTTTAAAAATCTTCTAATATTTTCCCCTTTTTGGGTCTGTCCCGCAGCTCGTTGTTGAAAGGGAAGAATTTGGAGGTGGGGCATTTGAATTGGGTTCCTAACACCCGGGGATGCAGGCTGCCCTGAGCTAGCTTGCTGTGAGTTCTTGGTGTCCTGGCAACCGGGGGCTCACTCAGAAGCTCTGCTGTACCACTGGGGCAAGGATCTTTACCTCTCTGATTTGTGCAGTGCTATAAAACTGGGGCTACCTTCAGCCCCTCCTTCCCCAGCCTCTTGGAAGTTGAAAGGGGAGCAGAGGTGACAAACCGGAGCCCCTGGGCCCTGGCAGGGCCTTGGGACCTGACTTGAACCACCTGAAAGGCCTCTGTGGGTTGACAGCCACCAGCACCTGGCGGTGCAGATGATGAGGGGCCGGGGAGGGGCATCAGCTAGCCCTAGACACTTGTGTTGCTTCAAACAACCCACTCCAGCCCCCCCCCCAAAAAAAACCCCACTGCCATTGAGTTGATGCCGACTCACGGCAACTTTATAGGACAGGATAGACCCACCTCTGTGGGTTTCTAAGCCTGTAACTCTTTATGGGAGTTGCAAGCCTCATCTTTCTCCTAAGGAGCAACTGGTGGATTCGAACAGCTGACTTTGAGGCCAGCAACCCAATTCTTAACCACGGTGCTACCAGGACTCCTTCAACGAACAGCCAACTAATCAAAAATGCCGGCTAGCAGCGCTGACCCACAGTCAGCACCTCCGGTGTTGAGTAGAACCGGGCTCTCGGGTTTTCCAGGGCTGCGTTTCAGAAGCCGACGGCCAGGCCTTTCTTCCCAGGCACGTGTGGGTGAACCAGGACCTTTGTTGGGAGCCACTGAGGACTGACTCATGCTGTCGTGGTGTTACCCTCGGGTTCTTCTGGCCTCAGGGTAGTGGGGGCTGTGGGTCCCAAGACCCCTTAGCCCTTTGGGCGGATTGTTTCCTGCCCCCAAGATGGCTATTTGAAGCTTATATAGATCCCCCGTTGGCACACACTAAAGTAGGATGTGGAACATTGTCTTGGTGGACTATGGGATGCTAGCTGACCTCGCTCTCTGGGGTGCCTAGCTCAGGGCCTCGGGTTTTGGGGTTACGACAGTTCTCCATGCACTGGTTGGCCACCTGAGCAATGCTCCTGTGTTTTTAACGACAAAGCGCCCCCCAGGAAGTGCTCTCGGTTGCTGGGTGAGCTAACTTTCCTGTGCTTGAGCCTCCTGCCGGAGAAACGTGAGCCAATTCCTGGACAGTCAGCGTTGAGCGGAATACCTCCCAGAGAGGCCCAGAGAGGGTAACCAGTCAGCCCGGGGTTACCCAGCTGTTCAGTGGCAGAGCCAGTGTTGGGACCCACATAGCCTTAATCAACCACAACACCCGGGAAGGTCACCATGCTGGGGGGCCCTGTTTCAGTTTGCTCCCCTAAATCTGTGAGTGGGTGAAAACAACCAATAAACGACACAGCCGTCCGACCCCCACTCCCCACCCCAAGCCTGTTAGAGTCAAGTGGATTCTAATTTGCGGTGCCCCTATTTGGCACAGAGTAGAATCGTAGCTCCGTAGGGTTTTCTTGGCTGTAGTCTCAATAGAAACGGAGAGCCAGGCCTTTCTTTTACGTGGCCCCTGCCTTTGGTTAGCAGTCATGTGCAAATGTGATCACGTTGACCATGTGATCCCGGGCAGCTCTCCAAATGGAGTCAACCGCCAAGAACGCAGGCAGCACCTGGGGCCTCGAGACAGGTGAGTGCTCAGACGGGGGTGCCACACCTGGAGCCCTGGACCTTGGGCCTGGCTGGTCCTCTGCCCGGCCAGAGACCTGCCACATCAGGACGGTGGACCCACTGGTCTCGGCTCAGGCATGTGGCTTTGGGGCCAGCCTTTCCCCTGGGCGGCTCCCTTCTGCCGCCACCTCCAGACTCCCCTCGTCTATGAGGCACCTGGGAGTTGGTGACAAGCATCCTGGGACTCATTCAACTGGGGGACGTGCAAGGGTTGGGGGGAGGGTGGGGGTGGGGGGCAGGGGTAGCTCATAGGCAATAGATCCTTCCTGCTTCCCCAGGTTCTGACTTTCAGCTCCCCAGCAGTTCCTTCACCCAAGCCCACGTCTGTTTCTTAGACCATTTACATCTAGTGTTGGAGAATAACAACAACGAACATTTTAATGTTTATGGATTTGTTATTTATTTTATTATTTTTTGAGAACAAAATTTCAGAGTCGCGATTCTGTATAGAAAAGATTTAATTCCGTTGATGAAATTGTAGCTCTCAGAAAAGTTTCTTCGTTTCCGTTCATGCTTCCTCCTCGTCTCTGGTTTTGGCCATTCCTTCTCAAATGATGGGAGCTGTAAGACTCCACCTTTTCCCTGAATTCACGCCAGCCAAGGAGATCTTATCTCTTATCTAAATCTCGTCTAAATCTCTTAGATGAATGGAGGGGGATGAAAAGATATGGAACTTCTTGAAGTCCCCTTGTGTCTTGCTCGGACCTCCTCCTCCTTGTTCCTCTTAGGGAGGACTCCTGGCCAATCTTTCAATCTTCATTTGACTCTGTTGTCTCCTACAGAAGTGTACTTATTTCCGCCTTCCCGTTGCCATTTCAGAGGAGGAAACTGGGGCCCTGGGCTTGAGGATGAGGCCAGTGTCTGGTCTCTTCTCTCCACGTCGCCTAGCTCCCTTGTTGGACAGATGGCCCTGCCCAGTTCTTGGTCTCCCCAGAAAAGGCTTGTGGGAGGTGCACAGTGCCGCTTTGGAGTGGCGTGGAGGGTGGAACCCAGGTTTCCCCCCACCACCACCACCACCCCCGTCTCCTGCAGCTCCCAGTTGCTTCTCTTCCGCTTCCCTCGTTGCAGGAAGCCAGGGATCCATGGATTCCATCAGGGAGACTGTCAGGGGGTGAGGTGGGTTTGGTGACCCAGTGTTGGGGTGGGGAAAGGATCAGGGATGTGATGGGAGCTGGAGTGGGGTGGGCATGGCTTCAGCGGGTGGGCTATGGCCTTGGAGGATAGGAGCTGGAGGGAAGCTCTGGGGGGTGTCTTTGCCACCAATCCCCACTTCGGGGTGAAAGTTCAAAGGGATAACAGGCGATGGCACCCCATCCCCAACACTCCACTCTGGGTTGGGTGTGAGCTGGGACCTGGTGGCTGAGCCTGGTGTCCTGCAGCTCAAGCCGGCAAGAGTGGTGGTCTCGGGAGCCCACAGGGGCAGCTCTACCCCGTGCTGCAGGGTCACCATGAGTCGACATCGACTCGATGGCCGTGAGTTTGGAATTTGAGTTTAATGAGATATTTATGCCTCCGTGTGAAAGGAAGTGTTTCTAGGTTGCTTTTTATGGGCGGGTGGGAAGTGTGTGTGTGTTTAAAATAATCACTATCTTTTACCAACGCACCATGTTCCTTTCGGGGGGCAATGGGACATAGGTTAAAGGTCACTGCCCTACCGACCATGATAAGAGCCGAAATAAGCACGTGACTTCCTGAGAACTGGCCACGGGCCTGGCATTGTTCTGGAAGGTGCCTTGGATGCTTTCTCTTATTTACTCCCAGGAGCCGTGGGGGCCTCGTGGGTCGTGCCTTGAGCTACTCACCTCCATGCCAGCAGTTCGAAACCACCAGCTGCTCTGTGGGCGAAAGACGAGGCTTTCTACTCCTAGGAAGAGTCACTGTCTTGGAAACCCACAGGGGCGGTTCCCTCCTCTCCTGTAGGACTGATCTGAGTCGTCATCGACTCGCTGGCAGTCAGTGGGACTCCTGGAAAGTGTTCATCTGGGAAGCCCCCCGGGGCAGTTCTACCCCCCTCCTGGAGGGTCACTATGGGTCACCATTGACTCGATGGCACTGAGGACTCACGCCTAATAGCAACTCTCTGGGGTAGAGATGGTCCCGACCTCATTCTACAAGTGAGGAAAATGGGGGCACCGAGATTTAAGTAAAGGGGGCCTTGCACGCAAGCGGCAGAGCCGAAGCTGAGCTTCGAACCCCGGGCGGCCTGCCTCCAGAGTCTGCACACTTTGCCGTCTCCTGCTGAGCCTGGTTGTGGGTTCAAGACCTGCCTCCTCTATTCTCCAGCGGTGAGCCTCCAAGTCACTTACCCCCTCCCCTGTGGAGTAGGGAAGGCCACAGGGCTCCTGGGGGTGCGGATTGAGGGCTGGGAGGTCCCCCGGTGGGGGAGGGGGTAGACAGCAAGGACTCTTGGCCACATCAGGTTCTCTGTCCTTGGCTCCAGTCTGCAGGGACCTTGGAAAGCAGCACCCGCTGTGACGTCTGGGGCCATGTCCTTGGCAGGAGGGCCAGGAAACAGGCAGAAGGGAGACAAAGGCCCCTCTGTCCACGGCTGCCTGGGGAGGTGCGCGGGCCAGATGTGAGGCTACAGAGAAGGCATGAGGACTACTGCCTCGGAGAGGGGCAGCCCTGTCACCTGCCAGGATTGATTCGCTGTGAACAGCGGGTGGAAAGTTACCCTGAGAGGCCAGGAGGGCTGGGATCAGCCCTGGTCCCCACCCCGGGAACTTGGCTTCAGCTTCATTGTGATACAGGAGAAGGGCACTTCCCACCAGATGCACGGCAGTGGCTGTTGTGGCCCAGGGCCCCCAAGTCAGGTCCGGAGTGAGCACCCAGTGTGAGTCAGGCTGCATGGGGTCGGGCAACACGGGCACCTGTGCTGGGAGGCAGGGGTTGGGGTGGGGGCCTGGGAGCTCCTGATTTGGAAACTCAGAGCCCAGAGCTACTGTCAGCAGGTGACAAGGGGGTCACTCGCAGGTGCAAGTTTGCCCCCTCACCCTATCGCCCAGTGCGTGCCTCTGAGAGATGCTTGGCCCCTTGCTAACGACAGGGTCTCCTGCTGAGAAGCGGGGGTGTGTGTAAAAAGAGGACCTCCTCCTTCTCGCTGCCCCTCTACTTGACCAAGCATGCTGTCCTTCTCCAGGCACTGGTCCCTCCTGACAACCTGTCCAACGTATACGAGACAAAAGTCTCACCATCTTTGCGTCTAAAGTGCCTTCTGACTGTACTTCGTCCAAGAGATATTTGTTTGTTCTTCTGGTAGCCCATGGTTTTTTCCATAGTCTTCCCCAGCAGCACAATGCAAATACAACGATCCTTCTTTGAGCATTCTTATTCAATGTCCAACTCCCACGTGCGTATGAGGCGGTGGAAAAGGCCAGGCCGTGGGCCAGGCCCACCTTAGTCCTCAAAGTCAAGTGACATCCTCGCTCTTCAGTACTTTGAAGAGGTCTCGTGGCAGCGGATTCGCTCAGCGCAATGCGCCGTTTCGTCTCTTGACTGCGCTTCCATGAGCCTTGATTGTGGATCCCAGCAAGACGAAATTCTAGACAATTCCGGTCTCCTCTCCACTGATCAGGATGTCAGCTATTGGTCCACTGGTGAGGAGTTCGCGTCTTCTTCACACTGAGTTGTGATCGTACGAGGCTGCGATCCTTGATCTCCAGCAGCAAGTGCTTTACGTTAGAGGGTTATCATGTTGTCATTCTCTTGAGCTGGCTTTCTTTGTTCCTGGGGTCTCGTGACCCCCAAAGCTGGTTCCCTTTTCTTCATGAGGAGGCTGAGAGCCCCCGGGAGGCCCACCCATGGCCACCTTTCGGAAGGTGCCCTCTCATTTCCCCCTTTAGTCTTGGCTCGCGTTTTCAGCCACACTCACACTTCCTGTCCACCCTCTTCTCTGGCTTGTAATTTATGTTCCCAGGGAGAACTAGCCCCCTGACCGCCACCCACCCCCCACATCTCTCTTTTAACAAACTTTGTTATGGCTCGGCTGAGAGTCTACAGAACAAATTTGCTTTCCATGAAACAACGGATGTATTTTGTGTGGTTTTGTTTTGCGATGCGAGGGGCAAGCCCCTGGGTGTCAACACCCGTTGTCCTAGTGCCGCCCTGGGTCCCCTGTTTTTATTTGTGTCCCCCCCTGGCACCCCCCCACCTTATGCGATTTTTGCGAGGGGGAAATTGGGTGAAGGGCCACGCTGCTCTTCTGGGCTCCTACAGGGGACTGCTCTGAGGGACTCGCTGTACAGGTGTTGTGTGTTTGTTTTATCGCGCAAAGCACACAGACACAGACTCAGCTCACTGCCATCCAGTCGATCCTGGCTCTAGTGCCCCCCAGAGGATAGGGTGAAACTGCTCCTGTGAGTTTCTGAGACAGTCCATCTTCGCAGGAGTAGAAAGCCTCATCTTTCCCTTGCAGAGGGGCGGCTGGTTGTGAACTGCTGGCCTTCAGCTTGGCAGCCCAACTCGTAACCGGGTGCGCCACCATTGGTTAGAGGGGACCCTTGTGGCAGGGCGGCCCGGGAGGGGTTGGGGGGCAGTGTTTGGTTCCAGGACTGGAAGGGTGTCTAAGGACCATGGTCTCTGAGTTGCTCTAGTCCCCATCAGACCCTCAAGTCTGGCGTCTCTGATGACTTCGAAGCTTGTTCTGCCTTCTGCCCGGGAGCTTTTATACAGCCTGGTCTGCACCCTGTACTGAAACCATCAAGCCCCTATAAACCTCACACCTCACTCAAGAGAAGCAGTTCCAGCCGTCGCATTAAGGGTGACTAGTCGCATTAAGGGTGAGTCGATGAACCGTTTGGCCAAAATACAGCGGGCCGATTTTTAAGTGGATCGCCTTTGTCTGAGCCGATGTGATGAGTAGCCAAATGGCCCTTGGCAGGAAAAGATGCCCGCCCCTGTTCTAGAGAGGACCCCAGGCTGTGTAGTTAGGATGTCACCAGGCAGCCAACACATCCTGTGACACCCCAGCCTCTGCCCCAGGGCAGCGGCTCTCCAGCTGGATGGAGGCCAGCAGGCAAGAGGTTAAGAGAGATGCAGAGGAAGCTCGACCCTTGTGGAAGGGAGGAAGTGGCCACTGCCCAGGGAAGGAGGCAGCCGTGGCCCCTGTGACTCCTAAGGGTGAGATAGGACAGGTCATTCCAGTTCAGTTTTCATAGGAGAGAGAGAGGAAAAGGAAGCCTTTTCTAATGACTTGATGCGTTTCTTCTAGAAGCTCTGCTTGTTCGGGGTTGAAGGAAGGGGAACGAGAGGTTGGAAAAGGTGGAGGATTTATTTCCAATTCTTGTGATCTTTGGGCGTTGCGGAGCCTCTTTCTGGGGTTCAGGGCAGGGTGGCTGGCCTAGGAAGCGAGCTCTGTTGGGGTGAGAACGTTTGTCCCCTTTGCTCCCTGTGGCCTCCTCTGGCCTGGCACTGGTGATCTGCATTGTTACGGGTCCTCCGGTCGGTCCTGACTCTTCACAACCCGATGGGCAGCTGAATGAACCACCACCCGGGTCTGCTCCATCCTCAATGGCTCTTATGCCTGGGCCCGTGTTTGCAGCCGTGGTGTCTGTCCATCTTGTGGAGGGTCCTCCTCTCTGTCCTTCAGCCCCTGACTGCATGATGTCCCTCCCCAAGACCGGGCCTTCCCACTAAGATGCCCAAAGTTATGTGAGATCAAGTCCCTTCACCCCCATTTCTTTTTTTATTTTAATCATTTTATCGGGGGCTCACACAACTCATCACAATCCATCCATCCGTTGTGTCAAGCACATTTGTACATCTGTTGCCATCATCATTCTCAAAACATTGCTTTCTACTTGAGCCATTGGTATCACCTCCTCATTTTCCCCTCACCCTCCCTCATGAACCCTTGACAATTTATTATTTTTTCATGTCTCACACTGACTGATGTCTCCCTTTACCCACTTTTCTGTTGTCCATCTCCCCGGGAGGGGGCTATAGGTAGATCATTCTGATCGGTTCCCCCTTTCTCTCCCCCACCTTCCCCTTACCTTATTGCCACTCTGACTACTGGTCCTGAGGGGTTTACCTGTCCTAGAGTCCCTGTGTTTCCAGTTCCTATCTGTACCAGTGTACATGCTCTGGTCTAGTTGGATTTGTGAGGTAGAATTGGGATCATGACAGTGGGGGGGTTAGGGAGGAAGCATTAAAGAACTAGAGGAAAGTTGTATGTTTCATCGTTGCTAGACTGCACCCTGACTGGCTTTTCCCCTCCCCATGACCCTTCTGTAAGGGGATGCCCAGTTGCTACAGATGGGCTTTGGGTCCCCACTCTGCACTCTCCCTCATTCACAATGATATCATTTTTTGTTCTTTGATGCCTGATACCTGATCTCTTCTATACCTCATGATCACACAGGCTGGTGTGCTTCTTCCATGTTGACTTCTTCCAGATGACCGCTTGTTTACCTTCAAGCCTTTAAGAACCCAGACACTATCTCTTTTGATAGTCAGGCGCCATCAGCTTTCTTCACCACATTTGCTTATGCACCTGCTTTGTCTTCAGCGAGCCTGTTGGGAAGGTGAACATCATGGAATGCCAGATTAATAGAACAAAGTATTCTTGCATTGAGGAAGTGCTTGAGTGGAAGCCCAATGTCCATCTGTTACCTTAATACTAAATTTATAAATATATGCACGTAGATCTATTTCCCCACTATCCTATATAAATATATTTACATATGTACATGCCTGTATTTAGACCTCTATAAATGCCCTTTGCCTCCTAGTTCTTTCCTCTATTTCCTTTTACTTTCCTCTTGTCCCACTAGCATGTTCAGCCTTCATTTGGGCTTCAATAATTCCTCTTGGCTACATTGCCCTGGATCAAGCTTATACCCTCCTCGTCATCGATTTTGGATCACTCGTTGTCCCTTGTCCCTGGGTTTAACACCCACCTCTTTCCCCCACCTCCCCTTCCCCCATGTGCCCCCAGAACCGTTGGTCCTGTTGTTTTCTCCTCCAGATTGTTTATCCCGCCTACATCCTCACTTCGAGGGGGCATTCCGGTTGTACCTCTTCCAATACAGACTTGCATGTTCTTCCATCGGTCCGTGGAAATGCTTCGGTTCTCCTTCAGTCTTCCTTATTTCATGTTCAGCCTTCCCAGGCATTGGAGGGATGGAAAACACCGTGGTTCAGGGCAGGCAAACTTTAGGCCTCCAAGTGACATCCTGCTTCTTCAATGCTTCAAGAGGCCTTGTGCAGCAGATTGAGCCAATGCACACTGCATCCCATCAGGTAAAACAGCTGAAGTCAATTCCTCCTAAACCTTTCAACCTCACACAACTCCAAATGACCCCTCTGATTGGCCCCATTCCTCAACAATAGGTCGTTGACTTTTACTATACATATAAGCCTCTCCTTACCTCTCTGGTTTGCTCAGTTTAAGATCTTAGGTTTCTCTCTCCGCTTATCATGTTACTTGTGGGGTCAGTTGTAAGGGTTTTGGTCTTCTTGACCTTGAGTCGTAATCCACACTGAAGGCGCCACTCCTTGATCTTCTTCAGCAAGTGCTCCCAGCCCTCCTCACGTTTAGCAAGCCAGGGCATGCCATCTGCATATCACTGGTTATTAATCAGCCTCCCTCCAATCCCGAGGCTGCATTCTCTTCCCTATAAGCCGGCTTCTCTGATCATTTGCTTGGCACACAGAGGGAAGACCCTCGGTTAGGGGATACAACCCTGATGCGCAGGAGTCCTGATTGCAAACCATGCTGGTGATCTGGTGGGCATTGATCAAATGCCTTGGGTACATGTGAAACGAAAAGTGGGGGGAGAGAAAGACAAGTAGAGAGAACAAAAGGAGCCACAGCAGAGCCACCGGTGGCAGAGGCAGAATCAAACGCAGTCCCCTCCGACGCAGAAGCAGCTCGCTCGAAACGTAGACACACAGGGCTTGTTTGCTGGAGACATGCTCTTTATATATGTAGGTGACCAACCTATCCCGCTCTTCCCACACTCCAGGAAAGCCCTTCGTCCCGGGCAAGCTGTCATGACTGGTCTCAGCGTCAACCAGACCTGTACACCCCTCAACCTGTTTTCATAGGCAAGGAGGCCGAGCCCACCCCCCACGTTACCTAGCCGGTGGGGGCTGGGCGTGGTTGGCAGTGTGCAGCCCACTGAGATCGAAGCACTCATGGCATAGAGTTACTCTTTGTTTCTGTCGCTGAGAGGGCAGCCCCTTTGTCTTGAAGTCTCCCTGGTTTTTAGGCTATTGAGACTCCCTTTGGTCTTTAACCAGCATGCTTCTGCGGACGTCCAGTAATGGGTAATCCTGCCAGCCAGTCCCTCCTGAGCACGGGAGAGGTGGCAGCGAGGTGATGGGTGCCGTGGGAGGGCAGCCGGGGCCTCCTCCCCAGCGCCTGGGAACAGGGTGGACTCTCATGCTCCATGCCCTTGTTGCTGGCAGTGGGGTCAGCTCATTCTTCTGCAGCCTGAGCTGGAGCCAGGGAATTCCAAAGGGGCGGAACCTGTCTGCCTGGCCTGCTGACCCCTGTGGCTAAGGCAGGCAGCCCGAGCAGGGGTGACAAAGCTGGTGCAGGCCACTGGGATCTCTTAAGGGTCCCATTAACTCAGTGGTTCTCAACCTTCCTCATGCTGTGACCCTTTAGTACAGCTCCTCGTGTGGCGGTGACCCCCCCCCCCCGCCCTCCACAACTGTGACATTATTTTCGTTGCTACTTCATCACTGTCATTTTGCTACTGTGATGAATCGGGCGACCCCTGAGAAAGGGTTGTTTGGCCCCCCAAAGGGGTCACGACCCACAGGTTGAGAACCACTGTATTAGCTGCATGTCTCTTTGCAGCCCGCCCCACCCCTCACTGCTGCCCCAGCTGTCCCTGGAGCCTGTGCTGTTCAGAGGTGGGTGAGTCTGGGGCCACTGAAGGGTCTTAGAGGAGGTGTGTGGGGTGTGCGAAAAGCTGCTCACCTGCCAGCCTTCTGCACACGGTGGGACAAGAACACGTGGACCCAGAAGGATATCGATGAGACAAGTCCTAAGACATCAAAGGCAGCTGTGAAGGCTGATTGAAAGCGTGGGCCCTAAAGTCACCACAGCCTGGCTTCAAATCCACTGCCACTCCCTTTCCCCTTCTTGGCCGTGAGATCCTGGGTGAGCCAGCTCACTAGGTCTTGCCTCAGACACCTCATCTGTAAAAGGGGAATAAAAATTCAGGCTGGTTCCAAGGAGAGGCATCGGATCACAAGTGGGGGTTGATCCCCTTGCTCCAGCCTATCATGCACTGTTCCTCTCAGCCGAGGGCTGCCCTGACCCCATGATGAGAGGGGGCTTCCCTGGGAAGCCTGGTTGACAGGACCTGATTGGGGAGACAGGGGGCAGGCAGCCACAGGCTGCAGCCTGCCCAGGGCAGCTACACTCGCCACCACTGCATAGAGAGTGGCTGGGGTTGGTTAGAGCAAGGGCTTGGGCACCCTACAGCCTCTGGTGAAGCCCAGGTCCCTCACCTGCTGGTTATTCCGACCTGGTTAGCTCCGTTTCAACACCTGTTAATAAGGTAGAACAATCCGCATGCCCTTGGGCCTTGCGAGGCCATGGGGACATAAGGAAGGGCAGGTGGCCAGCCTGGATGTACCTGTCACAGCCTCCCTCATTCTCTGCGTGTCCTCTCTCTGGGTGTCTGTGGGCTGGAAGGAGCGGGAGACACTCGGGGAAGGGACCCCAGGCTGTAGGACCCCCAAGAGTCAAGGCCCAGAGCCTGCACTACAACACTCAGTAAACCCTACGTTGGGGGTGGCTCCAAATCTTTACCAGTGGCTACAGCCTCCTCTTTCACCCAAGGAGCGACTGGTGAGTTCGAACCTCCCACCTTGCAGTTCCCCGTCGAATGCTTACTGGGGCTATCATTGATGGTCATGTTTCCAGTTGACTACAGAGCCTCTGGAGGAGATCTTGGGAAAAACAAAGAAAACACGATAGGGTTCTAAGTAGCAATATGATTTCAAGTGCACATCGCCGAATACTCATGAACTAGAACATGATATGATTTGGAAGCTGTGTCATCTGAGTCCCAGGGCACAGGCTCCTGGGCGCACTGGCTGGGGGCTGCTTTGCAGGCAGGGCCTGGGCAGCTCCTGCTGTGGGTGCTTCTAGTGAGCGGGTGGCAGGGCCCTGCCTTTGAGAACCTTCTCAGGGACAGTGTGGACCAAGGGGACTGAGGGCGTCAGATCAGGGCTGGGACAGCGGGGTGCATACCTTTCCGTTGGTGTCCTACAGGGAACAAGACGGGGAAAGGAGCCCCGGTGTCGTCCTGGTTACATGTTGGGCTGTCAATCACAGGGTCAGCAGTTCAAAACCACCAGTTGCTCCTTGGGAGAAAGACGAGGCTTTCTATTCCTGTAAAGAGTTACCATATCGGAAACCCACCGGCACAGTTCTCCCCTGTCCTATAGGGTCACTATGAATCAACTTCAACTTGATGGCAGTGAGTTTGGTTTGGTGTTTTAACCTTCTGAGTCTTGGGATCCGAGGGGCACTGGGGTTGAGAGTTAGGACCTGGCCTTCCACTGCCACAGACTAGGTTCCGAGCAGGCGCTGGGTAGGAGTGGGTTCCCATCTCAGGCTGAAGGTCTGGCAGCCCGGCACTCAGACCACCAGGTGCCCCGGCACACGGACATATATGCTGCCAGACATGGTGCGAATGGACACCAACAGGTGCATACTTGTAAGGGCAAACATCTATTGGCAGGGGAACCTGTGAATAAACAGACTGTCCTTTACAGGTGAGGAGATGGGTCCAGAGAGGTTGGTACCTTAGGGTCACGCAGTTAAATGAGTGGAGGGGGTGTGGGGTGGACTGCAAACCTGGAGCCAAGTCCAGGCTCACAGTTACCAACTCTGTGCTACGTCACTCCGGCACCTGTAATTCCATCCCCTGGGGGTGCAAACAGCTAAGCACAGGACTAGCGGCTATCTGAGAGTTCAAAGCCACCCAGAGCTTCTGAAAAGAGAAGGCAGGCATGACCATCTGATTCTGAAAGACCACAGCCTTCAAGCCCCCGTAATACGCACAGGCTATCACCACCCAGCCACACACGCTCACTTGTCCTGGAACGTGTGTGCGCCATACAAGCTGCTCTGTGGGCTGCCCTGGGCGCAGCCTTCCACCCCCCACCCTCCACCCCCTGTGGGTGTTCTCCACTGCCAGGCTGAGCTCAGGGTGGTGGTGGAGAATTCACCTTGCCATGGCGGCCAACTGGACCGATAGGTAGCACCATGACGCACAGAGAAAAGATTGGAGTTGCCGAGGATCTGGGCTGGCTTGGATCCACAGTCAAAGCTGGTGGACAGCAGCAGTCAAGAGACCAGATGACGCCTGGGGTGAATCTGATGCAAAGGACGGATGTTGCTTTTGCCCATGACCAAAGCCATGTGGCGTTTTCCGTCTCTCCCTACGCATGTTGAACCTCGGAGAAGGAAACCCGAAGAATGGGTGCATTTGAACCGTGGCGTTGGCAAAGAACATCGAAAGTACCACGGGCTGCCAAGCAAGCAGACAGATCTGTCTTGGAAGAAGGACAGCCAGAGTGCCCCTTAGAGGCCAGGATGGCGAGGCCGCATCTCATGTACTTTGGATGTGTTGTCAGGGGAAGGACGTCATCCTGGGTAAAGTAGAGGGGCAGAGAGAAAGAGGAAGACCTGAGACGGGAGGACGGACACAGCGGCGGCCCCAATAGGCTCAAGCATAAGAATGGTGAGGATGGCACAGGACGGGCAGTGTTTCCCTGGGGGGTCACTGCGAGTTGGCATTGACTCGATGGCGCCTAACAACATCGTATGGATTCTCTTCCTCCCCCGCGTCTACCTTTGCCAGCATTCGGACGAACCGGCACCATACTCAACCGAACTCATGGCTGAGGGGTGGTGGCTTGCCCACAGTGACCCCAGAGGACAGCATACAACTACCTCTGTGGGTTTCTAAGGCTGTTCATCTTTATGGGGGCAGACGCTTGGGTCTTTCTCCCACCGGGTGGCTGGTGGGTTCAAACTTGGCAGGTGAGCATGGTGCCACTGGGCGAGTGGGACTCTTTCAATCAACTACAGTGAGCCCTGGTGGTGTCGTGGGTTACAGGCTGGGCCGCGAACCATGGGATCAGCAGTTCAACCCCGGGAGAAAGACGAGGCTTTCTGCTCCCATAAAGACGGACCGCTTTGGAAACCCTAGGGAGACCAGAAAGGGGAACATGGTCTGCCTCATCCTTGTTGATTGGTGTCACCAAGTCCCTTGCCACTCACCACGACCCCGATGCACGACAGCACAAAACACCAAGACACCACCCGGCCCTGCTCCTTCCTCACCACGATGGCCTCCTCCAGGGACTGGCCTCTCCCGAGAACCGGTCCCCAGCCCAATATGAATGAATCTTTCAAACCATGCTGTGAGGTCGGATCTCCTATCACCCCCCGTGTTATGGAGGAGGAAGCCGAGGCACAGAGCAGGGGCTTGCCCAAGGCCTCACAGATGATGAGCCAGGCTTTTGACTCTTGGTCATGCCTGTGTGTGGCCCTCTGTTTGGTGCCCATCACCCTCTCTCTCCAGGGATGCCGACCCTCGAGGTTCAGCAGAGAAAGTGTTTGAGTCACCGCTCTGGCTTCTGTGCTCCGATGGGAACCTGGCACCTCATAGGTGCTTAAGGAATCTTTCTTGGAAGTAGGGGGGGCCAGAGAACCGCAGGCAGGAATCCAAGGCCGTCTGAGCTTTCCTTAGCTCAACCTCAAGGTCCTGAGTTGGAAGCTGCCCTGCTTTGAGTCAGCCTGCCCGGAAGGGCCCAGCCCCACCCTTCTTGGCCTCTCTCAGGGGCTCTGCTCCCACATCTCTCCAGGCAGAGGTGCCAAGACACACTCCTGGATCCCGGGCCCACGCTGAATACAGCTTCTCCTGGGACAGAAGCCATGGAAGGGAATGGGAGAGGCAGTCATTTCCGGAACAAGGGGGCTGGAGGGAACAGCACAGCCCCTGGCCAGATGGACTGGAAGATGAGTGGATGGGACGTGAGGAGGGCTGGCAGGGGCTCAGGGGCTGGACACAGTGGCTTCCTGGAGTCTCTGGTCCACGCAGTGTTCCCAGACCACCGACCCTATTTTTGAGGGCTCCAGAGGCAGCCTGTGCCCTGCCTCCATCTCCGAGACCCCACGATAGTACACTCAGCCAGAGGGGCCATGGGAACTTCTCAGCTTCATAGCTGTAGGATACATGATCTCAATCCTATCATCAGGAGCCAGATGGTGTGGGGGTTATGCGTTGAGCTACTACCTGCGAGGCCAGCAGTTCGAAACCACCAGCCACTCCATGGGAGAAAAAGAAGGCTTTCTACTCCCTTAAAGATTTCCAGTCTAAGAAGCCCACAAGGGCAATTCTACTCTGACTTATACAGAAGAGGTTCAACTTCTCTGAACTTCAGGCGCCCCTCCCTGGTGGTGCACATGGGCCGATAGCATGCTAGTCTGCTAACTGGAGGGTGTCGGTTCAAACACATTCAGAGAGAGCTCAGAAGAGAGACCTGGTGATCAACTTGCAAAGATTCAGCCACCGAACACTCCAGGGAGCCGTCTGACTCGGACACCCATGGGACTGACATGGGGCGAAACTGGCTTCATGGCCACTGGTTTTTTGTTTCATTTTTGGATGGGGGGGGCATTTGGAGAGTAGAGTTGTCATGGCTGGAGAACACCCCCCAAGTGCTGCCCACTTTGCTGAGTGATTTTCCTTCATCCTCACCCCAGGCTGTGTGGTCTCCACAGGGCTTCAAATCGTCTCCAGCTGACTCAGTCATGACAGATGAAACCCAACTGGAAGACACTCAAATGCTTAAAAGTGGGGTATTCGGGAACGCTGTCAGAGGAAAGATTATGGGTCCAAAGCCCTGAAGTAGGAGACTCAGAGAATCCATGGAAGCCCTTTCAGGAGCCTGATTCAGGAGACTGGATTATTGCCAGGGGAGGGAGACACACAGCCAGCCCATGGCTGCCATCTAGGTCGCTGTCTGGGCGTGGGGCACTGTTTACGACTCAGCTAACTGAGGGATTTGCTTGCAAGACTGCATGCATGTGACTTTTGTTTTCTAAGAGGGAGATTAAGTTTCCAGTAGGATGTCAACCCATTATTCCCCTTTCCCCCATTCTGATTAACAGTGCATTTCACTCACAGGTTACATAGTCTTAAAATGTCATAGTTGAATGGATTACCTGTCTACATATAATCGTGTGCAGTGGCCCGGTCAATAGGAAGCTCATGTCAGCTCAGCTCATGCTGTGTGACCCTGAGCAAGCGGATATGCCTCTTTGAGCCATATCTGAGCCTGCAACAAAATGGAAACAATACAACCTTCCTTTTGGGAAACATGGGGTCTGGATGGTGGGATTTCTTGGGACCTCTTGCAGTTCTTAGATTCTGGGTCAGAGGTTCGGGACTCATAGTATCAGGTCCAACCTCTGTTTTACAGCTGGGGTAACTGAGAGCCCGCCCCCAACTCAAGTCATTGCTACTGAGTTGATTCTGACCTAAGAGCCACCCTGTATAGGTTATTGGAGGAGCCCTCGTGGTGTAGTGGTTACACATTGGGCTGTGATCCTCATGGTTGGCAGTTCGAAACCACCAGCAGCTCTGTTGGAGAAAGACTGGGCCTTCTATTCCTGTTAGACAGGGTTCTCTAGAGAAATAAAACCAGGACACTTATGATTTTATTTATAATATATATAGATAAATATATTTATATATATACACACACACAGCATGAAGGAATATAACAGCTAATTAGTCCACACAGCAGTGCAGAGGACTCAATTCAACTCACTTCCACGAAATAGTTAACTTACTGGAAGTCCTTGAACTCACGAGGGCTGCTGGGTCCAAGGTCAAGGGAGCAGACAGCTGAGTCTTCTGTAGATGAATGCAGGAATTCTGGCCACAGGCAACAAACAGCAGGGTGGGTCACCAACAGTCAGCCAGATGACAGGATCAGACAGCTCAAGTAATGTGGTAAAGCAAGTCTGGACGGAATCTCAAGCTCTAGTGACACTATCCACAGGTTAGGTTTCCCACAGGTAGCGTAGCTCACAAGTTGAGGCGGAGAGCTAGCTACAGCAACCGCACACTGGTCCAGTCACCAGAGAGCAAGAGAGATACAAGTGGGGCTTGCCGAGCCATTTATCTCTTTGCCCTCCAAACCAACTGCAACCTTATTAATCCCACATCTTCCTATTGGCCAGGTTGGCACAATAGACCTACCTATCACAATTCTCGTCCACAGTGACAGTCTCAGAAACCCACAGGGGGTCGCTATGAGTCAGCATCAACTCGATGGCAGTGAGTCTAGGGCCATGAAGACTGAATCATCTCAGGAGCAGCCAGCCTCCTCTTTTGCTTGCAGAGCAGTGGGTGGGTTTGAACTGCTGACTTTGTGGTTAGCAGTCCACCACGTAACCCACAGTGCTACCAGTGCTCCTTGTGACCCCTCCCCTCCCCCCAGGGTCAGGGATTTATCTAAGGGCAATTGCAAAGTGAAGCCTGAGAGGCCTGAAAGAAAGAGCGTTAGCTTCTTAAACTGGGTTCCAGTCCCCGATGGGTCCTCATGAGGCACGCGACCTTGGGCCAGCAAGATTCTTTGCCACGCTGGCCCTGAGCTTCCTCCCGCTCTAAAACAGCCGCCACCATGGTCTTTATCCCATAGGATCCGGAGGAGGACATACTGAAGTGGTCCTGGCGCCCAGACTAGAAAGAAAAAAAATCTGGGTGAATGTACAGAGACAGTAACTGGATGCAAGGTGCCTGAGGGGCACGGCAGAGGAGGGCGGGGTGGGGGTGTGGTGGCATGGGGAGATAGGAGTACAAGAAAGCAGAAAGCATCCCGAGCTGACTGCGGTGGCGATTGCACACTGAATATGGCTACAGGCTTGAATTACACGTCTGGATTGTGTCCTAAGAAAGGGGTTGTTACACAGCCGCAGTTGATTCCAACTCATGACACCACCCCCCACTCCCCATCAGTTACAAATCACAACTGCCCCTCAGGGTCTCTTGGCTGAAATCATAGTGGATCCAGATCCCCAGGCCGTTTCTGTCCCAAGTACCATGGGGTGGATTCCAACCAGAGTACTCTCTAGAGGCAAGGATGGCGAAGGGGGTGGGGGGGGTGGGGGGCAAGAAAGACATCATGCTTGATCAGGGGGAGGAGCAGCGACCAAGGGCCAGGCCCTCGACCAGATGGGTGGACGCCGCGGCTGCCACCATGGCTTGGGCAAAGGATGTTGCCTTTGGTTGTCCATCGGGTCACTCAGAGTCAGAACCGCCCCAACGGTACCTAGTCACAACAGGGTTCCCGGGGCATTTGCCTGCCTGTGAACTTGGAGCTCTGGTGGCGTAGTGGTTCTGCATGGTGGAGCTAACCACGAGGTCAGCAGTTCAAAACACCCAGCCCTTTCGAGGGAGAAAGTTGAGGCTTTCTGCTCCTATAAAGAGTTAACCGTCTCAGAACCCCCCCGGGGCAGTTCTACCCTGTGCTGTAAAATCGCTCTGAGTCGGAATGGGACCAGTTAGTTGCCTGTGAGTTTGGACTTGTTCTTGGGAGTTACTATGAACAGACTCCAAGTAAATAGTGTTCTCCCAAGCGGGGAAAGAATGACACACCCAAACGAGGCAGTCGATAACCGCTTTATCGAGGGACGATTGACAAAGGCGCGGACAATGCGTTCCTCTGTTTGACTCACACAGCAACCATTAACAACAGAGCCCAAACTCTCAGCAGGACAGACCGACACTGCGCGGTGGGTTCCCCAGGTTTGTGGAAGCCTCGCCTTTTCCCCACAGAGCCGCTGATGAGTTCAAACTGCTCACCCTTCTGTGAGCAGCCTGATGCTTCACCCACAGTGCCACCAGAGGGCCTTAGGTGTGAAACAGAGTGTCATTGTGAAGATGATGATGGCTGAGGTTAATGTTTAACCTCAGCACTCTAGACCCTGAAGTTCCTTATTAAGCTGGCTCACCACCCCCCATGCCCCTAGGCTGGAGCTCTGGTGTGAAAGGAGGGCCTGATGATGATGATGATGATGTGTGTGTGGTGTCTCCTCACTCATCTGACCCAGTAACTGAGAGAGGGAGCAGAGCATAAGGGGTGGAGCTGGACACCCCACTTCCTTGCTCTCCTTTCTAGAGGCAGTTGAGAGAGTTACCCTGGCTGCTGTCTCCCAGAATCCTTCAGTACCAGGGCTGAAAATCAATGCTCCTAGGGTGGTATCCAATGCGGGCTGGCCCCAGGGTTGAAGGTGGGGTGTGCTGTCCTGGATTTGAGGGGGGCAGGCCCTGGGAACAACAACTGGGCACCCTGTAGACCCTCCGAGTCTCGGATCTGAGCCCACACCATGAGCTAGACCTCAAATCTGTGCTACGAGTCGGCTCTGGCTTTGGGAGAAGGCTGACCACCCCTGGCTGCGTGCTCAGACCACATCCTGAGCAGCCCACGTTAACCCCATGTGCCGTTGGTCGTCTTCCAGATCCACTGTGTACACAGCTCAAAACGACTCAAGTCGGACTCCAGGGATTAACTAAATGTGAGTGCTAGGATTCCCAGCGCAGTGGGATATAAGCAAAGGGGGGATTGTTTATAAGCCACCCTCGGACCGAGGTAGTGTTTACGGGGACATGTCCAGGCCATCGGCCTGACGGCTTTGTCTGCAGTCTGGGTGGCTGGGGGGAGAGCGAGGGAATGTACCATGTTTGTGCACTGGGCCGTGGTGGGTGGTTAGACTTGGCCTTGGGGACAGGCAGGAGAGATGCCCTTGTTGGAGACCCTTTGTGGCTGGAAATGCCTGCTGGGCTTGAGGTGATTGATGGCTACAAGGGCTGATGGCCGCTCAGCGGGGGACTGGAAATGCAAGGGGGCATCTACCCTCTACCTGAGCCTCCCCCTCCCCTGCACCTGCTGCTGTGAGTCAGGTGTGGGGGCTGGGACTGCGGCTCTGAAGCAGCTCCATGCTCAGGACACTCAGCACCTTGCTGCTCTGGATTCAAAGGGGGTTCAAGTCGGGAGCCATTTGAAAAAGTCTTTCTGGCCTCCCGGTGGGAGACAAAATTGTCGGTGAAACCAGAGCTTCCCGCTGTCACGCAGGCGGGCAGAGACGGCGGACGGATTTGGGAACTGTTGAGGAGAGTGGACAAGGATGGGTTGGTGGACGTGGGGCTGTGGGAGGGGGAGGCACTGAGATTCGCGGTCCTCAGCAGGAAGTTAGCCCCATGCTGGTGCAAAGGGTCAACATGATCCGTGGCTTACCAAAACTTGGAGGTTTGAATGCACCCAAAGGTGCTGCGGAAGAGAGGCGTGGCTGTCCAATAACCCCCAAACCGGCCACCGGAAAACCCGATGGAACACAGGCGTCAGGATGGACTGGAGACGACGGTTTTTGCTTGCGTCCAGCTGTGCACTTGATGTGAGCCTCCCCCAGGGCAGACCTGCAAAGGGTGGACATTGCTGCCTGGAGGCCGCACTAAGGGCGAGGTGCCCTGTCCAGCCCTGGGCTGAAGGGGCCACAAGAGGGAGTGGGCAAGGAGGGCCTAGAGTGACGGTGGCTGTCACTCACTGGTGGATTGCCCTGCCCTCATCTCCCTCTGCCCTGCCCTGCCTTGCAGCGCCTTGCTGCTGCCTCCGCCTTGCATGGACCAAACCAATTAGAGGAGCCTGTACCTGTGGGATGCGGAGGGGCGGGGAAGGGAGTGGCCCTCAGCCCAGAATGTCTTGGGCTAAGGAAAAGCCTCCGAAGACGTTCGGTCTCTCACTCTCTCTAACTGTGGGGACATCCAGCAGAGGAGGGCTATCTTAGGGTCTCCTTGCTTCCCTCTCTCTCTGCATAGCGCATGGTCTGCAGTCAGCAGCTGCCCTCTGGACGGGCAGTCTGAGCCCACCCAGCAGCTCTGCAGCAGAAAGCCCTGGCCACCCGCCGCTTCTCTAGCTAGCTATATGAGCCAAGGAAACCTCAGGGAGCGTTTGTCACCAACGGGGTGGTTACGAGGTGGCACCTGTGGGAAGGCAGCGAGTTCATGGATGTTTTCATCAGATTCCCTGCTCTGCAGCGGCCAGAGAGTTTCTGGGGTGGGGGATGTGTGGGGGGGCTCCTGGTGGCTGAGCAAGTGGGCCAGCCAGCTCAGGGGATAAGCACCTTGCTGTCACCTACCCAGCAGAGACCCAAACTCCAACCAAGCCAAAGCAAGCCCACTGCCCTGGGGCCGACGACAAGTCCTAGGGACCGAGGAGCAGGACAGAGGACTGCCAGCAGGGCTCATCCTGATGGAGCAGACCGCACAGCCATTTCTTGGGGAGTCCTTAGAGCTGCGGTTCTCAACTTGTGGGTCGCGACCTCTTTGGGGTTCAAATGACCCTTTCACAGGGGTCGCCCCTAAGACCGTCAGAAAACACCTATTTCTGATGGTCTTAGGAATCGAGACACCGCTCCTCTATCCGTCTCCAGGCGGGTCCGTCCATATGCAGATACGCCCCACCTACAAGTACCCGGCGGCATGAAGACTGTTACCCAAGCTACACCGTGCTTCAAGACAAAATTTCATGTATTTGTCATTAGAAATAAGTATTTCACAGTCTATAATTACCTCTTGTTTTTGTGCTGAATCACGGTGCTTTAATGAACAATGAAACAATGAAAATACATCCTGCCTATCAGATATTGACACGACGATCCATAACAGTAGCCAAATGACAGTGATGAAGTAGCGACGAAAATAATGTTATGGTTGGGGGTCACTACCCCATGAGGAACTGTATGCAAGGGTTTCGGCGTGAGGAAGGTTGAGAACCACTGTCTTAGTGGGTTCCGATCACTTGCTGGTTTTTCTGTTCAAGGCAGAGCGCCTTCAGCACTGCGCCACCAGGACCCCTGAAGCTCCCGCAAGCCCAATTCTGTAAGAAAATGAGGCCGCCTGACAGGCAGCCAGCGCCTCCTGGCCCCTGGGCAGTGACTCAGTGTGCGTCCTGCATGTGTGGGTGTTGGAGCAGAGAGGAAATTCTCTCCTACCGAACACAGAGCTAATTCTGTCCAGGGCCGGCGGCCAGGCTGGCGGCTGGAACATCTGCTTCTGCTGTGTGGTTTGAAGTCCCCAGGCTCCCGGAGCCCCAGAACTTTCCTCAGAGCCATCTGTGAGGGACCCAGAGCCCCCTTCTCCCCCAAGGTGGATCCAGAGAATGGGGAGACCAAGGCAGTTGGCTGCACAAGACCTCAAGGTTGCAGTCACCGGCTGATCCCCGGGAGGTGAGGACACTGCCTGCGGAGGGACATCTACACAACCCAGTGCACTTCAGCTGCTGGCAGAGGCTGCGACCTTGAGCAGCATTTGGAGGTCAGAGAGTCCTTGGTTCAAAAAAGATCGGAGCCTGGGCCAGACATTTTACACCCCCCACCGCACCCCTACCCCCAGCCTCCATTTGCACATCTGTTCCAGGGGAATCCGGGCAGGCAGTGAGGTGCCAGGTACAGTTTGAGGTCCTGTGGATACAAGCCTCTTGGGGCCTTGTTAGGGAGGGTCACAACCTCTCTCTGGGCCTCAGTTTCCCAGCTTCAAAATCAGAGGCATCCCCCTAGCTCCTCAATTCTCTAGGAAGCAGAGAGAGGGGAGGAGAGGCCCCAGCTGGGCTGCGGGGGCAGGGGGGAAAGGACAGGAGCCAAACCAAACAGACCATTTGCAGGACGAGGGAAGGGCTTGCTCACGCCCACAGACCCTGATAAGGCCCCTGCACTGGGCCCTAGGCCCTGCTGCCCAGGAGAAGGTTCTAGAAGGCTGTGCTGGCGGGACAGCTGTCAGAAGAGCTGTGTTGGTGGCACCTTGGGTGGGCCAGAGACACAGGTGAGTGAACTCAGGAGGTGAGGACTGCCTGGGGTGGGAGAACACAGAGAAGACAGGGAGAGAGCTGTCAGAGAGAACACAGAGGCAGAGAGAGAAGGGTGGGGTGGGCTACCAGAAGAGAGAGAGATTGAGACAAGTTAGGCAAGAGACAGGGAGTGAGACCAACAAGACAAACCGGTTCTTGGTCATCTTCTTGATCGCATCTTCTTGCCAGCCCTTTCTTCCGTGATGCAGCTGGGTGAGTTTGAACCATCAACGTTCAGGTGAATGGTGGAGCCAGAGGCTGGGAGAGAAACAAACAGAAAGAGGGACAGTGGGAGCAAGTCCTTGCAGATTTAGGGGCAGCCTTAGGGAAGGGGCTTGGCAGTGACGCAGGGGGAGAGTGGAGCCAGACCTCTGCTACCCACATGTCCCTGGGTCCCCACTGTCCCTGAGCCCCATGGGGACTTGGGCCCTGGCCGGCAGGGAGTGGCAGGAGATGGGACCCTGGATGATCCAGACATAGAACCGGCTTCACTTCCCTGTAGTGCACCAGTCAGGCCAGTGACCCCACGCAGGCCCCCTCATCCCAGCTTCTGGTGTCCCTTGAGAGAGCAGGACTGGGCAGAGGCGGGAGGTGGAGATGAAAGGTGTTCTTACCTGCATTCTGCTGTGCCCCAGCATGCCCTCCAGGCCAGCAGCAGCTGGCACTGCACTTCCCAGGAGAATGTAGGTGTGTGTGTGTGTGTGAATAAAGGACACCACCCTCTTCCCCAGGAGATCATGAAGGAGCGCCCCCTTTCCTATCCCATGGGATCCCGGTGTTTCCAGTCTGGCCCAAATCCCCTGGGGATCTGGACCTTTCTCTTGCCCAACCAGTAAAATGCACAACCAGATTGGTCCCATGGGGGCTGTCTGAGGTTCCCAGGATCCGGAATGTTCTGCAGAGGGGAGGCAGAGTGCAAGAAAGAGTGTGGCCTTGGCTACCTATCAGGCCCCCCTGCCCCATCCCTGAGCTTTGTCATCCATCCTGAAGATCTCACTGCACTTACCTGGCTCCCCTGAGCTCTTGGTGTGACCGTGGGCACGCTGCTCACCCTCTTGGGTGCCTCGGTTTCCTCGTCTGAGTGGGAGAGTGCCTGGGATGGGGTGGTGTTGCTAGTTGCCCAGGAAACAATCTGGATTCACGGTGACCCCACGTGTGCAGAGGAGAACTGTACATCAGGAGGAGGGGGGATGGTTCTCCAGAGGGGTTGCTTTTGGGGAGCAGATTGTCAGAGCTTTTTCCCCAAGGTGCTTCGGGTAGGTCCGAACCACCAACCTTTGGGCTAGTAACCCAAGTCTCTCTCAGTGCCGCTTAGTCGACACCGCTCAGAGCGACCCTATCCAAAAACAAAACAAAAAAAAAGCAGGGTGGAACTGCCTCTGTGGGTTTCCAAGACCAAAACCCTTTATAGGAATAGAAAGCCTGGTCTTTCGCCCGAGGAGCTGCTGGGCCGTGACTGCGTCCCAGGGATGCTGTGTACGAGGGGCTTAAACAAGGTCATGTACAAACGGAATCCTCAAAGCTTGGAAGTTTCCCATCAACTTTCTGAAGCCTCCTGCAGGGATTCCTTGAGTAACAATTAGGGTCATGGCGCCTTTTTGTTCTCAGTGGCTACAGGGACCGGATGTGGCCTTCAGCCCCACTCTGTCCCTGCGAGGGTCCACATGGGAGGGGGTGCGGGCAGGCCACAGCCATCCGCCCTAGCATCTTCTGCCCGGTGACCATCCTGTCCCCCAGCAGGGGTTATGTCCGCCGCAGTGGGCTTGTCCAAGTGCATTCCCAGCCTGGCGAAAAGGATGGGCTGCTAGCGGGGGCGGGGAGGCCCTGGATACCCCAGGCAGGACCTGGCCTGCTTATCTGTCCCTGAGCCTGCCCAGCCTTGTCACATCACCAGGCTGGGCTTTGTGGTTGTGTGTGCTTGCTTGCTTGCTTGGGGTTTCTCTGGGCCTCAGAAGAGGAGCGAATTGAGAAAAGGACACTCTTCCATCCATTGTTGGGCTCTGGGAGGCCCCGCCCCTCCTTGTCCGATTCTCTTACTTCATTGTACTCATTTCCTTTCATCCCCACTCCCCGACCCCCCCACTCTTACCACCCCCACAGGACCCTCTTAATTGGTTCAATATGAGTCCTTAGCATTCAGCTGTCTTCTTGCAAAACCCGCCTTGCTGGTCTGTGAGCATGTGTTTCCAATGTACCCCCGAGCGGAGCATTGTTGGTGCTGGTTCTGAGGGGGTAAGGCCTCTCTGGTCCCGCTTGTTCTGTGGCAGAAGGCTCACTGTTCAACTCGGGAGGGCTGGGTTCAATTCCTGCCCCATGCCTTTGGCGCCCAGCTGCCCTCACCCCAAGCTGTCAGCAGAGGCTCGCTACTAGGATGCTGGGCCGGTTCCAGCATAGCTTCCCGACGAAGACGAAGGAAGCAGGAGGATACCCAGAAACTCGTGATTTGGGGTCGTTGGAAGTTAGGGTTTGGGGTCAGACTTCAGCCAGGGGCTGAACCTCTCTGAACTTAGTTTCTCTTCTGCAGGGTGGTGGTAGGACCGGATGGCATCTTGCATTGCCACCACGTTCAGCAAATAAGGAGCTCTGGTGGCGCAGAGGTTGCACGTTGGGCTGCAATCCCCCAAGGTTTGCAGTTCGAAACCACCAGTCGCTTCTCTGGAGAAAGACAAGGCTTTCTACTCCCATAAACAGTCACAGGCTTGGAAACCCACAGGGGCAGGTCTACCTTGTCCTATAGCAGTGGTTCTCAACCTGAGGGTCACGACCCCTGTAGGGGTCAAAAGACCCTTTCACAGGGGTCACCCGATTCATAACAGTAGCAAAATGACTGTGATGAAGTAGCAACAAAGATAATGTTATGGTTGTGGGGGGTCCCCACCACATGAGGAGCTGTATGAAACAGCTTAGGAAGGTTGAGAACCACTGTCCTATAGGGTCGCTATGAGTCAGCATTGACTCGATGGCTAAGAGTTTGTTTTTTGGGGTTTTGGTTAACTGCATGTATGAAACAGAGAGGAACTCTGGTGGTCTAACAGCTGATCTGTTGGGCTGCTAACTGCAGGGTCTACAGGAATCTGCATGAGAAAGTTGAGGCTTTCAGCTCTCCTAAAGCGTCACAGACTCACAGGGCCAGTTTGGTCTCCACTGTCTGATAGGATTTGGATGAGCTGGGATTGACTTGATGGTAGTGCGTTTGGTTTCGGTTTGGGAGATAAAAGGAGCCGTGGGCATGGTGTGGGTTAGGCGTTGGGCTGCAGACCACAAGATCAATGGTTCAAACCCACCAGTTGCTCCTTGGGAGAAAGATGAGGCCATGTGCTCCCATAAAGATTTCCAGTCTCTGAAATACTCTATGGAGTTCTTGAGTTGGAATTGACTCGATGGCAGTGGGTTCATGTATATAACCCTACTCTATATGCGTGCATGTACCTACCTATATAGACGGTACATTTGAGGGTGAGTCTAAAATGCATTGCTACAAAATCCTAGAAGCCTTTGTCCAAAAAAATATCAAAAACCTGAAGCAATGGTCTTGGGCACATCCTCTACTTAAGTCCACACCGTTCTGACGGCCATGTCTCCATGGCTCTAATCCTTCCCAGAAGAATTCTGAGCTCTTGGATGGACACCACATCCACACGGCGGTGGGGGCATCCCGGAGGAGCTCACGTCGTGGTCTTTGAACCCGGGGAGCACACTCAAATCTGGAAGATCAAGATCACAGCAAGCTGTAGGGTGGATGGGGTCAGTTTCCCAACGAAATTCTTATAGGGCAGGCCTTGCAGCCCTTGAAGAATGAGTCAGGGTAGGGTGGAGGGGATCATGGGCACCACCTTTCCTGGTCTTTTTCACCGATGGTGGTTTCAGTTTGCTGCGCTGCCCAATGGTCACCCTGCCATCTTTGAGGACATCTGTACATTGGTTCCTTTGGAGTCCCAGAAACAGCCATGAGTATCTTCTGAGCCCACCTCTGGGCTATGAAGGCAACTGGCCCAGCCAACCCCCTTGGAAATGACTGTTTCGATTTTAAGGTCCCCTAAGGAAACATATCTGAAAAGACCCTGTCTACAGCCAGCCGCTGGTCGCAGAATCACGGTTAAACATGTTTTCTTTGGAACGAATTGTGTGGGGGAGCAACCAGGGTCGTGGCAGCAATACTTTCTGACTTAGCCTTTTTATTTATACTTACTGATTTTCACAAGCCTCCTGCTTGTGGAGGTTTAAAGAATAGGAATAATTGAAGTATCACGGCTCTTGTCATTGTGGGTGACTCTCCCAACCTGAAGATGACATTTGAGAGAGGAAGAGACTAGGCTGGGGCAGGCCTTTGGGTCCCCCACTCTCCTGTCTGCTCTTAACCTACAGCGAGGTCAGCAGTTCGAAACCACCAGCTGCTCTGGGGGAGAAAAATGGGGGCCTTTCTACTCCCATAAAGAGTGACCGTCTCAGAAACCCACAGTGGCATTTCTACCTTGTCCTCGAGGGTCACTGTGAGACGGCATCAACTCGATGGCAGTGAGTTTGGTTTGTGGAGTTTGGACTTGGCTCCCAGCCCCTGAGAGACCCTGAGCCAAGCACTGTATACACAGCAGTCTGTTGAACCCCCAAAGCCATCCCATGAAGTCGAAACTGTTGTTATCCAACCCCTTGTACGGACCAGGCAGTGGAGGTGTGCAGAGGGCAGCTAGTTCGAAGTGAGTTCATGGCCAACTCAACCTGGGGTTGCATGTAGACAGCTTGGCTAGACTCCAGAGCCTGTGTGCTATCCTGTCTGGGCTGTGGAAGCGGGGATTTCTGAGGGCCTGGGTTGGGGAGCAGGGCCTTCCTGCACAATGGCTGCATCCACAGGGGGCTCACTGATGGACGCCCTTCCCAGTGGGATGAAGGCTGGGTGTGGATGAGCCGACTGCCCAGAGGAAGCGAGTGTTGCCTGCTTGGCCCTGACTCAAAGAGGACGGGCTGTGGCCTTTGCCCCTGGGCTGCTCAGAGTCCTGTGGGGGCAGCCAGACAGGACGCCACCGAGTCCAGTGCGGCCCTGGGGATGTTTGTGCCACGTGCTGGGGCCCCAGTCCCCTCTTCCTCTCCCATGCAGATGCTGGCCCACAGCCAGACACTGTCCCACATGCCTCCTACCCGTATTTATCAGAGACACTGCCTCCTCCAGGAAGCCTTCCTGGACTCCCAGGTTGGGAACAAGGCCCTCCTCTGGGAACGTACGACAGCCCACCAAAAGGTCCCTGGTTCAGTCTACCCAGAGGTGCCTCAGGAGAAAAGGCCTGGAGATTCAGTTCCAAAATATCAGCCACCTAGAGGGAATCTGTGGAGCCCAGTGGCCCCTGGGCACACCCCCACTCCGACCCCAGGGCAGAGAGCGAACACAGGTAGTACAGGGTAATGGTCTGGAGCCAAGATTCTGTAAGGTCCATGTTCAAATTCTAGCCCTCCTACGCCTAACCAAGGGCCTCAGGTAAGGGTGTTCATCTCCCTGAGCTTTCTCGTACCTTCTCCCTGGGGGCCAAAGTGAGACCAATCTAGCTGAAGTTCTGAGAACAGCCCCAGGTCACCCATTCTTGCCATAAACTCCAGCCATGTGTCCTTCAATTACCATGCCCATCTCTGTCTGTATTCCAGTACTACCAGACATTGTCTGGGACCCCTCCCCGGGGACAGGACTCTAACTGAAATTCAGAAGCCTTGGAACTCAGTGGAAATTGCCAAATGGCTCCGATCGCCTAAAAACTAAACCGAAACACGGAAGATTCCCTGACGCCCTTGACTCGATAACACATGAGGTCCAGCGCTCAGCTGCTGACCCAAAGCGTGACGCCTTGGAAACTTCCAGGGATCTGTTTCTGTCATGATGACAGCCCAGGCCACCTCATGGGGCAGTTCTACTCTGTCCCTTGGGCCCACAATGAGCTGCCATCAACGGCAACTCCCCCCACCCCCCCGGGTGAATGCATATGCCAGAAAGTTGGAGCTGCTGGAAACAAATCATGAATCCGCGGTGTCACCAAGCAGAACCCTCTGATTGGAAGGAGAACTTCTTTGGCTGATTGGGGGGCAGGGAGGGTGGAACACGGGGGGGGGTGTGAATGCACGGGCGCTACAGGGTCAGAGACCTGGTTCCCCTAATGAGATCCTGTCTTCCCCCGCAGAGAATGGAGGACGAAGACTACAACACTTCCCTAGACGCCTACGATGAGGAGGACTTCAGCTCCACTGTGATCTTGGAGGAGATGTCGCCCCTCCTGGAAACCAATGTGGTCAGGATCTTCCTGGTGGCTGTGTACAGCACCATTTGTTTCCTGGGAATCGTGGGCAATGGCCTGGTCATCATCATCACCGTCTTCAAGATGAAGAAGACCATGAACACCGTCTGGTTCTTGAACCTGGCCGTGGCCGACTTCCTGTTCAATGTCTTCCTGCCGCTGCACATTGCCTACACCGCCCTGGACTACCACTGGGTGTTTGGCAAGGCCATGTGCAAGATCAGCAACTTCCTGCTCATCCACAACATGTACACCAGCGTCTTCCTGCTGACCGCCATCAGCTTTGACCGTTGCATCTCCGTGATGCTCCCTGTCTGGTCTCAGAACCACAGGAGCATCAAGCTGGCCTACTCGATCTGCATATTCATCTGGGTCTTTGCTTTCCTCTTGAGCTCCCCGTCCCTTGTCTTCCGGGACACAGTCAACCAGCATGGGAAAATCTCCTGCTTTAACAACTTCAGCCTGTCCACACCCAGCCCTCCCCAGCGGTTTGCCTTCCGCCAACTGAACCCCTGGCACACGGCGGTCACCATCACCCGCTTCATGTATGGCTTCCTGATGCCCATCCTCATCATCACCTCCTGCTACCTCACCATCATCCACAAGCTACGGAGCAACCGCCTGGCCAAGACCAAGAGACCCTTCAAGATCATTGTCACCATCATCGTCACCTTCTTCCTCTGCTGGTGCCCCTACCACATGCTTTACCTCCTGGAGCTTCACTACGAGGCTGTGCCTGGTTCCATCTTCAGGCTGGGGCTGCCCCTGGCCACCGCCATCGCCATCGCCAACAGCTGCATGAACCCCATTCTGTACGTGTTCATGGGCCAAGACTTCAAGAAGTTCAAGGTGATCCTCTTCTCCCGCCTGGTCAATGCGCTGAGCGAGGACACAGGCCACTCCTCCTACCCCAGCCACCGGAGCTTCACCAAAATGTCCTCCTTGCACGAAAGGTGCTCCATGAACGAGCGGGAGACCAGCACGATTTGAGCCCCTCCGGGGACGCTGCCGACCCAGGAAGGCCCGGAGGTATGCCTTCGCCTTCTGGGGACCGAGGCAAGAGCCTCTTCAGCTCCCATCAATGCCCACTGTCCTTTGATGTTGCGGGTGGGACATTCAGGGCTGGGAACCTCCTTTTCCCGTGAGATGGTGGACAGAGCGTGTCATGTTGTCCCCAGCCGTGGAACCCTGCTTCCTGAGACCCCAGGCCTTGACCAAACCAAAGAGCAAAGGACACATTACCAGCACCACCGTCTGGACCTGGCGTGGGGCTCAGAGAGCAGCCTAGTTCTTATAACCTTGTGTTCCCCAGGCATGACACGAGGCCCAGGCTTGGGGGTGGCAGCAGAGGTGGGCAGGGAAAACACAGGGTGAGAGCTCTCTCTCTCTCGCTCCCATGCAGTACATCCCATGAGCTGCTGTCCAGTCGATCCCAACACACGGCCCCTGCGCCTGAAACAGAGCAGGGCTGCCAGGAGCCAAGCTTGGGAAACAGCTCACCAGACCTAACTTACAAAGTGCTTCGAGGTGGACTCGAACCGCCCATCTTTCAGCCAGCAGCCAAGTGCGTTAGCCGCTCGGCACCACCAAGCCATTCCCTCACAGCAAGGGAACCCCATGCACCACGGATCGCTACACTGTGTCAGGAGGCCTGCACCCCCTGATGGTCTTTGTTTAGTTTGATCCCAGGGTCGCAGCCACTGTGTCCATCCATCTGATCGAGGGTCCCACACACTCCCCCCTCCACACCCTCCTCCCCGCACCCCACCCCCCATGTGTCCACATTCATAATCAGCCAGAAAAATCCCACCACTCCAGCCTCCCTCTGGGTTCCAGCGTGGTGTTTGGAAGGTCTCCGTGGAAACGCACAGGCTACCTGGGAAAAGACAGGGGTGCCCAATCAGCCCATGGACACGCAGCACCCACAGATGAGCTGGGGGGAAGAAGCTGGGGATGGGGCCGCATGGGCTCCTGCAAGGGCAAGACAGAGAGGGTGTGGCTTTTAAAAGGATGTGCCCTGAAGCAGCCCCCTCGTGTACCCCCCCCCCAATTTCCCAGGGCAACAGCGGTTTGAGCAGGGGGTTCCCAGGTGGGGGATTATGGCCCCAAGTTTTTGGAGGGTTCTTTACTCTTTGTGGTCAAGGTCCCTATCTCCCGCCTCTCCCCACCCCACCCCACCATCCTGGACTCTGACTGGAGTTGCTCAGAATGAAATAGCTTGGAGTGGGCAGTGGGGGTGGAACTTGAGGAGGTACCCCACCCCCTCTCCCACACGCTACCCCCCACCCCTGCACTCTATTTTATTCTGAGCCACTTGGGAGGGTCTCCCTGGGAGGAATATGGCCCTAGGGCTTTGTTGCTGGATCAGAAATCTGGAGCTGAGTCCCTGAGCTGTGCTCCCAAGATCCTGCCCAGGGGGGGTGCCATCGGCACTGTGGGTTACCCCCTCACCGTGTGCAGCTCCCACCCATGCCCTCCCTCATCGGATACCAGCATCTTCCTAAGGTAGAGAGTGTCACCAGGTCATGAGCAAAGGAGGGACCCGAGGCGCAGAGGAGGGCCGAGACTCGGCCAAGGTCACCCAGGTCGCCACTGAGAGGGAGAAGCTGAAGGCAGCCCGGGCTGTGCCCAGGGACTTCTTCCTTCCTCTCGATTCTGACCCAGGGACGCCCGTGATCGCCACGTGTATCTTGCACTTTCTGTACCGAGCACTTCACGCGTGGGGGCTCGTTCATTCAGCACGGCGCACCTGGCTTAGGGCCAAGTACCTTGGTGGTGGGTGGTGATGGTGGTGGTCATGGGGGTGGGGCAGAGGGTGGTGATGGTTGCCCTCCAGCTGATTCTGACTCCTGGGACCCCACGTGACCCCCGTATGTGAGGAGGAGAACACGGCTCTGTCAGTTTTCAAGACCTGTCCCCCAAGACACCCCTGAGTAAATTCGAACCACCACCCTGTCCACTTGTAGTCAAGTGTCTAACCCTGGGCACCACGCAGGAACTCCACGCCTGTTCACACGTGTGCCAGACATCAAGGTTCTGAGCAGTTGAGAAGTGATCACCAGAGTACCCAGTGGGGCCCACGGAAGCCATGGAGTTGGAAAGAACCCCGGTCCCCAAGATTAGAACCAGGACTACGGGTTCCTTGGCAGATGCCTGGAGGAGCCCCGGCTGGTGTAGTGGGTGTGTCTTACATTGGGCTGCTTACCGCAAGGTCTGCAGTTCGAAACCACCAGCTGCTCCGCTGGGGAAAGAGGAGGCTCTCTACTCCTGTCAAGTGTCACAGTCTCTGAAACCCACAGGGGCTGTTCTACTCTGCCCTTTGGGGTCCCCGTGAGTTAGAATCAGCTCAATGGCCTTGAGGCATTTTTGTGTGTGTTTTTATTTTAAGCAGATGAATGACATAATCCTAATGGCGATTACGTCAGCTTGGCCCAAGGCTTTCCAAAATGACCCCAAATGGCAAAGGAGAGGCATTCGGTCCTCCAGCTCCTTGGGCACCCAGCTGCCCGTCCCCACCACGTCCATCCTCCACTCCTTCAGGGCAAGCACAGGGACGAGGCCCAGATCCACCGGCCCCAGGGTGTCGGTCTCTCCCAAGCCATTTCGCTGTTACGCCATGTCCCCAGAAGATGCAGGGACCAGATGTTCTGTCTGCACATCCTGCACTGTCCTGTCTGCCCCCGTCCACGGCCTGTTTGGAATCACACCTCGTTAAGAGACAAGATGTTCTTTCCCATGTTGGGTCGCTAAGCTGACCGGGAGGCCGCTCAGCCTTGGCCCCAAGCTGGGGCTTCCGAGACTGCTGTAAGGAATTTTTGAGACCAAGGGGATTGCCATCCTGGTGTGGGGACTTCTGCCAGCCCTGTCCCCAAGCCAGTGGATAGGACCAGAGAGGGGTGCAGTGGCAAGCTGCTTATTCCAATTCCGAGGTGCCAAGGACTTGGGCTTCCCAGATGCCCCCAAACACGCCGCCGTGGAGTCCATGCCAACTCACAGCGCCTCCCGATGGAGCCCCAGGGAGCTTTGGGTGGAGGTTGATTGCCAGGCTTTTCTGCCTCTGCGCAGAATCGAGGCTCCAGCCTTTTGCCCAGCAGCCATGAGTGTTAACTATCTGTACCCCCTGAGCACCCCACCTCTCTCCCAGAATGGTGCTCCTCCCTGGGGCTCAGTGCCTTGGGCCAGCAGGAGGGAGCCAGGACCTAATTCTATCCACTCACCCATCCACTCACTTGTTTACCCCAAGATCCACCCACTCACCCACACATTTTCCTGTCCGTCTATCCACCATCCGTTTACCCATACACTCACTCACTCACTCACTCACTCACTCACTCACTCACTCACTCACTCACTCATCAATTCGACCAAAATGTGTTTAATCGCTGCCCTTTCCCGTGTCCTCTGGTGGTCACTGCGGTCAAGGATAACCAAGACCCTTTAGTTGTCCGGTAGGAGACACAACTAGTGACCCAAGGATCCCTATCCCACAAGAAAAATAATCCCGGGACCCCTGCCATGCCCAAAGGCCAATGAGAACTTCCTTGAGGCGCCATGGAGCTGCAGGATGATGGGTACCCATTTGGGGCAGAGAGCAGGAGCGAAGGATGCTCCCCGAGTGAGCAGCCCGGGCAGAGGGAGGAAACAGAGTGATTCTAAGGGATTCTGGCCATGCGGGCTGCAGCCCAGGGAGGGGGGTGAGCCTGGGCCAGAGAGGGCTGGAAGGAATACAAGGCCAAAGCCAGGGGACGCACGCAGAGCTGGCTGTTCTGGGGAGGATGGGCCAAAGGAGAGCCTGCAGGGATGCAGCCTGGACTGAGAGAACAAAGACAGCGCTGAAGGGAATCGGAAGGTTTGAGAGCAACAGGAAAAAAACAAAACAAACACACGCCAAAAAAACTCCCCAAACTTCCTCAGGGGAGCGGTTGGTGGGAAACGGACCAAGGGCCAGTTGCAGCTGCCCGGAGGCCTCGGTGCTGGTCTTTATTGATGGAAATTAATTGTAAATATTATTCAGATTTGCTTCCCAGTGCACAATTATATTTCTCAGGGGAGCCTTCTGAGCAAATGCTACAACCCGATAAATAAATAATACATAGATTGCATTAACCTGTGAGGAGTACAGGCGGATTCATACTTCCATTGGTGATAGTGGTTGGGGCACGAGAGGGGGGGGGTTTCTGGACAGGTGGCTCTAGTGTTAGGGTTCGGGGATTAGGGACCAACTGCTACCCCCCCAGTTCCCCCCCCACACTGAGTTCTGCCCTGGGAGATGTAGGCGCTTCTGTACCCAGAAGGTGCCACCGTATCCAGGCATGGCAGTCTAGCTACTGGTCCGCAGACCTGGCTGACGGGCAGGTGGGGGTGGGGAGTGGCACGGAGAGAGCTGGTGTGGGAGGAGGGGAGGCCTGTGTTGTTAGTACACGTGCTCCAAGTCTTCCATTGTGGTTCAGCTGCGGGGGTGTCTTGAATCACTCCCTGAGTGACCCCAGGGGACACAGTAGAGCTTCCCCACACAGGGTTTCCTAGGCGGCCATCCTTAGTTCAGCAGATTGCCAGGCCTTTCTGCCTCAGCACTGCTTGCCAGGGTTTGAACCATGAACCTTGCGGTTAGCAGCCTGGTGCGTAACCAATGCACAGCCTACAGAATGGAGAAGAGAGCGGCCCTGTAGGGTCAACCATGATAAAGCTGAAAGACCCCTCCCGCTGGTGGTGGGAGAGGGGTCCACTCCAATTCACAGCAGCCCTGAAGCACAGCAAAGAATGGCCCCGGGGGGTTTCAGAGGCTGTCCATCTTTATGGGAGCAGATGGCCACGTGGCCACATCTTTCTCCTGCAGAGCAACCAATGGGCTCGGATGCCTGGCCTTCTTCCTGCTTAGCCGCCAAGGGCTTAACCGCTGCGCCACCAGGGTTCGCTGTTGCAAACACTGAAAACCCTGTCAGGCACTGTAGTGGCGTGACCTCATCGAATCCTCACCACGTTTGTGGTAGGCATGTGTGGTCTCCCCAGGGATGTGTCGTCTCCCTTTGAACAGATGAGGAAACGGTGGGGGGAGAGAGAGGGGTGCTCAGAGAGATGCCATCTGCCCCTGTCACACAGCATGTGGCAGAGAGCTGGGGCCTGAGCCTCAGCCCATTTGCTTTCTCAGCGGCAGAGAGAGCACTGTCCTGTGTGAGGAACCGCTCCCTGGAGAGAGGGGACAAGCTCAGGCTCTGTCTTCCTCCAGGGACCATTGTTGGGCAGGTGGGAGAGAGGATGTCTGAAGCTTAGCTGCTTCCTTCACGGGGAAGGAGACGGTGTCTGGATGGGTCCTGAGCATCTTAGGGTCTTTGGGTGGGAAGAGACTCCAAGGGGCTTTCCATACAGTGCTTCCCCTTCCGCCGCCCCCATTTCACAGACGAGAAAACCAAGGCTTCACCTGCAAATCAGCTTGGCATCAGCAACCTCACTGACCGCCTGGGAGGTGCTGTGAGGTCCCCCCACGTGGGCTCCCTGCTTACACAACAGAAGGCAACGCTGCCCGGTGCTGTGCCATCCTCCCAATCGTCCGTGTGTCTGAGCCCAGGGTCGCAGCCACCGTGCCAGTCCATCTCCTCAAGGGCTTTCCTCTTCTCTGCTGCCCCTCCACTTTACCCAGCACCATGTCCTCCTGCAGGGACGGGTGCTCCTGACCCCATGTCCAAAGTCTCCCGGGGTGAGGTGAGATGTGTGTAAGATGTGCTCAGAGGAGCCACTTTGAAAACACCACCACGCTAGAGACCTGGCCATTGAGCAAACCACCCGTCTCACCCCTCAGTGGGGCTTCAATGGTGTTGGCGCAGCTCTGGACAGCAGGAGCTCTGGGGTGTTTTGAGCAAACTCCTGGCCAGCAGAGAGGCAGGAGATCTTGGCACAATTCGCTGCAGGGCAGAGACACGCTGTGCTGGGGGGCATAAGTGTCCCCCGTCAGAGTGACCCTGGCTGGGATGGGGGCAGGCGTTCTCCACCTTGACCTAGTGCTCATTCCATGGGTGTCTTCACACGTTACAAAGAACCGAAAATCAAAGCCAGAAAACCATCTGTGCACAGAAGACGAAGGTACCTGACTGTGGTCAGGGCGGCTTCAATGCGATATGTTTGAGAATCCCGATCCGTCGGGTCTGCAGGAAAAAGCGTTTTGCTCCTGTGGGCGCCCCAACAGGTGGCTGCGGAAGAGAAGCAGGGCCGGAGGGCTCCCTGGGATTGGATAGAGCAACGCATGGGGAAGAAGGGTTCCAGTAGGCTCTGTCTAAAGAGACCCCAACCCCACACTCACTGCCCTATAGTCAACACTGACTCATAGCGCCCCCCCTCCCACCCGGCCTTTCAGAGACTCAACTGTTTACAGGAGTAGAAAGTCTGGTCTTTCTCTCTCCCAAGGAGCCGCTGGTGGTTTGCAGTCCAATGGGATCATCACCAGCACCTCAGAAAAAGCCTGAGCTCTCCCAAGGGTGACCCCAGCCCCACCCGGGTCACCACACAGGATCACACAGCCTCCGGAGGCGGAAGGCTTGGGCTCAGCTCCCAGCCCTGCCAGCGACATTCACGGCTGTTGAATCAATCCTGACGCAATGGGACGAGGTCTGCTCTTGTGGCTTTCTGAGACAGCAACTCTTATGGGAGTAGAGAGCCTCGTCTTTCTGCCGTGGAGCTTCTGGTGGTTTCGAACTGCTGGCCTTGCGGTCAGCAGGCCAACACATAACCTGCTACGAAGAGAGTTTCCACATCCCTTAGGGCTAGGGTTGGACTCTGTGACCTTGGACAAGCTACTCGACCCCTCACGAACCCAAGCTTTACTGGGACAGATGTGAGGTCACTGTATGTCTCCAGTGATGAGCGTGAAGTGACTCATACCACCTTGGTTCATCTTGGTGTGCATCTGCCGCCCCACTGGTCCCCTGTCTCCAAGCTGGTCCCCCACAGTCTAGTCTCTTGGAGACCCTCACAGAGCCCACGGCCTCCTCCACCAGCCTTATCTCACTCTGCTCTCCAGCCAGGTGGGGTGGGGGGCGTCCCTGTCTGTCTCTCTCCCAAAACAACACAACACAAACCAACAAACAACAACACAACCTCCCCTCCTCGGTCCCCACATCAGGCCTTAGAGTGTGCTGTCCCACCACCCTGTCCCTGCTGTTAGCACGGCCGATCCCTCCCCCACGCAAGGTCTCAAGGCCAAGGCCACTTCCACTGAGAGCCCCGTCCTGGACACTTCTCACCCCAGGAATTGCCTATCAGATTCCCCGACTGGGTCCCTGGGTGAAGAGACTGGAGCCTCCTGGGTGGAGTGAATGGTTTGGAACTCAACTGCTATAGCCCAGAGATTGATGGCTTGACCCCTCCCAGAGGCTCCTGGGACGAAAGGCCTAGGGACCCACAGCCTGGAAGATGCTATGGATGACGTACAGTTCTGTGCGCGGGGCGGTCGCCGCAAGATGTGCTGGGCTCTGGGACAGCCAGCAGCTCCGTGGTGTGGGGGGTTTGTAGCCACCCCGAGTCGCTTGATTGTCCCTGTTGAACTGGGCACTGGGCTCTGTAAGATGGAGGGGCCGGGTCTGTCTTATCCAGTACTCTCCCAACACCTCTCTCCCCCAACACCCCTGCCTCCAAGCCCTGCTCAATCCAGAGAAGGTGCGTGTTGATGTCTGCAGCGTGAGGGATGGCATGGTCTATTTTATGACCATTAACATCACCCTGGAGACTCGGGACAAGTTCGATGGCACATCCTCCCCCTCAAAGTTCTCCATCACCATGCTAAGGACGGCAACCCCGGGGGGTGGGGGGGGGAGTGGGACTGTTGCCCTCCCACCCCTCCCCAGCCCCCACTGCACAGACTCAACAAGGAGGAGCCAGGCCTCCATAAGCCTCCAGGAGCCACCACCACCCCACCACACCCCCGGACAAAGGAAGTTTCCACGAAGCCCTTCTGTCTCCCTTGGGTTTTTCCTTTCCCCTTGGATTTACTGCCTCTGAGAATAAAGGAACCAGATGCCACCCCCCACACCCCTCCTGCTGCTTTGTACTGCTTTTCCGGACCAGGCTTCTGTGAGAGGTTTGCTTGATGGAACGCTTCCTGTGTTTGTCCATTGGGAATGGGCACTCAGCCCAGCCCAGGCGCTGTTCTGGGCTACACCCAGGGACCTGAGCGCGCCCTGTGTGCCAGTGGCTCTCTCTGGACCCCAGATGCCTTGCACTGGGAGAGGCAGGGCAGGATGGTCCTCCCCGTGCAGATGTTTGGCATCCTTGGAGCAAGCATCTGGGTGCGTTTCTGGGTTTCTTCCAGATGTTAATGTTGTTGAGGATGGACTGGTACAAACAGAGTGGGGGAGCGCAGGGGAGACTCTTGGCTGCAGCTGGTGGTCTCTGGTTGGTTGTAAGCACTTAGCATGCCCAGCCCACCACATGGGCCCATGGCCTCATTAGAAAGAATGGACTGGTGGAGGGATTAAAGACATGATGAACCGCCGCCAGAGGCAAGTCCAAATCCATCGGAGAAGGCTGAGTGGTGAAATCGCCTTAACATTACAGACGACGAAGTGTAAGCTCAGAGATGGGGTGATTTCCCCAGAATCATGCAGCTCCCCTTCCACCCGCGTTTACTGAGCACCTACGACGGACGCACCAGACACAGTGCTAGACGGCTGCTGAAAACACGCCGCACGTCTTAAAGAATCATGTCATCCACGCAAGTCACCATGAATAAAACATTCAACCCACAAAAACACACTCATACTGGTGCACGGCTGAGTTGGGATTCGAACTCTCGCCTGCATCTTACTTGGGGGTTTATAAACATTTTTGCTATGCATGTTGCTTCCCGAGCTACATAAATCAAATCCAGGCAAGAGGGATTAGGCAGAGGGGAGAGGGATGCTTTCTGTTTATGCATCCTAGAGGCTCTTGGGAGGGAGAGGGAGGGAAGACTCGGGTCTTGGCTGGGAGTCGATGCGTTGTGAGGAGGCTCCCACTCCACGCCTGACCTACAGGATGTGCGTTGGGCTGCTCACCGCAAGGTCAGCAACTCGAAACCGCTCCCAGGGAGCAAGATACAGCTTGCCATTTCTGTAAGCAGTTACAGTCTCAGAAACCCACCCGGCCTTGCAGGGTCCCAGCGAGCCAGAATCCACTCGATGGCAGTGTGTGTGCCAGCCTCTTGGAAACTTCATCTTGCTCACTGGCCACGGGGTCCCCCAGGATGGAGGTGCCACTGAGGTCGTTGCTAAGTGCCTTAATGTTGATTCTGACTTGGGGTTACCCCACGGGCTGCAGAGCAGAACTGACTCAAGCAAGCTGGTTGCCAGGTCTTTTCTTCCGCCGCACTGCGGGGGTGGGTTTGAACCTCTCACTTGTCGAGGGCACACCAGGGACCTTCAGATGTAGCTACACCCATGGAAGCAGCTTGTTCAATCTTACAAGTGTTCGAGAATGCTTGGATGGGTTCTTGCCAGACTAGCTTCCCAGGAAGTGTAGCCTCTGAGGGCTGGTGTTCAGTCCTGGGAAGCCCACCAGTGTGGCTCACAGGAGCCCCTGGCTGTAAGGAGTGATTGTCAGCTCAGGGAACAGGGAAGGGGTGTGAGGAAGGAGGGGGTGAGTGGTGGGCATTGGCTGCTGGATAAACTTCAAACACAGACAGGTCTCGTTTCTAACCCTCTCCAGCTGCCCGGGCCTCAGTTTCCCCATCTGTAAGATCGGGAGGGTAACTGCGGCGACCGGGGTGCCTTGGCTCGTGTATGGGAACTAGCTCGCCCCGTTTCTCATCATCAGAGGCTTGCTTGCGAGCAAAATAGCCCCTGCAGAGTGGTTACTACACCACCGGGCAAACATTATCGGCTTGCCACGTCGGGCCCTCTTGCGGTTGTTACGTGTTTCATCTTCTTATATTACTTATTCGTTTATGTTCCATTCGTGTTACAAGACTGCGTTCGCTTCGTTATTTTAGCTGCCCGCCCACTCAGCCTCCTGCCCCCCCCCCCTTGCCTAACCAGCCAGCACTTGTGGGAGCGACACAAATCTGCCTGAAATATGGATTGGCCTTGCACGTGCAGTGCCTGCTCTCGTTTGGAGATGTGGAGAAACTGTTGCTTCCTCTGCCTACCGCTGATCTAGGAGGCCTGGTGGCGTAGTGGTTACAAACTCAACTGCTGACTCCAAGGGCAATGGTTTGAAACCACCAGCCACCCCACAAGAGAAAGACAAGGCTTTCCATTCCCATAGGGATTGTGATGGGAGGCGTATGAGTCCCTAATAAAATAACAATAATAATAAAAAAGAAAATGATGAGGACAATGAATCTACAGATGTGCTTTACACAACTGATGTATGTATGGATTGTGATAAGAGTTGTATGAGACCCTAAGAAAATGTTTAAAAAATAAAGAAATACTATAAACCAGCTTAAAAAAAAAAAGAAAATAGAGTTACTGCCTCAGGAACCCACAGGGACCGGAGGCTCCATCGTGAGTCTGAACGGACTTCATGGCTGTGGGTTTTATACCTGATCCAAGAGTCCCCGGGGGGACCAAGAGGCAACACACTGGCCTGCTAACCGCCAGACCAGTGGTTCTCAACCTGTGGGTTGCGACCCCCTTGGGGGGTTGACCGACCCTTTCACAAGGGTCGCCCGATTCATAACAGGAGCAAAATGGCAGTGATGAAGTAGCAACGAAAATAATTTTATGGTTGGGGGGGGGTCACCACCACATGAGGAACTGTATTCAAGCGTCGCGGCATTAGGAAAAGGTGAAGAACCACTGCTTTAGACTGTGGTGGGCGTATACCTCTTAGGTCACTAGATCAGGGACAACGGAGTTTATCTCCCCAATGCCTGCACAGGGCCCCAGTACCGGTGTTGGAAAGAGATCAGGCATACTTATTAGACACCCATGGGAAAGATCCTAACTGAGAAATGCCCTTGAGCCCAGGGGGGAGGTCCACCTGGGACCCCAGACTAGGCCCAGCCACATGACGTCACACAGGCGGGCCTAGACTCAGCCAGTAAGATCAGCCAATGCCCTCAACCTAAGAGGGGTGGGGGTGGGAAAGGATGAGAGCCAGGCAAGCAGCCCAGCAGGCTCTCTTGGCCCCAAGGCCAGTCCCTCTTTTTACTCTCTGTTCAGCTGCAGGGGGAGGGTGGGGGTCTCTCACACAAACCTGTGTGTCCTCTCAGGGCCCACCCAGGGCCTGCTCAGACTGCAAGCCCCTCTTGGCCTCTGGGATTCGTGTGTGTGTGTGTGTGTGTGTGTGTGTCCGCCCAGGACCTGCTCAGACCGCAAGCCCTCTTGGCCTCTGGGATTCCCTAGTACGTGCGTGCATGCGTGTGTGTGTGTCTGTCCACCCAGGGCCTGCTCAGACCGCAAGCCCTCTTGGCCTCCGGGATTCCCTAGTACGTGCGTGCATGCGTGTGTGTGTGTGTGTATGTGTCATGCCCTCCACATCCCTGTATTCTTTCCACGTGGCTTTTCTGGCACCCATTTGCAAATCCGCGTGGCCCAGCAGGCTTTGCAGAAACAGCGTGTCCCTTTTTGAGACAGTCTTACCTGAAACTTCCCTTTCTTCCACAAGAGCTCACTTGGATGACAAAAGTGCACCGGCCATGTGCAAAATACTGTCCCACTCACCCTCTCATTTGACAATTCCCTGTTCTCCCTGGCGGCGCTGTGGGGTACACACACTGGGCTGCGGACTGCAAGGTCTGCAGTTCGAAACCATGAGCCCATCTGTTGACGATATAGAAAAGCGTAGGGGCGGAGTCTTGCCTGCCAATCAGGTCAGAGCCTGAGGGTGACTGTGGGTGTGGCCTTTTCATAAGGAGGGTCCCTTTCTGTGCTTTCACCTTCCTGCTGGTGGATCCTGGTTGCTGTTAGAGCCCTGGAGATGCGTCCACTTTCACTGGATCCACGGGACTTTGCACGCACCGGCCTGTGCTCTTCCTGCATGTGGCTTTGTGAGTCTGAAGAGGGACTTAAGTCAGACTGGGCTGGGTTGCTTTCCTGATACACAATCACATCTTTATATAAAGCTCTCTCTTACACATATATGAGTGTCACTGGATTTGTTCCTCTAGTCAAAACAACCTGACACAACCGGCAAAGAGTTACAATCTCTGAAACCCACAGGGGAAGGTCTACTCCGTCCTATTGGGTCTCTATGAGTCGAATTTGACTCTATGGCATGGTTCCTCCAGCTTCAGGGCTCTGGCTCCATCAGCATCACTCCGTCTGTCTTGTCAACAGGAAGACGAAGCAGAGAGTGTGTCTGGCCTCCAGGGACTCTGTGTTTGACTCTATGTTTGACTCTTAGTTCTCCTGCCCTGGAGACAGGCTCCTGGGCCAACGGGACAAGGATCATGCACTAGAAAGAGCAAACAAGATGAACCACGTCCCCCTTTCTGAAAGAGCCACCCATTGCCGTGATTTATCAGCTCTTTCTACGGCTTGAAACATTAGCACGAGGAAGTCATGAGGGTCGTTTTTGAGATTGTTACCGCCTGGGTGGTGTAGCTGTGTGTGTTCATTTGCTGATCCAGACAGAGGTTGGCAGTTCAAACTCATCTGAGATAGTTAAAGTTTATTGTGCCAACCTGTGCCAACCCCACAGCACATGTGGGGTTAATGGAAGGGCGGAGAGATAAATGATTCAATGAGCCTCACCTTTTGAGTTCTCGGGTCTCTTCTTTGTGATGGTCGGACCAAGGTGCAGCTGCCTTAGCCAGTTCCCTGCTTCAGCTGTCAAGACTCACTTCCTGCAACACATCCTTGAGGAGAAGCCACATGGTCCTACCCCGATGCAGCCCTGGGTGCTGGAGCAGCCAGGTGGAGACCCCTGCCAGCGCTGAGATGCTTACATGCTCACTGATTCAGCTTTCCTTCTGCAGTTGGCGTCTTTGCATGTGTTTTATGAGATTGGAGGAAGATTTTGTGGATTGGTGTCAGACATATGGGTTAATGTTGGATTTGTGGGCTTGGGCAGCACTGGGTTGGGCTGTTTTCTTGATGTGCACTTACCCTTTATATAAAACTCTCTCTTATACATGAGTTTCTGTGGATTTGTTTCTCTAAAGTACCCAGACTAACACACCATCTCATGGATTTTTCAGGAACCAAACTCTGGCAAATGGTTCCCTGTAAAGATTCCCACCTGGAAGCAGTTTTACTTGGTCACACACAGGGCCACCAGAAGTCTAGGGACAACTCAATAGCAGCGGAGTATGGTGTCGACATCAAAGATTGTGTGGCAGTTACATAATCTACTCTCACCTCGAGGCAGGGGTGGAGTCTAACCTGTCAACCAGGTTGCAGTTTGATGACCTCATTTGGAAGCCAAATAGCTCCCTGGAGGCCAGGCACACTCTCTGCCTCGTCTTCCTGTTGACAAGACAGATAGAGTGATGCTGATGGAGCCAGAGCTCTGGAGCTGGAGGAACCACGTACTGCCATTGGATCAACAAGACTTTCCACCCACTGACCTATGATCCTTCAGAATTTGGAGTCATTGCATATGTTTTGTGAGTCTGAAGAGGAACTTAAAGACTGCTATCAGACATATGGGCTAATATTGGACTTATGGACTTGATCTGGATGCAGCTGGGATGTTTTCTTAATATACAATGCTCTTTGATATCAAGCTCTTTCTCATACACATATGAGTCTCTATGAATTTGTTCCTCTAGTCCACCAAGACTAACACAGATTGTCACCCAGGATTCTTCAGGGTCAGCAAGATTTCATTTTTCACAGATGAGGAAACAGAGGCTCAGAGAGACGAAGTCCCCTCTACCCAAAGTGGGCAGGCTGTGAGAGCCGTACAGAGAATACAGAGCTGGGGTTGATGCCCGCTTTGACCTCAGCACCCATTGGCTGAGCACGTCCAAGAGCTGCCCCTTCGACGGGCTTGGGCTTGCTGTCATCACATTCTGCAGTCCACCCCTTTCGTTCTGTTATAATTCCGTTCCTGCTTACTCACGTGGACTGGCTCACTAGATTTCTGAGGACCTAGGGATGGGATGGGGACTGAGTCAGAACGTTCCCTGGAAGGGCTGGAGATTCAAGCAATCTCCAGAAGATCTCAGTGCATCTGTAATGGAATTAGCGCTCCCTGGAATCCCGGGTGCCTGCTTGCCCAACCTGAACTCTGTGGGCCCAGGCCTAAGAGGGTTGCCAGGAATGAATGCCTACCCCCAGGTCTTTGGAAATGGCGACGATGGGAACAAAAGTGGAAGCTGCCCTGCAAAGGCTCCGTGCCTGCTGCTGCCCATGGCAGGTCTCTATGACTGTGCTTTTGGGTGTGCAAGGTGCACACCTATCTGACCTCACTGTACCCTGATGTTCAGTGGGGACACAATGGGGTGCCCCATATTTGGAAAAGAGGAACCAGTTGCCCAGACTGCTTCAGCCATGTGGCCAAGTAGCACAGCCAAGAAATGGGGCCCTGCTGAGACTGTAGCCCAGGTCGAGTGTACTCAGCCACCCAACTGCGTGACCCTGGCCAAGTGGCTTCTACACTCTGTGCCTCAGTTTCCTCATCTGCAGAATGAAGAGACAGCAGCACACAGTCTTTAAAAAAGAAGACTAGATTGGGAAGTAAGAGATAGCTGGCTTCAAGCCACTGAATCTCTGCATGAACTTGGTGTGAGGGTTAATATCCTGGGTCAGCTGAGCTAGACTCTGGTGTCTGATGGCATTGCCAAACACGAGTTCAAATGTTGTTGTGGAGGACGTGCTGATCGGTGCCTTAGGCTTGGTTCTGACTCATAGCGACCCTGTATACAACAGAAGGAAACACTGCTCGGTCCTGTGCCAGCCTCACTGCTGTGTATGATTGAGCCCATGATTGTAGCCCTCTTGTCGAAGGTCTTTCTCTGTATCCCTGCCCTGCTACAATACCAACTATGATGGTTAGGAATTATGTCAACTGGACACTCTGGGTAAAGCGAGGGGTGGAGCCCAACTTCTCAACTGTGTCACAGCCCTGATGTCACCTCCTTGGTGTCATAAGGTTTTTTGGATAACAGAGAGAGAGAGAGAGAGAGAGAGAGAGAGAGAGAGAGAGAGAGAGAGAGAGAGAGAGCAGAGTCAGATCTTCTTTGACCTTTTGCTGTCTGTGGGAGCTGTATCTTGCACGTGGTTTGTTGGTCTACTGTTTCATCGCCTGCCGAGCCCAGGAGCTGTCCGCAGACGACGGATGGTGGCTCCATTTAGCTTACTTCAAACCTTTGCATCCGCCAGCCTGTGCCCACCTTGGTGTCTGTGTCGTTATCCTGCTTCTTGTTCATCAGCTTCCACGAGTTGGGAGAAGCCAGATTTAAACCGGCCTGGACTTCCCTATGCCTACAGTGGTGTGAGTCATGTCCTGATATAACTCTCTTTCTGTGTCCAAACCGAACACACCAAGCACGGCGCCCTTCTCCAGGAACTGATCTCTCCTGACCACATGGACAAAGTAGGTGAGATGAAGTCTCGCCATCCTTGCCTTTCAGGAGCCTTCTGGTTGGACATGGGATGAAATTGGTTGGCCATCAGCGAGGTGGGTTACCCTCCATCATGTGGGTAGATCTTGTCCAACTCCAAAGGTTATGGTGAGTATTTTTTTTGGGGGGGTGACTCCAAAGAGGGATAATATTGATAGATTTTTTCAAAGGACATATGATGACCCTGAGGGCTTATTGGGAAGATGTTTTAAGAAAACAGAAAGCGGCCTTTCTGAGAAAAAGGCCAGGCAAATTGCACCGAGGATATGTTGTTTTTGCTTTATGACAGTGCACCTGCTAGTTCTTCCAGGGCAGCGGGGGCTGCGCTCCCAGAATTGCGTGGAGAAACTTGACCCCGCCCATCCTCCAGCCCTGCTCAAGCCCCCTCAGATCTCTTTTTATTCCCCCAAATGCAAAGCACTTCTAGAGGAAATTGCTTTACACCCTCCGAGGATGCCCAAACTGCCCTATGATGTGATGCACAGGGAAGCGTGCAGAATCCTTTGAAGAAGGGCTAGTGGGATGGGGACACAGCCCTCAGAAGCGTGTGGACCTAGATGAAGGCTATTTGATGGAGAAACAACGGCTTCCCCTATTGGTGTTTTATTGTCATTGGTTTCACGAAAGTTTCTGGGAGTTTGTAGCAGTATGTTCTGACTTAGCCTCTTCTATCCTGCTTCTTTCCAGAACCCTGACATGGTGGGTTGAGCACTCATGACTGAAATTCAGAAGGAGGGGGGGAGGTTGACACCCAAGAAGTCAAACAGGAAGAAAGCAGACAGTCATTGAAAAGAAAGAAGAGTCTCAGAGACTTGCTATGGAATGCAGAGACACCAAATGACCGGATAAATGAGCCGAATAGAACACTTCAAAGGGGGCGTTCGGGGAGACAAAGGAAAGCATTCTCATGAAATATGCACCAACCTGGAGTTGGAATCAAGACAGGAGACCCACCTTGGCTTTTCTCAAGCTGAAACAACTTAAGAAAAAAAATTCCCTCCAGTGGAAGACTTTCATAATATATGAATCAAACCTTACAGAATAAAAGAGAAAATAGACGTCTCCACAGTAGGCATAGGAGACTTCGATAGACCACTTTCAATGCAGGATGGAAAGAAACAACAACGACACAGAAGGACTAAACAACACAGCCAACAAACTTTGCCTCATGGGTATAGACACAGCACTCCACCCAACAACCAGGCATTAGATATTTTTTTTCCAGGGCACATGGTACATTATTCAAATAGACCATATATTGGCCACAAAACAAGCCTCAGTAAATTTTAAAATACTAAGGTATTATAAAGTATCTTCAGATCACAATATTACAACATTAGAACTCAACAATAGGAAGATTTTAAAAAGAGGAAGAAAAAAATGCAGCCTCAGCTTACAATAGTGGAGGTAAGCTATAGAACAGTACAGAAAGCATCCAGGTAAGACAGGAGGGACAGCTCGGGTAAGTGTACCAGGAAAAGTGGGTCAGTGCTCAACCATTTCAGGAGGCAGTGTACAATCAAGGACTCATCGTGTTGAAGCAGAAGTCTAAGCTGCACTGACGCTATTTGTGAAAAACAAGGCTTATCCCATAAATTGACGAAACACCAATTGGAATGTTTCCACAGACAGATGGTGTTCACTTGTTTATGCCAAGAAACTCGGAAGATTGCTATCTGGCCAACCAAACTGGGAAGGATTCCTATTTGCGTTGCTTCCAAAGCAAGGTGATCCAACAGAATGTAAAAATTATAGGACAATCTCGCCCATATCACACGTGTGCAATTTTGCTGATGTTTGTAAAATGGTCCCCGCAGTACATAGTCAGCCATGTTCAGAAGAGGATGTGGAGTTAGGAGAAAACATCGGGGCTGTCGAATGAGTCTCGGCTGGAAACAGAGAACATCAGGAAGATGTTTGCTTGTGTTTTATTGACTAAGCCAAGGCCTTGACTGTGTGGATCATAACGGACTATAGATGACATTTTGAAGAATGGGAATTCCTGAAGATGGGAAGAATCGGATGAATTCCGGATCAATTCACGGTGCTCATGCGGAACCTTTGTCTCCACCAAGAGGGATGCTGCAAGGTGTAACATCAAGAGCGGTGCGTTCAGGGCTTTATCCTTTCACCATACCTGTCCCGGCTGTTTCCTTGGAGCCAACCGGTTGAGAAGCTCTATGTGTCGAAGAACACAGCATCAGGATTAGAGAAAGGCTTATCAACAGCCTGCAAAACAGAGATGGCACCACCTTGCTTGTTGAAAGTGAAGAGACCCTGAAGCACTTACTGATGAGGATCACAGAACAGAGCCTTTAGTATACATTTCACCAGGGGTCCTCAAACTTTTTAATAGGGGGCTGGTTCACTGTCCCTCAGACCCGTTGGAGGGCCGGACTATAGGCAAAAAACAAAACAAAACAACTATGAACAAATTCCTATGCACACTGCACAGATCTTATTTTGAATAAAAAAACAAATGGAGGCAAAAACACCCAGTGGGCTGGATAAATGTCCTTGGTGCGCCGCATGTGGCCCACGGGCCGTTGTTTGAGGACGCCTGCATTACACCATGACATGAAGAAAACAAAATCTTTACAACAGGACCAATAAGCAGCATCGTGGTTGAAGTTGTGAAGGATCTGATTTCATTTGAATCTACAATCAACCCCCGTGGAAGCAGCAGTCACGAAATCAAACAATGCATTGCATCGGGGAACTCTACTGCAAAGACCCCTTGATGGTATCGAAGATCAAAGGTGGCAAGTTGAAGATGATGGTGTACCTGACCCAAGCCATGGCACTGTTAGCCACCTCAGGGACCTGACAGGGGAAAAAGGAGGCTCAAAGAAGAATGGGTGCTTTCGAATCATGGCACTGGTGAAAGATCTTGACTATACATCACAGCCTCCTAGAAGAGTTACCAAATCAGTCTTGGAAGAAGCACAGCCAGAATGCTCCTTGGAGGTCCTGACTACATCTGACATACTTTGGACATGGTTTCTGGAGGGACTCATCCCTGAAGAAGGACAGCATGCATGCTGAAGCAGAGGACTCGTGGAAAAGAGGATGCGAGAGATTGGCACGGTGACTGCCACAATGGGCTAGAGAATAGCAACCATTTTGAGGATGGACCGGGACTGGGCAGTGCTTCAGGTCAGAACCCATTGAGGGCACCTGACGACTAGCCCCACTGAGGCAGAGGTGGTTCGATAGTCAAAGTCTCACCTGCAATCCCGGTCACTCAGTAGTTGGGCAGTGTTCTCCCATGATGTGATCTGATACAACCTAATCAACTCCATGATGGGATCTAACCTAACACAATCAACTCTGTGAGCAGCCAGCTGTTGGGGTGGAGGGCAGATGCCTTGATCAGACCACATCCTTGATGCAATTGGAAGAGAGAGTCTTCCATCGGAAACAAGGTCATCAACTGCCCATGCACTTCATGGGTAGCCGCCATCCATCTGTCATTGGGAGCTTGCACGTAGCAGTGATGCTGAGCGGGTTTCCATGGAACTTTGAGACTAAGGCAGACTCGGAAGTAAGACCTCGTGGTCTTCTGAAAATCAGCCAACGAAAACTCTGCTGCACATACGATTCCAACCTGCAGACCGTCGTGGGGATGGTGCAGGGTTTGACGGCTTTCGTTCCATTGTGCATGAAGTCACTGTAAGTCAAGGGCCGACTCAATGGCAGCTAGACACAACAGACTCACCGTCTGGTGTGCAGTGAATCTCACCTCTTTCCCCCCATCTTCCCAGCCCTCAAGCATACTCAAAAGGAGTCAGGCTAATTCAGGAGGCTGGGAATCATTTCTTCCCCAGCAGAAGCACACTCCTCCCCTCCTCGCTCCCTTCAGTCCTGCTCCACCATACTCAAGTTCCTGCAGCTGGGTTTAATTGGATTTAACTTAATAGTGTTTTGTTTTTCTTTCCCAATGATTCTAGTTCAGGGGACGTAGAGGCCTCTGGGTAATTTGCACACTTTTAACCAACCCTATAAACAGCTGATAAGCATAAGCAAGTCTGCTTTAATTGGATTCAGGTGGGGCTTGGCTTAGGGGACTGCAAACCACAGACGAGTTGGAGAAAAAATGGGCTCTGAGAACTTGCTGATCTCTGCCTTCTTAGACCCCACTCCACCAGAGCACTTCGTACACGGCGCTACTTTCTTTTGGGCTAAATCGAGCATTGTGGCTGTTGTGTCCAGAGTATTATTTCATCCTTGCTTTTTCACCCCTCTCCTTCTCCACCTGTTGGTACCTGCCAAACGTCGTGTCCATTGCCCACTGTGACAGAAGCCAAAGAAAACACAGAAGGCCGGGCTGCATGGTTGGATCTGTACCTTCGAAACTGGGGTAACACTTGATGTGCTGTGATAGCCAGGATTTGTGTCAACTTGGCTGGGCTAGGGTTCTCGGTAGTTTAGCAGGAATCCCCCAGGAGGTGGTCTAATACAACATCATCAATCACACAGCTAACATAGCACACTTATCTCTGTGAGCAGCCCGCATCGTGGGGGAGGGCAGCCCCCTAGATCAGATGACAGCCTAATGCAATTGGGAGAAAGACTCTTCAGGGGCATGGGCTGCTACTTTGTAAGTAGGCTGTGTGGGAACACTTGTCAGTTTCTTCTGTGTCTGGATCCTGCATCTGCTTTGTTGACTTCCTGCCATATTGCCTGCGGATCCCAGGAGCCATCAGCAGACTGCCAACGTTGGATTCATTTGACTTTGCATCCGCCAGCACGCGGTCATCTTGCTTTGTCTTCCTGATTCTACAGCCATGCTCAGCAACATGTGACCCACAGACTTGACCTGGATGGAACTTACTCACTTCTACAACTTCCGGAGCTATTTCTTGATATACATCTCGGCCGACATAACATGCACATCATAAACATCACGTGTTTTGTTTTTCCAGAACCCTCAGCCTAGCGTAAGTACTAAGTGCTCCAAAGTTCAAACAGTGGGTGGGATGGATTTATACAGGAAGGTCGGGGTGTCTCAGGTTCATCTATCATTCATCACAGACTTGCTATAGACAAAGATTCTTTCCAAGGAGCATTGTCATCCATATCTCGAAACATCCTTCTCATGTATTTAGCTATCAATGATAACTTTGGCTTACATCAGTCACAAGCACACTTTTTAGAGTAAAACGTTTTTATCAGAGTCTTAAGTAAGCATTATTCACTCAAGAGGAGGTGCACCTGTTCTGAAAGCAGAAGGAGAAAAAAAGATCAGGGACAAAGGAAGTTTGGATTCAAACTTGGGTCTGTCACTTAGTCACGCCAGGTGCTTCCGTTTGTGGTGCTTGATGGTTTCTGGTCCATCTCGGGAGTCAGCAAACCTCCTGATGACCTGTTATCTCTCCAAAAGTTACAGAGAATTCTCTTATCTCACTGGAAGAGGCGTCGAAACATTCTGGAAGAACAAGACACCTTCCTCGATAGAACACTGCCATTGTCCTGTGCCTTAAGGCAAGTGGCTCAGCCTACTGATTTTGGGTCAAAACAACCTGAGCTGGCAAGTCTGTGTCTTGCCTCTTGCAGGCCCATCTGGAGAATTCACCGAACCCCCTGTGGTAGTCTGAGCAGACTAGAGAAACAAATCCAGGGAGACTCGTTTGAGTATCAGAAAGAGGTTTATATACAAGAGCAACCAAATATTGAGAAAATATCCCAGCCCAGTCCAGATCAAGTCCATATGCTCAACATTAGCTCCCATGCTCAATAACAATTTATAAGTTCCTATTCAGACTCACAAAAGACATGCAATGATGCCGAATGCAGAAAGATCACAGGCCAGTGGGTGGAAGGTCTTGTGGATCCAGTGGTGGTGGAAGCATCTCAGCGCTGGCAGGGGTCTCCACGTGGCTTCTCCAGCTCTGAGGTTCTACTATAGTTCCATGTATCTTGTCAGCTGCAGTGTCTCCTAGGGAATCAGTCTGGTTAGCAGAGAGTCTCCACAGAAGTAAGTGTGTATCCTGCCTCCAAAATGAGGCCATTAAGCTGTGATCTGATTGACAGGCTAAACTCCACCCCTTCCCTCTTAAGCCTCAAATTGACAATAGATTATGTAATGACCACACCCCCTGAAGTCTCAGCTTCCTGGCTGTGAAAGGGGGAGGGGGATGACTCCGGTCTTGCAGGGCTAAATTGAGAATCACATGTTGATGAGTTGCCTGCTACTAATGTTGTTGGGGGCTGTCCAGTCTATTCTTGAGCCATAACAACCCCAGTGAGACAGGGGTTTCTAGAGACGATTTTTTTGTGGGAGTAGATTGGCAGGTCTCTTCCCCTCGCATGGGTTTGAACTACCAGTCAGATGAGTGCTTACCTGTTGTGTCTTTCGCTCTTCTGGTGGCTCACCAACGTGGCAGCCCCAAAGAGCATTGGGGAAAGGGCCCCATGAACCAGAATCAACTTTCTGTTTGGGTTTGAACTGCCAACATTTGGGTGAACTGGTCTCAGGTGCGGAAGAGTTAGTTCACACAGCCACCTGATAACCGACAGAAGGAAACACCTCCCTATGCCAGCCTCATAGCCGTTGCTCTATTTGACCCCATGGCTGTAGCTACTGTGCCCATCCGTCTCACCGAGGACCTTCTCCCATGATGTCCTCAAGGCCTGATGCCCTTCTCTCGGGATGGCCCTCCTGATCACAGGCCCAAAGGAGGTGAATCAAAACCTTGCCATTCATTCTCCCTTCTCGCTATAATTCTTCGAACACAAGCTTACTTATTTTTTTGGACGTCCGTGGCATGTTAAAGGCTCTTTACAAACACCCTAATTCAAAGGTTTCAGTCTTCTTTCTTTGTGGGGTACCAGCCGCCATGATCAAATGGGTCCAAGGAGTGGTTGTGTGATTGAGGGGTAAAATTAAAGAGACATCAGACAAGGTACAGCATGCAAGTACTCACCTCCGGGACCGCCACAACTTCAGGAGCCACGTCTGTGCAGAGATATAGATAGATAGATAGATAATATATTTCCAACTGAGGCTTATATATACTCTAGGGGCATGCAAGTCCCACTAATTACAGGTAACCACATAGGTAATAGTGGCCTGTACCTTAACCCTAAAGGTCCTGGAGTATATTGGAGGAGTAACCTAACGCCAGTGCAGGGGTAGGTAAGGGGTGGTGGCTGTCTTCAGAGCCTAGAGAGCAATAGCCCGTGTCTGCCTCTTTAGTTAAAGCTGCGGCTACATAGCAGTCAGCCATGTGCTGGTCAGAGGTGACTTTCAGGTGGCACTGTGATGGGAGGATGTAGTGGGGAACAATATTAATCATGAGCATGTGATTGAGACACACCTCCAACTCACAAGGGTGAAGGCCTCCCTCCACCCAGAAACCCAGCCTGCCAGGCTTCTCAATATATGTGAAAACAGGATTCATCCGTAGACACTCTCTTCCCATTCTCTGCTCTGCACATTTCTTCCTGGTCCTGCTTTTGCGTCTATATTAACGAGGTGATTGAAAATGCCATGGCTTGGGTCAGTTGCAGCTTAGACTTCAAAAGGGGGCATCGTTGCTTGTGGGTGGTTAAAAGAGGTCTCTCTTGTTGAAGCATCGCCTCCAAGATTGTAGTCTTTGATCTTCATCAATACATCCTTCAAGTTCTCTTCACTCTCAGCGAGCAAGGTGTGTCACGTGCACATCAGGTTATCAAGGAATGTTTCTCCAGGACCGATGGCACATTCTTCTTCATATAGTCCAGGCTTCCTGGATGACTTGCTCAGCACACAGACTGCAGGAGTATGGTGAACGAGCACAACCCTGACACACACCTCCCCTGATTTGGAACCATGCCCGATCCCTTCGTTCTGTTTGAATGACCACCTCTGGGTGTGTGCTCAGGTTCCTCACGAACACCACGCAGTGGTCTGGAATTCCCGAACTTCAAAATGCTAGCCACGGTTTGTTATGATCCACACAGTTGAGTGCCTTTGCATCGGCAAGGAAACACAAGCGTGCATAGTTCCGATGGTCCCAGCTCTCAGCCAAGGTCTATCTGACATCAGCAACGGTGTCCCCTCACTCCGCGTCCTCACTCGAGTCTGGCTTGAATCGGCCGCTTTCTCTCCAGGAACTGCTGCAACCCCTTTAGAATTACCTTCCGCAAAATTTCACTTGCATGTGATAGGAATGCTATTGTTCTTGTATTGTCACATTCTGTTGGATCACCTTTCATGGGAATCGGAACTCATACGAATCCCCTCAGTTAGTTGGCCAGGTAGCTGTCTTCCAGATTTCTTGGCATAGATGAGTGAGCACCTGTTTGTTGGAACATTTCAATTGGCATCTCGTCAAGTCCGGGCATGAGCCTTGTTTTTCTCACCCGATGCCTAAAGTGCATCTTGGATTTCTACCTTCCATCCTGGGTGGTATGCTACCTCCTGAAATTGTTGCACATCAACCAACTCTTTTTTTGGTGAAGTGACTTGTGTGTTCCTTGTATCTTCTCTCAGTGGTTCTTGCTTTGTTCAATAGCGTGCCTACAGCATTCTTCAATACTGCAAGTCGAGGCTTGCATGTCTTTGAAGTTCTTTGAGCTTGAGAAATGACAAGGGTGCTCCCTTTTGGGGGTTTCCAACTCCAGCAAATGGCTTGGGAAAAGTTCAACATTGTCACTCTGTGCTACTTGAGCTGCTTCTCCTATAAAGTAGCATCTTGAAGTCCCCTCTTGGTCTCATGTTCTTCTAAAACTCCTAATGCTCCGGGGAACAGTGGCTTCCTCTATGCCCCCTGCCTGTGACTGGGGAGTCATATGTGGTCTCTTGGCTGCACCCTTCTTGACAGGCAGTTCTTGGGACCCTGGCATGCACCCTGGATCCTGCCTTGGAGCCTGGAACAGGATCTCCCCACCCCTACCCTACCCTAGACCACGACCATATCCTTTAGAAAGTTACACCATGGAAAAGTTATGCCTGGCTCAAAGCCAGGAAACACCTAGGCCTTCTGAAGGCGGTATCCTGGGGGCTTTTGCTGGCAAGGAAAAGTCTGCTGAGGATACATGTTCTATTACGTGGCATTGGAGGAGGTGGAAGCTTGAAATCTCATCTGTGGAGACAGGTCTGGGATTCCAGAAGCTGGCTTGTAGCTCAGAGACACAAGAGGATTATAAAAACGCCTGTGGAACCATACACATAAATAAAATGCCGTGGCATTCTATTTATTCCGTGGTCCATACATTACACTAGGGTCCAAAAGGAAAACGCTGACCATGTTTACAAAGCTGGCTGAGAATGACCCACCCCATCGCCACCCCCAATAGCGGTTTGGTTGACCCACTTGCCCTCCAGGACTTGTTTCCTGTGTGGCCATCCACGTGGCTTCGTGCCATCAAGCACACATTCCCCACTCTTCTCCAGCTAGTTGGTTCTCTGCCCATGCTGCCACAGGATCTGCTTTCCTGGGAGCTGCTGCCAATTGAATGTTTTGTCCAAGCCAAGGCTCATCTTCCCTCATCCAGTCTTTTAATGGGACTGTCTGTCTTCAGGCATTTGTGGTTCCTTACTGTGTGTGTGTGTGTGTGTGTGTGTGTGTGTGTGTAGGGGGGGGCGGTGTCTACTCCTTCTTTCCCTCTTGATCCACCTGAATTAGAATTCTCTTGAGGGCTGACCTGAACTCTTCAGCCTCCCAAGAGAAACAATGAAGTCACAGCATAAATATCATTTCAGGACCACGGACAGAGAGGCCCAGCAGGCTCTATGGTATGTTCTGGTGCAGGGCAGGCACACGGCTGGCTTTATTTATCTCTGGGCAGGGTGCCACCTCATCAAGGGAGGTGCCTCGTTATGTAGCTCTGCCATGGCTTGAACTCACGGAAACTTATTTTCTGACCCTTCAGGAGGCTGGACGTCTGCATTCGGGGCGCCGACTCTAGGGAAGGCTTTCTTTCCCTGGCTCTGGAGAAAGCCCTTGTTCCTTGATTCCCGGGGGGAATCTTCCTGTGGCATGGCCGCTCTCATCTTCCAGCTCTGCTGCTTGTTTAATCTCTCCCGTATCTCCGGGGAGGGGGTGGGGTGGCATAGTGGTTACACACTGGACTGCTACCACGAGGCGGGTAGCTTGAAACTGTTTGGGGGAGGCTGCCTACTCCCATGAAGTGTTTCCCGGTCTTGGACTCTCCCAGGAGCAGTTCTGCCCTGTCCTGTAGGGTTGCTATGAGTTGACTTGATGGCAACGAACTTTAGTGCTGTTGTTGAGTGTATACTTCAGGAGAGAGGGACCAAAGGCACCTGCTACACACATTGCCGTAAAAGCAAACCCCCCTTCTAGGTGGGTTAGGAGAAGCATCGTGGGAGGGCACGGGTTAAATGCCTGGCTGCCAGAATGGGAAATGTGGTGTTTCGAACCCACCAGCTGTCCCGTGAGAAAGAGATGTTACAAGTCTGTTGTCTTAAGACCGACAGCCTTGGGAACCCTAGGGGGGCAGTTTGACTCAGTGCTGCAGGGTGGCTATGAGTTAGAATCCATTCAACAGCTATGGGATATGGGTTGGGGTCTACATATTTTGGGGGGGGGCATGATTCAATCCATAAAAGGAAGTGGGCTGGGGTAAGAATATCTGGGTTTCATCATCCTGACACCATTACCAGCTGTTGGTTGCAGCTCCCAGGTCCCCACCCATGGAACAGAGAGACAGTAATCACACATAACTCCCCAGAGGTTTCCCTGGGTGGCACCAAGGATTAAGCACTTGGCTATTCACCTTAAGAGGTTGGATGTTCAAATCCACCTAGAGGCACGTTTTTCAGTCAGGTCCCTGCCACCTTCCATGGCGCGTGGTTCGACTCTAGAGGCATGGGGCCAGTATTCGTCGGGATCAATTTTGTCCCCACTGATAACTCCCAGCCTCGGCAGGTTTCGGTGGTGTTAACAGGTGGGATTGTCAGTTCTCTTCAGCCTTCCTTGAGTCCACGCCATGAGACCTGGCAGTTCATTCTACTAGGATCGGGATGTTGTCCCGCACTGCTGGGCTGTGTTTGGCCATGCGCACCGGACTCGAAATCTCTGAACTGAATGTACTGACCTGTACGTCTCTAAAGCATGACATTCAGGGAAAGAGGCACGACCCGCTGTGTGATTCCACATAGGTGAAACTCTAGAAAAGACGAAAGCAATCATGGCTGACTGCAGATTGGCGGTTGCCAGGGCCATGGGAGGGCAGCAATGGAAAGGCCATGGCGTAACTTTCTAAAGGACGTGGTCGTGGTCTAGGGTGGGGCAGGGGTGGGGAGATCCTGTTTCAGAAATCGCCGACACCAGCTAACATCTCACACCTCGCTGAAGAGAAGCGGTGCTAGCCATCACGTTAGTTAAGCGTTTCACAGGATGTTCCCAAATGGCAGAATAAAGTTTCCCCATCCCTGGTCTATATCATGGTATCCGATGTGGTCACGTAGCTGAATGCATGTGTCGAAATGCCTCAAACCACATGCCCGCCACTGGTACATTTTATTGCAATTAACGTATGCATCCATAAAGTAGATCCAAAAGAAAAACCCAACCACAAACCTCTGGTGGAGGAAGCCTTAACACTGAGCACAGTCTCAGGAGATAGCTTCGACGGGCCAGGCACTCCTCATGTATTTGTCTCGCTTTCTAGGCCGGGAAACCAACGCTCAAAGCCAGGAAACAGCTGGACTTGAATCCAGGAAGGAGAAAGTCCAGCCCTCCCAGCTTAACACTCACCCACCTGCCCTCTATGGAATTAGGTCAATGGCTGGGGAAAGACTCCGTTTCCACACCTAAGGGTGGGGGGCCTTGGCTTCTGTTTAAGAATTAGTGAGCAATTACCTAATCCATGCATGTAATGAGGTGGAAAGCAGCCTATGATAACAACAATTAGCACTTAAATATTGTTCTCCAACACCGGCTCCTGTGGAAGGCGTGTTTATTAATTAAAGGCTCTCTGGAGAGGAGACCGAGGAAGGATCAGATGGTCAACTTTCCAGGAAGGTCAATGGAGGCGAGGAAGCGGGTGTGATTTCCCTAGGTCAGGCTCTTATCCACTTCTGGACAAAGCCCCGTCATGGCCTCTGTTCATTGGGAGTGTCACCTTGCAGGAAAAGGACACACCGTGGCATCAGCTTCATGGATCGTAGCTTTGATCACATGGGAAAAAACCCCATTACTGTCAAGTCCTTTACTACCATGTGTTACAGAGTAGAATTGCTCCAGAGAGCTTTCTGGACTGTTGTTAGCAAAGAAGATTGCCAGGCTTTTCCTCCAGGGTACCTCTGGGCAGGTTCAACACCGCCCCCCACCACCACTTTAATAGCCCCAACCATTCTCAGCACCCAGGGAAAGTCAGTTGGAAGCCTCATGTGCTGTTCTCCTCCCAGACCTTGTTTCCCTGGGTGGCCATGATCCAAGTCCCACATGCGAGCATATCCCTTGTTTTCTTGTCTCAAAGCTGCACCCAATCCTTAAGAGCACCCCTCAGAACCTTCTGGTTCTACTGAGCAGGCAGCTGGTGAGTCTTTCTGAAGCCAAGCTTGGGTCTGTGATCAGGGAGGGTGGAGTGAATGGCTTTTGTGTGAAAGAAGAGTTGTTGAAAAAACCCTGCCCAGGGAAGCCTGGGTCTGGGACCTTTCGGTGGGGTGTGTGGTCCCAATGGAAGTGCCCAGTGAGAGAGAGAGAACAAGGCTGCCTCGAGGAAGTGAGCTGGTCAACGGCCAAGGAGGAAGCGAAGGAGTGAGTGGTCAACGAATGTATCGAAGAGGCCAGTCGTCATCTGTAGCCTGCGTGCATTCATCAGCATCAGGGGACAGATGGCATGCACAGACTAGGGAAGTTTGAGTAGGGTTTCACTACTTGGGTGGCCCAAACCGTTGTCCAGGGCTTCCGGAGTCAACAGCACCCAGCAACAGCAATAGCTAACTGGTTGGCTTGTTCAAGGCCACCCCGTGGCCCCACAGAAGAAAAGCCTGGCTGTCAACTTTTATAAAGATGGAAGCCGAGGAAACCCCGCGGAACCGTTCTCCTCTGTAGCACAGGGTGTCAGCATGAGTTAGAATTGACCCGATGACGGTAGGCTTGCTTATTTAGTTGGTTGGACATGCTGGTATTTGCAAATGGATGAATAATAAAAGGACGGTACCCGGTAGGAACAAAGGGTTCAGTGCTCAGCAGCTAACTGCAAGGTTGGCAGGTCGAACCCACCCAGAGTCATCAAGGAATGAAGGCCTGATGGCCCGCTTCAGTTAAGAGTACAGCCAGCAAAACCCATAGACCAGTTCCACTTCATCACATGGAGCTACCGTGAGACCGAGTTGAGTTCACTACCAAGGACAAAAGCTCTTAGATGAAGGCGAGCCCCAAAGTATCACCGCAAAACCATCGAAACCTTTATGAAGCAAACATATCAACATGTGGAGCCTTGCTTCTCCACATCTCCCCCGTCATGGCCTACCCACCTCTGACGGTGATGTTCCCATCTCTCAAGCCCTTCCCCCAAGGGGTTCTGTACTCTTCCACTGCCACCATGTGTTAGTCCAGGTAGACTAGAGAAACAAACCCAGGGAGACTCATGTGTGTATCAGAGTCTTCTATAAAGAACCATCGTATATTGAGAAAACATCCCAGCTCAGTCCAGATCGAGTCCATAAGTCTGATATTAGCCCATATGTCTGATACCAACCTATAAATTCCTCTTCAGACTCACACGGCACATGCAATGATGCCCAATGCAGGAACCCCACAGGCCAGTGGATGCGAAGTCTTGTGGATCCAATGGCGGTGGAAGCATTTCCACACTGGTGTGGGTCTCCACCTGGCTCCTCCAGCTCCAGGGTCCAGTAGCTCCATCTGTCTTGTCAACGGGAAGATGAAGCAGAGAGAATGTGTCTGGCTTCTAGTGAGCTATTTATCTTAGTCGTGCCTCTGAATGAGGTCACCAAGCTGCGTCCTGATTGACAGGCTAGACTCCACCTCAAGTTGACAGTAAATGATTGTGTAACTTCCACACACCACACCCAAACATCAGGTTGGGCATCCTGGAACAAATCATATGGTGTTTCTTTCCAACATTCTTTGCATTTGGGGAACAAAACGAAGCCTGAAGCAGCGAGATCAGGAATGTAGGGTGGTGGGGCTATGTTTTTTTCAATGAAATCTTCATAGGTCGGCCCTTGCTGCTGTCAAAGTATGAACAGGCTGTGAAGGGAAAACAAACTCTCTTGGTGATACTTTTCTGGCCTCCCCTCCCCCCTTCCAATTCAGTATTCCGTTTTCTTGAAATGTCTTCCTCATAAGCCTTCATGATCATCCGGTATCTTTCCAGAAAAAGCCATCAAGACAAGACTTATTCCTTATTCCCCCCAAACAGTCACCATAACCTTCGGAGCTGACCTTGGTCTTGAACTGAATTGGCCCAGTAGATGCCCTTGGAAGCCACCATTTTGCTAGGACTTGTTCTTGGGATCCCCAAGTCTCATCAATGGGATCCCCAAGTCTCATCAATGGGATCCCCAAGTCTCATCAATGGGATCCCCAAGTCTCATCAATGGGATCCCCAAGTCTCATCAATGGGATCCCCAAGTCTCATCAATGGGATCCCCAAGTCTCATCAATGGGATCCCCAAGTCTCATCAATGATCGTCACGATGAGCTTCACAAAGTTGTTTCCTTCGCTTTGATCTCATTTCAAAGACAGGTGGAAAGATCAGCTCTCTGAGCTCGCTGCTCTCCATTTGGTGCCCGGCGTAAACTGCTCTGTTCTCAGGGGCTGCTGCTGCGCGGAGATGAAGTGACTGCTTCTCACCATCGTTGCTGTGTTGCAGCCCATGGCTGCAGCCACGGTGCCAATCCATCGCGTTGAGGGGCTGACCCTTCTCTGCCCTTCTCCATGATGTCCTTTCCAGGGATTGACCTCTCCCGATAGCATGACCAAAGTATGTGAGATGAAGTCTTGCCATTCTCCCTTCTAAGGAGCTTTCTGGTGGTACTTCTTCCAAGACAGATTTGTTTGTTCTCTTGGCCATCCATGGGACTGTCACTATTCTTCACCAGTGCCCGGATTCAGATGCATTGAGTCTTCCTCAGTCATCTTCATTCAGTGCCCAACTTTCACATGCCTATGAAGCGATGGAAAGCCTCATCTGCCTCTAGAGACGGTGCTGGTGGGTTCAAACTGCTTAGGGGCTAGCAGCCTGGCATGTAACCCACTAAGCCATTAGGGTACAGGTGCTACTAATCCTACTTTAGAAAGGAGAAATCTGAGATTCAGAGCATTCCCAACTAGTGGAGAGGAGCGTTGAGTGTTGGAAAGTGGTAGGCATTGCACGTCCATGGATTGTGACATCTCACCTGGATCTCTGACTCACACTGTCAGCTCACCTTTGATTCCAGCTATGGCTGGTTCAGGCATTTCTGGGTGGGTTTCTGTTTCCTATTTCCTTCAGTGTGTCAATTATGAGCCACACTCCCCACCGTTTGACCTTGGGCTTCTCTGGTGCTATCAACTCTGGCTGCATCTTACTTGGACTCAAGCAAGGGGAGTCAGCAGCTCTGGGGGTGACTCTGGACAAGTAGGGTGAACAGCAATCAATCAGTGCCCCTACTTCCTTCCAGAGAATGGTCCTAGAGGCAGTTTATGCCTTTTCAGTAAGGACTAACGGAATTGAATACTCAAAGACATCAACTGTGACCTTGATAATGTACCTTACCCTGGCTTTCTTCTTCCTGTTGTATTCACCTTGGTCTGGGATGACCAAAAGAGTACAAATCCTTGCCTCGGGCTCAGCATTCAGGGCATCCTAAGCCAAGATAGACAACATGACTTCTATTTCTTAAATCCAGATCTATCCCAAAGATAGGTGTTGGGATGTGAGTAGGTGCATATATGAAGCCCTACCAAAAAAAGATGAAACAAAGCTGGTTGCCATTGAGTTGGGCCCAGTTCACAATGACCCCATGTGTGTTGGAGTAGATCTGTGCTCTATACAGTTTTTGATGGCTAGATTTTCGGGAGTAGATTGGCAGGCATCTCTTGATGGATTTGAACCTCCAGCCCTCATGTGTTGACTATGTGTCCCACTTAGGGACTGAAAGGTGGCATTTCCACAGACTGGCTATGCCATGCGGAGGTTCCCTTTCTTCTCAGTGGGCCTCATGAGAGATTCCCCACATACTCTGCAGGTGGTGACATTGCTGTGAGCAGGGCAGGATTCTTCTAGGGCATATACCTTAGAGCCAGTTTACAGATTACTATGTTCCCCTTGGTGTGCAGTGTTTGTAGCTTAATCATGCTCTACACTTTTCTTCCGGCACCTTCTGATGTGACCCTTTCCAGAGCACTTGGTAGTGGTAGCCGGGCACTATCTAGTTCTTCTGATCTCAGGGTCAAGGGAGACTGCTATTCATGTGGCCCGTTAGTCCAGTGTGTGGTAAACTGAGGTCTTGGATGAGTGTATTTGACCTTATTTCTATGTTTGCAACCACAGGGCTGGAAAACTAGCTCAATTTTGAGAAAGAACTCCATTGTTTCAAGAGAGAAATGTTTTCAAATACACATTCTACAGGCTGAAAATGTGCCCCCCGCAATAGCCCTCCATTAAGGAGCAATCATAAAGGAGCTACCATAAAAGATGAATCATTCCTGCGATAAGTGTAACCAGGTTCTATTTTCCAACCCACCATAAAATGTAGCAAACTCTCTTTTGACGTGCTCTTCTGTTACGGATTATAGATTGTTCCCCAGGGGAGGACTAAGGGGAACTTATCACTAAGTCAAGATGCTGAGTCATTTTATTGTCTGTTCATTATGTTACCTGCTTATGATATTGCCCACTGACTATGCAATATGTTAGCTGTATGATGTGTGTGTGTTAGGCAGGGTTCTCTAGAGAAACAAAACCAGGGAACTTACGATTTAATATAATATAATATAGATAGATAGATAGATTGGTTTATACAGCACAAAGGAATACAACAGCGAATTAGTTCACACAGCAGTACAGAGGGCTCAGTTCAACTCACTTCCGTAGAACAGTTAATATACTGGAAGTCCTTCAACTCATGAGGGCTGCTGGGTCCTAAGCCAAGGAAGCAGACATCCGAGTCTTTCCTCAGGCAATGCAGGCAGTCCACCCACATGTAGCAGACAGCAGGGTGGATCACCAACAGTCAGCAGCTCAGGAGCTTAGCAAAGCAGGCCTGAACTCAAGCAATGCAAGATGATAGGCTCCACCAACCTCAAGCTCAAGCGATGAATACACCAGCAGCATGGCAAAGCAGATCTCGAAGGAACCTCAAGCTCTACTGACACGATCCACGGGTTGGCTTGTCCCACAAGAAGTGTAGCTCACAAGTTGAGGCAGAGAACTAGCTACAGCAGCCACACACTTGTCCAATCACCAGAGAGCAAGAGAGAGAGGGGCGGGTCTTGAAGAGCCATTTATCTCTTTGTCCTCCAATCAAACTGCAACCTGACTAATCCCACATGTCCCTATTGGCCAGGTTGGCACAATAAACCTACCTATCACAATGTGCATGTCTTTTGAAAGATCTGTAAGTGCCATTGTATATCCGTGGGAAAATACATCCACTCTCTTGGTCCTGACATAGGCACAGGAGCCTCTGTACATCACTGTCTGTCTGTCTTAGTTTCCAAAATGGCAAAGTCACTCCAGAGACCCTGACCCCAGTGGACTAATTGTTTACATGTGTCTTTGGTATCATTCTTTCTTTCAGACATGGAGAGACCAACAGTTGAACCTTAGATGACAACTCATGAGCTTTTAAGACATGAGTTGCTGCTCACCCAAGGAGGACGTAGACTTGTTGAACTTAGGACATAGAATGGTGGAACCAATTGAACTTGTCCCCTGAGACTATGGTCCTGAGCTTCCTGGTTCAGGGACTCATTACTCAAGATCTTCGGTTATGTCTGATAGGTGTACATGATTCCCCCCCATAAGCCTTACCACATTCATGGTTATATGTTCAGCCAAGGTAAATGTATCATCTACAAATTCTGCCAAACCTATGTGTATAGTTTCCCTCCCACACCTGATCAACCTGGATATCTGTCCATGCATCTATCCATCATTCTTGCTCTTGTTAGGTGCCACCGAGTCCGTTCCGACCCATAGCAACCCTGTGCATCACAGAATGAAGCCCTGTTGGGCCCTGCATCATCTTTGCAACTGTTCTTATGCTTGAGCCCATCGATGCAGCCACTGTGCCAATCCATCTGGTTGAAGGCCTTCTTCTTCTGTCTTGGTTTCCCCTCTGCGTTTAGCACTGTCTGCATGGAGGGCTGAGGGCAAAGCTTCCAGAAGACCATGCTGGGTCAGGCCAGCTGACAATCCACCCATCTGTTTCCTCTCTTGCTGCTTTTGTTCAGCCTCTTCTCTTGGTCAGTATTCAATCCACTTCTCTATCCTATTCTCGGGACCTCCGGGATCATCCTCTATCTCTGTTTCACGTGGTTTCTTGTATCTTTGTTGTATGTTGAGAGTTTGGGTAGCCTGCCTGCCTCGCCTGCTGTCTTGCCAGAGCAAATCCGTTTTGTGTTGTGATGTTGGCTGCCACCTGACAGTCCTTCCTTAGTGTAATCACACCTCTTCCCACTTCCTCCCTGCCCTCCCTGTTCCCTTCTCCTTTTCCCCTGGCCCCTCCTGCTTTCTGAACTTCGCTTTTGGACAAAGGTTGCCTTTGTTGTCTCCTCCTGAGGCATGTGTTCTTCCCTGGTGTTATGATCCCCAAACCAAACTGTGGCAGTTACATCATCTGTTGTCAATCTGAGACTTAAGAGTGAGGGGGTGCCGTTTAGCCTGTCAATCAGGTCTCAGCTTGATGACCTCATGTGGAAGCGCTAAGGAGATAAATAGCTCTCTGGAGGGGGGACACTCACTCCCTCACTCCTTGCTATGCATTCCTGCGGACAAGACATATGGAACTGTGCTAGAGCCCTGGAGCTGAAGGAGCCCCATGGAGACCCCTGTCAGCGCTGAGATGCTTCTACTGCCACTGGATCCACAAGACTTCCCACCCGCTGGCTTGTGATCTTCCTGCATTTGGTGTTATTGCATGTGTTCCATGAGCCTGAAGAGGACTTTATAGATTGGTATTGGACATATGGGACTCATGACCTTGATCTGGACTGGGCTGGGATGTTTTCTCAAGAGTTTATTGCTGTTGTATATAAAGCTCTTTCTTAAGCACATATGACTGTCTATGAATTTGTTTCTCTAGTCTATCCAGACGAAGACACAAACCCAACAGACTGCCCTCGAGTGGATTCCTGCCCATTGTTCTACTGAGAGTTGATCTTGATATGTCTCTCTATAGCTTGGCTGAAAGTTGACCCTGTGGTGGGTTCGGTTCCAGGTCTGGAGGGAACTTAGGGACCTAGATGGATAAACTTCCACCTCTCTGACTCCAAAATCACTCGATAAGATGATTCTTCATTTCCTAATTTTGGTCCCAAGGAATCCAAAGGCTCCTTGAAATGATAAGCCAAAGGCTGTTTACATGGAAGTATGGATTTGAAGCTGGTAGGAGAATCTTCCTGGAGTGCACCCTGCCTGGTCCCTTTTCTTACTCCTACTCAACCTTTCCTTCTTTGTTGTCAGAATGAGTCTGAGCCATTTTTCCTTCCCTAGCACATCTCTCCTGGGGACACGGCTGCCCACTCATCCCCGCCCCGCCCCCCAACCGCTGGACTGCGGGCAGTGGCAATAGAAGCCAGAGAGAAAGAATGTCCAGGGAGCCATTGAGCCGCAGAATAAGATGATTACTTTGCGGTTGCCATGGGAACCCACAAGCCAACCGGGCAGCTGGAAACTCAGAGGCTTGTGAGCCCCGCTGGCTCCCCAGTCCTGGGAGTGGCCTCGTCTCTGCTCTCACCTCTCCCTGGGGGTCCTCAGCTCCAGAAAGGCTCACCCTTGGCAAGCATTTGTTTGCTTCCCACCTCACTTTCTGCCAAAGTCTTTCCTCCTGGTTGAATGCCAGCCCCACCCAGGCCTCCCTGTTGCCTAGTTAGACCGGGCCCTTCCTTCTTGGCTGGGGACACATTGCATCCTGAAGGTACCGGGTGGTGGTTGAACATACCGACGGACGCCAGGCTGGCTGAGTGCAAGGTCCAGTTTCATCTCTTCCCAGCTGTGTGATCTCGGGCGAATGACCTCACTTCTCTGAGCCTCGCGTTTCAGGAGTCCATCCCCATAGGTTCTGGCTGTCACTCAGCGATGTCATGGGTGGAAACTCCTGGTCCAGAAGTAGCCTCTAGTTCTGCCAGTTGCTAATGAGTGGACCCTGCAGGGATTCAAAACTCAATCCCCAAATGCACGGTCTTCGAGTCGACTCCAATTCATAGCGACCCTATAGGACAGAGTAGAACTGCCCCTGTGGGTTTCTGAGGCTGTCAAGCTTTACCAAGATAGAGACCCTCATCTTTCTTCTGAAGAGCGGCTGGTGGGTTTGAACTGCTGACCGTGTGGTTAGTAGTCCAACAGATAACCCACTGTGCTATTCAAAGGTACTGATACACATGCTCTTCATGGATTCTTGTAGAAAGTACTTGCTTTTAGGAATCTGTCAACTTTTATAGCTTGGCTGGTGATGGAGGCAGTCAGAGAAAGGTTACATTCTCTCAAACTCCCTGTCATCCATTCAATTCCCGTGCACAGAGACCCCCACGGGATAAAGGAGACCCACTCCTGTGAGTTTCTGAGATTGTAACTCTTTACAGGACTAGAAAACCTCATCTTTCTCCCAAGAAGCAGCCGGTGGTTTTGACCTGCTGACCTGGTCTGCACAGGTCTTTGGGGAGACTTTGATCTTTCTGCTCTTTCCTTTGTCCCCTGGCCCAGCCTTCCCACGCCCTGTCCCCAACTCCCTTCTCCAGTTTGTCGTGGTTAGTCGTCCGTTCTAACTCAGGGTGAGCCTGTGTGTCCAGCATGCAACCGCCCCACAGGGGTTTCAGGGCTCTGATCTTTCAGAAGCAGATTGCCAGGCCTTTTCCCAAGGTGCACCTGGCTGCCTTTTAGCTGGTTACAGGTGTGCATGAGCTGAGAGGGCAGAGTCTCATCCCACCAAGTTCTACTTTCCCTCCTTTTCTCTGTGTGGAACCGACGACTCCATTCCACAGAACACCTCACAAGGAAGGCTCAGTCCAGTTCACTGTCTGAACTCAGAGGAAGCTGAGTGGGCCAGGCCACATCAGCCCCCTGCCTTGTTTGAGATCCCCTGGTGGCGTAGTGGTTACATGTTAAGCTGCTGACTGCAAAGTCAGCAGTTCAAAGTCACCAGCCGCTCGTCTGTGGAAGAATGAGGCTTTCTACTCCCACAAAGGATTCAAGTCTTGGAAATTCCCAGGGGCACTTGTACTTTGTCCTGGAAGGCTGCTGTTGAGTCAGAATGGACTAGACAGCAGTGAGGTGTGTGTGTGTGTGTGTGTGTGTGTGTATGTGTTTGAGATCCAATTGAAGGCAGCAGGGGCGCCCGGGTGGTGGGATGCAGGATGCGTGTTCAAGCACGCCTCTGTGCTGCCGGCGTGGGCTCATTCCCACGCTTCTCCCCGCTGCCCGCCGGCAGATTGCAGACTGTAAATTTGAGGGGAAACCATAAATGCGTGAATGCGATAAATAAACAAGCTGCTTTTTCGGGGATGGAGATTACTCTCGTTCAGATTTACAGCTCTCCTCGTCCCCCTGGCTTCTCGCTTCTGGGAACCAGCCGAGCTGGCCTTCCGAGTTACCTTGAGACCCCTCTTGCCCCCTTTAACTCCCAGCCCAGACAGGGACCCCCTTCACCGCATCCTGGCAGGTGTTTTCTTTGGGGATGGTTATTTATAGCTGCAGAAGCTCTACTACAGGTGGGGGGGGGGGGGCGGGAAGAGAGAGAGAGAGAGAGAGAGAGAAAGAGAGAGAGAGAGTTTGCCTCCTCACTCAAGCTTTTTTTGCTGCTCTAACATTGAACATATTTTTATTTTTCCCATGGGGAAGTGTATGAGATGGAATATTTAAATCTCTCTCTCATGTATGTCTCCATCATCTCTCTGTCCATGTTCTACCCTCTTCTGTCCCTCCCGGCCCCAGGTTCGAATTCCAGTGTTCTCTGTGCTTTCCTGCCCACCCACCTCTTTGCTGCCCACTTGTAGGGAGCAAGGGGGGGCTGCCCTGTGACTCGTGGGGACGCTGACTTCCCTCTACCTGCTTCTGCACCTCCATTCTCCAGTTCAGTCTGAGCATCACACTCTAGGGAGCTGCCTTGGGCCCAGGTCAGACCTTGGGCCCAGCGCTCTCTGACCCGACTGCTGCCCAGCATTCCCCGGTTGAGGGGTTCCCAAAGTGTCCCCCAAGTGCATGGATGAGCTGGTCCCTGAGCACTGCCACCTCTCACGAGGACCAGCAGCAATGTCCTCCAGACTTCTTGCCCACCCCCCACCCCCCACCTGTCTCTCTCTTCTGACTGTACTAACCGAGGGACTGGGCAGTGGAGCGTGCGCCTGTAGATCCCGTTGCTAAGGAGACCACTTCCTTGGTAACAGGCCGGGTGGCATTTGTTCCACTCTGTCTGCCTCCCGCTGGGTCTTTCCCACTCTCTGGGAGGACGGGGAGGAAGAGGACAATAGGGCTGGCTGGGAGGAGGGAGAGAGAAACCTACAGAGGAAGAGAGGCCAGGAGCTCAGCAGGATGAGAGGGATGGAGGGGCCTGTGCCCACTGGGATGGAGTGGGGGAGACAAAGGCAGAGAGAGAAGCGGTGGAGAGGTCCAATGAGACTCCACAAAGCTGAGAGCAGGAGGTAGTACCCAGAGAAGCGGGTGGAAGGGGCAGTGGGGTGGAGGGCAGGGAGAGAGAGAAGGGGATTTGCTGGGGGCTGAGTCATTGGAGGAGGGGCTGTGCGGGTGCTCATCCCCCCGCCCTCGGTATTCCCTCTGCCCCCTCCAGCACTGCCCACTGGGTTCTGCTTGCCGTGGCCTCTAGAATGGAACAAGACAGAAGGAAACCCGGCAGTTGGCATGGCTGGGCCTTGCTTGAAGTTACAGAGTCCCAGGCAAGGCAGGCTAGCAGTCCAGGTGTTCTGGGCTCAAGCTCAGGCAGGCCCCTCCCCAACCCCCGCCCCCCCCCCATTACCATCACAGGGATCCAGAGCTTCCCTCCCCAACTCTGATGCAAGGACTCTGTCACTGGTCATGGAGGGGGACTTTGGGGTCTAGTAGCCTAGTGAAGAAATGAGGGCATTGATACTGGCTCTGTACTAACTCTCTGTGTGGGACTCCTACACCTCCCTGACCCTCGGCATCCTCCTCTGTTCAGTGAATTGAGCCATCTTTACACACCTCACGGGGCTGGCCGTGAAGGACCCTATTTAGCTCACCAGCATCGCCCCCTTTGGATGCCTCGGAGCGCAGGATCGGGTCAAACGGAAGCTCTATAGGGACATGGGTTCTGTCTCTCGTGTTCTTGCTTTCACCCCCAGGACACTAAGCAGAGCCTGGCATGCAGTTTCTGCACCTCCATCTCACCAGGTAGCCCAACACTCGTTGGGTACGTGAACGCCTGCTACCTTGGGTGCCCCTAGCTCTTTGATTCAAGGTGGTGGGTGTCACAGTCACAAATCCACTGCCACCGGGTCCATTCCAACTCACTGCGACCAAACAGGGCAGTGTGGAACTGCCCCCTGTGGGTTTCTGAGCCTGTGAATCTTGACGGGAGCAGAAAGCCTCGTCTTTCTCGTGGGGAGCGGCTGGTGGTTTCAAACTGCGGACCTGCGGTTAGCAGTCTGTGTCAGTCCGGGTGGACTAGAGAAACGAATCCAGGCAGACTCATACGTGTGTAAGAGAGAGTCTTATATCAAAGAGTAATTGTATATTAAGAAAACATCCCAGCCCAGTCCAGATCAAGTCCATAAGTCCGATATTAGCCCATATATCTGATACCAGTGTGTAAATTCCTCTTAGATCCACGCAACAGGTGCAATGATGTAGAATGCAAGAAGGTCATAGGCCAGTGGGTGGAAAGTCTTGTGGATCCAGTGATGGTGGAAGCATCTCAATACTGGCAGGGGTTTTCACATGGCTCCTCCAGCTCCAGGGTTCTGGCTCCATCAGTGTAGCTCCATTGGGCTTATCAACAGGAATGTGGAAGCAGAGTGAGTGAGTCTGTGTCCCGCCTCCAGTGAAGGTATTTATCTCTGTTGAGCCTCCAAATGAGGTCATCAAGCTGCGACCTGATTGACCGACTAGACTCCACCCCATTCACTCTTGATACTTTCAAGTTGACACCAGATTCTGTACCTACCACAGAGGCCAATATGTCACCACTACAGCACCGGGGCTCCTTGGTAGGGTGTGACAAATAGGAATGGGCCGGGCAAAGAGCAGGCTGCCACAGTCTGTCTCAGCCTCCATATTGGGTCAAAAGTGCTCTGAATGGTTCCGACTGAGGAGTGGAGTGAAAGAGTGGGGACCAGGGTGTGGCCTTCGGCTGAAGAGGGGAAGCCAGGTGAACATGGGTCACGGCCTCTGTCATGTCCATCAGCTGAGGCCAATGTGCTAACACTCAAGAGACGTGGGAACACCTGGCATGTGGGCTCTGGGTTCCTTCTGGAACCAGAATTAAGGCTCAGTCTGAAGTTGAGGCTCCAGTGAGGGCAAAGTCATGGTTCAAAAGGATCAAGTTTGGGATTGATCCAGGCCCAAGACTGGCATCCGGTTCCGGGAGAGATGAGGGAGCAGTCAGGAGACACTAGCAGCATGGAGTCAAGGATGGGTCGGGGTGCTCAGTCTATGGGCCCTGTTGGAGAGGGTCAGAGCCCCAGCTGCCTTCATCTGGCCCAGGGCCAGGGACTGGGATCAGAATGTGGGACACTGTCACTGTCCCCTCTGGGACAATTGGCGTTCTTCCCCTAACGTGGTACATTGAGGGCTTGGACAGTAGCCGGAAACTAGGTTTAGCCTATAACCTGGGGTGAGTTTCCGACTCAAGGCTCCATCTGCGAGATCCTATTAGGGGCTCTAGGATTGGAGCTCAGTCTGGCCAGGCTCAGGTCTTGGTTGGCCACTGGGTTCAGAGTTGGGCTTGGGGCCCAGATCAGTTAACCATCACAGAATGGTTTCTGAATGTCAGCAGGCATCCCCCGAGAAGCCATGTCCTCACCCAGACCACTTCTCGCTCACCCCTCTGTGAACACTTCCTTCCTCTTCCCTGCCTGGACCAGCGTGGACACCCTCAGCCTCCCAGCCCACAAGCTTTCCCTTCATCTCCCTGCCCTACAAGCTCTTCCTGCCACCTGCCCCCCCACACTGTCCACATGGTACTGCATAAACTGTGTCCCTCTTTCTGCCCAGGAGGCTCAGCATCGCCCCATTAAGGGCCCAGTGTTGGGGAGCAGAGGCACAGAGTCTCTCTTCAGGAGTCCTGGGAAGGTTTGGAGACTGATCCCCAGTCCCATCCACTGAGGAGCAGGGGGCCTTCCCTGTCCCCATCCCCCCTCACTGGCTGCCATCCTTCCTCCATCTGTGTGCACCCACACCGCCCTCACACAAGCACGGACACAAATCTCACTGCCATCAAGTTGATTCTAACTCACAGCGAGCCTGTGGCAGGGTAGAACTGCCCCTGTGATGTCCAAGACTGCAACTCTCTATGGGAGTAGAAAGTGCCGTCTTTCTGTCGAGGAGCTGGTGGTGATTTCGAACTGCTGACCTTATGGTTAGCAGCCCAACACATAACCACTATGCCAATAGGGCTCACACGGATACACATAGACTAATGGTTCTCAACTCCTTTGGAGGGGGGTGGTTGAACGACCCTTTCACAGGGGTCGCCCGATTCATAACGGTAGCAGAATTACAGTTATGAAGTTGCAACAAAAGTAATTTTGTGTTTGGGGGGGTGTCACCACAATTTGAGAAACTGTATTAAAGGGCCGTGGCATTAGGAAGGTTGAGAACCACTGGCATAGACAAATACACCCTAGAAGGCCCTCTCCCAAACTGGTGGAGACACTCCCCCACCACGCTGATCTTTTCCTCCTACCCGCCCCAGCTCTCCCTGCCCACAGCTCCAGTTGCAGAGGACACAAGGTTTATGCAGAAGGCAGGTTTTCCAAAGAGACAGTTCCATCCCAGACACATAGCTGAGACTGGCCATTTCTTCCCACGGACACAACTGCACACACAGGGGCTCACCTAGACCCGTTAAAGAATGGGGACACTCATCCCATCAGCTGGGGAATAGAGTCTCCCATCCGCAGCGAGCCAGTGGGACGCCAAAGAGCATTTGACTCACAGGGACAGGTCTATCTATTCCGGTTGTGACACTGGAGCTACGAAGAAACGGAGATGATTGCACCCCCAGTACATTCCCTCCCTTTCTATCCCCCCCACCGCCCTCTCTCACACACACCCATGTATGCACGTATCCGGCGTACACCATACTCTGCCACACGGTGGAATTATCAACAATACTCGAATTTAATGGTGGTGTTGACCTGAGGAATCTTCAGACAGAGGCCAGGGGCCGGAGGTGACCCCCAGCCAAAGAACTGGCCCAGGTCTTGGACCAAGAGTCTCTCTGAGAGGACTGTCCTCCGATGTGAGGGAGGCCCAGCCCTCTAAAGTTTCCATAAAGAAAGACTAGAAATTAAGCTGGGGTGGGGGGGTAGGGTATGTAGGGGTGTGGGTGGGTGCTGGGGAAGAGATGCAGTACAAAATACATTCAGAGCCCCCTGGCTGGGCCCAGAGGGGCAGCCCAGCTCCCACAGAGAAGGGGACCAGGGATGGGAACTAGAGGCCCAACGCCCCTGGCCTGCCAGAATCCAAGGGGCGGAATGTATGGGTCATATCTCAACAACAACAAAAAAGTTGTCTCTCTACACTTGCCTCCGCCATGGTCTCTTTGGGATTGAGGATAAACCCGTGCCCCGAGGTTTGGGACCCTCTGGTGGGGGGGCTGCTTCTGACAGAAGAACAAAGAGGCTGTGACCTATGGCTTTTGCATCTCCAGGGTGGGGGGAGGGAAGGTGTGACAGCCCATGGGCCAGGTGTGAGGCCAGAGGGATCCCCTGGTGGAGGAGGCGATGGGTGCACGGGGGTCCTGGGTCCCAGGCCTCTGGGAAGCCTTTGGTTTGGTGTCTCATCATCCAGAGAGCAGAGTTGGTGTGGAGACGGTGAGTCCTCCCCTTCACTCATCCCTTCGAGGGTCCTGAGGGGGCAGTGGGCCCGACTAGCCTCTGCCCAAGAAGAGGGAGGTGGACTGGACGGGAGTGAGGTCTTCAGACATGGTTCCATCTCTGGTGTCACCCCCCTGGCAGGGTCTGAGCGGCAGTGTAAGATCAGTGGGTCTGACCCCGGGAAGGGGGTCCTGCTGCGTGTCCTGTGCGGCAATGGGGTGGGTTCAGTGGTCTGCCCCCAGGGGGCTGGAAACCTTAGAAGTGGGATCCTGACCTCCCTAGACATGGTTCCACCTCTCTGGGTGGCAGGCAGCCAGACCGTCCCCCAGGCAGAGTGGGAGCGAGACTAGGTGCAGGACCGCAGCGCCTCCCTGCCCCCTGCCCAGAATGCCAGGGGCCTCCGTAGGGCCACCAGGAGACTTCCCAGCGGCTTCTTCCAAAAGACACGTGGTCAATGCAGGTGCGTTCTGCTGCCCAGCTGGATCAGGAAGGGGATGCCACCCTCCATGAGCCCAGGATAGACCACTTTCTTTCTTTTTACAAGGACCATTAGTTCTGTCATCAGGGTCTCCAAACCTGCTGCGGACCCCCAGCGTGTCCCCGACACTGAGAAGTCGCCCCTCCTAGAAGTGATACCAGGGGGCGAGCAGGGGGACAAGATGCACAGCCCGGAGTCCTCCAAACCGGGCATCCTGGCAGGGGCCTTAAGGGGAATACCTGGGCAGTCTCCATTCTGAGCCTCCTTTGTCATGCAGGAAGCGCATAGGTGGCAAACGGCAGCCAAAGGGGTGTCCCCAGCCAGAGCGCGCGCAGAGGGGTGGGGGCTGGTGGCCCAGGGATCAGAGTCCCGTCTCGACTGGGTCTGGCGCGGCCGCCCGGCCCCGTCACCTGGGGAAGTAGTCCCCGGGCAGGCCCGTGAGGTTGCGGCCCCGCAGGGCGGCGTCCACCGTCTTGATGTAGGCGGAGATGGCCGCCTGCATGTCGGCCGTGTAGGGGTCGAACTCGAGCTTGCGCAGCCCCGAGCGCTTGAAGTTGCCGTCCTTCTGGCTCTCCACGCACAGCAGCCGGTCCTCGCGCGCCGCCACGCCCAGCAGGCGGACCATGCGGCCCAGCTGCACGAAGAGGTCCTGCTTCAGGTCCTCGAAGTGCACCACCAGCACCTTCTTGCCGAACTTCAGCCAGTCCAGCGAGTGCGTAGCCCACCACGGCGCATAGTTCCGCACGAACTCCGGCCACTCTGGAGGGGGCGGGGGGGGGGGGAGCGAGAGAGAAAGGGGCCAGAGGGAGGAGGGGTCAAAGGGAGGGAGGGGTGGGGTCAGAGCGAGGAGGGGGTCAGAGGGAGGAAGGGGTCAGAGGGTATCAGAGGGAGGAGGGTGTCAGAGGGAGGAGGGTATCAGAGGCAGGAGGGTGTCAGAGGGAGGAGGGGGTCAGAGGGTGTCAGAGGGAGGAGGGGGTCAGAAGGAGGAGGGTGTCAGAGGGAGGAGGGGGTCAGAGGGAGGAGGGGGTCAGAGGGAGGAGGGGGTCAGAGGGAGGAGGGGGTCAGAGGGAGGAGGGGGTCAGAGGGTGGAAGGGGATCAGAGGGAGGAGGGGGTCAGAAGGTGGAAGGGGTCAGAGGGAGGAGGGTGTCAGAGGGAGGAGGGGTTCAGAAGGAGGAGGGAGTCAGAAGGAGGAGGGGGTCAGAGGGAGGAGGGTGTCAGAGGGTGGAAGGGGATCAGAGGGAGGAGGGGGTCAGAAGGTGGAAGGGGGCAGAGGGAGGAGGGGGTCAGAGGGAGGAGGGGGAGGAGGGGAGGGAGCAGGATGGCAACCATTAGTCACAGTCATCACTGCATATTAATTATCCCATGAGTGGGGCGTGTCCCTAATGACAGCAATGTAACAATTACATTGCATTGGTCTCAGTACTAATAGGATAATCAGCTCCTTTGAGAGCTCAAAACTCACCAGAGAGGTTCCCCCCCCTTTCTGTGGTCTGGATGGAGCATTTGCACCTCTCCCTCTTTTGGGGAGGGGGGTCGGGGTGGGGGTAGGGTTAACTATGACAGTGCTCAGGACTTTACATAGCAGGGCCACTCCTGAGAGCCCTGTCCACTCCACTCGGTCCTGCCGGCAACCTTATAGGTGATTCGTCTCTTTCCACTCACCTCCCACCCCCCATCTGACAAGCAGAATGGGAGGTACTGAGAGGCACAGTCATGGGACCAGGATCACAGCAAACACGAAGGACCGCCTTTCTCTCTTCAGAGAATATGCAAATCTGTGCTCCTGTATAGCTCCTTCACCACCCCCCACCCCCTGAGGGATGCCATGGCTGCTGGGCAAACACTGGTACCAGTGAGCGGGGTATTTTCCACCAAATGAACATACTCTCATGGGGGGCCCATCCTGTGAGAATGGACAAAGCCTGAAGCGCAGAGTGATCCAGAGTTAGACCCAGCGCGTGGGTGGGTGGCTTGATTTTTCCAGAAGCACCCCCTCACTCCAAGAAGTCACCTCTTGGCATGTAGGGGGTGGTGGTGGGGCCCCCATGAAGTGCACGTAGTCTTGGATGGTGCCCTCACTGGGTGCCAGCCCCCCTGTGACTTCAGGCGCTGGGCCGAGAAGTGGAATGGTGCACAGGAGCTCCTACTGTGTGTCGGGTGCTGTACCCTCTTTGTTTCCGAGCTCCCAAGGGTCTGGGAGAATCACCCCACTTTCCCTGTTGTCGGCCAAACCAAACCTAAACCCACTGCCATCGGCTGACCCTAGGTGACAGGGCACAATGTTTTCTGTGGGTTTCTGAGGCTGTAACTCTTTACCAGAGTTGTTGCTGTTAGGTGCCATCCAGCCAGCGCCGACCCAGAGCGACCCAGTACACAAGGTTCCTGGCCATCTCCCAATGGTTCCCATGCCTGAGCCCACCGTTGCAGCCGCTGTGTCCATGCATCACGTCAAAGGCCTTCCTCTTCTTCACTGCCCCTCCGCTTGACCAAACACGATGTCCTTCTCCAGGGACTGGTCTCTCCTGACAACATGTCCGAAGTCTGGAAGACGAAGCCTCGCCATCCTGGCCCCTAAGGGGCACTCTGGCCTTACTTCTTCCAAGAGAGATTGGTGTGTCCTCTGAGCAGTCCATGGGGCTTGCAGTGTTCTCCAGCACCACCGCTGAACAGCCTCTGCTCTACGGTCTTCCTTCTGTTCCACGGTCCAACGTTCACATGCAGGAGATGCAGTGGCGAACACCATGGCTGGGGCCAGGCGCACCTTGCCCTCAAAGGCACATCCTTGTTCTTCAGTACTCTTAAGAGGTCTTGCACAGCAGGTTTACCGAATGCAATGCATCTTTCGATCTCTTGACTGATTGTGGACACAGATGAGACAAAATCCATGATAACGTCAATCTTTCCCCCCATTTATCATGATGCTTCCTCTGGGTCCAGGTGTGAGGATTCTGGTGTTATTACATCGAGTTGTAATCCACCCTGAAGGCCACGATCATGGATCTTCATCAGCAAGGGCTTCAATTTCTTCGCGCTTTCAGCAAGCAAGGTGTGTCATCTGCATCGAGCAGGTGGTTCAAAAGCCTTCCTCTGATCCGAATGCCACACTCTTCTTCACATAATCCAGCTTCTCTGGTGAAAATGGATTTATAGTAGTACGCCTCATCTTTCTCCCTCAGCTCGGCTGGTGGTCTAGAACTTCTGACCTTGTGGGTAGCAGCCCAACGCGTAACCACTAAGCCACGGAGGCGCTCACCAAGTGCCAGTGACTGTTGTGATTATTCTTGGTGACATGCCCCCTCATCGGGACCCGGGCTGTGTTTCATTTCCAGGCTGTTCCTGGGGGGCTGCCTGTCCCTGCTCTCTCCTCTCCAGGCTACACTGGAAACTCCCAAATTAGTTCCCTGGGGGGCAGGGAGGTAGTAGCACTGAAAACCCAAAGACTCAGAACTCCTGGTAACAGATCACGCTTTCCAAACCAAGGAAGACACGCTGAGCAATGACTAGTCGCCTGGAATGCAGTTTCCAGGGACAGCCCCAGACCTCCAGTCTCCGCCTCTGTCTTCTACCGGTGGGAGGAGCCAGGGCCTGATTGATCACATGGTTGTCCTTCGGTCCCCACGGGATAATAGAAATCAGCTTCTGTTTTATTAAGCTGGTCCAGGATGGCTCACCTTGTATAATATCACATAAAATTTTGTTTTGGAACCAATCCAGGGAGATAGTAAAATTCATGGCCTGGAACCAAACGGGGGTGGCAGAAGAATCACGGTTACAGGAACCTCAGCCCAGCTGTCCGTTGGGTGATGGGCAGGGGACAAAGCCATTGGGAGTGGGCACACTGGGCAGCTAGATGGCCCGAGGGCATGCTGGGCCTTCTCCCGGTGAGTTTGAAGTCTCTCAGATGAGAGTCTCAGATTAGAAGGTGCCCAGGACGTGCCCGAGGGCATCTTGTGAATCAATGGGCTCTGCCTTGGCAGGTGGTGGCAAAGGGAGTGGCGGCCTGGGTACTGGCTGGGACCCTCCGTGGTCTCCTAACCTAGGGTGCCATTCGAACATTGACAAACTACAAGCAGACCCACTGCCATGGAGTCAATTCTGACTCGGAGCGACTCCGTAGGACAGCATGGAACTGCCCCAGTGGGTTTCAGCGATGGTAACTCTATGGGAGTAGAAAGCCCAAAGTCTTGCTCTCGAGACTTGTGCCAACAGCACAGCTTTTTCGGAAGCCACTGGACCACGACCCCACGAGCAGCGAGCAGCAATGGGGTCTTCACCCCACCTGGCAGCTTACTAGAAGGCAGGCTGCCCAGCCCAGTGCTGGGAAGGGGGGGGGTGTCCGAGAATCTGCATTTCGACTGTTTCTAAGGGATACGGCTGCTGCAGGGGCAGGGGCCTTCAGGCAAGTGTCTCAGACTCCAGAGTCTGAGACACATGCAAACGAGAAGAATGGGCTTGGGGGTGGGTGGGGGAAGGGGTGGCTCCAGTGAGGGGCGCTGGGATCAAGCCCCTCCGTCCCAGATGAGTGTGAGGACGCACGTCCTCCGCCCCCCCCCCCCAACCCCTGCCACCCTGTGAAGTGAGGTTGCCAGCCCCCTCACTCCCTGCAACTTCTGGGGTCACCTCGTCCAGACCTGGCCCTTAGCTTTGGTTGAAGAAGCTCCCAGCTGTCTTCGTTGGGTAGGGAGGGAAGAAAAAACGAGGAGCTGAAACCAAAGGCTCATGTAGAAAGAAAATGTTTTGAAAATAATGATGGCAACATATGTACAGATGTGCTGGACACAATGGATGGATGTGTGGATTGCGATAAGAGCCCCCAATAAAATAAAAACGGAAAAACAAAAAGTAGCATACTACAAAGAAGCAGCAGCAGCTCCCAGCTGCCTTGACTGAGTACACGGAGGCACAGGGGCGCCTGGGGAGGAGAATTGCCTGCGCCTGGTGACACGGGACACAGACCGCGTTCTTAGGTGCCCTCCGGTCAGTTCCGACTCAGGGGACGCAACTTGCGAAAGAACCAAAGGTGCCGGTGCTGGGCCGTCCTCACAGTCATTCTCATGTGAGAGCCACGGAGTCACTCAGGATCCGAGGGGGCCCCTCTTTTCACTGTCCTGCTACTGCACCGAACGGGCTGGCCCTCTCCAGGGCCTGGCCTCTCCCAATAATGTGTCCAGAGGACGTGAGATGAAGCCCTGGGTCCTTGGCAGGTGGATTCTTGCTCCCTGGGTGGGCAGGTTCCTGCCTCTCAGCCTGGGCTCTGCCTAAAGCTCGCTTTCCATGGTTTTTCCATGCATAAATAAGTAACCCGGAGAAATGGGGGACCAGTGCCTAAAAGTCACGATGCAATGTCACCTCCTGCTCGCTTGGAGGGGACAGAGGTGGGTGCGGGCCGGAGGCTGGTCAGGGGGCCCATGGGTGTGATTCGGAGTGGACTAGCTAGCAGTGAGCTGGCTTTCAGGTGTTCTCCAAGGTAGAGCCAGCTCACCAGAACTGTGTTCACGGGCAGAGTAGATCAGGGACGAGGCATCTGACCACACAGGTCCTCCTAGACTCCTCCCATTAGCAGTCACGCCCCAGACCCCGCCCACCCCTCCCCAGCAGTACCTTTGCCCTTCCAGTGGGCATGGGCAGCGAAGCCCACGTGGCCTCCGTACTTCCGGTTGAACTCGGCCATGAGGGCCTTGTAGGGGTTCCGGATGAGGAGGATGGCAGCATCGAAGGCCTCGATCTCCTTCTGGCCACTCTCGTGAGTCTTGATGCAGATGGTCCGCCCGCTGCGCCAGTGGTCACGCTCGCCTTTAAAGCCTTCCCACCAGCCCGGGGCCAGGGGACAGGGCAGGTGAGCTGGGGGGGCGCCGAGAACCCATCCCACTCCCTCCTCAGAAGCCTCATGCGTGGGTGCGTTCGATCACCTATTTACTGAGCACCTACTACCTGCCAGGCAGCGGGCTTGGAGCTGGGGGTAAGATGGTTGGCTGCAGTCCTCTGGGTCTCTGAGAACTGCCAAGTCTCAGCTAGTGCCGCCCAAGAGGCACATTCATGCCTGGAGCTCTGGCGACAAGGATGTGCCAGAGGACGTCCTGCTCGCCCTGCCAACGTTGGGCTTGGCCATGCACTTGCCTTAGCCAATGGGATGAGGACAGAGCTGAACAATGTACCAGCTCTACACCAAGGCCTCAAGAAGCGGCCTGCGTTTCTGCTCAATGGGCTGGATGTTTCTTTGGTCACCATGGGCAGGGCGGGCCCTGCAGGAGTTGAGTGTGGAGCCAGTTTGGCCAAGGTCACCAAGCTAGTTGGGCTGGAATGGTCTCATGGGGGCAGGGGGTAGGGGGTGCTGGAGGGGAAACAAGGCTGAATCTGAGACCTGGAGGAAGAGAAGCCAGGGAGGGTCAGGTTGAGGGGACAGCAGGGACAATGGTCTTGTGGGCGAAGAAACAGGACACCCGGGAGGGACAGCTGAGGGAGCGTCAAGAGCAAGTGGGGAGACTGAGACCCAAGAGAGTTGTGCCAGTTTGGGGGGGGGGGCGGCTTTAAAGTGAGGGAACTCCAAAACCATTGAGTCGATTCTGACTCACAGTGGTCCTAGGGGACAGAGTAGAACGGCCCCTGTGGGCCTCCAAGATGGTCAGTCTTGAGAGCGGGCAGCCTCACCTTCCTCCTCTGGAGAGCCTGGTGGTCTTGGATTGCTGACCCCCGGGGTTAGCAGTCCAACAGGTGACCCTCTACACCACCAGGAGCAGAGGCACAGGAAGGTTGGGTCACGCCCCAGGGACTAATCAAAGGAGCGGCAGAGCCCAGGTCTGAACCCGGACACTCCAGACTCCCGAGACAGGGCTTTCTCGCCGGCCCTGCCTCCTTCCCACCCTCTCATGAGATCTAAGCCCCACGAGCAGACCAGTGGAGGCCCAGGAGACATGTCGTTGTGGTTGGCCTTTGGGGCTGTGGTTCCTACTCAGCGAGTAACCGTGGAACACACGTCACCTCTGCAGACCCTCAAGTTTCCTGTGTGTGACACGGGACCCAGCAACTTCTCCCTCCCTGGTGGTGAGGAGCCAGTGAGGCACAGGAAAGGCCTGGCTGACATCCAGGGCTCCGGAGCCGGCTGCCCCAGTAAGCCTGTGTTTCCTTTCTTCCCTTTCTCCTCCTCACAGAGATCTCTACGGCTTTGCACCCCCTGTATGTTCAGGCTCTCAGCAGGGCTATAGAGAGACACAGCCTGCTCCCAGGGCCATGTAGCCACGGAAACACAGATGGACTAGGAGTCCCTGTGGCAGGTCTCATCATGAGCCTTGCCGAGAACCAGGTTGACTGGGGTCAGCCAAGGTCTGGCTCATGCTTGTGAGAAAAACCCATAGCCTTTGAGGTCCATGGGAAGCAGAGCATCATGGGACAATGAGGGTTTAGGCCAGGTTAGAGAGAGTTCTCGGGGCACCTAAGAAAGAGTGTCCACATGAGAGCTCCAGATACAGTTTTATGTTCACAGCTCAGTAAATACATCCTTTGCTGGAGCTCTTTGGGACACGGACGGTGGTCTGGACCACCTACACCTTTCCTTCCAGGATCCACGTTCCCTGAGCACAGCCGTGGGGAGACACGGGGGGACAGTCCACACAGACTTTGGAAGGGAAGGAAGAAGGGCCAGAGACGGGACAGGGTGGTCCCTGTAGGTCAGCTCTGCTCCTGGAGCCGGGAGACCCAAGGCCCACTTTTTGTTCCGTGTTGGGATCCACTAAGTGTGATTTCCAAGAGAAGGATGCGTCAGCGAATCTGTGACCCTTGGAGGAAGGCTATCTATTCTGCATTCAAGGGTCGGTAGTGCTGTGGTTGCCTGAAGAATGAGTCAGCAGGGAACAATCAAGAGAGAGAAAATCCTGTGTCTGTCAGGGGCTCCAACCCCAGCCTCTTCCAAGGAGATGCAAACGCGGGGCCAGAGTGGAATTGCTGAGCTCCGCCACCAGGGGGCGACCTTCTCCACCCGCCCCAACACTGACAGCACCCCCATCACCTACCTGTGGAGTATTTCAAACATAGGCTTCTGAAGGAACATTAAAATACTAATTTACCTGGGACACCCAAGTCTTCTTCAAACTTTTGAGTGGCCGGACAACTGTCCCAGGATTTAGGAAAAACAATTCTGTGGGTTCAGGGCCACTAAGAGAACAAAACATAGTTACCCCTATACACCCCCGGACCCCCTGACAAATTGGTATCACAGTTGGCTATGCGTTTTGAGGGGGGAGAGAGGAGACTTCTTACTCTTGTCAAGAGTTACAGACTTGGAAACCCATGGGGGCAATTCTCCTCAGTCCTATTGAGTCACTGTGTGTCGGAATTGACTTGATGGCAGTGAGTCCATCATGCAGTTTTGCAGTTAGGGAAACTGAGGCATAGATGTGTGCATGTGTTTTGGAGACCCCACACTCCTTTAGGCTCTGGTCTATGCTAAACTGGAGGGGCGACTCCAGGGTGTGGACATACCGGAGGCTGGCGGTCCCCACGGGCCATGGGGTTTGTCTGGAGGATGTGTGACACTCAGAAATGTGACACCCGGACACTCAAGAGGACATGGTGATGCTGCCTCCTCCGTCCCAGGAAGCATCTGCCTGTGGGGTCCCAGCAGCTTGGAGGATGCTGGATGATGTGGCCCGGGCCTGTAGCCTGCCCCTCCTCCTAGGGCTATAGAGCCTGAGCCTGGGCTCCGGGCTGTGGGGTCCCCAAGGTCAGGGGAGGCGAGGCTGAGGGAAGATGAAGCCAAGAGGAAGAGGGAGTAGGTAGGGAGAGATGGAGATGGAGATCCAGAAGGCTGGAGAGAAGGTGTTGAGAGGAGAGGAAAAGAGACCTAGATCTGAAAGAGGAGCTGGAGATAGAGGTGGTGAGGGGAGACAGACAGACAGAGAGAGAGAGAGAGAGAGAGAGAGAGAGAGAGAGAGAGAGAGAGAGAGAGAGAGAGAGAGACAGAAATGGCAGATAGAGTCAGGCAAAGATGAGCGGAAAATGAGAGAAAATCAAGAAGACAGAGAGGGACCCAAGGTAAGTGGGCCCAGATACAGAGAAGAGCAGGCTTTGTGCACGGCCAACCTTACCAGGTACAGGGGGAAGGAAAGGCATCTCCAGGAGGGGGAGACGCCTTAATCCTGAAAGCAGAGGGGCCCCTGAGTGCGTTCATTCACTCATCCATCCATTAATCCCCTCTCTTCTTCCTCTCTAGCCCCGCCCCCTATTCATCTACCCACTCAATCACTCACCTACCAACCACCCCAAACTCAACAGAGAAGCAGAGTCCCGTGGGAGGAACGGTTGGCATCAGAGGAGGTAAAGAAGGATGCAGGGAGGCATGTCTGAGCCACGTTTCAACTCGCCAACTTTTCCAACAACCTCACGGGGTGCACACTCAGAGGGGTACAGTAACTTGTCCAAGGTCACACAGCCGTGGCTGGTTTGCTGACACAAAGACCCATGGCCCAGGCTGCTCCCCCTATAGCCTCAACACCCCTAACCATTAGAACCCTTTCTGGAAGTTTCCTTGATACTCCCTGCTGTACTTGGGGCAGATTCACACCCCCAACTCCAGTCCCCAAGGAATAGACCCCAGGGATCCTTCCCTCTCTGGCGGGAAGGTGTGGGCTTTGATGTCTGCAATGTTAGGGTACCATCCTCATGCACCCAGTTAAGACAGCAAATCTGTACACCCTTCAAGCCCGGAGCTGAACTTGCCCTCAGAGCCCTACCTCTGGCTGAAGAACTCATTCATGGTCATGGAGCCATGCTGACCAACTCATAGTGACCCTATAGGACAGGGTAGAACTGCCCCTGTAGTTTGTCCAGACGGTAACTCTCTATGGGAGCAGAGAGCCCCGTCTTTCTCCTGACCCTAAGAGCAGCCTTGTCTATAAAGTGAGCCACATACCAGGCAGGAAAGAACTCATCCAGTCCTTTGGTGGCAAGTCAAGGGCAGTGCCCGCCCGGCCACCACAGTCAGAGACACCCGGCCACCACAGTCAGAAGCAGACCGGGCCAGGACTGACGGACGATGGAAATGGGGAGCCAAGGGAGGACAACGTGCCGTTACATCAAGTGGATTGCAACCAATGTCCCAGCACAGAGGACATAGGCTTTGTGGAACGGACAACTGGGCTCTTCTGTAAGCATGGCCCCAAAGTGAAATTGAAAAAAAAAATCCACGTGTGACCTGGGTCATGCCCTACTGCACCCCCACCCTCCTTCCTAGGGTGATGCCGTGCCTGGCTAAGAAAACACCTGTGTCTGCCTGAGCCACCTCGAGGCTGCGTAAAGGCTTTGTTGGGAATCTAGAGCATGGCCGAGCTCTCGAAGTACCTGGGGATGGAATGGAAATAAAGCTCGCAGGACAAGTCCCATTGACTTAAATGTGAGAAAGACACCCAGTGGACAGTGAAACCCAAAAACCCTTAAACCCACTGCCATCGAGTCCCTTCTGACTCACAGTGACCTTACAGGTCAGGGTACACCTGACCCTGTGGGTTTCCCAGAGCGTAACTGTATGGAAATAGAAAGTCTCATCTTTCTCCCTTGGAGTGGCTGGTGGTTTCGAATGGCTGACCTTGTGGTTAGCCGTCCAGTGCATAACCCACTACGCCACTTGGTAAATAGGAAGAGGCTGGGGTTGGCAAGGGGGTAGGGGGCCAGGGTAAGTGCAGTGGAATCCCAGCTTTATCAACATATTGACAAAGTTCTCATTTTTGCTTAAGTTATCATTATTAGTTGCCGTCCAGCGATCAAAGATGTATACAGAGATGCAAATTTGCTTCCCAAGAACCTCTTTAAAGTGCTGAAAAGCAAAGAGGTTACTTTGAGAATTAAGGGGCGCCCGACAAGAAAGGCCGCGGTATTTTCAGTGGCCCCGTGTGCATGTGAAAGTTGGACACTGGATAAGGGAGACGGGAGAAGAATCTGGGCATTTGAATGGCGGTGCTGGGGAAGGATGCTGAAATTACCACGGACGGCCAAAAGAACCATCGAATCTGTCTGGGAAGAAGTACGGCCAGAATGCCCCTTAGAGGCAGGGATGGCGAGACTTCATCTCATATGCTTTGGACGTGTTGTCAGGAGAGACCAGTCCCTGGGAAGGGCATCCTGCTTGGTCCAGTGGAGGGGCAGTGATGAAGAGGAAGGCCCTTGACAAGATGGATGGACACAGTGGTGCCGCAGCAGGTTCGGGCATGGGAAACCCGTGCAGCTGGCGCAGGATCAGGCGGTGGGTGTTTCAGCCCGTGGCGCACACGGATTCTAGGCACCGGACCCCCGGCACCGGACAGTCACAACGTCATATGTTGCGCACTTGTGATGCACCAGGCTCTGTGCTGAGGAGTTTGCAGGTCTGTGTCAGTAGGTGTCAGAGTATGAATTGTCGATGGGACAGCTGAGGAGGGGCTTCAGAGCTGTCCGGAACTGAGCAGATCGATTGCCTATCACAGCTACCGCCTCAGAATAAACGTCCTGGGAGAAGTACCCAGCACACAGAAGGTGCTCAAGGAATGTTTGGGGGGACCTTCATGGAGGGAAGGAGCTAGGCACAGGGCAGGGGCTTGATCAAGGTCTATGGATGAGCCGATGCAGGCGGGGTGTCCGGGACACGATGCTTAAGCAATATTTCAGAGACATGGGTAGTGGGAAGGTCTCAAGGCTTTCACAATGAGCTTGGGTGAGCTACATGGCATGTAGTAGGTGCTCAGGAAGGGGGGGGGGCTCCATACCCTTCCCCGGGCCAGGTGGCCCCCTGCCCGTGCTTCCCCGCCCTCCTCACGGTCTCACCTTTGTTGTAGAGGGAGCCGTCAAAGTAGTAGCTGCCCGTGTAGAAGCCCGTGGCCAGCTCGATGAGGTGGCGGGCCCAGGTGTTGCCGGCCCCCGGGAAGCTGGCGAGCGCCACGAGCTGTTTGGACTTGGCCGGGAGGAACCGTCTGTCCATGCAGCGGTTGTCTGTTAGGGTGGGACACAGACGGGGTCAGGGGCAGCAGACGGAGCTGGCCTAGCCTGCCACTTCTCTGCTATGTGCCTGGGAAATGATGTACCCATCTGGAAAATGCGCCAAGGTTCCCCCGCTCGCTCACAGGGTGAATGTGAGAATTCAAGGAGACGGCGTTGGGCATTCGGGCACATGGTGATGGTGGTGTTGTGCGGTCAGCCCCCAACTCATGGCAACCCCATGGGACCAACAAAACACGGCCCGGTGGTCCCATTCCATCCATACAGTTTGCTGTGGTCTGAGACCCTGGTAGTCCATGGGGTTTTCGTTGGTTGGCTGTCTTCCCAAAGCAGCTCAGCAGGCCTTTCTTCTGCTGGAGCCTGCTCAGAGTCACAGCAGCTCACTGACAGACTGGGGGTGGGGTGGGGGTGGGGGGCTGGCGACCCATGATGTGCTGAGTCTACTACGGAACCCGTACATTCGGGATTCAACCAACAACAGTGAGCACGCGGGCTTCTCTCCAATCTCAGTTGTCTCTTGTCTCCTATCACCTGCACCCTGACCTCCAGCTGAAAACCTTCCAAGCCTCCCAAACTCATCACCCTTGACCTTCAAGCCCCCTGGCCCGATTCTCACATGCTTCCAGGCCCAGACCTACTCTCCCCACCCACCCAGACTTTCCAGCCAGCTGGGCTTCCTTCATGTTCTTCTCTGTGCTGTGCCTTCTGACTAGACACCTTCGCACAGGCTGCTCCCTCAGCCACCACTGCCTCCTGCCTTCCTCTGGCTGGTATGTCTACCAGCTCCTTCCTATTCAGCTCTCAGAGCACCGGCCCGCCCTCCCTTCTCTCACCCGCTGGATGAGGGTTAGGGCCCCTCGCATTAGGGAACCACACCCAGCTCCTTCATATCACTCATTGCCATTTTGATTCAGGTAATTATTTGTGCAATCGGCGCTCAGTCAGCAAACTTGGCCCTAGGGCTCTTTGTTGGCCCCTTGGAACTTTCCATACCAGCACACATTAAATAAATAGTTCTTGGAGGGATGCATGGATGGTTGGTTGGATGGATGGATGGATGGATGGATGGATGGATGGATCGTTGGGTGGAAGGGTGGATGGATGGATGGATGGATCGTTGGGTGGAAGGGTGGATGGATGGATGGATGGATCGTTGGGTGGAAGGGTGGATGGATGGATGGATGAATGGATGGTTCGTTGGATGGATGGTTAGGATGGATGGATGAATGGATGGTTCGTTGGATGGATGGTTAGGATGGATGGATGGATGGATGATAGTTGGATGGATGACATGTTGTGTGGGCAGGTGGCAGTGAGTGAGAGAGCCCCTCAGCATGTCATCAGACAGTGGCCAGGGCTAAGTGAGTTAATTCAGGTAAAGGTCTTAGGTGGCACAGACCCTCAGTGGGTGCTGAGTCTTGGACCAGATGCTATGGGTGCTAGTTACTAAAGGGACCCAAATCAAACCTGGCACCTCCAAGTCCATTCAGCCTCCTAGTGACCCTGTAGGGCAGGGTAGGACTGCCCCTGCGGGGTTCTGAGACTATAATTCTTTATGGGAGCAGAAAGCCACATCTTTCTCCCTTGGAGCAACTGCTGGCTTTGAACTGCTGACCTCAGCCACAGTGCCACCTGAGCTCCCTGCACACCTAGTGAGTGCTCAGTCAATGGCAGACTCTGGGCAGCTGTGGGCCCAAGCTCCAGTCACCCCCCAGCACACAGGGACGGAAAGCACTGCGTGGGAAACCACATGAGCGGCGATGGCCAGGGGGCAGGACACTGGGAACAAGCCGACACATCAATTAGGGGCTCTTTATCTGCTGTTCAAATGGCCCAAGCATCTGCTCTGCCCACAGCAGAGCCACTCGGAATCAAGGGATAATTAATCTGCCATGTCTCTTCCTGCAGGCAGAAGCTACACGGGTCTGTGCAGAGCGACCAGCGTGTCCCCTTCCCCACCCCCCCTAACAAATGCCCGGTCTCCTCGACACAGAGGGGAGGAACACGGCTGCCAGGCTGTTCTGCCCGCTGCATTCACTCCGCCCCACTCTACTCCCAGAGAGGAGAACCTCCCCCACGCGCTCCCCACAGCTGAACATCGTTCCCCAGCAGACTGCCTCATCTTTGTCCTGAGCGGTGGCTGGTGGGGCTCGAACCGCTGAACTTCCAGTTCGAAGGCTAGCATTTTAACCACTGCGCCACTCTCCCCACCAGGCTCTTAGATTGTCGGGCTCCCCACTTGCCTCTCCATCAGGCGGGGCCACCACTACCTCTTAGGGCATCTTTGTGAAAGGGGGGGTGGGATGGGGGGGGTGGAGAGAAGCATTCCTTCTCCAGGCAGGTGCACGGGGTGGTGGGCAGAGGCGGGGCTGCCTCTCGAGCCCCACTTTCCCCATCTGGGCTGTGCGTATGCAGTGTGCACCCTGCGCCAGCCGTACATGCAGCCTAGGAGGGGAGGCGAAGGCAGTCTGGGTGAATGGTACTTTGCTGGCTTTCGAGGGTCCCATGGGGGTCTTTGGACCGCCGTGAGCAGCGGCCAGCACTGGAAGCAAACAGGCTTCCGTAAGTGTGTTCCGTCTGCTACCGCTTCTGAATCCCGGCTTCTTCATCTTTTAAAACCGGATGCCTGCAGCCTGGGTGAGAGGCTTGCGGTGGCCTCGGTGTGCTTAAATGAGATGGGGGTGGGGCACGGAGGGCGGGCCCAGCGCTGATCTGTTACAGAGCCCATTGGTTGGCAGAGTCAGAGTTGAGGGGTCGTCCCCTGGGCTGAGCATCTCAGTGAGGGGCTCACCCTGGCCCTGCCCTGCCCTGTCACTGTCCCCTAGGATGCTTTGGTCAGGAGGAGGGCTTTCATCTAGAAAGCAAATCAAGAGCATGAGCTTGGGCAGGTCCCTTAACGGTTCTGAGCCTCAACTTCCCTATCTGCAAAATGGGCACAACGATTGTTCCAGCCTGGCAGGAAAGCTGTGGGCTTTCAAACAGCGGTGAGGGAGGGACTTTGAAGCCAGGCCTTGGCACAGTCCCCGAGTGGCACAAAGTGCCGTCACCATTCTCACCACCGTCCCCATCATCAGCGTCGTTATCACCACCAGTGAAATCTAGCGGCTTCGAGAAACGGGAGAGGAGATTAAGGGACGCTGTCCCAATAGCAGAGGCCAGAGCATGTCAGTGGGACAGACAGAGTCCTAGAGTTGCCACGGCTCACCTACAGCTTCATTTCACAGATGAAGGGACTGACACCAGTCGGGGAGATGACTTGCCCAGGTCCCCACAGTGTAGTAGCTAGGTTGTATTATACTTACGGGGGGGGGGTATTATACTTATGGGGGCGCAACCTGTCAATCAAGAGGTAGCCTGAGGACACCTCCTTGGGGCTATGACCTTTTGTATAAGAGAGAAAGAAACTGGGAACTTTTCTCTTGGCCCCTTTGACTACCTGCATCCTGTCTTGTCCCCACTGACCGTGGATCCACCTGACTCTGTATCCACCAGCCTGTGCTCTCCCTGCTTCCCGCTTCACCCCTCTGCATCGTTGGCCTGCAGCCTCGTGACTCTGCAGAGGACTCTGACTTATGGACTTAAGACCTTCAGTTGGACTGGGCTTGGCTGCCTTCTTGATATAAAAAAGACTTCTTGGCATAGCACACTTTTAAAAACACAGAGTGAGTGTCCCTGGCTTTGTTTCCATACACAACCAGCCCTAACACAGTTGGAACCAAAGGGAAATGCAGGCCTCCCACTCCCAGCCCAGAAGCCAGGTTGCTGACTCCCCTATGGAGAGAGTGCTCCCAGTGGGGTGCTCAGTGAGTGGGCAGAGACAGGGGGGGCCTGAGACCCACCAACCTCCCCCAGCTGCCCAGCCAGGTCTCCAAGTTGCTCCAGTCCACCAGCCTAGCGGACCGGCTGTAAGAAACGCCCAGGCCAGGGCTGCTGGAGAGCCGACTCACCCTGCACCTGGGTCTGGTACACGATGAAGTAGCTGGGTGTCCCACAGCTCTCGAACTCCTCCGCACTGCACTTCTGCGCACAGAGCTGCTCATCCTCCCGCTCGTGGAGGGGAAAGCGCGTGGTGGGGAAGCCGCAGTGGCAGGCGGTGCCCGCCAGGGCCGCCAGCGGGTACTCCTGGGGGTGGGAGGGACAGGAGGAGGCCCACTAGCTCCACAGGCAACCCGGGTTCCAAACGCGGAGTGGGGACCTGGCTTGCCCTCCCCCCAACTCGAAACCAGAAACGCTTTGCCTTTGAGTCTGCATAAGGAGCTCTGTATTGCCTCCCGTGTAGACTGCTCCCCCTCTCTAAACCTCTCTCCTTTGGACCCCAAGGAGATCAGAGGAAACAGGAAGTGTGGAGCCTTTCGATTTACCCAAACTCTCCTTTCCCTCTGGTCCCCTGTACAGTCTGACCCTTCCTTATATGGGCTTGCCCCTGACCGTGCTGGTTCATGGCCTTTTGTCCCCTGTCATGGAAGAACACTAGCCAACTTGTAGGCTCTTCTGGGACCCACAGGGACTGGAGAATGTCTTCCCAGTGGGGATGCAAACCAAGCTTCCAGAAATCTCATGAGATGCCCGTGACCCACCGCGTTCCTGAATGCTCCATACAGCGCAGCAAACCAACAAATGAGTCCATGTGAACTCATCGGGACCCTATAGGACAGAGTAGAACTGCTCCCTGTGGGTTTCTGAGACGATACCTCTTTTTTGGTTTGATTTTGTTTTGTCTTGTTTGAGACTCACTTAAAAAAATCATTTTATTTGGGATTGTACAGCTCTTATCACCATCCATCCATCCATCCATCCATCCATCCATCCATCCATCCATCCATCGTGTCAAGCACATTTGTACCTATGTTGCCATCATCATTCTCAAAACCCAGAAAGCCTCTTCTTTTTCCCAAGGAGCGGCTGGTGGGTTCAAACTGTTGACTTGCCCACTACACCACCAGGGCTCTGAGCCATTCATTGCAGTCAGGGTGAGTTAATTAAAGGTTTGATTAGTAAGGCCTGAGGATGACAGTGTAAATGTCCAAATGGCTCTTTGGCAGGAAAGGGGTTCCTCACCCCTGGTTCTGCACGGTCAGCCCTTTGAAACCAGCCGCTCTGTGGGAGACAGACAGGCCCCTTGACCCCCATAAAGAGAGACAGTCTCAGACACCCTGAGGGACAGTTCTCTCTTGTTCTACAGGGTCGCTGTGAGCCGGGATCCATTAGCTTGCAGGGAGTTTGGTTTTGGGGTTGTCGTTGTTACCCGGATTCTAACCCAACAGCTACCTAATGCCTCAGGTTCGGATACTGTCCCTGCCCTGCCTCTGCTTGCATACCTTGAGTGACGGGGAACTTACTCTGCCTCAAGGTGGGGCGCTGTCCTTGCCTCTTGTACCTGGAGATCTTTCACTCGTGGGTCTAGGCCCAGCCCAAATGGCACCTCCATCCCTCACTATGAGAAGCTACTTCCTTGGGGAAGAGACAGCTTCAGCCTCTTGGATCTACATGCAACTGCTGCCTGCCTCTTCATCTGCACAAATCACCAGCCTTCACCCCTGGTCTCTGGCCAAGCACCTGGCTCCTCCGGACCGCCCTTCCCTCTGAATGAGTGTACTCCACTCCCCCCCAACCTGGCCGCAAGCTCACCTTCTCAGTGCAGAAGTCCACACACTTGTCCACAGACAGGTTCAACATGGCAGCCGTCACGGGCAAGGCCAGGGAGAGGTTGCTGGGCCTGCGGAAGCAGCCTCGGAAGATTGCGCTTCCATCTGGAGAACCACAGGGAAAGGGGACCATCAGAGCTCCAGCCAGAGATCCATCCTCTGGAGGAGGGGCTCCGAAGGGAAAGGCAAGAGTAGACAAGCATGGTGCCTGAGGTCACACAGCGAGACAGGTGACAGAGCAGCCGATGCTTGTTCTGAAGCGGATCTCCTCGGAGCCAAGGAATCAGGTCAATCAAAGAAGGGTCTCCCCTCGACCCTGGAGCCACTGGGCCCTGCTTGAGATTCTTCCTCAGCTATAGAATTTCCCTTGTCCTTGCCAGCATTCCCATGTCTCCTCCTCAATGAGCCAGATCCCAAGGAGGAATCCCAGTAAGGAATCAGGAGGAGGAGCCGAGAGTTGGACAAGGGTGCACCGCCCTGCTCCACCAGTTGGGGCTTTAAGGGCTTTTCTCAGCCTCCAGTCTCTACACACCAAGGCCTGGGCACCTCCAGGATCGGCGAGACCGAGGTGGTCCGAGGAATTGGCTCTGAGACAACTTAATCCCAGGGGCCCGATAGAACACTTGGAGGAAACATCTAATTATTCAAAGTAATGCCCTGTTTCCCCAGCCCCCAACCCCCCCCCACACACACACACACAAAAATCTCACTGCCATTGAGTGGATTCTGATTCATGGCGACCCTATAGGACATGGTAAAACCCCTATGGGAGGTTGTAACTTTTTTTCGGGGAGCAGAAAGCCCCATCTTTCTCTCGAGGAGCACCTGCTATGTCTGAACCGCTGACCTTGGGATTATAGCAGCCCACGGCATTCTCTGCAGTACGAGCCACCCCTTTCAAAAGCTTACTGCCCTGGAGTTGATGCCAACTCATAGCGACCCCTGTGGGTTTCTGAGACTGTAACTGGTGACAGGGGTAGAAAGCCCTGTCTTTGAGTGGCTGGTGGTTTTGAACTGCCGACCTCGTGGCTCACAGTTCAACTCACAACCACGTCACCACTGGGGTTTGTAGAGAGAGCCACTCTGAGGTGTGGGCTGAGCTGGCCGGGTCCTTAGAAGCAGAAGCTGAGGCAGGGAGCTGGTGTCTCCCATGGACGGAGGGTGTGCTCTCAGAAGGGGAGGGGACTCGGGATGGGGCAGGAGAAACAGTTAAGCCAGGCTCTGACCACAGCTGGAGCCTCCCCTGAGCTTGACCCTACCAAACAAAACCCCAAGTCATGGCCATCCATCGAGTGGATTCTGACGCACGGCGACGCTCTAGGGCAAGGTAGAACTGCCCCAGTGGGTTTACGAGACTGTCACGCTTTAGGAGAATGGGAGGCCTCCTATTTCTCTCAAAGGTTCCTGAAGTTGACCCCACATTGAACCAAGGGTCCACCCTGCCCCACGCATTCCTGTGGGATGGACTGCGCCCCACTGTGACCCTGAGTGTGTGACTCCGTTGGCGTGTGCCCTGCAGGATCTTCCGTGGTCAGAGATAGACCACCAGGTGTTTCCGAGGCCATGCAAAGGGTTAACGTCTTTGACTACTGACCCAAAGGTGGGCAGTGCAAGTCTGCCCAGAAGCACCTTGGAAGAAAGGCCTGGCAAACTCCTCCTCCTACTCCTCTCCCCACACACACCAGCCCTGGGAACCCCTAGGGAACACACAGCCAGCTCTGTGCTGACACCCCTGGGGTCTCCGTGAGTCAGATGGCACTCCATGGTCACTGGGAAGGAGTGGGGGTGGAGAGGGCTGTTGTGGGCAACGGTGCTGTTGGGTCCTGGGTCTGAGGTGGGAGTTCTTTCCTGGACGTTCCCTCCAACCCGCCTGCCACCTTGGAGAGGTCTGAGACTCCCAAGACAGGACTGAGCAGGAGGGCGGCCATGCCAGATGGGTGAGGGCACACACGTGAATGCGGGCACTGGGCTTGGTCTGCGTGTGCCCTGGCTGTGCCCATGTGCCGGAGCCATGATGTCTGAGATCTGTGTGCGTCCACCTCTGTGCACAAGAGGCCCAGTGTGCTGGGGATGGGGGCATGCACGGCTAGTATTCAGGAGAGCGGCGGCTGTGTTGGTGGGTGGGGAAGCCACAGCTACCTGTTTGGGTCTCTCTGGCTCCATACCGGCAGGTATGCTGGTCTGCCCTCGAGGGGACTCTGTGTGCAGGTGAAGGCCTGGTGATCCAGCTGTTTGCCTGGTCACGTGATTGTGTATCTGACCTATGCCCCCCAAGTGTGAGCCGCCTCAGGGTGCTGTTCTTGAGGGACACTCCTCTGGTGTGGGAGGGGGGTGCTCTCCTGGGTTTCTAGGCAACCAGTTAGTGATAGGGGTGGGGGGGGGCAGTGGACACTTCCATCAGCACGGACTGTATTGCCCAAGAATCCCCGAGCAGCCAGTACCTCGTCTTGGTTAGAATGGACTCTTGCTCTGCCCCCACCCTACCCCACCCGCCATGCACAGAAGCCTGCCTCTCGCCCCACAAAAATAGACCCACCAGACAGGGCAGGTCCCAGACTGATTCCTAGAATCCAGGGACTTTCACACCAGCTGTCCACCGCTGAGGACGCTGCTGGGGGCTGTCCAGATCGTTGACAACAGGGGCTGCTACCCACGTGCGGGCCGCAGAATGCTCTCACTGTTGGGTCAGTGCTGGTGATTCGGTTCTGACTCATAGTGACCCCCTGCACAGCAGGACAGGACACTGCCCAGCCTCGCCCAGCCCTCCCACTTGTTCTGACGTCTGAGCCTATTGTTGCAGTCCCTGTGTCCATCCATCTTGCTGAGAGTCTGTTAGGCAGATAGGCAGGGATGGGATGTCCATGGACGCATGCCCAGGAGAGCCAAGCATAGAACAAAAGCCTAGGTTTTCCCGCTGTGGGCATGGATGGGCGTTAAATCTGGATCTGCCCACCTGGGCCAGGTGATTGCAATTCAGCCAATGGGATCGACCTGGGGTCGTTCACCACACACCCCCCACCCCCGGGAATCCTTGAAAAGGCAGGAACCGAGAGGGAGAGGGCTCGTCTTTTTGGAGGAAAATTGGGAGAGAGATCTTTGCGTGACCCCGAGAAGTCTCTGCCAGGCTGCATGGTCGAAAGGAATCTTATGGGTGCCGCGTAAAACCTGAAGCTTCTTTTAACTCTCATTAAATTCACTTGGATCACGAGCTAGGCTTCGGCGTGAATTCTTTCTTGTGCGGAGCCAAGGACGAGGTGTAACTCTAGCCTGGAGAGAGAGATCTTACAGGTCTTCCTCCCCCTCCCCGCCCCTTCCCCCCCCCCCCCCCCGCTGCCTCTTCATTTAACCAAGCAGGATGGCCTTTTCCGATAACTGGTCTCTCCTGACAACACGTCCAAAGTATGTGAGGCAAAGACTCGCCACCCTTGCCTCTAAAGAGCACTCTGGCCGTACTTCTTCCAAGAGAGACTTGGGCCTTGGTATAGGAGTGCGTGTATGCCCACCTATGGGTGCATGAGAACTGAACTGTGCCTGTTGGGTCACCCTTACAGTCTCTCATGCCAGGACCTCGAGGAATGGAAGGTGAGGTCCCTTGAGCCCACATTTCTTCCCTGGGGCCTCCGTGGAAACCCCGCAGCCTGGCTCCAGGCCAGAAGGGCCTGCCCTGGACCTCGAGGCCAGGATGGAGAGCTGGGCAGCTCCCGAGGAGATCAGAGCAGCCGACTTTGGGTCTGCAGGCGGCTTCTGTCTGAAAAGGTGTCTTCATCCTTGCTGCGGGCAGCCCTCCCCCCACAGAGCCCACCGGACGCTTCTCCCTCCCCCAGGTGCTCACGGGAGCCTGTTTCCGCTTCGCTGAAATGGAGACGTGACCACAGTGTGGACCGCAGTGCTCACATGTTGAGAGCTGGGGGACACTGGGAGGGGCGGGCAGAGCGCCATATCTGTCTCTGTCCCCTCACCAACACAAAGGGCTGAAACCACAAAGAAGGGGGAGGCGGGGCCGACTGCCCATCCTGGCACCTCTCCAGGTGATTTCTGGGGCCACCCCAGAAAAGTCAGGTTGCTAGGGTGGAAAGGGGCAGGGAGCCGCTGCCCTAAACCCAGCTCTGTGGCCAGAATTGGGCTCTCTGACATTTGAGCATCTGCTAATGAGTACCTGACTCTCCCAGCTCAATCGAAGCCCCAGTCCAGCACCCTGAATACCAAATGAGGGGAGGCTTCCAAGGGCCAGCGCCACTGTTGTTGAGTCTCTTTGGGCAAGTGGCGTTGGGAAGAGGAGCAGTATTTGGGAGTCAGTTTTGGAAAGCAGTGAACCCTTTGGGTAGCGGGTCTTCCTAGAGCCTGGACCATTCTACTTGGAAAGGGAGTTCCACTGAGTCACGGACGCTCGCTTCCCACCACTTGGCGGAAGGATGCCGGGAGAACATTTGGAGGCTCTCTGTGGTCTAACTGCAGCTGGCAGCCAAGGCCCCCAACCGCCCACTGCCCTCAGCCCTTCCATCTGGGGTCCCTCTGTTCTCCCCGCCGGCGGCTTCTTGGGTCTCAGCAGCCAGCCAGATTGACTTGACCTTTATGGGATAAAATTAATCTGGGGCTTGCTCGATCATGGGCTGAAAAATCAGGACCCTTGGCGATGGCACGGGACCGGGCAGGGTTTCCTCCTGCCGCACATCAGGTCCTCCGGGAGTCGGACCAAACTCGACAAAACAGCAGCATCTGTAGGGGCAGAACCCTGAGCCCCCAGGAGGAGCCCTGGGTGTGCTGCGTGCAGCCGCCCACTGCCTGGCCTTGGGGGCTTGAGTGTAGCCCAGACACTGAGCAGTTTTCTGTGGAGCTTCCAGGCTAAGATGGGCTAGAAAGCAAGGCCTGGAGATCTACTTGCAAAAATCAATCCGGGAGAAGCGTATGGGGCATTTTCCCCTGGCATGCCTGGGGTTGGCAGGAAGTGCGGGCTGACTTCAGCCTCAATTTCCTCTTCTGCAAGTGGGCATAATGATCCACCCTGCCAGAGTAGGAGCCCTGGTGGCACAGTGGCACATGTTGGGCTGCTAACCGCAAGGCCAGCAGTTTGAAACCACCAGCAGCTCCACAGGAGAAAGACGAGGCTTTCTACTCCTGGAAAGAGTTACAGCGTCGGAAACCCACAGGGGCAGTTCTACCCTGTCCTCTAGGGTCACTGTGAGTCCGAATCGACTCAATGGCAGTGAATTTGATGAGATCTGCTTTTGCAGTGTCCCCCATGCTTCCAGTGTCCGCCCAGGCTCTGAGTTGGAATAGATTCGATGGCTGAGAGTTAATTTGTTTGTTTTTAGTTTGGTCAGTTGCAGCAGATGTTGCTGAGAGCAGCTTTGACGGTGTCTGAGATGCAACAAATGCTCACCACCCTCCTCTATGGCTGGTCGTTGACCCCTGAGGGAGTAGTTGGTGATGCCCTGGGGGTGGAGTGCTTACTCGAGTTGGGTTGCCAACCGTAAGGTCAGCAGTTCGAAACCACCAGCCACTCCTTGGGAGAAAGACCGGGTCTGTCTACTCTTATAAAGAATTAGTCTGGGAAACTCACAGGGGCAGTTCTAGTCTGTCCTGCAGGGGTGCGCTGAGTCATCATTGACTCGATGCCCCATCAACATGGCCCTGGCACTCGGAGTCCTGAGGACAGGTTGACAGCGGACTGCAAATATCCAGGACCCTCTCTCTACTATTCCCTGTAAAAGACAGGTGGGAATCACCAGCAGGTTAATCGCAGTCCTCCTCAGCCAATGGTGGGTAAGTGGTGGTGGCTTAGTGTTGACCTTCCCGCCCTTCCGCTGGGACAGCTCTGAGGCGTCCACCCTGTGAAAAGTCTGCTGGCACTTGTGGGGGGGTGGAGTCCACCTGTCAATCAGGTAACAGACTGCTGCTGCCTCTTGGGAGGCATGGCCTTTTTGTAAGCGACACACTGGGATACACCCCACCCCCCCTCTCCCTCTGGCTTGCCTTTTTGGTGTCTGTCTCTAGGGGTGGTCCCATGTGGGCCATCTGGCCCTGAGAGCTGCTGACACCTGCCACGTTCCCACCAGCCTGAGATCTCCCTACACCAAGCTTCACCATTCTGTGTCATTGCCCTGTCGCTCCGTGAGTCTGCAGGGGGTATTGGCGTGCATTGGACATATGCACTTGAGTTGGACTGGGCTGGGATGCCTTCTTGATAGAAGATGACGTCTTGATCGAAGTTCTACCTTACACACCCAAAAGCATCTCTGGTTTCGTTTCTCTAGAAACTCAGCCTGACACAAGTAGCCTATGTGGTTCTCCTCCATACTGCACTGTTCCCCTCGGGTGCTTCCTGGGGCCGCCTCCCAGGTCAGTGGAGCTCACCCGCTCATCTCAGCTCCTGTTTGTGGGGGAGCCCAATTAAGATCTCAGAAAAGTCTACCCGGAAGGTTCTGTCTCCAAGGTGGGGACCATGACTCTTCCCCGCTCGCCATCTCTGTGAATGACGCCCCCTAGTGGAGCAGGGAGGCCGGCTGACGGTTATTATGATTACTGAAATTTGACCACAGTGGTCACAGTCACCATTGTCTACCACTTGACACGGTGCTCAGTGTCACTTACCACGAGGTGAAACTGGTGGCTGTCCATAGATCCGGACTCAGGGCTACCCTGTGGGTTACGGAGTAGAAATCTCCACAGAGTTCTCTCGGCTGTAACCATTACACAAGGGTTCGCCAGGCCTTTCCTCTGTGGTGCCGCGGGGCGGGTTCCACAGGCCAGCCTTTAGTTTAGTCTCACTGCCATCGAGCCGATTCATAGCATCCCTCTATGACAGAGGAGAACTTCCCCTGTGGGTCACCCAGACAGTCACTCGTTACAGGAGTGCAAAGCCTCATCTTTCTCCCTTGGAGCAGCGGGTGGTTTCAAACTGCCGATCTTGAAGTTAGCAGCCCAACATATAACCACTAGGCCACCAGGGCTCCTTTACAGATTAATAGTCAAGTGCAAGCCCTATGCACCCCCCCCCGGGGGGCTATGGGGTAAGTCATAGCTTCCCAAATTGATTTGGCTCCCTCCCTCCCCCGCAAAAAAGACTCAGTGTCCCCTCCCCCAGGGAAACTTTGATATTCTAGCCCATCATCCATGACAAAGTGTAGGTAAGGAGCCCTGGTAGAGTAGTGGCCATGCATTGGGCTGCTAACCACAAGGTCAGCAGTTCAAAACCACCAGCTGCTACGAGGGAGAAAGATGCTTTCTATTCCTGTAAGCAGTTACAGTCTAGGACACCCACGGGGGCAGTTCTACCCTGTATGGGGGCAGTTCTACCCTGTCCTATTGGGTCACTATGAGTCCGAATCGACTCGATGGCAGTGAATTTGATGAGCTCTGCTTTTGCAGTGTCCCCCATGCTTCCAGTGTCCTCCCAGGGGGCTGATTCACCCACTTTGGGAAGCAGTGGGGTAGACAATGCTGGGTTTACAGGTTAAGATCTTGAGTCTTAGCAAGATCCGACCCCATCCCAGATCACATAGCCCAGCTGTGGCTCAACCTCAGCCTTCCTGGCACCTGTCTTATCCCCCAACCTCGCCCCACGTGGCCTCCTGCACGAGGCAGTGCCTAATGCTAACAGGGCTGGGCTCCAGAGACCCAGCCACCCACACTGCTAAGAACCCACTCTCAGGCTCCGCCCTCCAGCCAGAATCTGAAGACCACAAAAGTCCCACCCCTGACTCTGGCCATGTCAGCTCCTCAGTGCAAGGCCAGCCGGGAGGGTGCATGAACTTGGCAGAGGTGAGCTGAGAGAGGACTGTTCATCACCCCCCTCCCCCACTGCTGAGGGTCAGCCTGTCATCAGCTGCAAGTGCCTCCGAAGTCCTAGTGTCTCTGGTCTGGGGCTTCACAAAGAGCAATGAGCTACATGTCACCAGGCCTTGGGTTAAAGGCGGGCATGGGAGAGTTCTCCATAGTTCCAACAAGCTCTGCTCCCATCCCCGGGGAATGAGGCCACACAATACTACATGGAGATGCTGGCAAGGAGGAGAGGTGGGAGCTGTGGGAGGCCACCTAGGCTCAGAGAGTCTGTGAATGAGATAAAGTGCTGAATTATCCCCGGGGGAGGGGGGGACTCGAACCAGCTATTTTTAGGCCTCACCAAGGGCTTCTGCTGCTGTAGACTGTGTGCTACCCAGGAGCAAATTGGGGTGGGGGTGGGGGTTTGTCTTTCAGAATAAGGGGGCATCACAGTCATTCCATCACTGGCACCATGCGTGGCCCTTCTAGACTGCCCCCATTCCACTTGATGGCTGATGACAGTCATGGAATGGCTGGTGTTGCCCCCGTTTCACAGATGAGGCAGCTGAGACTCCCAGCATGGTTTGGCCCAAAAAAGCGAGAGCCCAGGGATCGAATCCCAAGCCTTGACTGTCCCCCGCCTTCGCTTAGGGGAGAAGAACATGCCAATGCCCCCCATCAGGATGCAGGAGAACGCGGGTCAAGCTGGCTTTTGGCCGGTCCTACACAACTGCACTCCTCAGGCCTGAATGAATGATGCGACTTGGGGCCTCCAGGGAAGGGCAGGCTGTGGGCCTGGCCGGGGAGGTGCTGAGCATAGTCCATCCATCCACCTGTGACTTTCCAGAGTCCCTCAGCAGGAGCAGCTACAATAGAGTGCTTTTGCACGTGTGTACAAAAGTCCCCCTCCAATTTCCCCAGATCCAAAGTTGCCAGAACGAACAAGGAGATGACAAATCCGCCACGTGGGCCCAGACAGATGGTTTTTCATGGGCAGTGTCGGCCTCACAGGGTTTTCACCAAGCTCAATTCAATCAACCCACTGTCCGACTCATCGCAACCCTATGGGATCGGGAAGGACCCGTCCTGTGGGTTTGAGACTGTAACTCTTCACAGGAGCAGGAAGTCTCGTTTTTCTCAAGCAGAGTAGTTGGTGGCTTCGAACTGCTGACCTTGCAGTTCACAGACCAGCATGTCACCCACTCAGCCACAGGAAAAACAGCAACAACCAAGAAGAAAGATGCTGAGTCCTGGGAGAGGTTGGTCGGGAGCCACTGGGTTTGGGGGGCAGTACTAGGGGAGAACCAAGGGTGCTGAAGGAAGAAGTTGAAGCTGCCCTGAGAACATTAGCCCCAAACAAGCCTCCAGGAATTGATGGAACACCAACGGATGTGTTTCAATGAGCTGATGAAACACGGAAACACTTACTCCTGTATGCCAGGAAATCGGGAGGACAGCTACTTGGCCAACTGACTGGAAGAGATCCATATTTGTCCCCATTCCAAAAAAAAAAAAAAAAAAAGGTGACCTAAAGCAATTCTCAAACTATAGAACCATATCAGTGATCTCACATGCAAGTAAAATGTTGCTGAAGATCATCCAACGATGGTTGCAGCAGTACATTCACCAGGAGCTGCCAGAAGTTGAGGCAGGATTCGAAAGAGGATGTGAAGCAAGGAATATTATTGCTGATGTCAAATCTTTCCTTGTGTCTTATTGGCTGTGTTAAGGCATTTGACTGCGTGGATCATAACAAACTACGGGTAACTGAGGAGAATGGGCATTCCAGGATTCTTCCCGGTGCTCCTGCAAAACTGGAACATCCATCAAGAGGCAGTTGGGGCAGCAGAACAAAGGCCTACTGCATGGTTTTAAGTCAGGAAAGGTGTGCATCAGGGTTGTAGCCTCCCACCATACTTCTTCAGTCTATATGCGGGTCAGATCATCAGAGACATTGGGTAATATGCCGAAGAAAGAGGCATTCAGGATTGGTGCAAGGCTTACTAAGAACTTGCGATATGCAGAGGACACAAGCTGGCTGGCTGAAAGGGAGAGGAGGGACTTGAAACACTCGCTGGTGAAGATCAAAGATGGCAGCCTTCAGTGTGGATTACAACTCAATGTAAAGAAGACCAAATTCACTGGAGCTCTGGTGGTGTAGCAGCTTCCACATTGGGCTGCTAACCACAAGGTCCACTGTTCAAAACCACCAGCCACTCCTCAGACCAAGGAGACCAAATTCCTCACAACTGGACCAATAGGTAACATCATGAGACATGGAGGAAAGGTTGAGGTTGAGGATTTTGTCTTGCTTGGCCCTCCAATCAGTGTTCATAGAAGCAGCAGCGAAGAATGCAAAAGATATTGCATTGGGTAAATCCACTGCACAAGACCTCTTTGGAGTATTGAAGAGCAAGGATGTTACTTTAAGGACTAGTTTGCCTGATCCCAGCCATGGTGTTATCCACCGCCTCCTGAGCATGTGAAAATTGGACATGGAATAAGGAAGACCAAAGAATCTTCGATGCATTTGAAATTGTAGCATTGGCAAAGAATATTGAAAATACCATGGACTGCCTAAAGGACAAACCAATCTGTACGACCAGAGTTCTCCTTAGAGGCAGGGATGGGGAGACTTAGTCTTACATACTTTGGGCATGCTGTCAGGAGAGACCAGTCCCTGGAGAAGGACACCCTGCTTGGTAAAGTGGAGGGGCAGAGGACCAATTGTGAGGGTGGGCACTGTATCATTCTGTTGTCTACAGGATCGCTCAGAGCCAGAACTGACTTGATGACAGGATGCTCGACGGGTTTCAGAGGAGCTTCCAGTCTAAAACGGATGAGGAAGAAAGGCCTGGTGATCTACAGCCCCACATCAGTCCATGAACCCCCGGACCCCGAAGCATTCTGTGCTGTTGTGCAAGTCAGATCCGGAGCCAGCAGATCAGCACCTTGAACAGCACCCAACAACACCCCTCCCCCAGGGTTTTCCTAATGAACCGGAGCTGAATGAAAGTTCGTGCCACATCCCAGAAAGCCCACATTTAGACTGCAAATCGCTGTGGACAATGTAATTCCACCAAGGAAGAAGTGTGTTTCTCGGATCCTGCCTAACCAGGTCACGTGGCCCAGAGATCCTTCCGAGGTCGATAGTGGGCATCTGCAGGCGTTCACCCTGCTAAGTTTTGAATGTCCTCCTGCGTCCCCGGGGAGGGGGGCAAAGGGAGCCAGCTCATTTTCCTGCCTGCTGCAGTCAATGTGCAGGTGACTGGGAAGGTTTCTCTGCTTTCTGATTCCTCCCTGCCATCAAGTCATGCCTGTCTAGGATGGGGGGTGGGGGGGGTGGGGGGTTTGGAGGGGGGGAGACTCCCCGCTGGTTTCAGAGGCCATAAGTTGTTATGGGAGGAGAAAGCCTCAGCTTTCTCCTGCAGAGCGGCTGGTGGTTTCAAACTGCTGACCCCGTGGTTCGAAGCTATAATGTGTGTGTGTGTGTGTGTGTGTGTGTAGGGGCAGGGGAGGGGAGGGGAGGAAAGGAAAAGGAGAGGAGGGAATTCTCAGCCAATCTGAACACCATCTAGCTAAGAGCATCCAGGACCCAATTCCTACAGTCCATCTCAGCCGCCTCCACTGTGCTTCACGCCAACCATTTCCCCTCTGATGCTAAGGGGGCCCCATGTGAGTAACACGGGTATGGGCACCAAGGTGGCGGTGATGAGGATGTTAAATGTGGGACCAAATGAGAACGGTCGTACTCTCTGGTTGAGCCAGGTGCCCGGAACCCCCTAGCCTGGCCGCCCATACATCAGCCCTCAGAGCAGGAGCAGCAGGTTGACCGTGGAGCCCTAGATGGTCTGGGCGGCATGCTGGGTTGTGCCTGTAACTGCTCACGGCAAGGTCAGCAGATGGAAACGACCAGCTGCTCCATGGGAGAAAGATGAGGCTTTCTGTCCCCATAAAGAGTTACAGTCTCAAATACCCACAGCGGGCAGTTCTACCCTGGCCTACAGCGTCACTCTGCATCGGCATCGACTGGATGGCAGTGAGTTTGATTTGTGTTGGGGCAGGACGGGTCAACCGTGCTGCAGAGCAGAGTTGGAACAATGCTTCAGAAATCCAGAATTTCCTAAACTGGACGCACAATCACGCAAACCAACAAGGGCCCTTTATACTCAACACAGTAAAACTCACAGCACGGAGGCCGCTCTCTGTTCGCAGACAGGTGGTACAGCCGGGTCTAATCTGCAGGCAGTGGGGGGCGGGGGGCGGGTCTACAATCTTGGTGGACCGGGGCTGCTCCATTGAGGTCAGGGGTTGTCTTTGGGGGGGGGGGGCTTTGAGTTGATTCTAACTCATAGCGACCCCAGGGGCAGAGCAGTGTAAGATTTCTAAGGCTGTAATCTTTGTAGAAGCAGCCAGTTGCTGGCTGATCTGTAGGTTGGTGGTTCAAAGCCCTGGGAGGGTGAGGTGGCCATCTGTGTCCCTGAAGACTTACAGCCCTGGGTTGCTGCAAACTGGAACTGACTCAGTGGCCACTGGCTGGGTTTAGAGCAGCGGTTCTCAACCTGTGGGTCACAACCCCTTTGGGGGGGGGGTGTCAAACGACCCTTTCACAGGGGTCACCCGATTCATCACAGTAGCAAAATGACAGTGATGAAGTAGCAATGAAGATAATGTTATGGTTGGGGGGTCACCACCACATGAGGAGCTGCATGAAAGCGTCGTGGCATGAGGAAGGTTGAGAACCTCTGCTTTAGAGGATCTTTACAGAAGCAGGCCACCAGATCTGTCTCCCCTGGAGCCTCTGGGACTTGGAACCACCGACCTCTCGGGGTAGCACTTGCGCACTGAGCATTTACACCCCCAGAGCTGCGTCAACTGATGTCCAAGGCCTAAGTATTATTCCAAGTGTGGTCCAAGGGCTGGCAGACTCCCATCACCTGCAAGCTCCAGAGAAAGGGCAAGTCCTGCCCAGAGCTGTGTTTTAGTCCAACCTGTGTTTTTAAGAGCACACCCCCAGCTGGGAAGCGCTGGTCACACGGTGAGAGAAGTGGTTGTGGGTTCCTGCCCCTGCCTTGTTGCATTCAGCCCCTCGCTCTTCTTTCAAGCCCATTTTTGAGGTCTGGTGACATAGTGGCTACATGGTGCGCGGCTCGCCACAAGGCCAACACTTCGAAACCACCAGCCGCCCCTCGGCTTTTTACTCCTGTAAACAGTTACTGTGAAGAGTGACAGTCTCAGGAGCTCACAGGGGCAGTTCTGCCCTGGCCTGAGGGGTTGCTACGAGTCGGCATGACGCAATGGCAGGGTGTTTTGTTTGGGGTTTTTTTAAGGTCACCTGGAATTAGACAGTGTGGCTTGGGGCAGGTTTTGCTTCTATCCAAGAAGCCCCTGTGTCCTGAGGTGGATCATTACCTACGGATGGTTGTGGGTGGATTCCGACCCACGGCGACCCCGTGTGGGCAGAGTTGGAAATGCTCTCCAGGGCCTTGGCGGCGGAGGCCCCTTTGAGAAGCAGATGGCCCCGCCTGTCTTCTGAGCTGCCTCTCTGTGGGTTTAAACCATCCACCTTTTTAGGTGTGTAAGATCAGCGTCTCACCAATAGAGTGACCCAGGGACTCCTATGAGCAATAGTACCTACCTGCACAGGCTGTAGGGAAAGGAAACAGGTAAGTGAAATCAATGCAATGGGCCTAGCCTGGTCATGGTGCATGGGTAGGCCTGGGGAAATGGTTATGAATAGATCCTCATCCAAATGCTCAGGTGCCCTGGTGGTGCAGTGGGCTACTCACTGAGTAATTAACCACAAGGTCTGCAGTTCGAGCCCACCAGCCTCTCAGAGGGAGAAAAATGAAGGCCGTCTGCTCCCACAAGGATTTAAAAGTCCAGGAAACCCACAGGGGGCAGTTCTACCCGATCCTGTAGGGTCACTCACTAGGAGTCAGGATGGAGATGGGTAGAGTTTGTTTAGCTTCCTGCTCAGGAATGGGACATTACTTTAGCAGGGGAGCCTGCTCTCCTCTGCCTTGCCACCCTCTCCCCTCCCCCAGTTTGGAAACCCAACAGTTTGTCCAGTGAGATTGGAGCCAAGGGTACCGACAGGCCAGGGGAGACTTCTCTCCCTGGGAGCCCTAAAGGCGTCACCTCTGGAGTTCCTCTACATCCGGATTCTGCTGCTTACAGGCTTGGCAGCAGCAGGCCTCAGGTGCCTCATCTGTAAAATGGGCACAGGCACAGGTGCCCACCTAGGTGGCTGTGAGGGACTGGCGAGTCGATGTCCAACACACAGTGCCCTCCCTCCCCCTCCCCCCCAGGCCGCCCCCACCCCCGTGAACGGCTTAGCTCTGCCCTGGAGAATTTTCTAGACCGAAGTCGTTGTGAGTGAGCGTGGATCACTAGGTCTTTATGTGGAGCTGAACACCCCCTATCCACCCACCCCACCCTCCACAGTCTTGACATTCATCAGCACCCCAGGGCTCCTGGTCAGAGGTCCTAAAGATGCTAAAGGGCCCTGCGGAGACTGGCTCCATTCTTCCTATGGGCTGTTTGGGGCGGGCCTGCTTGCTCCTGTCCTTGTCATTGTCGCGTCAGCACTCAGACAGCCTGATGCACAAGCCAAGCTGGGGCTCAGGCTCGCTTGGGGAAATGGGAGAGGAGGGCAAGTGAAGGGGTGCGGCCTGCGCCGGGCACTCAAGGAGGGGAGGGGGAGAAGAGGAGCGTGGAGAGGGGCAAAGGGGCTGGCACAGGGCTGGGGTGGCCCTGCTGGGCCGTTCTAGGCATTGGATGCTGGGCAGCCCAGGCAGACCACCGCAGGGTGCACAGAGAGGGGAGGCGCCCACCCTGGGAGGAGCCACAGGGGGCGTGGCCGACTCACGTACACCTGCGCGCCGACTCCTGGGCCAGCTGCAGCCGGTAGATGGAGAGGCGGTTGACACCGCCACACACGTTGCTCCGCTCGCCCTTGCACTCCATGTCGCATTCGGCCTCGCTCACGTTGGCCGCCTGGATCTTGTGCCCGCAGTAACACTCGGCGCCGAACTCCAGCCCGGCGTACAAGTAGCCCCTACCAGACAGGGGCTGATGTCAGGGCGGCTGGCCACCTGCGGGGGAGCCTCAGGGACAAGGAGGCTGGCCCATGTTGAAGCCGGAGGGGGGCAGGGTTCTAGGCCCCCAACCTGGAGACTTGGCAACCTGGAGGACCTCAGGAGAGGAACAGAAAACCCTGGGAGGGAGATTGGGGGCGGGCAGGGGGAGGAGCTTTGAGGGGAACCAGGCGGCCAGGGAAACCCAAGGAGCTTGATTGGACAGTGATAGACAAGAAACAGGGTCTTGAGCTGGGTAAGGAGACCCCAGAGTGGTTAGGAAGGGCATCAGGGGTGGTGGTGGGATCAGAGAGACCAGTAAAGGCATCAGGATGCCCAGGGTAAAGAGCTCGTATTCAGGTGAGACCACCCTCCTGCCTTCAGCCACCCCCCCCCACTCCATCCCCCATGCCTCACACCAGGTACACCTCTTCTCAGACACCATGACCATCCGATGCACACACCGCCCACCTGTACACACTGCCAGCCCGGGCTACACTTACCTGCATGCACATGCACACTCCCAAGGTCCCCTGGCCCTGCCCTCACCCTGGATGGCAACATGGGCGTCAGAGAGGGTCCCTTTGCCCAAGTCGGGTCCCTCCCTGTATCTCAAGAAACATCCCCTCTTCCCCCGAGAGACGCTTCCACGTCTTTTGAGATGAGTTGAGGAGAAGGGGTATGGGGGGTGGGGATGCAGAACTTGGGGACCAGATGGGGCACTGGCTTATCCTTTTGGAAGATGGGCTAATCCAGGTGACAGATCCAGTCAAGTAGAAATCCCACCAAGAAAGAAAAAAAGCCACCCAGGCACCGCAGGGTGTTTTTTTTTAAAGCTTTTTTTTTTTCTCTCCCTCTCTAGTCATGGAATCTTTCCCTAAAAAGGACTTTGTGGACCCATTCTGTAAACAGACAGAAGGGCACTGCTTGTTCTGAAGGGAGCGGGCTGCGGAGGGCGAAAGCAACATCTCTGGGCGCCTCGCCTGCTCTCGCTGCCTCTGAGGAATTCTCTGGAAGGGGACCTGGAGGGCTCCTCAGGTCACTGGCCTCTTGAAGCGGCACCGGTGGGAACGGTCAGCCGTTACCTCACTGTACCTGTGTGTTGGGGGCTGGAGACAGGCCTGGCTGGGTGTGGGTCTCCCCCACCTGGCCAGCAGCACAGCATCTGGCCTCCTCCAGCCCCTTCACTCACGGGACGGAGGCAGCGTAAGTGACAGGGCCCATCGTCCTGCCTGAACCCCAGATCTCAAGATGTGGGGTCGGGGAAGGTGTCCTTCTTCCTCCTGCCTCTGTGTTTCTAGCCCTGTGTTCCCAGCGCCCCCCAATCCCCACCACCACCTGTAAGGGGGCACACTGATGGAAGCACGTCGCAAGAAAAGGGCCCAGTCTGTGTGTCCCATTCTGAAGTGAGAGATGGGAAGAGTGATGTCGAAGGGGCAAGAGCACAAAAGTGGGGAGACCCATCTAGAGGCCAGTGGCTTCCTGGGCAGGGGAAGAGCAAGGCTGTGAGGGGCTCTAAAGCAACAGTGTCTGTGAGCTCTTTGATACACCTTCCTTCAAGGGGTAGAACTTCATTCATCTCCCCTGAAGGGTAGGCTGGGTTGAATGACTCATTTCTTAATGGGTAGAAGACATGGCAGATGGCCGCCCAAGCGAAGTCACACGGCCATTGTGGCCTCCTCCTTGCCCTTCCTCTTGGATCCCTCACTCTGGAGGAAGCCAGCTGCCATGTCTCCAGGACACTCAACAAGCAGCCCAATGTGGTGAGGAGCGAGGCCTCCAGCTCCCAGTGTGCCCTCCTGGAAGAGGCAGCTGAGGCAGGACAATCTTGTGACCTTCAGAGTTGACTGGTTGTAGTCCCTTCACAAGCCACTGCAGGATCACGGGACCCAGGGGGAAAGAGGGGACCCATGCTTTAAGGTTGGGGGAAACCTTGGGACAGAGCTGAAAGAATGACAGGAGGTAGCTTCCCCAGCATCCTTTGGGCCCCTTGATGTTGGGGTGCCAACTTTCTTCCTACGCACAGAAAACCAGACCTGAGAGGGGCTGGCATTCCCCAGGCAACCATCCTGGCCTTGCTGCTGCCTGGGCCTAACCTGAGGGCCCTGACCCTGGTTATCAGTCTTTTGGGGTTTTGTCTCCTTCCAGGGAATTCCATTTCCTCTCCCCCAGCCTGCAGTGGTGTTCTATGAAGAACATCGTCTACGGAACACTGTCTGGACAGGAGAGTCTTTCTTCGTGGGAGGAAACCAACGCATGTCCTCAATACCCGAGCTCCCGTCTCACCCTCACACACCTCACACGTACTACACAGTCGTACCTGCACACATCTCCACAGTCTCCAGTGCCCACTCGCTCATTCACTGCCATCCAGGCGATGCCAACTCAAAGCTGCTCCAGTCCTTGGATACCATCATTATCAAAGAGGTCCTGGCCTTCATCTCACTAACACAACCACCCCTGGCAACACCCACAGCTACACAGTGACTCCTAGGCATCGTCTCCTAAACCAGCTGCCACCACTTACTGGTACACACGTGCGTGTGCACACGTGCACACACACACACACACACACACGCTCTTGTATCACCCTCTCCAAGAGGCCACGCGCTCCAACACACGGGTTCACGGACAAGGAAAGGCCAGGCCAAATAGCTGCCCGAGAAAGGGCCAGCGAGGAACAGAGTTGGGGCGCAGGGGCCTACCGTTCGGCACAGTTGTCCTGGCAACGGAACACCGTCATCTTTTTGTAGTCGAAAAAGGACATGCCTCGCAGAGCCCGGTTCTGGGTGTCATCCAGATAGCAGCCGATGTATTTGGCTTTGGGGAGAGGGCAAAAGTCAGACATGGCTTGGGACAGAGCTGACAGTTATAGAACGGAGCTTCCCCCAGGGTCCTAAGGACTTGTTGGCCTCGTGGTACCGATTGCTCCCTCTGCACAGAAAACCAGACATGAGAGAGGCTGACGTTTATGTCCCTTGGCAGAACCTGGCCTAATAAATAAAGGCAGTGGAGTCCAGCATGGAGGGCCGTGAGCACTGGAGGCCAACAGAGAAGAGGAGGAGCCTCTCCTTTGGCCAAAGCTGCAGTCAACCGCTGGACGATACTGGGGACACCGGCACCAAGGAATCCAACCAACCCCAAAGTTTCCCCTAAGCACCAAGCAGAACTTGCTGCCTCTCCTGGGATGAGTCTTAGACTTAGACAGCTCTGGCATGCTGGACATTTGGCCACGTGTTATTATGTCTACAAATCGCCTTAAGATATATTTTATTTTTTCCTTAGAAAGTACATAAGACTTGGATCTTTTAAAATTTAGGGCCTTGGGTCACATCCTAGAACTTGTCCAAGGATTGAAAACAACAACAACAACAAACCCTTCCAATGCCATCCAGTGAGTCCATTCTGACTCCCAGCTGTCCTATAGGACAGGGTAGAACGGTCCCTGTGGGTTTCCATGGGACTTTTGACAGGAATAGAAAGCCTCATCGAATCTCTGTGTCAGGTGATCGGCAGTTCATGGTTAAAAGGGTGCAGTGTGAGTAACGTTTCTATCACAAATCCAAAGAACCCATTGCACTGAGTGGATTCTGACTCAGAGTGACCCTGGGGGACAGAGGACAATGGCCTCAAACTGTCCCCAAGGCTGTCCATCTTTACAGAGGGAGGCTGCCACCTCTTTCTTCTGCGGAGCAGCTGGGGGCTTTGAACCACTGACCTGTCAGCTAGCAGCAGAATGCTTCACCACTGCGCCACCAGGGTTCTGTTTCTATCATTGTGATTTGCACACAACGGGCCCACAGCTACGGTGATTGGGCTAAGAAGCTGACCATTCCCAGTGCTGTTCAAGCGCTTGACCATTTGCTCACATTGTGAGCCAAGGGGAATGTCCCCCTGCCCCCCGCTCCCCGAAAACAACCCTCCCATTAGAAAGCACACGCTTCCTTTTCTTAAAGTGGTCAACATAATCCTGTACTTTGTGGTGAACGGTGACGCAGAGAGACGGGATCTGACAGGGTATAGAGTCTTCTCCTCTGTGTTCTTAAAAAATGGAATGATTCTCAACTCACTGCCATTGAGTCGAATCCGACTCATAGAGACCCTATCGGACAGGGAAGAACTGCCCCCCTGTGGGCTTCCTAGGCTGCAAATCGTATGGGAACAGACTGCCTCGTTTTCCTCCCGCAGAGCAGCTGGTGGGCTTGAACTGGTGATCTTCCAGGCAGCAGCTGAGCACTTAACCACTTCTCCACCAGGACTCTGTCAGGTAGGAAACATCACCTCCCCTGGACAGGCACATCAACCGGTGACAGCTTGGGAGAAGACCCTGCCACATGCTTGTTCAATGATGTTTGCCCCACCTGTCACAGACGGAATCCCAACCTCTTGATCTGGGGCAAGATGCTGCTCACATCCGTGTCCCGGGAGGGAGGGAAGGATGGTGGAAGGGTGGAGAGAGAGAGAGAGAGAGATATCTCATGGGCCATGGGTCATGTTGGTGAGTGTTTTCCATAAATGTTAGCTCAGAGTTTATCAGCAGTGTCTGTAGCTGTGTTGTAGGAGGTGCAGGGGGAGAAGAAGAGAAGGAAGGAGGGATGGATGTAAAGAAGGAGAGAGAAACACCATGTACTGAGCTCCTGCTGACAACCTAGGAGAGGCTGCCAATCCAATTACCCACGCACCAGCCAGAGTGATTGGCCCAGCCGAGGGCATGTGACCCATTCCTTGGCTTATAGATGGAAGCTTAGAACAATACATTGGCTTTTGCTGAGCTAGGCTGTTGGCATCTTCGCACTCAAACTACCCCCAGCCCCAGCTGGCACCAAGCTCAGCCCAGGTGGGAGCTGAAAGAAGCCAAGCCAGACACAGAGAGGCGTGCCCAAGAGAGAAGGCCTGACTGCATCCATTTGAACACACAGCCCAGCAGGGTCCGTTCTGCAGATGGACGGCAAGGTCCGATGCATTCTCCTCTTTGTCATTAGGCTGGTTCCACTTGGGCTTTTGCCTTGTGCCAAAAGGGGGCATTCACGAACACCCTGACCCTTGGGGAGGCTAAGCGACTGGCCTGAGTCGGCCTATCTGTGAAGGTCTCAGATCAAATGCGAGGCAGGCAGGCCTGCCCGTTCCTGTGCGCCACGCTGAGTCCTGGCCTGGTGGGAGGCCTCTCCCTCCTTGGCTAGCCCAGAGGGACGATGCTAGAGGCTAGGGCCTTGGGTGGGAGAAGGGAGGGTTGGCTGCTACCTGCCTCACAAGCAGAGTGTGGTATCAGGATCTGAAGAAGACTCACAAGCCACCTGCCAAGGGTAGGTGACACGACCTTGCTTGTTGGAAATGACGATGACTTCCTGACCAAGGTCAAAAGCTACAGCTTTCAGTGTGGATCACACACACACACACACACACACACTTTAAACCAACCACCATGAATTCCTGGCCAATGCACCGATAAACATCATCCTGATCAGTGAAGAGGGCATTAAAGCACGATATCAGTCCACGCGGATCAATAATCAACGTCCATGGAAGCTGCGGTCAAGAAACCAAGAGGGACACACCACGTTGGTAAAATGTGTGGCAAAAGACCCCTTGAAAGTCTGCCCAAAGCAAAGGTGTCGCTTTGGTGACCAGGTGCGCTTGCTCTGAGTCACGGTCAAGTCACGGTCAAGGCAGGAGGAGAATCGACATCGCGGGGTCCCGGTGTTGGCAAAGAATACCCATGTTGGCATGGCCTGCCGTGAGGACGCACAAATCAGAAGGTTCCTTAAAAGCGAGGGTGGCAAGACTTACTTTGGAAATGCCCTCACTCGTAAAGAGACAGTGGTTTGGTAAAGTGGACAGAGGGTGAGTGAGTGAAATTGTCCAGAGCCTCGCTGAGATGGATGGATACAAACAGCCACAACTATCGACTCAAACACACCAACGTTGCTGGTCGATGAAGACACTGCAAACTCAAAAACTCACTGCCCGGTAGAAGACATGAAAAACAAATGATAAATTATCAAAGGTTCATGGGGGAGGGAGGGTGGGAGAGGGGGAATGAGCGCACACCAAGGGCTCAGTAGAAAGAAAATGTTTTGAGAATGATGATGGCAACAAATGTATAAATGTGCCTGACACAATGGATGGATGGATGGATGGATGGATGGATGCATGCATGCATGGATGGATGGATGGATGGATGGATGGATGGATGGATGGATGCATGGATGGATGGATGGATGGATGGATGGATGGTGCATGGATGGATGGATGGATGCATTCATGCATGGATGGATGGATAGATGGATGGATGCATGGATGGATGGATGGTGCATGGATGGATGCATGGATGGATGGATGCATGCATGGATAGATGGATGGATGCATGCATGGATGGATGCATGGATGGATGGATGAATGCATGGATAGATGGATGGATGGATGGATGGATGGATGGTGCATGGATGGATGGATGCATGCATGCATGCATGGATAGATGGATGGATGGATGGATGGATGCATGATGGATGGATGGATGGATGGATGGTGATAAGAGCTGTATGATCCCCCAATAAAATGATAAACACAACAACAAAAAACTCACTGCCCTTGAGTTGATCACAACTCATAGAGGCCCTATAGGACAGGGTAGAACTGCCCCTGTGGATTTCAAGACTAACTTTCTATGGAAGTACAAAACCTCATCTTTCTGGCAATTTTGAACTGCTGACCTTGCGGTTCACAGTCAACATATAACCCACGATGCCACCAGGGCTCCTAAAGATAAGGCAGGAGCCGGCAGACTTTCATTGTAGTGTACGCAAGGTTGCCAGGAAGCGAAGCTGCTATCGCCAACAACAACCTCTCCTACCTTCCTGGCTAGGGGTCAGGCTGAGCACCTGACCAGAAGTGCTTATAGTCCTATGGAATGAACAAATGACCCTCCATTCCCTTATCTGTCAACAAGAGGGAGATAAAGACACACAGTGCTTCATTAATGCCCTGAAGAGATGTCAAGTGTGTGACACATTGGCTTGAAGAATAGGCTGGAGACAACGCTGAAAGAGGTGCAGGAGGAAGTGTCCCCAAGGTCCTGAGGACTTGTTGACCCAATGGTACCAAGCCCTTCCTCTGGGCAGAAAACCAGACACAAGAGCACCTGGAATCCACGGGCCTTGGCAGACCCTGGTCTCTAAATAAGGGCAGTGGGATCCCGTGTGGCTCAGGGCATGAAAACCGAGCACAGTTCACACAGTCGTCGGCGGCGAGGATTACTGACTCCTTCCCACTCACCCATCACTATGCGCTTCAGCCAATGGACTTTCAACCCTGCACTGAGCTCATCGGTGGTTATGGCCAGTCCCCTGGGATCATTTTCCCCAGGGCCCCAGCTTCCTACCCTGCCGCAGCTTTCGAAGCTCTCAGAGATGAGCTGGTCAGTTTGTAAAACAGAGGCATGCTCATAGGCCACTTGAGAGCAGATGAATCGCCAAGCCCACACGATCCATCAGCCGGTCCCTGCAGCCATCCAAGTTCCGCTGACACAGCGCAGTCACCCCGCTGGGCGATCTGTCTCAAGCTCCGATGCCAGCAGCCGGCAGAATGCGCTGTCTCTAAAGAGTCCCCCGCCCTCCTCCATCCCCGAAGGCTAGTGCCTTTATTTCTTTCCTCCATTTCCCGTCTTCCTCTCACCGCCTTCCATCTCCATTTGGTAAAGTTTTGCGTCTTTTCCATAAAGGTAATTTGCTGGAGGGGCATTTGTTTGTGTGCCTGTTTGTGGACGGGGAGTAGAGTCCTGAAGTGAGAGCAGTTTGGGAGGCAGCCAGGACCTGGGCTCGAACCTTAAGTTGGACCCCAGAGCAGGCTAAAGGGTGATTTCAGCTCCATGCGCTGAGGCTCAGGGGGATGGGGGGGGGGGGGCGGGCTATTAACCATAAGTGCTGGTCAGAGTAATCTACTTTTGTGGCCTGATCATTGCTCTCGGCGTCTGGCACAGCGTGGAGACCCACGAAGTGGTCATTTTCTCACTGGCCATGCCTGGGCCATTCCAGGGCCATTCCAGTGCTGTCTGCATTTCCTTGCTCACAGAATGGAATTTCCTTTTCCTGTCACGGCTTCCCATCCTTCCCTTTGGTCAAGGTCCACCAAGCCTGCAGATTCTATGGCCTCCCCTCCGGGGAAGCCACTGTGATATGCAGCCATGCCTGACTGACTGGTATCCCGAAGCCCTCTGGTCTACCTCAGCCCCTAAGCACTTGTCGTCACTGTCTTTTGGTTGGAAACCCATTGAGGCTCATTGGAGAAGGGTCTTTTCCACAAAAAGGAGCTATCCTGTAACGGAGGGAAGCAGGTACAGGTCTCTGGATGCAGAGCACGGGCCTTGGAAACGCATGTTAGAGGGAACGAGAAGATGTCACAGCAGTGATCACTGTGGCTGATGTTGGGTGAGCAGCTGGTGGCACAGGGGGTTAGGAGTTGGGCTCCTTATCGGAAGGTTGGTAGTTCAAAACCACCAGCTGCTCTTTGAAACAAAGATGAGGCTTTCTACTCCGGTCAAGAGTTGAAGCCTGGGAAACCCACAAGGAGCAGTTCTGCGCTGTCCTAGAGGGTGGGCAGGAGTAGGAATGGACTCAGTAGCAGTGAGTGTGGTTTGGGGGTTCTTTGGTGTTGGGTGGTGGGAGGTCTTTTGCTGTAGAGGAAAAAGGTTGTGACCATTTCTCAGACAAAAGAACCTGGTTTGAATATGTCCCTGAGTCTCCACCTCCCTGCCCAGGGCACGGCACACAGTAGGTGCTCAGGAAATAAACGGAGCTGGAGATATGCCTATTTTCAGAGCTGGTATACTGCTTAGTGATTCAGAATAAGGTCTTTGGGATTTCCACCTCCTCGTCTCTGCATTCTCATGTTGTCTCGAATGAGCATGCGTGACTTTGGTAGGTACGGAAAGGGCTCTTGTTATTTTTAATGAAACGATCTTTGTAACCTCTCATCTCCACAAAAGACCACGAATCTTCCTCAACAGGAAGACCCTGGTTTGAATGAGTTCCTGAGTCTCCACCTCCCATCACAGGGCAGGGCACACAGTAGGTGTTCAAGTCTGGAGTGGGTCAAGGGAGCTGAAGGGTGGTCTCTTGTAAGAGAGGGTGAAGAATAGGGCTTTGGGATCAGGACCGAGTCGGAAGCTGCTCTGCCTCTTGGCAGCTGGGTGGCCTCGGGCGCATCATTTAAGAGGGCTCTGGACACGTCTGAACCCGTTCGGTCCGGGCCACTGACGTGAAACCAGAATGGGCCAGAATTTGCTAAAGCTGGGTGCCCGGGATAAGAGCCAGGACAGGCACAATGACGGGTCAAAGCCCTGAAGTGGGAGGCTCGGAGGAAGGGTCCTGAGCAGGAGATTGTATTGTTGTCAGGACTGTGGAGAGCCACGCCCGTTCCAAGGGGCACTGCCCGCTGCCATCTTTGAACAGGGCACTGTGGGTCCCCAACCTGTCAGAGCATTACGGTTCCAGCTCCGTCCGTGGGTGTTTCAGCACCTTGACCCACCGCCAGCTTTGAGCAGGGCGCTGTGGCATCCCACATTGTCGTCACATTATGTTTCCAGCTCAGCGTCCACCTGCCACTTCCCCCTTGCTGGTTCTTGTTCCAGGAGTCGCTGTTTGCAAATTCTCGTTTGTCCTGGCTGGGCTCCGTCAGCCACGAGGACTGAACCGAGCAGAACCACCGCTCAGAGGCCTGCACTTGGCGTCCCTGACCCTCCACAGCCTCATCTGTGACCTGGGACTCAAGAACCCATGCCTGATGCTGGACTACAAGAGCCCAGCACAGAGCAGCCACTGTGCCTTCTGCTCCAGGGGATGGCCAGGGAGGTGCCCTTGCTGTCTCTTCCAGATTGCACACTGAGCCCCGCTCCCTGTCCTCTGTTGTGCCTGGACCACACCTCTCAGGCTGGCTGAGGCTCATCCCGAAATCGGGGATCGACAGAAATGGTGCTGCAGGCTTTGAGATCAAACCCAGAGTTTGGCTTTTTCAGATTGGCTCCTGGCTCTGCTTTCGACTGGGGGTGTTTAGGGTGGGGTGACCTCGGGCAAGTCACTACTCCCTGCTGCACCCCTGATTTCTTCTGCAAAATTAAGGGGCTTGGTAGTGTTATCTCTGCATGCCAGACATGTGTGGGCTGAGGAGGAGGACAAGGTAGTGGGTGTGGGGCTCCAGCCACCCTGCAGCTGGATGACTTCAGCTTCCTGTCAGGGAGAAGTTCGGGTGCCCTGATACGGTTAGAGGTCTGATTTGCTAACCTAAAGGTCGGCAATTCCAAACAGCCTGGCCTGCGGAAGAAAGACCTGGTGACCTGCTTCCCTGAAAATAACGGCCGAGAAAACCCTGGTGAGGGTGCTGTGAGTCCTCAATGTGCGTTCAACAACAAGACGGAGTTCACAGCAGCTTCAAGCTCGTTGGAGCACTGCGAAGACAAGGTGACACGACACAGCGGTGCCTGGCCCCTTCAAGAGCACACAACCGAACATTCCAAGAGACATCTGAGGCCAAGTGACTTGTATCCCCACCAATCAGTGGGTTTAGAGAGGTGAAGAGACCCCCTCTTAGGGCTGCCCAGCCAGGAACCAGGATTCCAACTCTGAAGCACCTGCCAAGATGACTGGCAGATTGCTGGTGCAGCCCCAGCCCCAGCCTGGGTACAGCATCCTCTGTCCGAACTCTCGGCCAGTGATGGGCCAGCCTGAGTCCCACATCACAGCTTCAAGCCAGAGCCCTTGCGGGCTTCAGAGAAATCCAGAAGCGTGAAGCTTCAGGTCAGCGCTGCCACTGCTTGTTATTAGCGCTAATCTAATTAAGTTGTCTTTTGTCGCGGATCCTTGAATCGGTTCATCAAGGACAAGCTGGATTTGTGTTTTCTTAACAATGCTACCTGATTCCCAAGACCACCTGCTGAGAGCCCTGGGCTCGGCGCTTCTTTCTTATTTGCTCTTCCTTCGCTCTCTCCATTTAAAGAATGTGTAAGGTTTCCCAGGGCAGGGAGGAGCGTGGGTAAGAAGGATGCTTTGGATGGAATTAAACAGGCCTGGCTTTAAGCCTCAGGAGGCCCGGTGGTGTGCTTATGCAGTGGACTGCTAACTACAAGGTCAGCATTTCGAAACCACCAGCTGCTGTGTGGGAAGAAGATGGGGCTTTCTACTCCGGTAAAGAGTTACAGTGCTGGGAACTCAGTGGGGGCAGTTCTGCCCTGCTCAGAGAGTCACTAGGAGTCAGCAGCAACTTGCTGGTAGTGAGTTTGGTTTGGGGTTTTGATTTGAAGCTTCATTTCCTAATCTCTATGTGACTCAGGGGCAAGTGCCTTCTCACTGAGTTTGAGCTTCTGGGAAACGGGTTAACAACAGTCCCTCATGTCTGGAGCTGTGTGATCATTCAATGAGGTAGGGGGCTCGCCCAGCTTGGTCTAGTCCAATGGATGGTTCTCAACCTGTGGGTCGCGACCCCTGGAGGTGGGGTGTGGAATGACCCTTTCACAGAGGTCGCCTAATGCATCCTGCCTATCCGATATTTACATGACGGCTCATAACAGTAGCACAATGACAGTGATGAAGTAGCAATGAAAATAATTTTATGGTTGGGGGGGGGTCACTACAACAGGAGGGATGGTATTAAAGGGTCACGGCATTAGGAAGGTTGAAAACCACTGGTTTAGCCCATAATGACCATTTAATCAAGATGAGCTATTATCATTACTAGAAGTCCCTTGAAGGTGAACGTAATTAACATGCCTGGAGGCTCGCTGAATGATGCGTGTGTGGGGGTGGGAGGGAGATGGAGTCTATCTAGAGGCACTCGGAAGAAAGGACAGGCAACCAAGTTCCAAAAAAAGAACCCACTGAAAGCCCCGTGGAGCACAGTTCTGCCCTGACTCATGTGGGGTCCTCATGGGCCAGAGGCAACTCACGTCACACGGTGACTGATTTGTAGGTAATCACCGCACCTACCCTGACTTCCTATTTCCGTATCTGAGATTTTGTGTTTACGCCAACAGTGAAACAACCTTCCCTCTGACTGTTCTGCACACTAGTGACACACCTCTGGCGGTAACAAGTGCCAATGCTGCAGGAGATAGGGGTGACGCCGCCCATTGTGGGGTGGTGCGCCAGCGTGGTTGGACCGGGATTCTCAGGCTTGGTAGTGACATCAGTGATGCGGTTCGGCTGTCACGTACTGATGCGTTCACCATCCATGTTGTAACCTTCCTCTATGTTCCCATCACTTGGATTTTCACCTAAGGACCCGGGTCTTGGGAACCTAGCCATATGGATAACGGAGGCATACTGCGAATAACGAGGGTGGTGGTTTGAAGCTACCGGCAATTCCGTGGAAGAAAGGAGTGGCAACCTGCTTCACAAAGAGCCTTGGAAACCCTCAAAGGCAGGGGGCGGGCTTGGAGAGCCCCACGCCCATCCTATGTGAGTAGCCATCAGCTGAAGGGCGCACAACAATAACAGGAACAACAGATATTAGCTGGACAGTTGTTACGTGCACGGAGCCCTGGTGGGGGAGTGGGTTACACGTTGGGCTGCTAACCACAAGGTCGGAAGTTTGAATCTACCAGCCACACCTTAAGGGGAAAGATTCCCATAAAGAAGTCCAGCCCCAGAAACCCAAGGGGCGGTTCTGTTCTGTCCTCTGGGGTCATTATGAGTCAGAATTGATGTGGCAGCCGTGAGTTGTTTTTTTTAATTGTCACTTATTACTAAGTGCCCGGAGATGTGCTGAACATTATGTATAAATGTATACACACACACATATATAATGTTACTTATATGAAAAACAACTAGGGTAGTGGTTGACATGAAGCAGATGCTCTAGAACCCCCAGAACTCTATTCCTGGTGGCGGCAGTACTTAATTTGCATAGCAAATTGGAATGCTGTTGCTGCATGGTACAGGGAATTCTCGCAGGGGGCCCAGACAAGCACAGGCCGTCCCGGAGCACCTGTGGACCATGACAGTAAGTACAGGGGAGGATCACAGGTGGAGAGGGTCAGGGACAAGCCTCTGGGATTAAGTGCAGGCACTGAAGGAAAAACATGAGTCATCACTCATCCAATCACCCGCCATTCAACCAATTGTATTCAGCACCATCCTTGTCCCAGGAACTGTCCCAGGTGCTGACACTGACCTCATGGGGCTGACAGTCCAGCCGGGGAGGCAGGTCACCAGTGTGTAAGCAAACGGGTAAACCAGGGGGTTTCTGATGGGGTAAACCAAACCCAAACCCAACCAAACTCACTTCCCTGCAGCCGATGCCAACTCGCAGGGACCCTATAGGAAAAGGTAGATCTGGATCTGTCCCTGTGGATTTCTGAGACTGTGACCCTTCACAGGGGTAGAAAGCCTCATCTTTCTCCTGCAGAATGGGCTGGTGGTTTTGAACTCTGACCTTTCGATTAGCAGCCCATGGCATAACCAACCACTGTGCCCCCAGGGCTGGCCTGATGGTGATGGAACCCTGGCCTGCAGGTGTGGCCGTGTAGGAGGGGACTCGCCTGCTTGGTAGTGTACTCATCTGTATAATGGGGTTAGCAATCAGAGCTACCACACGCCTACAGTTATGTGACAGCAGTTCTTATGAAAAACAGGTGACAGCTGATTTATGCCATATAGTCTTTATATTCTTATGCGTATATTAGTCTGCGTTTGTTGTTGTGTGTTGCCACAGCGACCGCACATGGCAGAGCTGAACAGCCTCACGGTGCTTCCTAAGCTAGCATCTCTATTGGAGCGGGTCATCAGCAGGAGGAAGGTTGAAACCACAGCCAAATGCTTATCCATTGCCCCACCAGGATCCTTTATGCTATACCATGCCACACTTTGCCGATAGCTGCTGCCGAGCCCGCCCTACACGCATAGTGCCCTCTAGAGTTAGAGCAGAACTGCTGGGGGACATGGGGGTTCTTGGCCACCATCTGTACAGAAGTAGATCAGGCCTTTCTTCTGATCAGCCTCTGGGTGGATTTGAACAGCTAACTTTGCCGATCAAAAACAGAGAGCATCCCCCAGGATGACGATGCTATTATTATACTGCCCCATGGAGCCCTGGTGGCGTAGTGGGTCACACAATGGGCTGCCAATGGCAAGGTCAGCAGTTCAAAACCAACAGCCGTTCCATGGGAGAAAGACAGACTTTCTACTCCCTTAAGCAGGCAAGAGCTGTGAGAGCCCCCAATAAAATGATTAAAAAACAAACAGAAAACAGGTCTTGAAAATCCACAGGGGTGCTGTGAGTCGAAACGGACCCAGGGGCATTGGAAATTTTGCTTTTGAGACATTGTATCGTACAATATGATCTATTTCATCATCACTTCACTAGGAGCCCTGTAGTGTAGTGGTGATGAGTTGGGCTGTAATCCCTATAGCTGGCAGTTCAAAACCACTAGCAGCTCCATGGGAGAGAGACTGGGCTTTCTACTCCCGTAAACAGTTGCAGTCTGGGAAACCCACAGGGGTGGCTATGAGTCAGCATTGGCTGGATGGCAGTGAGTTGTTTGTTCACCACTCACTCGCTGCCATCGAGTTGACACGGACTCACTGTAGAATTGCCTATTTGAGTTTTCAAGAAGACTGTAGCTGTTCAAGGGAGTAGACAGCCCTGTCTTTCTCCCACAGAGCGGTTTGTGGTTTCAAACTGTTAACCTTTTGGATCTAAGCCCAATCCGTAACCACCAGGCCACAAAGATTCTCAACCCATCATGACTCACAGTGACTCAAATAGGGCAGAGTGTAGTCTTTATGGAAACAAACCGCCAAGTCGCTCTCCTGCTGCATGGCCAGTGGGTGGTTAGCAGCTGGGTGCTCACCTGCCTGGCCCCAGGTGGTCCCCACCACCACCACCACACCTTGCACCCTTCATCCCGCCCCCCGACACGCCCCCCATCTTACCTCGCTCCTCTTCCTTCTCCCGGACAGCCCTTCCCTTGAGGGCTCGGCTCCAAGCTCCCCCGTAGTCGCCCAGCTTGGTGCGCTCATTTCCGTCCTTGCCCTTGAACCAGGGCCCGTACCTGCGCGTGATGCTGGAGGCCTCTGCTGGCTCCCGGAAGCCCCTGCCCAGGTGCAAGGCGCCCAGGAAGGGCAGCTCCGCACCCTCAGCAGGGGCCCCGGCCGGATTAACCTGGTTCTGCGAGAGGGCGGGCTGGCTCACGAAGCCCGAGTGTAGGAAGACCAGGCTGCCAGCTGTCAGGTAGAGCGCCAGGAAGGTGAAGAAGCGCACAGGTTTGCGGCGGAAGTACCGCTGGACCCGGAGCCAGACCTTCGCCATGGCGGAACCATTCCGGACTGGCTCGTTGGGCGGGGCTAGGGAGATGGGCTTGGGGGGGATGGGACCCCAGAGGGTGGGGATGTTCAGTCCTTGAAGGAGGTATAGAGAAAGGAGAAAGCAACCGGACTTCCCAAGGTCAAGGTGAGTTTCTGGGTCAAGGACGGCCCAGAGTGGGTCCTTTTTGCCTACATCTTGTCCTTCCCTTCAAAGACTTTCCCAAGAACTTGGATCGCAGCAGGCGGAGGCGCTCCGGCGGGTCACCAACAGCTGCAGCCCCCTTTGCGTCCTGCCTGGACTCCTGGGGCCTGTGGGGGCTGCATTGCGTCATTGCAGCCCGGGTGCTGGTCTCGGGTCCGGCTGCATCCGCCTCGTGGAAACAGCAGCTGGGGGGTTCCCATGCTTTCCAGCCTCTGGCTCAGGGCTGCCAGACACCGAACAGGGCAGGCTTGAGACTCCTCATAGGCGCAGCACCGCGCTGAGAGGGGCCTGGAGGGGAAGAAAGCAGAGGCAAGTAGCTTGGAACCATGTCTGGAGTCACCTAGAATCCTGTGCTATCTGTCTTTTCATTGGACCAAACTGGGAAGGGGCTGGCTTCAGTCTCTTGGGACGAGCTTGTCCTTGGACAAGCACAGGTGTTGATGAGCTGGTAGGATCATTTCTCCCACATTTCCCATATATGGTCAAACGTACCATGATTTGTGGGTTCACCTGAAGTCCAAAGAGGAGTCCGGTGGGTTACATGTTGGGCTGCCCGACAGCAAGGGCAGCAGTTCAAACCCACCAGCTGCTCTGCAGGAGAAAAATGAGACATCCTGCTCCCATAAAGACTGGCAGCCTCCCCAATCCAAAACATAAAACTCACTGGGGGGAAACTCATCTGGATGGGGGGGGGGTGGGGGAAACGACCTCACTGTCATCAAGTTGATTCTGACTCACCGCAACCCCAAAGGACAGGGCAGAACTGCTCCTGTGAGTTCCCGAGGCTTGAACTCTTGGAGGGAGTAGAAAGTCTCATCTTTCGCCATGGAGCGGCTGGTGGATTTGAACTGCCGGCCTTACGGTTAACAGCCCTAACCTATAACCCAGTACGCCACCAGAAGGCCTCTGAAGCCGACTCAAGGACAACCGAAAACACCAAGCCTTTGGCAAACTGCCTGCTGCACCTGATCCGATGCATTCAATTTCCCAACAGATATTCCATGAGCCCCAGTGATGAGCCGGGCACCATACCCAAGTCTCTTTCTTCATGAGGCTGCTCTCTCATGGGAGAGACCACATCCAGAGACCCTTTCTTCTATCCCAGGAAGAAAAAGGCAAGGAAGGAAACTGCACTATTTAGCACCATGTTCATTCCTTCGTTCACTCATTCACGCATTCATTATTGAATACCGACTGTGTATGCCTGGACCTGTGCCAAGGCTTCTGCATAAACATTTCCATACCAGAGACACCAAACTCACTGCCAACGAGTGGATTCTGACTCATGGCGACCCTCTAGGACAGGGTGGAACTGCTCCTGTGGGTCTCCAAGACTGCCACCCTCGATGGGAGCGAAAGCCTCACCTTTCTCCCACAGAGCAGCTGGTGGTTTCGAACTGCTGGCCTTACAGTTGGCAGCCTGACCCATAACCACAACGCCACTATTTCCCCATGTCCTAGGCAAGGGAACACAGGTCACAGGGTTGGTCAGGGGTACAGCTGGGATTTGGACCTAGGGCTGTCCAAATCCGAAACCATCACTCTTCACCACCGCCTTGGGGATTCATCCCTTCTTCCAAGAAGTCTGCGCATCAGGTGGGAATTCAGCAACAGATCCCGAAGCAGCAGCTCCACCTCCCCGGCCTCTCAGGGCCTGTCATGGCTCCCCTTGGATGCTCTCCCTCCTTCACCAGGTACCTCCCTTGCTCTTGTCTCCCTTTGAATCTGTCACCCAGTTTGTGGCTCACGAAACTAACACGTTAGGGATGTAGGGATGGAGGTGCAGGGTGTGTGCGTGCGTGTGTGTGTGTGTGTGTGTGTGTGTGTGTGTGTGTGTAGCGGGAGGTAGGGATGAGGGTGGGGGTGGGAAGAAGTAGTAGAGTGAGCTTCCTGAAGATAGAAAGTAAAAAACTATCTATCTTAGCCTGCTGCCATCAAGTTGATTCTGCTTTATAGGATTCCGAGCCTGCCAGTCTTTTCCTGGGAACTGAGAGCCTCATCTTTCGCCCGTAGGACAGCTGGTGGGTTCAAACCATCAACCTTCTTTCAGTTAGAAGCCCAGCGTGTGATCACTGTACCATCAGGGATCCCTGAAAAGAGCCTTTGCCAATAAGCTCACAGTCATTTCCTCTGGAAAAGGAACAGGAAAAAGTGGGAGCCCAGCTGTTATGGGTGCATGTGTCCCCCCTTTCCCCCAAAATGACATGTTGAAATCCTGGTGCCTGTGAATGGGGCCTTTATGGAAATGGGGTCCTGGTATGTGTAGTGTGTGACACCGAGGCCGCAGCAATGGGAGGACAGTGCAGGGATTCTGTCTGTTGTACACGGAGACCTGTAATGACAAGACAGCACCCGACCACAAGCAAACAGGTGTAATTAATCACCACGAGGCCCTACAGGAGAGGGCTGGGCCTTACTCAGATAGGACTGATGCCTTGATCGGGAGAGGAGAAGAGACATAGGCAGCACCCAGATGTGAACATGGAGGCAGAGACTGATGCTAAGCGGACGCAAATCCGGAGACGCCTGGGAGCTATTAGACCTGTCCCCTGGGAAGGGACGCAGAGAATCTTCCATTTAGGAGTTCACAGGGAGCATGGTCCTGCCAACCAAGCCCCTGGAAGAGAGATCGTTACTGTGGTCTTGAAACCAGCCAGTTTGGGTACTTTGTAAGGGGAGCCACGGGGCGTGAACCCTGGAAAGAAGGGAAGGTCTACATGGGAGTGCGGGCAGCGGGATGGGCGTGCCTTCTCCAGGGGGGTCTGCGTGCTGGCAGGCCTGGCAGGAGGAGAGCCCCAGTTCTCCCATAGGGCAGCGGCAGCAGCGGGGACCATTTCAGAAGGGCAAAGGAGTCACACAATAGCGCAGGGCAGGTCTTACAGCTGAAGCAAGGGGCAGGAGCCAGACCCTGGGGAGCCTGGACCACCAAGCTGGGGGGGGGGGGGGCGGGTAGGGGTGTGTGTGTGTGTGTGTGTGGCTTGTGTGCTAATGGCCCATAAAGTGTCACAGTCACAACCAAACACTTTTGAAAGCTCACTCTTACATTTAAAAAAAAAAGTTCCAATTGATGTATGTATATGTATGAACTGTGATAAGAATTGTATGAGCCCCTAATAAATTGTTAAAATTAAAAAATATAAATAAATAAATAAATAAAAAGAGAGGGGGGAAAAAAAAAAGTTCATCCTGTTGCCATGCATCTGACTCCTGGCAACCCACAGGGCTCTCACGACAGCTGGCCTGATAGAAGCAGTTTGCCAGGCCTTTCTTCCACGGGCCCGGATCACCGGCTTCTCGCTTAGCCACCGGCAGCAAACCACATGCTCCAACCAAGAACCCTCACCACCAGGTGCCAGCTCTTTAAATCCTCCGGACTGTGGGCCAGGGTCCCCACCGAGTGCTGGGCCGATCATCTGGAAGCCAGGTGTGTCTGCGGCTGGACCTGGGTCAGAAGAAGCCAGGAACCCTCGTGGGACCGGGGCCCTCAGCCCTTCCAGAGCTTCCAGGGAAGACCAGAGACTTTGAGAACACATTGGTCTGCGTTCAAAGCCGCCGTCCCCGCACCCCCAAACCTCACCCCCCACACACACAGAGACTCAGGATTCCCAGCTGTACAGTGGGCACTAAGGCCTTGACTCCTCTCCCCCAGACCCTCGCTTGGAGCACTGAGTCAAGCCCTGTAGGCGGCGCCTCTGACACCCAGCAGGGGCTCCTCCTGGAGCACTCCCTCCTGCCTCCCCTCCCCTGAACACACATGAACAAGCAACCTTCAAAGCCATGTGGCACTGAAACATGAACACGTCTGCTGCTGTGGACGGGCAAGAATGGGGGCTTGGCTTGACTTGTCCTGTTTGGTCTCTGGGGGCATTTCTGGGACGAGCCCTTTTCTAACTTGCTTTTCTATCTCAACACATCTCTTCTCTAAGTGGGTGTCAAATGGAACTTAAGAGCGTAATGAGCTCATTAGGAGCTGGCAGGGAACAGAGACAGAGGTAAGTGTGGGGGGGATGGGGGTGTCCCAAGGGGAAGGGGCTGTGAGGCGGGAACCCCACACCAGCCTCCGGGGAAGGGAAGGGAGGTGCTGAGCCACTAACCCCCTCCTGCCGGGGTTAGGAGGCTTGTGTGAAGTGGGTGCCCCGGGTAGCAGGAGGTACCCGTAGCCGGCACAACAGATCCGCTGAGAAAGAAGGGGTGGAAGAATCAAGACAAGGGGGGACCTCTGTCCTCCCGATACCCCCCTCACCCCAATCCTGGGCTCAACCAGGTTTCTGTCTGGGCCTTCCTCCTAGGGGGTAGCAGCTTGCTATCCTCTGCTCCTCTGGGTGGTCCAGGGTTCTCTGCTGAGGCCAGTCCCACCTCCCCAGGGGATTCCTCTCCTCCAGTGCTGGCCACTCATGCCTCTTGCTTCCCCTCACTCTCTCTCCATCTCAACATCCCTCTCTCTCCCCTCCCCCCCCTTATCACCTTCTCCTTCACCTTTCCTCATCATTTCTTTCTCTCTCGGTGAGGTGAATGAGGAATGATGGTAGCTATCATTAGCTGGGCACTTTGTGGCAGGCACTGGGCTTGAACAAGTTCTCCGAGAACCTCCATCCCTCTGCCAGGCAGCTGGAGGACTCTGCCCGCTCATAGGCTGACAGCCTGCAACGTGGAGACCAGCTTGACTTCCAGCAAGCCCCTGCCCCTCTCGAGTGTCCATCTGCACATTAGCTGTTGGGGACCACATGGCACGGACAGCCTCACCGGTGGCTGACAGATGTGAGGCCTTGGCAGGCCCCTCCCCCTCTCTGAGCTGCACTTCCCCTCATGTCTGCAGCTCCCCCACAAGTCTGGAGCCGCTGGCCCTGTCTTGCCACCCCTCTTCTGTTCCCGTGACACTCTCTGAGCCTCAGTTTCCCCATCCACCCTGCCAGCCTCCTGGGGTCCCCGTGACTTCCCTGGGGCGAGCCAAGAGGCCCCCTTACAGGGATGGCAGCATCTGGTTCCTGCTGTTCCTGTTGCCAGTCGGAGCCTCAACGTGTCTAAACACAGCCTATTTTTAGCACCGAATGAACCTCTGGTGTCGAGCTGCCAAGAACAAGACCGCTGGGCAGAGCTGCTCTGCAGGAGGCACAGCTGGCCCCTTGCACAACCCCACCCCACCCCCAATCCAGGCTCCCATGTTCCCAGAGGCAGCAGGTCAGGACAGAAGCCCAGGGTGCCAGCATCACCCAAGAGACCGGGTAGTGGGCTCCCACTGTCCCCAGAGGCAGAAGCAGCTTGGAGGAACAGCGCAGGTTCAGGGGTCAGCTAACCCCAATGATCCAAGTTTGGCTACAAAACCCGGCCAAGCTGCTGAGAAAGCAGGCTTCTGTACAGCTCTGGGAGTGGGGTGGGGGGTGGGGGTGGTCCTGGAGAAGCTGGGGAGCCCTGGCCAGATGCAGATGTGAAATGTGAGTCTTGGCCCAATAACAAAGATATCAGAAATGACCGGGGTTTCTTGCAAACTGACTGTGCATACTGTACTGGGCTGGGTCCCAGCCAAAGGGCTGGAAGTTCAAGCCCACCCAAAGGTGGCTCCGAGGAATTCTGAAACACACAAAACAGCAGTCACTGAGGCTCTGTGGAGCGCAGTTCTACTGGGACACACATGGCGAGGTCTCCAAGATGTGGAATACATGCAACGTTAACTGTTCTGGAAGTTTCTGTTCTTCATGAAGCTTTTTGTACGATACGGGCATTCTCAGTAAGGAGGAGAGAAAGGTAGGTGTGATTGTACCTATTTTACAGGTGGGGAAGTGAAGGCTCATAGAGATTAAGTAACTGGTCTAAGCATACAGCTACCAAACTGTCATAGAGTCTATTTTGACTGATAGAGACCCTATAGGGCAGAGCAGAACTGCCCCCATGAGTTTCCGAGTCTGTAACTCTTGATGGCAGTTGAAAGCCTCGTCTTGCTCCCACAGAGCAGCTGGGGGTTTCAAACTGCTGACCTTTCGGATCGCAACCCAATGCATAACTCCCTGCGCCACCAGGGCTCCTTTAGCAAGAAGCAGAGAATACTTTCAAGTGCACTTGGCTTTCCAAACAGATGGACCTCAGGCTCCTCTAATCAAAATATTCCCCCACCTTCTTTTTCTGGATCAGCTTTTGGCAAGCGAACGACCCAAGATCACTGCCCAAGATACCTCCCTACAAAGGCTGATCTGTGGCTTTCCTAATGGTTCCCATTAAGCCTGGGAGCCCTGGTGGCAGAGTGGGCTACACATTAGGCTGTTAACTGCAAGGTTTGCAGTTTGAAACCACCACCAGCGCTCTGAGGGAGAAAGACGAGGCTTTCTACTCCCGTGAAGTTATCCAGGGGCAGTTCTACCTGGTCCTTGGGATTGGAAAGCAGTGAGTGGGTTTGGAATCATGGGGAAGGGCTCTTACACTCTGAAGGCTCACATCCTCATTTATGGGAAAGTCAGCTGCCCCCCGGGATGTTCCTAGTTCCTGGCCACTCTTGGGCAAAGCTACCGTGGGTAGCCCCGCACATCTATATGACTTAGGTCGGCTTCTGGTAGACTGCACTTCATGCCTGTCCTCTCATGGACAGGCTTTTCTACTTGCCATTAGAAAGATGTCCCACAGACAGCGACACAGTGTGTCATTTGCAAGTGTTCCATGTTGGGCTTTGCTGTTGAAAAGCCAGCCGCGGTCTGTTGATCAGGGACAAGGGTCCGTGTCAGTGTGGGAGTCGGAATGGATAGCAAGCAAGTCGGGCAGCGGCCAAGTCTCTCAACACAAGACGACTGAACTGAGGCTCCGACACCTTACACTGACCTCCTGGTGGACCAGGGCTCTGGCGGGATGTTAGTGATCAGGCTCGTGTAGAAAGCCCATCCGCCGTGCATCTGAAACAAGGCATTGGAGTTACATCGGAACTGATGACCTGTGCTCACTTCCTGGGTCCACAGAGCAGGGTTACGGGGTGTGAGATGATGTGGCTCCTGGCTACATACTCCCCCCTCTCGGGAAGGGTGCCCTCACTTGTCTCCTCTGGTCTCAGGACTAGGACCTGCCAGCACCTTGCTCTCCCAGTGCACTGCCCAGGGCCATTTTCATTCTCCCCCAAACTCAAGGAAATAAATGGGAAGGCGCGGTGGCATTAGCTAAATGGCCATCAACACCCAGCCATCTGCCATGGGTAATTCAATAAAGAAACCAGAGGGAACATATGGTACCTGTTATCAATACATATTCAAATGTGTGCCCCTGGGTGACGGTCCAGACTTCTTGCTCCCTGGGCACACGTGGTAACTGGTGGCCCTTGTTGCAGGGACTCCCGACAGAGTCATGGTAGGCGGGAGTGACCTGAAGGATGGGGCCTGGGAAGGGCCAGACATGCCGGCCTTGGCTCTGGTCTTGGCCACAAGTGGCTGAGCCTCTCCTGGACTCAGTCTCCTTGCCTGCGAAATGGGCCCGATGCAGCCTGCATCGCTAGAGAGACAGGGGGACGAGACGGGCTTTAGGTTCAAAGTACACATCACACTGATTGGCTGTGGCCTTCCCTCCCACTCTGCGTGACCCGACAGGACAGAGGAGCACTGCCCCATGGAGTGTGCAAGGCTGTCATCTTCAGAGAAACAGAATGTCACGCCTTTCTCCAGTCTGGGTGCTGATTGCTGATCTTGCTGTCAGCAGCCAAATGCTTTATTCCCTCTCCAACCCCAACCCCCAAGGCTCCTTCACATACATCCAACCAAAAGAGCTCACTGCCATTGAGTCGATTCCGACTCACAGGGCCCCTGTCCCATAGGGTCGACCTGTCCCTGTGGGTTTCCGAGACTGTAACTCTTCATGGGATTAGAAAGCCTCATCTTTCTCTAGTGGAGCATCTGGTGGTTCCAAACTGCTCATCTTGCGGTTAGCAGCCCAATGCGTAACCACAGTGCCATCAGGGCTCCTGGTTTGAAATACATGATACCGCAGGGATAACTGCAGAAACTAATGTGTACCGAGCACCTACTATGCCAAGCACTGCAATTGGTGGACTTCTTGCAGCACCCAATGAGGAAGGCCCACTTTACAGAGGAACAAACTGAGGTTCAGTACCCCATGGGCAACAGAGTGGTGTTATTCCCTAGGGTACACATTGGGCTGCCAATCCCAAGGTCATCGGTTCAAAACCACCAGCTGCTCCTTGGAAGAAAAATGAGGCTTTCTACTCCCGTCAAGGGTTACAGTCTTGGAAACCCACAGGGGAAATCCTACCCTGTCCTGTGGGGGTGGAGGAGTCACTGTGTGTCGGCATCAAGCGGACGGCAGAGACGTTGGTGTGTTTTACATCATCTTTACAGAAAGAAGACTGCCGGGCCTTTCCTCCTGGGTGCCCTGAGTGGGTCCAGGTTCGTCTTTGTGATTTCGTCACCACCGACTTGACCCTGACTGGCAGTGAACGCACTGTCTGTGCCACCCAGGGACCTTCAACCAGTGGCTCTGGGGCCAGCTCCCAGCGGGCGACCCTCTGCATGTCAGAGTGGAAGTAGGCTTCACAGGGCTGCTAGTGGCTAGGTTTGGGGAGTAGTCACCAGGCCTTTCTGCCGAGGCCCTCCTGGGTGGACTCGGGATGCCCGGTCTCGTGTCACAGTGCGTGCACGGCTGGTGGCGCTGTCCTCACCCTCACTGCCATCGAGTCAGTGCTGGCTCATGGAGGCCCCTCCTCGGGTATCTGAGACTAACTTGTTTACAGGAGTAGAAAGCCCAGTCTTTCTCCCACGGACCTGCTGGGGGTTCTGAACTGCCGACCATGCGGATCGCAGGCCAACCATCAACCACAACCCCACCAGGGCTCCAGGAGCGGCACCATAGCTGGTATGTTTAAGATGAGAGACTTTGGAGGCTTTTTTTCTAGCTGATGCTGGGGTCCCAGCAAGTGCTAGCTATTGACAGGCACCCCCCCCCCAAAAAAAAAAAGGGTAGGCACCCGCTTGGACACAGGCTGATGAATCTCTGGCTGGGGGGTCGGGGCTGAGTTGCAGCGAGGCCAGGGGAAGAGCGGGACGCTCCCCTTCTTCCGGGGTCTGGTGGCAGGGCAAAGGTGTACACTGGCCCATCTGCTGGTTTTCCCTGCCAGGCAGCTGGCAGCCCTGCTCGGAGCCCAGATGACGTGCCTTCCCAAGAGGGCCATCATCTGGAGGAAGGCCTGGAGGCCTGTCGTGAAGCCGTCTGGATGGAGCCTCAATCCCCTCAGCGCTCTGCTGCTCCTCAGTGCATGTTCCTACAGGGCTCCCCAAGACTAATTGTCTGGGGAGATCGTGGATGGGTCTGGACAGAATGGTTATTCACATGGCGGGTGAGGCAGGTGTGAGGACCTGCAGAAGGTGGCATGGGCCAGGGAGGGAGGTCAGGGAAGCATGAAGAGGGGAGGGGAGGAAAAGCCAGAGAGGAGAGGTGAAGAGAGGAGAGGAGGGGGGAGCAGAGGGAGGAAAAAGGAGAACGGAGGACAGGGCAGGAGAGAAAGGGAGGGATCAGGGAGGAGGAAGCAGAATAAAGTAGAAATGACCACGGCAGCACAGATGGTTTGCACTTGACTGCTAACCTAAAGGTTGGCGGTTGGAACATCTCCCCCATGGTGCTGCTGAAGAAAGTCCTGGTGATCCCCTTCTAAGACAATCAGCTCTATGGAGCACAGGGGCTGCCACGAGCTGGAGTAGACTCAAAAGCAACTACCAGTAGCAACGGAGCCGAGTGGACATGTCTGTAGTGCAAGGTCAGTCAGTCGCATCCGTGTTATGTAGGGCGGCTTGCTCTAGTCGTGCGTCCTGGGATTGCCCGGTAAAATGAATTTCTCGCCGAAGGCTGCATGATGGTGATGGTGGTGGGGCAATGCATGACATAGAAGAATTACAGAAGAGTCCTCAGAGAAGAAGATGGGGGAGCTGGAACCCAAACACTGAGCAAGTGGCTGTCCTGGGGAGACGTAGGGCAAGAATGTTCCAGGTCAAGGCCACCACAATGGAAAGACTTGGGGTGGAATCGGGCCGAGCTGATGCCAGGACCCAACCCGGATGGGGCTTGTGGATTCTGTTCTTTGCTGGTCTTTAACTTCCCTACGGTGCACAAGGAGGGGCTGAAGGAGACCCCCACCCCCTCCCCCAGGACCCTTCCTGGCCCTGGCTCTCAGGCTGATTTGCAGAGGTGAGGAAAGGCAGTGGTCCAGGTCTGGAATTTCACGCCCCACCCTCCCATCCACTCACCCCCATCCCTGCCCCACTCCGCATGGGGCTAGGGGCTCCCTCTAGCTGCAAAGGATGCAGGAAGCTTTGATGTGGTTGAAAGAGTGTTTGTCTCTGGGCCAAGGCTGTTTTTGTCCAGCCCTTGTGAATGGTTTCTATATTTTTAGAGACCCTAAAGGAGAATGAGGAAGAGGAACTGCCCATGCCATTAGACGCCTAAGCTATTAACTAGCCGGCCCTTTGCAGAACTTGGATCAGAAATGACGGGTGGTGGTGGAGGGCTGGGGTAGGGAAGGGCTGAAGGTCACCGCAGAGCTCCCAGGCGACCCTGTGGCCACTCAGTGTCTTCCATAGAAGTGGGCTTCCAGAGAGCTTGGAGAGCCATCCCTGCCCTCTCGAAACTGCCTCCCCTCACAGAATAGGAGATCGAAGCCCAGAGAAACGCAAATGAAATAAGCCAACCCCCAAAGCAAACTCACTGCCCTCAAGTCAATCTGACTCATCTTGACCCTATAGGACCTGGAGAACTGTCCTGGGGGTGTTTCCCAGAACGAGAACCTTTATCAAAGCAGAGAGCCTCCTCTTTCCCCTGTGGCGAGGCTGGTGGTTTCGAACTGCTGACTTTGTAGTTAGTGAGCGCAGTGTGTCACCAGGATGCCCCCAGGGGCTTCTGGAACAATCTTGATCCATGCAAAAAGCCTCAGACATGGACTTGGGCCCAAGTAAGCCTCCTAGACATTTTAACCAGTAATATTCTGTGAGGATGAGTGTGTGTATTTTTACACCCTAGAAACCTCGAGTTCAAAGGTCCCTTTGAAGTCAGTCTGTCTAAGGCTGGTGCTTTGCCGATTAGGAACCTGGGGCTCAGAGAGGCTGAATCAAAGGGCTCAGGGTCACACAGCCAGTCTTCTCAGCACACGCTCTGCTCACTGCCGCCCCCCATCACCTCCCACCTCCACCCTGAGCGAATCGCCACTCTCAGACCTTGGCGGATTGAAAACTAATTTAGCAACAGTGACAGCTCCCGAGAGCAGCTCTTCTCCAAAGAGGACTTCCTCTGCCAGGAGTCTCTTCCCTTTGCCCAAATCACCAAGCCCATCCTCACTGGGGAAGCAGCCTCCGCAGGTTCAAATCTCTGCCTGGGGCACCCTGGGCCCCAGGAGCAGTTCCTGGCCCTCCAGGTGGCTCAGAGCAGGGCTAGGGGGCTGAAGAGGATCTTTTGCCATCCCCTGAGCAGTGGCTTCCTGTATCAGCTGGGGAAGCTGAGGCCTAAAGGGGCATGCATGCTGGAGGCACTTGCCCCTGGTCTCTCACTGAGTCCTGGGCTGCAGCCTTCAGCGCTCGTGTGTTCCCCGGGAAGGAAGGGGCCCAATAGACACCACCACCTGCACATCGGTCTACTCTCATAATGGTTTCCAAGGGTGGGGAACATCCGGCCCTCAGGCCGTCTAAGGCCCAAGGAATCATGGACATCAGCAAACATCACAGGCTTCACCAAAGAGTAGCAGCCCCAGCCCTCACGTCCAGGGTGGGCTCATGACCTGTCTGACCAGTCTGGCCCTCGAAAGAGGTCATCAATGCCCAAGCGACCCTTGGCAGGAGAAAGGTTCCCTACCCATTCTGCACGGTGTCATTGCATCTAGGTGGCCCGTTAGTTTCCTTTGTCCTTGGTTGATGATGCGGCCAGGAACCTGTAGGAATGGGTGTTTTTGCCAAGTGAGCCTTGGACCCAGGTCTGTCCAATGTCCGGACCTTTCTTCACCACCTTCTGCTATAGCCTCGGCGCCTCCTCTCCCAGCAGGGCAAGCGGAACCTCTGGGAGGCTCTCCTTTCCCACAGTCAAGGCCAGCCCTCACATACAGCCCTCTCCTCTGTCTGCCCCATGCCTCTGAGGCCCCTCAGCTGGGAGGGAGTGAGCAAGCACCTTCTGGAAGCCCATCGGCAGCACCTCCTAAGTGCTACAAGGAGTTCTGCTGGCAGCCCCGCCCCCAAGGGCATTCACACTGTATACAGTCTGAGGCTTCAGCTCCTTGGCACATCATCTGGATGCCATCGTAACAGGGAGAAGGTGACACGAAGCCTGCCATGCTGTGAATTACTTAATATGGCTCTCGTAGCTACGCTCCTTGTGACTCTTGCACAGTGATGTGGTGGGACTATGCAAATAAGGCTCTCATGCCTCTACAAGGGGATTGGCTAGCATTCTGCTAATGCAAATAAGGTGCAAGGGATCCCAGTTGGGGGATGGGGCAGGGAGAGGGGGGGTGAAACTAGGCAAATAAGGTGTGTGGAACCTTAACCAGGGGATTGGTCAGTCTTGCCATCCTACTAGGCTTAAAAGGAGCCATCCTCAGGGCAGAGAGGGAACAGAATCTCCCTACCATCAAGAAAGATGGGCCAGGCAATGAAATATACAACTTTCCTCTAGTTCTTTAATGCTTCCTCCCTCCTGATAGCAGCAGGGGTTTGCTATTTTCTAGCTTTATTTGTTTGTTTGATGCACCCGGCTCAGAGAACAGAGGTGGTTCAGGAGCAGAATCCTCACTTTTTCCCCGCGGGAGACCTGGCCCCCATATCCGGGTGCTGCAACTCATGTTGGGGGTCCGCCTGCTGCGGTGTCGCGGAACAGGCTTGCGGACTCAGTCAAGGAAGACACCTGCCCGCAGAAAGCCGCGTTCATCACCGCACATTTTGTTCCACTGCGTATGGGGTTGTGTCGAGGGACTGGGGCCTGTGCGACAGCAACGACCAGCAAGATGACTTGCCCAAGAAGCACGGTTAATGATGGAGGGAAACCCGAAACTGGATCTTCTCGTTCGGCCCAACCATGGCTTCTGAAGCCCCGGATCAGCCCAAGAGTGAACCAGCTCGGATCTCAGAAAGCCCAGACCAAGGATTTTCAACCTGGGCACTACTGACTGCAGGACTGGCTAATCCTCTGGTGGAGCCCTGGTGGAGGAGTGGCGACCGTTGGGTTGCTCACCCAACCATAAGGCCAGCAGTTCAAAATCACTCCCTGGGGGAAAGACGACTGGGCTCTCTACTCTTTAAAGAGTGACAGTCTCAGACACCCACAGGGTGGTTCTACCTGTCGAATAGGGTGACTCTGAGTCCACATTGACTTCGCGGCAGTGAGTTTGGAGAATCCTTTGGGGTGGGGACTGTGCTGTGCATTGTGGGAAATTCAACAGTGTCTCCGGCTTTGCCCCAGAAGATATCCATAGGAGTCCCCTCTCCCCAACCCAACCCCTTCCCAGTATGACAACCACAAACATGTCGGCCTTGCCTGGTGAAAAGAACAGCGGGCCAGAACACGACCTTGGATCCATCTGACTCCAAGCTTATCCAGGGTCACCCAAGATTTTTATCCCAATGTTCTAGCCCAAGACCCTAGTATATGTTTCTTTTCTTTTCTTTTTTTTTTTTTGCTAGGACCCCTGACTTCTGGAATTCCATGTTGGACCCTGAGGGCCACTGTTTATATCAGAGAGCTCTCTCCTGGGAAGGCCCTATGCTCCTCAGATCCTATCTCCTCCCAGGTCATGGTTGAAATTCTCCCCGGACTACGGACCCGCCTGACTGCCCTCCAGCAATCAGGATGCACCATGGGCCCATGAATTATATATTTCCAGGCATCTCTAAATTGTCCAGCAATTACCGAACACCAGGGTCAGCCACTGCAAGCAAGCGCCTCCCCTGCTCAGAGAGCAACAGCTGGGCAGAAACACTCCTGCCCATCAGAGTGAGTCCCCCCTACCCTAACCCCTCTACCTGTGAATGGAACCCCACTGGGGGCCAAGGTCTTCTTTGTTGTGCTAATGAGGTCACTCAATCTCAACTGGGGAGTTGATTCTGACCCATAGTGACCGGAAGGGGCAAGGGTAGAACGGACCCTGTGAGTTTTCAAGACTACATTTCGACAAGAGTAGAAAGCATTGTCTTTCTCATGAGGAGCGGCTGATGGTTTTGAACTGCTGACCTTGTGGTTAGCAGCCTGCACATACACACAAAAACAAAAAGAAAGAGAGAAAGGGAAAAAAGCAAACAAACCCTAAACCAAACTCATTGCCCTGTCGTTCTTCCTTGGAGTGGTGGGTGGCTTCGAACTGCTGACCTTGTGGTTAGCCACCCAATAGGTACACCCAAAAAAACCCAAAAAAAACAAACCAAACTCGCTGTCACATCTCTCTCCCTTGGAGCGGCTGGTGGTTTCAAACTGCTGATCTTGCAGTTAGCAACCCGATGTGTAACCACTATGTCACCAGGGCTCCTCATGGGTATAAAGTTGGGCCTAAATGTCACCATTTCTGAAAACCAGACCCGCACAGCGGCGCACACAGCAGGGCAGAGAGGCTGCACAGGAGAGTTATCCAGGCAGGAATGGAGCGGCGCAGGGCCCACTGACCCCGAGAGACAGGCTTTCCCTGAGACAGCCAGGAGGAGGCACTCTGAGAGCTGAAGTGCTGAGCACCCAGTTTGCAGAAGGCAGAGTAGCTTAAGCATAGGACCGATAACTTCAAGGCCAACAGTTTGAAACCACCAACAGCTTCATGGGAGAAAGAAGAGGCCTTCTACTCCCGTAAAGTGCTACAGTCTCAGAAACCCATGGGGGCGATTCTACTCGGTCCGTCAGAGTTGCCATGGGTTGGAATCGACTTGATGGCAGTGAGTTTGAGAGTGAAAGCCGAGCACCCACTTGCAGGGCCCCCCATGAATTCAACCTCTACTGAATCCCCTCTGACTGTGGACCAGGACTGTGAATAGGTTTGCTACCAGGGAGAGCACACTGGAAAAGAGAGCAGTGCGGACGCAGTTAGGTAAAAGCCTAACACTATCATTTGTTCTTCTCCTTGCTTTGGTCTATTACAGCGGTTCTCAACCTGTGGGTCGTGACCTCTTTGGGGGGGTCGAAGGACCCTTTCACAGGGGTCGCCCGATCCATAACAGTAGCAAAATGACAGTGATGAAGTAGCAACGAAAATAATTTTATGGTTGGGGAGAGGGGTCGCCACCACATGAGGAACTGTCTGAAAGGGTCGCGGCCTGAGGACAGTTGAGAACCACTGGTTTAAATTCGTTTCTGTTTATTCTATTACTGTTGCTGGGTGTGTTTGTTTTTTCCTTGCCTGAAATCTAGGAGGTTGCAGTGAGATGCCGTTGAGTAAGTTCCAGCCCCCAGTGACTGTGTACAGCGGCACAAGACAGCACCTGGCCCTGCGCCACCTCCACACTTGTCCCTGTGCCTGAGCCCGTGGTTGGAGCCACCGTGTCTGTCCATCTGGTCAAAGGCTTCCCTCGCCCTCACTGTCCCTCTACTGGACCAAGCATGATGTCCTCCTCCGGGCACTGCCCTCCCCGGGCTAAGTAAATGTAGAGAGACAACAGCTGGATTGATAGCTTCTTAGGGGTGTGGCTGTGTGGAGGTTGGGGCGAGGAGGAAATGGGGAGCTACTGGCAGTGAGCCCAAGCAAGAAGGAGGTGCTCTAACCTGGACAGCGGCCATGATGGCACAGCTGTTTTACTGTGTTTAAAACACCGGACGCAGTGTGACACGTGGGCTCCGTGTCAATCAAACTTAGGGTGTCTAAGAAATGGCAACCAGACAACCGGGACGGGGAGAGGGGTGCCCGGCGGAACGTGTGGTCGACAAGGTTGAGTGAAACAGTAAGGTGTGCAAAGGGTGGTGTTGGCATGGGGTCGCCTCAACGCACCGTCACAGTGAGAGGCAGGCTTCTGTAAGAACGGCTCTCCGTTGCTGTGACTCTAACTAATGCTCTCCTTTGCTCAGCCCCTCCGTGTGGCAGAAAGTGTGTGCAAGGCTGCACACCTGAAGGTTGGGTGCCCAATTCCACCCAGTTATATAATCTGTTGGTAGTTATATAATCGGTTGTCAATTTGGAGATTAAGAGTGAAGGGGTGGAGTGTAGCCTGTCAATCAGGTCATAGCCAATGAGACCTCTGTGGGGGCATGGCCTTCTCCTGGGGATTCTGGGAACTCCTGTCTTCCTCCTTGCAGGTGGGAGACACACTCTCTCTGCTGACTCTCTGGAAGACATTGCAGCTGACAAGACACATGGAGTTACGCTAGTGCCCTGAGCTGGAGCAGCCACCCGGAGACCCTTCCCAATGCTGAGATGCTCACAACGCCACTGGATCCACAAGACGTCCCACCCACTGGCCTGTGGTCATCCTGCATTCCGTGTCATTGCATGTGTTTCATGAATCTGAAGAGGACTTTATAGATTGGTACCAGACATATGGGCTAATATCGGACTTATGGACTTCCTCTGGGATATTTTCTCAATATTCAATTGCTCTTGTATATAAAGCTCTTTCTTATATACATGTGAGTGCCCAGACTAACACAGCCTCTGAAGAAAGGCCGGCTGGTAATCTGGTCCATTAAGAACAAGGCAGCCCAGATAAACCCCCATGCTCTGCTCTGTAACCAACGGGGCCTCACCATGTGTGAGCCGGACCTGACTTGACAGCAATGGGCTTGGTGTTCCTTTACCGACCAGCTGTTACAGGTGAGATAAATGGGAAAGAAAGATATAAACTGAACACAGAGCACACGTGAATAACACACACACACACACACACACACACATTCATACTTCATAAGACAATACATCACAGCGGGTTAAAGCGGGCAGGAATGAGTCGCCACCGAACCAAATACTAAAACAAAACAAAGACCCCCACCCTCACTACCACTGAGTCAATTCTGGATGAGATCGGACAGGTTGGCATTGCTGAGACTGCGATGTTCTCTGGAAATAGACAGCCTCGTCTTTCTCCCATGGAGCGGCTGGTGGTTTCAAACTGCTGACCTTGTGGTTAGTGCCCCCACATAACCCACTACCCACCGGGGCTCTTAAAAGGGTTGCTGGATACACACACACACACGTAACCACTACGCCACCAGGACCCCTGTACTTGGAGGGGCGGTGTTGGATAGCGTGCATTTAAGCTGTAGAGGAGTCCTCTTGCTTTAAAACCCAGGCGAGCTTTAAAGGCTATGTCCTGGAGGTTTTCCATCATGAGATCAAATGGGTCCAGGGTTTGGTTTGCAACAGCGCACCGCCCCCCCCCCCACCCACTCCACCCCGGAGGTCATGGCTTCTAGAGAAATAAGGTCGTCTCTGGGCGCCGGCAGCCAGGCCACGTGGAGCCACAAGAGATCCGGGAAGCTCACAGCTAACATGTGCCCCCAGAGCGGCTCTGGCACTCAATGACCACAGGCAGGGCACATCCCTGCCCCAGCCTCCGCTTTCCTGATTTGCAAACTGGGCACAATGGTATCACCCCTTCAGCCCGGCAGCAGGGCATCTGGCACCAGTAGGCGGCCCGCACGATGTATTATCCCATGCCAGCGGCTGTCAGGCATGGAGCGGACGTGGGCGAGGACTGGGGCAGAAGTTAGGGCTGGAGGTGGCGCCTTCTCGCTCCGCTCATTTGTGACTCTTGGGAAAGAAGAGTCTTCCACACCAGCCTCCTAAGCACTAATAGGTCGCTGCTGCCACGGTGCTTTTAAATTTAGACAGAACCCCCCAAAGGCACAAACACGTCTCCGCCCACACACCCCCAGGAATAAAGCGCCCGTGGGAAGGAGTGAGGTCTGTGTCTCGCCATTGCATCCGGGGTTGGAGAGATGCAGGCGGGGACGCCGTGACTCCAGAGGCTCCTGGGGGCCGGGAGTCAGGACGCAGGACCCTCAGCCAGGGCTGTGATAACTGGCAAGGCTAGTGGAAAGAGAGGGCCACCGGCTTTTGGAGGGGGGGCTGCGCAGTGGGCGCCATCCCGACTGGTCCGTGGCCAGGCCGCCTGTCTTGGGGGGAAGACGTAGCTTCCCTGTTTCCTCACTTGTAAGCAAAGTTCTTGTAGGGCTGGCTTGGGGTAGGGGTGGGGGTGGGGGCTGACCCAAGCAGGTGCTCAGGAACCAGGCACTCAAAGGCTTGGTCTATTGTCCCTTGTGGATCCTAAGTACTTTTGTATAAGGGACCTGGCCTGGGCACTGAGCGGTGGATGCGCAGGGCTGCAGAAGGTCCGGCCCCATGCCAGCCACTCAGCAACTCTCTTAGCTTTCCTTTGTCTTCCTGATCCTCCTTCCAGCACAGTCTGTGACCCTGTCACCGGAGACAAGTGGATTTTCCTCCATGTTTCTAATTCCTCCTTTGGAAGGCAAGACAACACAACAAAATCAGAACCCCGACACCCAACCCTCAGTGCCAGCATGTCGATGGTGATTCACGGCAACTCCATCGAGTAGAACCTTGTGGGTATCCGAGACTGCGACTCTTTACGGAGTAGAGAGCCTCATCTTTTTCTCACAGAGCGATGGGTGGTTTCAAACTGCCGACCTTGCAGTTACCAGCCCAGCGTGTACCCCACTGTGCCACCGGGGCTCCTAACAAAATGAAAGGAACTTATAATTTCTTCTGGCTTCTACTTAGCGACCCCCATATTCAAACGACTGTCTACTCGCGCATTCATTCAACAAACATTTGCTGGAAAGTTTGGGTGATAGCCAGGTGCGGGCTGTACAGCTGTGGGAGGGAGGGTGGGGCTCTAACCACAAGTACATACAGGTTTGACTGAAGCTGGTTTGTCCATAGCTCTTTACCTAAGCTGCACCTGGATCTGTGAATTCAGTAGGATGGTCTGTAAAAAAAGGGTCTGGGGCTGCATCCAACTTCCTCCTGCTTCACAAGGGGAAGAAGGTTGGGGTGGGTGGGCGGGATAGCCATCCGCATCAGCCCAAAGCCATGTCTCCACCCTTCAACCATTTTGCTAATTCTGACACCAGCCCTCCTTCCCACAGCATGCTCTCCATCTCTACTGGGCTCAAGAATTCATTGCAATGGCCACACAGAACTCAAAGACAATAGAATCACAATTGTAGGGGATTAACAAGTTACAATTCCGTATCAGAAACATTCAAGGTGCAGTTCCTTGTTCAAGACAACCTCTTCTCTGCTATGCCAGCAGGCAGGGTCCTTTGGCCTGGCCTTGGCCTTGCTTGGGCAATTTGATTAAACGTTTTTGGGTTTTTTTTTAGCACTGCCGATAAATGCCCCCAAGGACATTCCACTCCACCGTAAGCCTCAGCCCAAAGACACTCAGTTTTTGCTCCAGGGTCAGCAAACTTAACTTCTCTGCTCCCCACTCCACAAGAGAGACTTTCTGCCCCAGGGGACTCTGTCTCATGCTCTGGGTCTACTGCTCCCGTACTGAGGAAGTTTGGTGCCCAAGGATCTTGGTATCTAAAGGATGTGCTCCTCTCCTGATTCTTCCTTCTCAATGGTCATGGGATTCTCACCATCCAGCCTCTGAGACAGCTCATTTTACATGCAGGTCCCCGGCTTCCATGGCCCCCAAACCCCCAGAAAACAGACAAGCAAAAAAAAAAAAAAGCTCCAAATTTACAGTTATTGGAGTCAATTCTAACTCTTAGCAACTCTATAGGAGAGGGTAGAACCAGCCCTGTGAGTTTCCACAACTGCATCTCTTCCTGGGAGTAGAAAGTCCCATCTTTCTCCCAAGGAGTGGGTGGTGGTTTAGAACTACCGACCTTGCAGTGAGCAGCCCAACTTGTAAGCACTCCGCCACCAGGACTCCTTTATACCTACTTTATACCTAGCAGGATTACAAAATGGACTGATTCCCATGTTAATATTAAAAAAATCACAATTAGCTCTGTCAACAACCGCTCCCACCTTAATCATATAATCCTATCAGCATCTTCCCCCACCTTCTCTAACTTAGACCCATCAGGAAATAAACTGATGCTTGAGGGGATTTACAAAGACTACAGTTAGAAGAGCTACAGTAAGCAAATCATTACACCACAAGCCTAGGAAGGCAAAGTTATAAGGAATGAGTCCACGGACCTGGGGACTCCTCGGGACCTGGAACTCACCATCAAGTGAGCAATCACACCTCTTGGTATTCACCCAAGAGAAATGAAAACCCAGTTACACACACACACACACACACACACACACACACACACACACCCCTGGCATGAGAATGCTTATAGGAGATTTATTTGTAATTACCTAAAGCAAAACACAGGACTGGACAGTGTTTCATTCTGTTGCACAAAGGATTGCTATGAGCGGGAACCAACTCAACAGCACCTAACAACAACAAACAAACAAAGGAAAGGCCCCGAGATGTCTTTCCATGTGGCCCACTGGACAACCAAACAAGGATGCAATCACACACACCGGAATACTACTCAGCCTTGAAAAAGGACAAGCTACTGGTCCACGAAACAGCACCCCCTAGAAACAGTGTTCTGAGTGAAAGAAGCCAGACTCAGCAGGCCACGGCCTACACGATCTCATTTCTATGACATTCTAGAAAAGACAAAAGGAGGACAGAGCAGTGATTCCCAGGGGCTAGGGCAGAAGGAGAGGTTGACCACAAAGGGGCATGGAAGAAGCCTGATGCTATCATGGGTTGCCTGTTGGGCTGCTAACCCCAAGGTCAGCAGTTTGAAACTACCAGCTACTCAGTGGGAGAAAGATGAGGTTTTTTACTCCTGTAAAGATTTACAGTCTTGGAAACTCACAGGGGCAGTTCTCCTCTGTCCCAAAGGATCACTATGAGTTGGAATCAATGCAATGACAGTGAGTGACTATGGAACCACTGCTCTCTCTGCTGCTGCTGAACATCCCTGTGAGTTTCGAAACTGCAACTCTTTATGGGAGTAGAGAGCCTCATCTTCCTCCCATGGAGTGGCTGGTGGTTTTGAACCACTGACCTTGCAGTTAGCAGCCCAACAAGGAACCACTCCTCCCCCCCCCCCCCCGGGTTCCTCATTAGGTGGATTCAAACTGATGTCCTTCAGGTTAGTAGTTAAGGGCAAACTATCTGTCACCCGGCGACCCACACGGCTGTAGGTAATTGCTAGAACTTGCATGACTGGGAACTAGGAAGGGTGAGTTTTACTGTAGGTAAAATCCTCCACTAATTTATTTTTTTTCTCTAAGCCACTTTGCTTTTCCTGCTGTGTTGCCTGCCTGCCTCCCGGAAAAAGCAATGCTTCCAAGACAAGCAGCACCTGCTGAGTCTCACACCGGGCCCCTGAGGTGTCCACCTGGCAGGAAGTGCTGGCTGGAGCCCCCTGAGCACCTGGACTTCCACATGACCACCACACATGGCCTGATCTGCTCCAGGGAGCAAGAACATTCCCGGGTTATTTTTGCTCCAAGAAGTCCCCGCTACAGAGTTCTCTCTCCATAGGCAGCCGCCCCCACTCCCCACCCCCTGCTGTGTTTACAGCAAACACATTTGCACAGGGCTTTGTTTTTCACATTTGCCTGGCCTCCTGCTCTGGAATGCCAGGTTGGATGGTCTGGCTGGAAGCAGCTGATGGGAGAAGCGGAGCCACTGGCAGTGGAGGCTGGCATAGGTTTCAGCCCGGGCCCCGGGGGAAGCCTGGGATCTCTCTGCTGCTGCTCTTTTGGGGACCTTCGAGTCAGTATCCTCAATGCGACCGGGCACGGGCTGCCCCCCCCCCAAGAGATTTCTAAGCTGTCATCTCTACAAGAGCAAGTGGCCACCTCTTTTTCCCAGGGAGCTGCGTTGTGTCCGGCTCCTTCATCGCAGAGGCTGTGCCACGTGGGGTTGGATGAGGGTCCCTGGGTGGCCCTCCACTAACCTGAAGGACATCCGTTTGAACCCACTCTGTGACACTAGGAAGAAAGGCCTGGTAAATCTGCGTAACTGAAGCCGACGGCCTCATGTTTCTCCCGCCGAGTGGCTGGTGAGATCCGACTCTCCACCCTGCAGTCAGTCCTGTCGTGCTAGCGTCGAAAGGCTTTAAGGAGATGTTGGGCAAGTATGTCACTTGGAAGACTAAGGTGCTCTTGACCAGAGCCACGGTATCTTCAACCTCTCATCTGCCTGGGAAAGACGGGTACTAAAGAAGGAAGGAGAACTGAAGCACTGGATGGAGGAGGTGGAAGGTACCGGGACGGCCAGAAGAACAGACAGATCTGTCTTGGAAGATGTGCGGCACGCTCCTGAGAAGTCTCACATGCTTTGGACATGTTGTCAGGAGAGACCAGTCCCTGGAGAAGGCCATCAGGCTTGTGGTACAGTCAAGGGGTAGCAAGCAGATGGACGGACACAGTGGCGGCCACTATGGGCTCAAACCTAAGGGTGCAGGGCCAGGCGGTGTTTCGCCCTGTTGTACATCCGGCCCTGTTGTACGTGAGTCACAAGTAACAACAACAAATTGGAGACAGGGATGAGTTTGCACCAAATCAGTAAAATGAGGGCATTCGATTCCCGGAGGTTTCCCATCACGTACACACACACACACACACACACACACACACACACACACACACACACACCTACCTCTACACATCCATCCACCCACCCAATCAACACTCCTATACATAATTGCACTCCTACCTACTCACAAACACAACCTTCCACACTCACACACCTGTGCACACATGTTTTCACACACAATCACACACTCCCCCCACCCCCTCCCCCCTGATCCCACTCCTACACATAGATTCCTACATTTACTGAGTTGGGAGTCAGCTTTCCCCATTGTCTTCTGCCCTCTGGCTTCTGTGGGTGCAGACCAACGGCATGCTCCAGGGTAAGGGGCTCACTCACAGGCCCGTCATTGCAGGGTTTGTAGTGGTGTCAACGCCCCAGAAACTGCAGAGCCTCCTTCTTGAGCCCTTCCCCAGAGACACCTGAATGTCAGTCCAGTGGCCCACAGACAAACTAAGAGGTTGGATTTTGACCTGGCTGTACACTCTTACAGGTGGTACTTGGGTGAGCCACCAAGAGGCTCAGCTGTCTCTTCCAGGCCTGGCTGAGGGACAGGGCCTAGGGGGGAGGCCTTCCCGGGAAGGTTCCGCCTGTCAGCATTAATTCAAGCGCATGGGGGCTCCCGCTGAGCCCCTGAAGAGCTTTTTCAAGCCTCTTGTCTACCCAAAGCAGTCATTTGAAAGCATTTCCAAAGCAGGAGCAGACAGGATGGCCCAGCTGATCCCCTGGCCAGCCTTTCTCACAGCCCAGAGCCTGGGAGGCCACTTGAGAGCCCTGTGACTACCATGGCTGGCCAAAGAGTCTGGGCTGGCATGGAAACCAGCCTCTGTTTATTTCTTGCTGTATGACCAAAGACAGATGAATTAGCATCTGTGGTTCTGCTTCTTCGCTTTTGGGGTTGCTTGTTAGGTGTCTCAGAGGCCGTCCTGGCTCCTTGCACAGCAGGTGGAAAGATCGCCTGGTCCCGCCTCGTCCTTGGTACCTTTGAGCCCATGGTTGCAGTCACTGTCTGTTGGTCCTGTCCTTGAAATTTGGATAACGCGAAGTCTTCTGATCGTTTCAGTCTGCTGTGCTGATATGGACTCGCTACGGGTCGGAACTCACTCGACAGCAGTGAGTTTGGGTCTTGGTTTGGTCGGGTTGGTATTGTGGTTAGGTGCCCGCCGGTCCATTCTAAGCCATAGAGACTCTGGCACAGCAGAACGGAACACTCCCCGGCCCCGAGCCATCCTCACAACTGTCCCTGTGCCTAAGCCCATTGTTGCAGCCACTGTGTCCGTCCATCTCCTGGAGGGTCTTCCTCTCCTGCGTTGCCCCTCCACTTGACCAAGCTGAATGTCCTTCTCCAGGGACTGGTCTCTCCTGACAACATGTCCAAAACACGTGAGATGAAGTCACGCCATCCTTGCCTCTAAGGAGCACTCTGGCTCTACTTCTTCCAAGACGGATTGCTTTGTCCTTTTAGCGGTCCACGGTGCTTTCCGTGTTCTGGTCATGGTAATTTGGCTCAATGACATAGTATGCACAGTGAGGAGATGCAAGCCCGGGCTTTGGAACCAGATGGCCTGGGTTCAATTCCCATCTCTGTCCCTAATTGGGTTCTGCTATCTACTAACTGCGTGACCTTGAGCAAGGTGCCTAGCCTCTCAGGTCATCCTTTCATCAGTAAGGTAATGGAAAGACATGCCTGTCCTCCTTCCCCTTACACATTCCCAGGTTCTTAGCAGGCCTTCCTACAGGCAAACAGAGACCTCCAGAGACCCTAATAGACATTCTATGGGAATCTTGGTTGGAATTGAACTGACTTGGTGCTGGATCCCATTATGGCTAACCAAAAGCTCACTCCCTGCCATCGAGTTGAGGCCGACTCACAGTGACCCTAGAAGACAGGGCAGAACTTTCCCCGTGGGTTTCTGAGACTGGGTCTCATGCTTTTGAACAGCTGACCTTGAGGTTAGCAGCCCCAACTTGCAACCATTATGCTACCAGGGGTCCTTTGAAGTACCCCAGGATTCTGATCATTAACAGCAACGACTCTTTTTTATGGGGCACATTTCAAGGGTTCAAAAGCCTCATGTGGGCAGCAGCCCCCTAAGTGGACACTGTAGCTCGAAGTTCTGGGTCTTGCGAAGCTGGAAGAAGTGTCTGGATTCTTGAGATGCTAAAGCATCCTGCAGCCATTCTGGGACCTCCGGACGTGGGAGCTGAGCTGAGGCCATCAGACCAGTCCCATTACCATTCCCCAAGCACAGGAGTCCCAGATTCTTTTAATCTTAGCCCAACCCAAGCCTGTGAGCAACTCTCAGATCGCAGGTTCAGGGCTCTGCTGAGCCTGCCTTGTTCTGGGGCCAACCCAGGCTCCTGGGGACCTCAGAGCTCAGCCTTAGTTGGGGTACTTTTGTGTATTAGAAGATGGTTAACAGTGTCTTCAAGCCAGTGGGCACTGCCTTGAACTCCAGCCCAGACATTCCTCATTGGGGAAGCCTCTGCTTATCACTCTGTAAAATCAGACCCTTAATAATAGCCTTTTTCCCAGAGTCGACAGGAAGATTGAAGGAAGATCTATAAGAGTCACCTTTATTGGGGAACCAATCACAATGATCGATGTATTCACACCCTCCCCTTCCCTGAGGGGATGGACAACAGAAACATGGGTGAAGGGAGACAGCGAAAGGTGTAAGATATGAAAATAAAAATAATTTATAATTTATCAAGGGTTCATGAGGGTAGGAGGGTGGGGAGGGAGGGAAAAAAAGAGTTGCTGATACCAAGAGTTCAAGTAGAGAGAAAATGCTTTGAAAATGATGATGGCAACAGATGCACAAATGTGACTGATGCAATTGATATATGGCTTGTTTTAAGAAGCTGCAAAAACCCCCAATGGGGAGCCAACTAACACAAAGACAAGAGAACAACAAGTGATCAAAAATCGATGGTGAGGAGGTTGTAGGATGCCTGGTGGGGCTTGATCAAGTGCAATGTAGCCAAGAGGAATTAATGAAAGTTGAATGTGATAGTGGGACAAGAGGAAAGCAAAAGGAAATAGAGGAAAGAGCTAGAAGTCAAAGAACTTATAGAGGTCTAAGTGCAGGCACGTACGTACATATTTAAATACATTTATATATAATGATAGGGAAAAGAGCTGTGTGCATCTATTTATATGTTAAGTGTTAGGGTAGCATACGGATATTGGGCCTCTACTCAAGTCCTCCCTCAATGCAAGAGCACTTTGTTCTAATAACCCAGCATTCTGTGATGCTCACCTTTCCGGCACAATCGCTAAAGACAAATGGGTGCATAAGCAAATGTGGTGAAGAAAGCTGATGGTGCCCGGCTATCAAAAAGATATAGTGTCTGGGGTCTTAAAGGCTTGAAGATAAACAAGCGGCCATCTAGCTGAGAAGCAACAAAGCCCACATGGAAGAAGCACACCAGTCTGTGTGATCATGAGGTGTCAGTGGGATCACATATCAGGCATCAAAGACCCAGAATGAAAAATCATATGGATGTGAATGAGGGGGAAGGTAGAATGGAGACCCAAATCCCATTTGTAGATAATTGGACATCCCCTCACAGAAGGGACACAAGGAAGAGACTAGCCAGTCAGGGTGTAGTATGGCATGGATGAAACATACAACTTTCCTGTAGTTTTTTAATGCTGCCTCCCCTCCACCCACTATCATGACCCCAATTCTACATTACAAATCCAACTAGACCAGAGCATGTACACTGGTACAGATAAGAACTGAAAACACAGGGAATCCAGAATAGACAACCCCTTAGGACCAATAATGAGAGTAGCAATACCAGGAGGTTAGGGGAATGTGGGGGGAGAAAAGGGGAACCGATCACAATGGTCAACATATAATCCCCACCCCACTCCCCACCACAGTGGGACGAGCAACAGAAAAAGTGGATGAAGGGAGATAGCAGTTGGTATAAGACATAAAAAAAAGAATAATTTATAAATTATCAAGAGTTCAGGAGGAAAGGAGGGGAGGGAAAATAGGAGGAGCTGATACCAAGGGCTTAAGTGGGAAAAAAATGTTTTGAGAATGATGATGGCAACATATGTACAAATGTGCTTGACACGATGGGTGGATGGATGGATTGTGATAAGAGCTGTAAGAGCCCCCAATAAAATGATTAAAAAGAGAATCACCCTTATAATTTACATCATGTCATCCCTTGACTGAAGATGGACAGCTGTGTGCTAACTGTATGCCCATTTTACAGATGGGAACACAGAGACTGTGAAGATTAAATAAGTCAGTAAATTAAATTAAGGCACTTAGAACTGTGCAGGGCATAGAGCGTGTACTATGTTTTTATCCTCACCACCATCGTTGTTATTGTCATTTAAATCAAAATCATCATCATCCCCCTGCCTTTGCTGCCATTGTGTCATCATCATCATCACCACCTACATCATTATCAAGGTTGTCTCCATCACCATCACCACCGATATCATTTATCATGGTTATCTCCAACATCATCCCCATCACCACCACCACTGATATCAGTATCAAGGTTGTCTCCATCATCGTCGTCATCATCAATCATCATCAATCATCATCATCCCTGTCTTAATTGTCATTGTCGTCCTCCTCCTCATCATATACTGTCTCCCTGTGTGTGTTGCAAAGCCCAGCGCCGGCATAGCAGGAACCGAACCTACCTTGAGCACGTTGCCTCACTTTGCTGAGCAACAACGTTAAGCTCAACCAATACCACGCATCTTGGTCGGTGAAGCTGAGGAGCGGTGGAAAGGAGGCAGGCCCTCGAGAAATGGATCCATGCCATGACTGAAACAGTAGATTCCAGCACAATTGTGAGGATGGTGTCGGCCTGAGCAGTGTTTCCTTCTGCTGTGTGTAGGGTGACGATGGGTCAATGGGTCGGACTGACTCCATGACATGGCACCTACCAACAACAACACACACACACACACACACACACTCCATGACATGGCACCTAACAACAACAACAACAACAACACACACACACAGACACACACACACTCCATGACATGGCACCTAGCAACAACAACAACACACGCACACAGACACACACACACTCCATGGCATGGCACCTACCAACAACAACAACACACACACACACACTCCATGACATGGCACCTAACAACAACAACAACACACACACACACACAGATTTCATTTAGCTCCAACCACTGCCAGCCACCACACACCTCTGAGAATACCTTTGAGCAGAGAAAACTTCATCACCTCCCAGAGCTTCTGTGCGGTTCATTTTCTCCTTCCCAGCACAAGAGCCTCTATCCTCCGCTTCTCGGACACCCATTAGGGAAGCTGCCAAGTTCAATAACTTGCCTTGGGTCTTTCATGTGCCACTCAGACAGAGAGGACCTTATTTGGGGCACTCTAGTTGTTTATTTGTTCACACCCCTGCCAACCAGGCTCTCATGCCGTCACAGTGGGTCAGACTCTGGGTGGAACAGAGGAAGGAGTGCTCCGAGCTAGCCTTCCTCCAGCCAGGCCAGTAGTCCCTCTCTGCCTTCCTCCTTCCCTTTCCCCATCCCTGCCCCACACAACTGACTTATCCCGTGTCCTGATTTTCCGCTGCTGTATTTCGGGTGGACTATGTAAATCTGGTCTCAGTATGGTGATGGTGAACTCGCGCATGTTGTATACGGGACTGAGAGGGGTCTTCCTGAGGCCTGGATGCCGAGAGCCAGCCAAGTGGGAACAGGAGGGTGGAGATCTCACAGGAGAGTGAATTTAGCATCACTCGTCCCAGCTGTCTAGGAACTCAGTTGGTGCACTGTTGATGCATTGGGCGGCTAAGTACAAATTCAGTGGTTCAAACCCACCAGCCACTCCCAAGGGGGAACACGAGGCTTTCTGCTCCAGTAAGGATTACAGCTTTAGAAACCCAGAGGGGGTTCGGCTCTGCCCTGGACGGTTGCTATGAGTCAGCATGAAACTCGATGGCAGTGAATTTGATTCTTTTATGAAACTCGATGGCAGTGAATTTGATTCTTTTATGAAACTCGATGGCAGTGAATTTGATTCTTTTATGAAACTCGATGGCAGTGAATTTGATTCTTTTATGAAACTCGATGGCAGTGAATTTGATTCTTTTATGAAACTCGATGGCAGTGAATTTGATTCTTTTATGAAACTCGATGACAGTGAATTTGATTCTTTTATGAAACTCGATGGCAGTGAATTTGATTCTTTTCATTTCTGTGTCAGCTGCCACTTTGCTTATTGCTTCATTTCCTGCCCCCTAACACTGGCCTGTGATTTTCCTGCATTTTGCGTCATTGCAAATGTTGTATGAGTCTGAAGAGGAATTTATATACTGGTATCAGACATATGGGCTAATATCAGACTTATGAACTTGATCTGGACGGGGCTGGGATATTTTCTCAATATACAATTGCTCTTGTATATAAAGCTCTTTCTTATACACATATGGGTGTCTATGAATTTGTTTCTCTAGACTACCCAGACTGACACAGTCCTCACAACCTGCCCCAAAGGCACCATCCTGATGAATGGAGAGAAGGTTGAAGCTGCCAACGTTTTCCTTGGATCCACAATCAATGCTCATGGAAGCAGCTGTCAAGAAAGCAAGCGATCTCGTGCATTGGGCAAATCTGCCGCACAAGTTCTCCTCTCAAATGTCAGAGAGCAAAGACACCGCTCTGAGGACAAGAGTACACCCGACCCCAAGCTGTGATATTTTCAGTCCCTTCAGGGGCACGTGAAAGTAGGAGAGTAAATAAGAAAGATGCGTTGATTCGTTTGAATCGCGATGTGGGCATGGAAGCGACCATGGAATTCCAGACGAACAAACAAATCGGTGTTGGAAAAGGTACAGCTCCTCAGAAGCGAGGATGGCGAGACTGCATCTCACATGCGTTGGACTTGTTCTTCAGAAAGACCGGTCCCTGGAGGAACGGCATCAGGCTTGGTCATGTTGAAAGCCAGCCTACATGAGGAAGGCCTTCGATGAGATGGATGGACACAGTGGCTGCCTCCATGGGCTACAGCATAAGAACCATTGTGGGGATGACGTGGGCCCGGACAGTGTTTCTCTTAGGACACGGGGGTTGCTGTGAGTTGGAACCGACTCAACCGTATCTGACAACCATACGCAAAGGCTATTAGGTTTGGAAACATAGAGCATCAGGGAAAATGAAGTAAACCTTCAATGCGAAGACGGACATGATGACCAAACGACCATGAACGCAAACACATCCATGACCATGAGGATGGTGGCAGGATGGGCAGGGTTTAGTTCTTTTTAAAAATCATTTTACTGGGGGCTCATACAACTCTTATCACAATCCGTCCAACCACTGTGTCAAGCACATTTGTACATTTGTTGCCATCATCATTCTCAAAATATTTGCTTTCTACTTGAGTCCTTGGTATCAGCTCCTCATTTTTCCCCTCCCTCCCCACACCCCCATGAACTCTTGATGATTTATAAATTGTTATTATTTTGTCATGTCTTACACTGTCCGACGTCTCCCTTCACCCACTTTTCTGTTGTCTGTTCCCCAGGGAGGAAGTTATATGTAGATCCTTTTAATCTGTTCCTCCTTTCTATCCCACCCTCCCTCCACCCTCCTGGTATTGCCACTCTTACCACTGGTTCTGAAGGGATCATCTATCCTGGATTCCCTGTGTTTCCAGTTCCTCTCTGTACCAGTGTACATCCTCTGGTGTAGCTGGATTTGGAAGGTAGAATTGGGATCATGATAGAGGGGGGAGGTTATCATGCTGAAGAAGCCCACCCTGAATCGGAGAGGACTCGACATGTATGCCGTGGCCTGTAGAAAACCCCATCATACGATTCTGCACTTTCAAAAAATATGCTGCACTTGGGACCGTCTAGAAAAACAGAGTCAATTTTTATGGAGAACCTGCTATGTGCTAGATGCAGCACCCTCTCCTGGCGCACAGGTGAGGACAATCCAGAACCACAGCCCCGTGGGGCTTACCTGGTGAGGGAGGAAGAACCTGTGGCTGTGACTTCCTCTCCTCTCCACCTGGGCATTCGATTGCACTAGCTTTGTGTACCCAGCGTCCACCTGGACGCCAGAATCCTACTTATTTTAAGTTACTGTTTACTGAGCTCAACTTTGTACTAAGAGATTGACACGCATGGCCCAGGGGACCCTGACCTGGGGAGACCCTGTGTGTCAGAGTAGAGCTGGGCGCCACAAGGTTTGCCATGGCTGGGTTTTCGGGGGGTCACCACCAAGCCTTTCCTCTGAGGTGCCTCTGGGGGACTCGAACTTCCAGCACTAGGGTCAGCAGCACAGGGGGTGAACTCAGTGCCACCCAGGGAACCTCTGCGTGGATTCTCCAGCATAGTCACGGCAGCAACCCCATGAGGCTCACTCCTCACATGACCCCCACTCGATGGTGGAAGAACTGGAGCTTGAACCCGGGAGCCCCAGGGCTCGTTGACCTTGGTCTTGGGGTAGACAAAGTCAAGCTATGATTTGAGAGATGTGCAGGAGTACCTACGTCAGAGGTGGGGATCAGAGGAGAGGCCAGTGTGGGGGACGTGGAAGGGATGGCCCAGGGTGGGTAAGCAACTGGCTGAATGATACCAGCTCCTAGGTGGCAGGACCTGCCCAGGACCCAGGAGTTGTGCCTCCAGGTTATCATGTCTGCTCCTTCTTGGTTCGCTTGACCTTCTGAGCCATGCACTCGAACCGACTGCGTATGCTAAATCTGGGCCTGGCTCGAGCCCGAAATAGCTATGTCTTCCAGGCAAAGTTCAGTGCTGAGTCAATCTTGCCCCAATTCATCACTCTGAATCCAACTTTGTTCTTTTCAGGCAACCTGGCACTAATAATGAGAAGGGAGGGGAGGGAGAAGAAGGGAGGGGAAGGAGGGAGGAAAGGAGGAGAGAGAAAGGGTGGGGGAGGGAGACAGAGGGAGAGTGAGAGAGAGAGAGAGGAGAAGACAGAAGGGAAGAGAGAAAAATGGAGAGAGAGGGAGAGGAGATAGAGAGAGAAGTCAGAGGGAGGGCGGAAGGGAGAGAGATTCAATCCTGCAGCTCTGCTGGGTTTCTGGTGGGAGAAGCTGCCACGTCTTTGCCTCAAGGAGGTGGAGGTGTTGGGGCTCAGAGGCTGCACCTGGGCTTCCTTTCCTGCTTCTGCAGCCATTTGCTACCTCTGTTTGGCAAAGCCCCATCCACTCGAGACAACGAGATTTGTCCTCAGGTGGGGTCCTGACTACCCTGAGCCATCAGCATAGTCCATCTCCATCTCCCACCGCAGTGACTGAGTCAGGGTGAGGCAGATCGTCCAAGAGAACCAACGAGACTCTGGCCAAGAAAGAGAGCAAGCTTCTAGCTTTGTGCAGATTCAGGGATGTGGGCGAAGCGAGCCTGGGTCACCGGGGCCACCTTGCAACCATCCCGAGAGCCAAAATCTCAGGGAAGGGAAGGATGGCGGCCACAGCTCTCTGATGGCTCCCATTTGAGCCTGGATCCAGCCACACCTGAAACCATCTACTTGTGGAGTTTAAGGTTGGTGAGCCAAACTAAACTTCCTTTCTAAAGCCGGCTGGCATTGTGTGGGTCTGTTTGTTTGTTTGCCAATTTCAAAAGAGGAAGTCCTGCCCTATTTAAAGCGGTTTCAGAATTCCCACCCATATTCATGAATGCCCGGGGTCAGGGCTGTGGGAACAGAGAAGTCCAGCCAGCAGACCCTTAGGGTGGAATGAAAGAGGCAGGGGGGTGGGTGGGGGGAGCTTCCTGAGACTAAGATTTGGGAGGGTCAAGAGCCCAAGAAGCAGAGTTAGCTCTGTTGGGTTTTGAGGTTTTCTTTGTAGCCTTGTGGGGAAAGAAATGGTAAGAAGGATTCTGCCCCTTAGATGTCAGGCAGCTGTATGTTGTGAGTTACCCCAGCCTGTTATTTTAACTATTCTGGCAAGTGTGGGGGGTGGGGAGAATAGTCCCATTTTACAGACCAGAATGCCGAGGCTCTCTCACCACCATCGAGGCAATGCTGACTCCCAGCAACCCCTGTGGATTTCTAAGTCTATAACTGGCTATGGGAATAGAAAGCCCAGTCCTTCCCCCCAAGGGGCTGCTGGTAGCTTCAAACTGCCAACCATGAGAATCAGAGCCCAAAGCGTAACCACCACACCACCAGGGCTCCGTACACGGAAGCTCACAAAGGGGAAGTAAGTGGTGCACCCAACCGCACATGCTGAGTAGGCAGACAGTGAGGGTGGGGAGGAAACCCTGGAACCCACGGCGCCTCCTTCACAGCATGGGCATCGGGGAGGATCCGAACTAATGGCCTGTGCCTTCAACAAATAGCCACACAACAAAACAAACTCACTGCCATCAAGTCCATGTCAACTCACAGGGACCCTATAAGACAGGGACCCTATAGGACAGGGAACCTATAGGACAGGGGTTCTCAGCCTTCCTAACCCTTTCATACAGTTCCTCATGTGGTGGTGACCCCCCCAACCATAAAATGTATTTTCGTTGCTATTTTATCACTGTCATTTTGCTACTGTTATGAATCGGGCGACCCCTGTGACAGGGTCATTTGACCCCCCCAAAGGGGTCACGACCCACAGGTTGAGAACCACTGCTCTAGGACAAGACCAAACTGCTCCTGTGGGTTTCTGAGACTAACTCTTTATGGGAGTTGAAAGTCTCCTCTTTTTCCCTCGGAGTGACTGGTGGTTTCAAACTGCTGACCTTGCGCTTGGCAGCCCAATGAGTAAGCAGTACACCACCAGAGCTCCTCCACTGAACCGTGGCTTGTGCCCGAGGGCAACAAACGGTGTTGGAGCTTACATTTTGAGCACCCTAGTTTTCAAAGGGCAATGCTGGCAGTGACAGCCCAAACTCCATTAGCAGGGTCTCCCCAATAGATTACGTTTCTATGGAATTCTTTCGGATCCTTAATCAAGGATGCAGACAATCTTGCCTTCGGGCAGCGTGCATTGGAAAGTAGACTACCTCCATCTGTTTCCAGCCAGCCCAGGGAGGGACAGTTTCTCTAAGGGGTTTGCCTGGGTACATCTTTGATACTGGGGTCAGTCCTGGGGTCAACTTGTCATGAGTCATGCCCTATCAGTCTCCTCCTGACTGCCTTGGCCGGAAAGGCCCTGGACCAATCTTATAAGGCTTTCTGTCTAACATAATGTCCACAGCCTGCTCCTGTTTCTGCCACCCCACCTGTAACTGTGATATATTGATCTGCCACCAATCACCAATCTGTGATTCCCTTTGTCCCAACACCTGTTTCTCCAGCTTCCTGCGAATCCTTGGGTGTCATTTGGATCTCACGCTAATGGCCTCCCTCATCCGGATGATGCGTCTGTGTCTTTGTCCCTTTAAAAAAGGCTGAATAAAGGTTCTCCTGAAATTACATTTGGAATTGGGATCTCTTTTGTAGCTTAAAACATCACACACACACACACACACGTATGTGCGCACTCCCTCCAGGATGACAGCTAATTTTGCAGAAACTAAGAGATGATCCTGCTTAAGAATCGGGGCCTGGGAGAATTTCAATGTGGAAATGTCCCCCGGGTGTCCATTCTCCCTCCCGGCCTCCATCTTTAGCCACACCATTCACCAGCGGGCACCAGAGCAGTGACAGTGTCCAGCTATGTCACCTGTTGATTGTGGCCATTCCCGTTGTTCAAATGGTGGGGCTGAGGCTCAGGCGAAGGTCATCACTGATTCCAGGGCTCCAGAGCGCATGCAGAATTCCAACAAAGACCTGGTTCTCAGACCAGGTGCCTTTCCAGATATACCCCAGAGCTTCCCAAAGTGTAGAACCAGTCTTGCGTGAGAGAAGATTCTAGCAGGGTCTAAAACAAGGCCAGCACAGAGGGAGAGAGCTATTCCCTTGCGATGTCTTTGCATCCTTCTGACCAAGTTGGGACCAAAGTCTCATTTCAGTGCTAACCGATCCCCAGGGCTTCTCAATGAGCCAGAATCGACCAGATAGCAGTAAGCCTGGCTTTGGTGTGGGTTCTGGTTGGTGCCCCCCGGTCAGGCAGTGATGGTTCAGGAGTAGCATGCTTGCCTTGGGTGCACAAGACTCGGGTTTGAGTCCTTCACAACGCACCTTTACGCACAGCCTCCCCCCGACCGTCAGTGGAGGTGAGCAGGCTGCAATGACGCTGAACAGGTTTCAGTGCTTCCCAAGGAAGGTGGGTTAGGAAGAAAGGCCTGGTGATCTTCTAACGAAAACTCGCCCCGTGAGAACCCCATGGATCACCACGGTCCGGTTCTCCAGGGATCACAAGCACGGTGTTGCCTTCTGTTGTGGCTTGGTGGCCACGCCTCGGCAGCTGCCACCAGGTGCGACATTGGAGGATCACTCCATTTCCTGCTGTGAAGGGTAAGTGACACGCACAGGAAGCAGCTAGCACGGAGCAGGAATGGGGTCAGGTCTCCGCAGAAGACCTGGGTATTTGGTGGCGTCGGTGAATACATGACATTAACAAGAGAAGCCACTCATAAGTGATTTCAAAACAAACCAACCAGCTTACTGCCATCGAGTCAACTCTGACTCATAGTGACCCTAAAGGTGAGGTAGAATTGCCCCTGTGGGTTTCTGAGACGGTCACTTTTTATGGGAGTAGAAAGATTGGCCTTTCTCCCTAGCTAGCTGGTGGTTTTGAAACGTTGACCTCATGGTTAGCCGTCCAGTGAGTAACCACTAGGCTACAAAGGCTCCTAATTCCTAAGCGCTGGGCACTGTGATAGGCATGCCTTTCATCTGACCCCTGGATCCTTCACAAACATCCCTGATGAGCCCCAGGTTACAGGTCACCTTGGGAGAAGCTGGGGAGACCCATCCCCCACTGCTCCCAGAGATGGAGGGAAGGCGCTCTTTGGTGTTCTGCTCCCACCCCACCCCACTGCCCCGCAGGGGGTGTGCATCTGTGGCTGCCTGTTATTGATCAGTGGTGGCATTTCCTTGGCACTCTGGGGGACACAGATGAGGAAACACAGAATGGAATGGCTTCCCCCCACCCCTTTCTCATGCAGGTGCCTGGGGCACCTTGAAATTCCTGGCATGAGAAAGACTTGTTAACCCAGGTCACACAAACCAGCTGCTGAGAAGACCCCTCCAGGCTCTGGTCAGCTCTCAACTGACCACCGGCTGCTCAGGAACTGGAGTGGAGCCTACTAATGAGTGTAGCAGCAGACACCTCGAAGGAGCCTAACCGAAAGATCAGTGGTTGGAAACCACCAGCCGCTCCTCGGGAGAAAGACGTGGCTTTCTACCTTCCCCAAGAGCCCCAGTCTCAGAAACCCACAGGGGCAGTTCTACCCTGCCATACAGAGTCCCCGTGCATGAATTGGCTTCGACTCGAGGACAGGATGGCAGTGAGTTGGGGGTTTTGTAATTGTTGTATTTCTGTCTTTGAGAGAGACTCCTAACCACAGAGAGTCCTTGGAATCAGTTCCTTTCCCCCATCGGTTTGTCCTGCAGGAAACAAAGGGTAAAAAAGGGCCTTCCTCCTGGCAAGGGCTCCTTCAGCAGCCCCAGGGCTCTGTGGGTGAGGAGAGAGCAGCTTCCCCCCAGGCACCACCCACTCACAGTCCAAGAGGAATAAGAACAAGCCCTCCCATCCAGGCAGCTCCCAAACCAAATCACTGCCATCGAGTCGATGCTGCCTCATGGCGGCCCTATAGAACAGGGTAGAACTACCCCTGTGGGTTTCCAAGACTGTAACTCTTTATGAGAGTAGAGAGCCTCGTCTCTATCTCGAGGAGCGGCTGGTGGTTTCAAACTGCTGACCTTGAGGTTAACATCCCAGTGCGGAGCCACTTCACTGCCAGGGCTCCTCAAGGGCTCACGTCTTTACCAGCGTATTGCTTCATGCAGACAGCCACGGCTGCTCACGACAGTTTGTTGAGCACATACTATGTGCTGGGGCTGCAGGGAGGAGCAAGACTGAACTCCTGCCTACATGGGGCTCACCATCAAGCAGCCAGAGGCAATGACAGCAGGGGGGCGAGGGGGTGAGGGGGCGGGGCCTCCCAGCAGAGATGCTTTCCACTGTGCTCCTGAGTTTGCTCATCTCTAACTGGGCAGATTTACAGATACTCAGAGCTGCGGGGAGGATGAAGTGTATGCACACAGGGAAGGGGCTCTGGATGGAACCTGGTACCCAGAGAGCGCCGTGTGCTCAAGTGCCAGCAACGATCTCTTCAGGGGCTGGCCTGGAGGGGGAGGCACAGCAGATGGAGGAAGAAAGGACAGCTGTGTAGACAAAGTTCCTGTATGGAAAAAGCAACCCAATGGAGAGGCCGGGCAAGGACAGCCTGGCAGAGGCGGGAAAGGTTTGTCCTCTAGAAGCAGAGGGGAGCCACCGAAGGTCTCTAAGGAGGTGACGTGGTCAGGCTTGTGTTTCAGGAAAACTCCACAGGCAGCAGGGCGGGCAGTTTGGAGGCTGTGGGATATGCGCAGCCCAGGGCCAGAGCAAACATCTGATGGGGCCTTCAAGTCTCAAGGGCCAGGAAGGCCTCTGGTCATCACTGCACCTACGACTAACACATAGTAGCTGCTCAGTTAATCTCTGTGGGTGGGTTGGCCGACGGCAGAGCATCGGGGAGAAAGGGGACTTGGGCAGTCCTTGGGGGACTGGCGTTGTCAGGCAGCGTGCCAGTCTGGGTGAGAGACAGAGGTCCCTTGGGATCTGGGGCCCCTCTACTTTCCAGAGCTGGAAACAGAGACGCAGAGAGACCGCGCAAGGTCACACAGCACAGAGGGAGCAGATATTGGACCCGTATCCAGTGTTCTTTGGGCCACTCTTCGGTTCCACTCCGAGGCTCAAGAATAAGGGCCACCTAGGGGTTTTGAGGGAGAAAAGTGGGCTTTCTACTCATTATAATAGTTACCATCTTGGAAACCCACAGGGGCAGATCTACCCTCTCCTCTAGGGTCATTATGAGTTGGCATTGACTCGATGGCAGCAAGTTTTGTTTTGAGTTTGGAGGCTGTTGAGGAGACCCGATGGCATAGCTCGAGGTTAGCAGTTCAAAGCCACCAGCCACTCAGTGGGAGAAAGATGAGGCATTCTACGGCCATGAGAAGTTATAGTCTTGGCCACCCACGGGGACAGTTCTACGCGATGGCATTGAGTTTTGAGTGCAGGGGCTTTTGAAGGTAATATACTCAGAATGCTGTCAGGTTTTCATATCACTGCTCAGTGATGCTGAGTTGAAAACTAAAGTCTTGGCTTCATTTCCTGCTGCGATTTGGGAGTGTCCTGGTCTTGAGTCCTCTTTCTCCACCGCTCCCGTCCCCTATCTCTCTGAGTAAACACAGCCACCGCCGTGCCTGCCACTCCAGGGGCAATTTAATCGCCGGGTGTCCAGTTCCCCGGCACAATACCAGGGTGGAGGTCAGTAGGGTGATGGAAGCATTAGCATAAATTATTGACCCAGAGCTTGGTGGCCACCCAAGGACTTCAAGTGTAACCCCTGTCGGTCCACAACCTGCTGGATAGACAACAGGTGGGTGTTAGATGTGAAGAGAAAGCAGAAGGAAGCCCCGGGGGGTAAGCTGTTGGTGACGTGGTATAGACCATCTCATGGCTTGGCATCTCAGTGGCTTCAGACGAGCCTCCCAAGGGTTATTATAGGACAGTTCTGGAAGCACTAAACCTGTGTTTGGTTAGTGGCTACGCATTGAACTGCTAGCTGCAAGGTGATCGGTTTGGAACTGAACCATCCGCTGCTCCTCAGCAGAAAGACGGCTCTTTCTAGTCCCATCAAGAGTGACAGTCTCGGAAATGCACAGAGGCAGGTCTACCCTGTCCTGTGGGGTCACTATGAGCCAGGCTTGGCAGTGACTTTGGGTTTGATTTCCCATGTTTCTCTCTTCCCCAAGACCAGTCTCCTGGGTATTTTCAGAGTACAAGACAGAGCAGTCCATACATCCAAGGTTGTCCTGGTCTTTCTAGGGAGCCAGGGTCTCAACCTCAAATGCCTGCAGGGGCCAAGGAAGGTCAAGGGGACCTCATGTGACTCGATGAACAAACGGGGATACCCTACCCATTCGGGAGGGTAGCATCCGGTACTTAAGGGGAGCTCACTGTTGGTTCGGTTTGGGTTTTGCTGGCCCGGGGCTGTCCCAGAGATGCCAATCTGTCAAGACTTAGTGGACGTCTGCGCAATTCTATAAAAGGATCCCACATTGTGGAGCGGAGCGGTATGGTTGCCTCCAAGTCCATTCTGACTCACGGAGACCTCGTGTGTGTCCGAGCAGAAGGATGTTCTATGGGATCTTCCAGTGGCTAGTTTTTCAAAAGTGGGTCGCCAGTCATCTGTTTCTAAAGTGCCTCTCACTCACTGCCATTGCGTCAATTCCGACTCAAAGGGACCCTCTAGGACAGGGTAGAACTGCCTCTGAGGGTTTTCTAGGCTGTAACTCTTGACGGGAGTTGACAGCCCCCTCTTTCTCCCTCGGAGGAGCTGATTGGTTGCCAACTGCCAGCCTTGAGGCAAGCAGCCCAATGCATAAACACTGGGCCACCAGGAGGTAGGAAGCCTCATCTTTTCTCCTGTCAGTCAAACACCCGACCTTATTGTTTATAGTCCAATTATGCCACCAGGGCTCCTAGGGAGGAGGGTGCAGTGAAGAAATGATTTCTCTGTGTCACTGACCTGCCAGAGATCATAGACCTTACTGACCATGGGGTTGAGCGTCCAAGGGAAGCGAATAGACCAGTGTTATTGAAGTGGCTGCTACCGCCCCCTGGTGGAGGGGGCAGACCTCGGATAAGCCAAGGGCACTGCGCTCTGCTAGCAAATATCTTCACTTTATTCTGGACGGCAGACTAGACTAGGAAAGTTCATTGCCAGAGAGTGGTGCTCAATAATTTTTTTTCTTTTTCTGAAAAGCAGGAGGTCAGCTAAATAAGTTTGGGTACCTATGGACCAGACTGTTGGTGTGAGAAATAGCAAGCGTGAAGGTTTGCCTACCTCCCACCCACAACGCCCTGGCCTCCACTCTTGGCCCATAAGCATCACAATTTCCAGACATAGAGGAACACAGAGGATGGATTGCTGGAGTTGGTGTGTGTGTGGGGGGGGGGTGGAGGGTTCAAACAGGCTCATTCCAGTTTAAATTCCTGCTGAGAATTGGCCTTTCCACCCCAAATATACTGAATCAGAAGCCACATTTTAACAAGATCCCCAAGGGACACACAAACCCAACCAGAATTCCTACTGATACCACCAACGCTTCGCCAGCTCTCAGGGAAACCAACATCGCCAGAGCTCCTACTATGTGCCGGCCACTTCGCAAATTCTACGCTCTTACATAACAGTTTGGACACTTAGTAGGTTCTGAGCTAACCTGATTGGCTAGCCTGTGAATTCGCCTGCCATGTCTCGATGGCTGCTGTGAAGTTACCTAGCTGTACGTGATAGGGTGGGGGAGGGGGCGCAAAGACTCAGGACCCCACACTCCACCATGAGTCAATCTACTGCCGTCACCTCTCCCCATCTGACCATCTCTTCACTCAGGGCAAAGCCAATGAAAAACAATATGCATATATTTTCTTTGTTCGTGTGGGGTGTTTAGAGTCTTGGCAACCATTTAGGATGCATCTTAAAAGCCAGTCTCAAAACATTACATCTGCACAGTATTTTGATTACACCAGCTGCCTCGTCCGTGCAGAACAGTGAGAGAGGAGTCAATGGGGCGACACATGTATTTCAAAAGTCTTGACATGGCACCTCATGCAAAGCTGTAGAACATGAGTCGGTCGGGAAAGATGGGAGGACGAGGCCAACATGTGGCATCTCTCTGTGCTACCTGTCCCATCCTATACAGCAAAGGCGCCAGAGACCCAATGAAACCGACATGGGTGACAATCCTGGAAGCCAGAGCTTCAGAGGAAACAAGGGAGACGTGGACGAAATATCACCTTGGAGATAAAAGTTGCAACCAGTCAGGAGACGCAAAGGTGGCTTGTCTGCCTGTCTGACCTGGCATGGTTGTCTCGAACTTTGGTGAGCAGCATCCCATCGAGGCAGGAGGCATACACACAATGGAGTACGACCTGATGGAGAAGAGGGACGGCGGGTCTTGGAAACACTTCATAGCCTGGGTGAACAGGGAGGGCGTTATGCTGAGTGAAACTAGCCAAGAGCAGAAAGACAGATGTTGTCTAAAACACCATTGTCTAATGTCAAGAAAAGGTTTTCGTCAGAAACATCTTTTGATAGTTCCCGGGAAGGGGAGGGAAGAAAAAAGGAACGTCACAGGACAAAGAGAGGGTAAACAAGTGTGGCGGTTACATAATCTCCTGCCAACTTGAGCGAAGGGGTGGAGTCTAGCCTGTCAATCAGGTCATAGCCAATGAGACCTCTGTGTGGGCATGGCCTTCTCCTGAGGATTCTGGGAACTCCTGCCTTCCTCCCTGGAGGTGGGACACACACTCTTTCTGCTTTGTATTTCTGTTGGCAAGCCACATGTAGCTAAGGCTGTTGGAGTCAGAGGAACCACATGGAGACCCATGCCAGCCCCGAGATGTATCCACCACCACTGGATCCACAAGACATTCTACCCACTGGCCTGTGATCTTCCTGCATTCGGCGTCATTGCATGTGTTGCGTGAGTCTGAAGAGGAATTTATAGACTGGTATCGGACAGATGGGCTAATATCGGACTTATGGACTTGATCTGAAGTGGGATGGCATGTTTTCTAAATATATAATTACTCTGTTCTATAAAGCTCTTTCCTATACATATGAGTCTCCGCGAACTTGTTTCTCTAGCCTACCTGGACTAACACAACAAGTGTTAACTTGGATGAGGCAGAAGGAAAACAATAAGAAGGAGGTTGGTAAAACACGAGGAAGGCGGGGTAAGACATGGATGGTTTGCAAGGGTTAAAGGCAACCCAGGCAGATACAGATAACCACACAATCCTGAGATAGTGGTGATGCACACGTGGGTCTTGTTGTCAGGAGAGACAGGTGAATGAGTCCCTGGAGGACGTGGGGCTTGGTAAAGTAGAGGACCAGTGGAAAATAGGAAGGCCCTTCATGAGCTGGATTGACCCGGTGGCTGCAACAATGGGCTTAAACCTTGCAATGGTAAGGATGGCGACAGTGTGTTTTGTTTTGTGACACACAGGGCCGCTATGGGTCGGAACCAACGCCATGGCACCCACCAGAAGCAAGTAGATGCTTCAATAGCCACACAGGCTGAACAGGCGTGGGAAAGGGGGTGGGTGTGTACCTATCGATATAGAGAGAGATTGGACAGAGTCTATTTGTACATCTGCATTTACCTTCGCTTCAAATATATCCATAAATGTGATGGAGCATACAGGGGTAAAAAATAAAAGCCAAAAAAACCCCACAAAAACCAGTAAGTTGATTTAAAGTCCACTCACAGAAAACCATGCAGCTATGGACAATCATGATTATTTTAACTTTTCATTCTGCACTGGATTAAAGTTTTACGGCACAAATTTCATCTTCCATTCAACAATTCAGGCTCGCTTTGTTTCCATCTCATTCATTTCAAGCCCTACCGTGTAACATCACTTACCTCGCCTCCTGTCTCCATCCCTCCTCCCTTCTCAAGCCTTCTAAGTTGTCCTGCAGTAAGTAAAGGCTGCCCTTTGGAGTTTAAATGGCTGATTGGTCTGAAGGGGTCGTAGCTCCCCGGGTAGACCTGTCTATTGTTTGGCTGAAAGTTGAGCCATGAAGGTGAGTTCAGTTCAAGGCCTGAAAGTTGGCTCCCAGCCATCGTCTTGGACGTTCAACCAGCCTCTATCTGGCCGGTAGCTTGCTGTTCACCCTCATTCCCTCCGGGTTGGTTAGGGCTGAGAATGGTCACAGCGTTGCACACTGCGCGTTCTACTATATTCACGCACAGATTGGCAGCACAGGTCCATCCACATGCAAACCTAGCCATTGTCACACCTCTCTCTCTATTTGTGGGTATGACCCCATTCTCCTAACTGGTTCAGCCTCCATGTCTGTGCATCCGCTCTTAGAGCAGAGTTCTTACAGAGTTGTGTGTATCCCAGCACTTGCCTCTATAGGCATTGTGATAGGTAAGGTTTATTGTGCCAACCTGGCCGATAAACACATGTGGCCTACCAGCCGTGGAAACCATGAGACAATGTTTCTGTTGGTGCAAACACCTCTTCTTTCTGGCTTTTTAACTTTTAAAAATCCGGTGTGAACCCACGCGGTCTTTGTTCGTGCCACACACCTTTTCCAGCCACCAAGCTTGAAGCCCCCAAATAAGCTCATTGCCATTGGGTTGATTCCCACTCACAGTGACCTACAGAACAGTTTCTGTGACGACACTTTTAGAGGACCAGTTAGCCTCATCGTTCACCCGTGGCGGGCAGGTGGTTTCGAACTGCTGACCTTGCAGTTAGCAGCCCAATGTGTACCCCGCCATGAACCTTGTGTTAGAAGCTAAGGACACAGAAATTAAACTGTAGTCCCTCTTCTTCTCCGTGAGCATGGTGTAGTCTTTCATTTATGTGGGTCTCTTGTGGCTCTTGTACTAGCTAGTGTTTTACCGTTTTCCTTACATAGGTGTTTTGTTTCTCTGGGTAGATTCCCTCACGAGTATTTCATCGTCTGAATGGCTATTGTAAATGGAATTGTTTTTGGGGTATCCTTACCAGAGTCCTCATTGTTAGGGTAAAGCCGAGGAGGGGAATTTCCAGTCCGTGGGCCATACAAGGTCTTCAAAGTCATTACCAGCAAACATCGCAGGCCTCACCCAAGAGAAGTTCCGGCATCAGATTCGCACTGCCCTCGAATCAATTCTGACTCGTAGTGAGTTCAAAGACGGGGTAGGACTGCTTCTGTGGGTTTACAAGACTGACTTGTCATGAGAGTAGAAAGCCTCATCGATGGATTTTAATTGCTGATCTGGCGGTTAGCAGCCCAGCATGTAACGACTACACCACCTTAGGGCTGAGTTCATGAGATGTTGGGCTAGGATGGCTCACAACGGTGTCATAAATATCCAAATGGCCCTGGGAAGAAAAGGGGGCTCCTCACCTCTGGTGTAAAGGAATTAAATTGATTTTGTAGTTTCCCACTTTGCAGAATCTTCCAATTATTTCCAGTAATTTTCTTGCTGAGTCTTAAGTACTTTTCTGTGTATAGGTTCATCGTTTCATCTGCATTTGTCATTCTGAATGCCTTTTATTTTCCTTTCCTGTCTTCCTTCGCTGGACAAGGCTTCCTGCACACTATTGGACAGCAGTAGGGGATAGGGCACACCTTGTCTGCTCCCGTTCACAAGGGGAATACTCCAGTGAACACCATTGAGAGTGGTGTTTGCCATGATAGTGGGACAGGGGGAAAGTCAAAGGAAATAGAGGAAAGAACTAGGAGGCAAAGGGCATTTATAGAGATCTAAATAAAGGCATGTGCATACATAAATATCTTTATATATGAGGATGTGGAAATACATCTATGTGCATATATGTATAGGTTTAATATTCAGGGAGCAGATCAACATTGGGCCTCCACTCAAGTACTCCCTCAATGCAAGAATATGGTTTTCTATTAAACTGGCATTTCATGATGCTCACCTTCCCGACACAATCGCTGAAGACAAATGTGTGCATAAGCAAATGTGATGAAGAAAGTTGATGGTGCCAGGCTATCAAAAGAGAAAGTGTCTGGGGTCTTAAAGGCTTGAAGGTAAACAAGCGGCCATCTAGCTCAGAAGAAACAAAGCCCATATGGAATAAGCACACCAGCCTGTGCGATCACGAGGTGTCAAAGGGATCAGTTATCAGGCATCACCAGAACAACAACAAAAAAATCATATCATTGTGAATGAGGGGAATTGTGGAGTGGAGACCCAAAGCCCATCTGTAGGCAATTGGACATCCCCTTATGAAAGGTTCACAGGGAGAAGACGAGCCAGTCAGGGTGCAGTGTAGCAACGATGAAGCATACAACTTTCCTCTAGTTCCTAAATGCTTCCTCCCACCACCCGTCCCACTATCATAATCCCAATTCCACCTTACAAATCTGGCTAGACCAGAGGATGTACACTGGTACAGATAAGAACTGGAAACACAGGAAATCCAGGGCAGATGAACCCTTCCAGACCAGTGGTGAGAGTGGCTATACTGGAAGGGTGGAGGGAGGGTGGGGTGGAAAGGGGGAACCAATTACAAGGATCTACATATAACCTAGTCCCTGGGGGATGAACAACAGAAAAGTGGGTGAAGGCCGACGTCAGACCGTGTAAGATATGACAAAATAATAATTTATAAATCATCAAGGGTTCATGAGCGAGGTGGGAGAGAGAGACAAAATGAGCTGATGTCAGGGGCTTAAATGGACAGCAAATGTTTTGAGAACGACGAGGGCAATGAATGTACAAATGTGCTTTGCACAATGGATGGATGGATTGTGATAAGAGATGTATGAGCCCCTAATAGGTTGTTTTTTTTTTAAAGAAAGTAATGTTAGCCATTACTTTGTATCTCTACGCCCCTAATTGTGTTGAGAAATTTCTCCTCTGTTCCTCCTTGGTTGATTGCTTTTATCAGGCGCGTGTGTTGAATCCTGCCAACTACATTTGTCTGCATTGAAGGACACGGTTACTTGGTTCTTGGTCTCTGTTTTATTTCTGTGATGGGTTATGATGGCTGTTTCACTGATGTTGAGCCAGCCTTGCGTGCCTGGCATCCCACTTGGTTGTGATTTTGTTTTTGAAGATGTTGCTGGATTCTGTTGGCTAAGATTTTGTTGAATATTCTGACATCTATCCTCCTGAGGTGTAGTTACTGCCTTTTTCGCGGATCTCTGTGCTTGGTTTGGGCACTGGCATTTTGTATGCCCTGGAATTGTTGGAGTAGAATTGGTGTCAGCTCTTCACTGGACTTTTGGCAGTGGGATTGCCGAATCATATGGAATTCCCATTCCCAGCTTTCTGAGGGAGCGCCATGCTGATGCTACAGCGGTTCCACCAGTGTACAGCATCGCTCCCAGCTTATGAGGGTCCTAGTCGCTCCACTCCCCCATCTGTATTTTGTGTCTTCTGATTTTGAACTTTGCTATAAACGCTGGGGTGAGGTAATAGCCCATTGTTGTTTTGATTCGAGTCTCTTGAATGGCTATTGACCACATACATGTCTTCATATATTTTCTGCCAGCTGACTGCCTTCTTTGGCTTAAGCATCTGTTCATGTTGTCTTCCCATTTTTTAATTGGATTATTTGTCTTTTTCTTGCTGAAGTGTCTACGTCTTCTGTAATTTTTACAAATTAGTCCCCTGTCCCATTGTCAATTTTTTCCCCCAGTCTGTGGGTTCTCTTATTACTCTTGGTGAAATCATCTGATGTGCAGTCATCTATTTTGGCTACTGCTCTTTGTATATTTTTCATCATGTGTGATAGTGTCCTGGTGCCCTGCATCTCAGGTCCTAAGGTTGTACTTTTTGTTTTTCCATCGATAATAGTTACAGTTCTAGGTTTTACATTTTGGTCTTATGATCTATTTCGAGTTCATTTTTGTGTATAGTGCGAAAAATGGGTCCTGTTTCATTCTGAAAATGATTATCCCCCTTTGCCAGCACGCTTTGTCAAGGAGACTCTCTTCCTCATTGATGGCATTTCAGCTTTGTTGAAGATCATCTGTATGTGGGTGGAGGGTGACTTTTCATTTTCCCCAGGTTTGTCTTGGTTTGGGGGAAGTTTGATTATGATATATATTTGGTCATTCCCTGTTGAGGTGTTTTGAGTTTCTGAAATCCCTATCTTCTCATCTTTGATGATAGTAAGTAAGTTTACCTGAATGAAATCTTTGACAATTTTCTCTGTGCATTTTGGGGGAGGGGGAGGATCTCTTACTGTTCTGAATTTACACGGAGAAAATTGTCAAAGATTTCTTGATGGTATCCCACAAAAAAAATCCTTAGACTTTTTTTCCTATAGTTTAAAATGTTGTGTGTGCATTCTTTTCCTGAATGCTTCCTCAAACAGATGAATACTAAGGAATTTATCACCAGTCTCACTTGTTCTGGTATCCATGGACTCGATTCGACTCCTTTGTCCTTTTGGTGCCTTCTCTCTGTCCGGAATCTTTATATCACTCCTCTGAATGTCGATTTGCAGTTTTTGTATGGTTTCTAAGTTTTCATTTATTGGGTCGCCTTGTCCTTGCAGTATTGTCTGAAAATTTTCTAGCATTTTGTCTCTGTTTTGCTTGATTTTTGCCTCCCATTTCTTTTACATTCTCTTCATCCATCGGAGGTACCTAAATACCATTCGCTTGAATTCCTTATCAGGTCGTTTCAATTCCGTTCCATCCTCAGACACGGATTCTGGAAGTGTTGTACTTTGTTTCGTCAGGTGAGCTGAGGTTGCCCACTGTCTCGGAGACACTGTGGTGCTGGTTGTATTTGCATTCAGTTGTGTGTATGCTGCTATGTTTCACCCTATTATTATTATTTCTTTTCCTCCTCCTCCTCCTTCTCCTCCTCCTCCTCCTCCTCCTCCTCCTTCTCCCTTTTCTTCTTCTTTTTTTAAAACAATTTATTAGGGGCTCATACAACTCTTATCACAATCCATACATATACATGCATCAATTGTATAAAGCACATCCATACATTCCCTGCCCCAATCATTCTCAAGGCATTTGCTCTCCACCTAAGCCCTTTGCATCAGGTCCTCTTTTTTTTTTTTCCTTTTTTCCCCCCTCCCTCCCCGCTCTCCCCTCCCTCATGTGTCCTCTTCTTCTTCTTCCTCTCCTCCTCCTCCTCCTTCTTCCTCTTCCTCTTCCTCTCCTCCTCCTCCTTCCTCTCCTCCTCCTCCTCCTCTACTTCTTCTTTTTAATCTTATTCCTATTTTTCTTCTCCTTCTTCTTCATCTTGTTTTGACATATCCAATTGAGTAGGGCAATTGTGCTAATCTGCTCTCCAACTTGGCAAAACTTAGGTTCGCAGGTTCACATGTGTCTCTTGGTGGTTGTGCTAGAGGATGGGCGTCTTTCCACAGTTCTCTGTTCTTGGTGTAGTGCAGCTGAGGGTGGATTGGGCTGGTGCTGGCCAGCACTGTCATTGAGTAGATGTAGGAGTGAGTGGTGGCTCTTCCCCAGTCAGGGGGGCCGCGGGAGTTGCAGGGGATGCTTGGCAGTCTGGACACGGTTGCGTTCTTGTCCCTAAAGTACTGGAGTGAGTGCCGTGCGTTTTTTTGCAAGTAAAGCTGCTCACCGGGCTGCTTGTAAAAGTTCAAAGTGGCCAGGCCAACACGCTGACCACTCACTGGCCGTCTGCTGACACTCGGGCTTAAGAATTATCAGCTGTACCCACTTCAATTTGGTCTTCGTTGTGAAGAGTTTGGGGAACATGCCTGCTTACTCTGCCGTCTTCTCAGAGGTCGACGAGGCAACGCTTGAAAGTGAATCCAGAAGTACTGGAGCTTGGGGACATCAGCAATAAAAAAAAAAGGGTGGGTTGGGTTGGGGGGATCTGGACTCTCAGGCACCGTGGTGTGAAGGTGGCTTCTCTTTGAGACACTTCCGGAAACCCTTTGTAAAAGGTAAAGGTGTCCGCATCCTAAACCTCCTACCCTGTGGATATGTTATCGTATGTGGCTAAAGGAACATTGAAGCTGTGATTAATTTATGAGTTTCAAGATGAAGAGGCTATCCCAGAATTCCGGGGTTGGCATAATGTAATCACTAGGGCCCTAGTGAGGGGGAGAGGGTCCGAGTGGGGGAAGCAGATGTTAAGTGGAAACTGGTCCACACAGTGTGATTATTGGCTCTGACGATAGAAAGCGGCTACGGGCTCAGGCATGCAAACAACCGCCCGAAATTGGAAAATGAGAAGAAAATAGAGGAACCCAGCTCTGCCAACAGCTTGATTTTAACCCAGGGAGACCCATGAACGGCAGAACTGTCAGGTAATACATGTGCGTGGTTCTGAGCCACCATGTTTGCAGTAATTTGTTACCATAGCAATGGGAAACACAGACACACTCCAGCCTCTCTAAGGGGCCATTGACTTGGAGGACCCTTGGGGCGCTCTCTCCCGGTGTCTCTACCTTCTTGTCTTCAACAACGACACAAACACTTGCCTCGCTGCTCTGTCTTGTATGTTGAACGTCATGCTCTGCAGAGTCTACGGAGATCCTGCCAGCGACAGGTCAAGGGAGGCAACCCCATCACCCTCATTGCTAGGCTCTGCCATCCGTCAGCAGTGCGTTTCTCCTGGGCTATTCTTTCACCTCCCTGATTGGGAGTGGGCTCTCTGGCTTCCATATTACTTAGGTGATTAGAGAAAAGTCAGGGTAGTTCTTCTACCGGCACCACGTGTCTTTCACGTGGTTGAGCCACTCAACGAAAGCTCGTGGTTCCTGCAGGCTTCTGCCATTCCTGCTGCGTTCGCCTTCCCAGGCCTGGGGTGGTCACGGCTGTCCATAGCACTAGCCCTGCTGTGCAGCGCCACCTCTCTGGTTGCCCTGCAATGTCACCCTGGCTATGAAATGTGCATCCGTAGTCTGGTTTGCGTGATTCATCGGCTTCCTGGGAGGATCCTGACCAAGACAGCTGATGAGGCAACCATGGCACAGAAGAGTCCAGCAACTTGTCCAACATCAACAACTGGGGTCAATGAGCAAGACAGGGCTGGGGCTCTAAACCCAAACCCCAAACTCCCTGCCACTGAGTTGATGCCAACTCATAGCGACCCTACAGGACAGGGTATGTAGAACTGCCCCTGTGGGTTTCTGAGGCTGTCATGCTGGTGGTTTTGAACTGCTGACATTGCAGTTTGTAGCTCAGTGATGGCGAAGAATGCACGGTGACCCATGGGCTGTGGGTGATGCAGGGCCAGGGGCAGCCTTTAGTTGGTCATTTAAAAAAAATTCAAATTCATGGCCAATAGCCAACACGAACCACTACGTCCCCGGGGGGCGCCACTAAAGAATGTAGACCTTCACACTAGGAACCCAGACTCCCCACTTCTGAAAAGAGAAAATGGGCCTGCGTGGTTCTAAGGGTTCTGGGGATTAGTGCTGTCAGTCATGAGCATGAAGCCCAGGTTTAAATCCAGGGAAACTGAGCCACCGAGACAAGGAGGCGCTTGTCTGAGGTCACTCGGCTAGCAAGGGGAGGCTCCAGGATATGAACCCAGGCACATCTGACCGTGGCTGCCTCCAGAGAGGGGACATCATCACCATTTCAAATAGGACTAAGGTTCCCCAGCACCAGGGGCTGCCCAGTGCCCAGACCACATCACATGATGGTGGCCAGTGCCGGGCTGGAGCCTCGGGGCACCCGCAGGTCACATCCCTGTGCCCGCGGGGGGTGCACACAGAGCCCCTGTCCTCCTGGCTACTCCCTGCTCTGCTACGCTTGGATGGGGAGCCTCGGCAGGGCCTGACCGTGGCTTTCAACTTCACCCTTCCTGGGGCACCATCCCCTACTGGCCCTGCTGATGGGGAAAATGAGCCAGGGTGAGGGACTTCCTAGAAATCTCTGAAATCAGAGCTGCCTGGGGCCAGTTCTCCCAACCCGCTTCCCTCGGGAGGGGCAGTCCAGCTGGGGTTTCTTTCTTCCTCTCCCCCCTCTCTGCCTCGGGTTTCCTCTGCGTGCCTCAGGGGACTTCACTAAAGGCCCACATTGTGAGGTCACTGGAGGCCCCAGAAGCCCGGAGAAGGATCCGGGAGGGCAGGGACATGGGGGAAGAAAGGCTCGGAGGCCCTCTTAGCTCGGGGAGAATGTGAAGGGAATTGATAGGAAGGGCTGACTTGCCCCAGGGGAGGCAAAGGCACTTTCGAGATTAATATGAGAAGTGAGATCTGGCCGAAGACGGCAATTAATTGGCCATTAGCTTGTGGAGTCGGTTTTCATCTCTAAAATCTCTGAGAGTATCGCGGGCCTGGATCCGTCCCAGGGAGCTGCCCCAGTGGCAGGCCCGGTGGGCAGAGCGGTCAATGAATCCTCAGGCAGTACCTCTCTGTGCAAAGCATGCTGGGAAGGACCCGGGAAGGCCCCGTGCATCGCATCAGGAAGCAAGGGCAGAGTTAGGCTGAGGTTCTGATCCAGCCTGTGATTCTAATGGGCAAGTCCCACCCCCACTGAACTTCAGTTTCTCCAAATATAAAGTGGAGGGTGGGACGAGATCTAGGTCCCCAAGCGTATTGGGGCCCCTTTTCAGAAAAAACACACAAACAAATCAGTGCCCACCAGGCAATTAAACACATTGGTGCTGCAGCCGGGCATCCTGGATGAAGTCCAAGTATCTGTTTTTGTAGCCCTCCCAGATCTCACCAGTGTCCCCCAGGGGGCGGTGTCGCCCACTTTGGGAAACACGGGGCTAGATGATCCCTACTCTTCACCTCTGCTCCAAAGACTCCTTGGTAATAAGCCTTCTCCTACCTACGGCCGGAACTCCCTCTCTCTTGTAAGCTAACAGCCTTTTCTTTGGGACCAAACCAAGCTCCCTGCCACCCAGTCAATTCCAACTCATAGCAACCCTATGGTACAAAAAAAGACTGTCACTGTGGGTTTCCAAGACTACAATTCTCTGTGGGAGTAGAAAGTCTCATCTTTCTGCCACAGAGCAGCTGGTGGGGTCAAACCTGTGACCTTGCAGTTAGCAGCCCAATGCGTACACCCATTAGACTGCCAGCGCTCCAAATGAACATATTATGGCTTGTCCAAACTAGGAGTTCTCAACCAGGGGTAATTGAGTCCCTCTGGGGGCATTGGGAAGTATCTGGAGGTACGTTTGGTTGTCCCACTGGGCTGGGCTGGGGGGTGGGGGTTGAGGGTGCTACCTGCATCGAGTGGGTCGAGACCAGGAGGTTGTTCAATGTCCTACAACGCGCAGGGCAGCCTCCA